>NC_055663.1:17191001-17808144 GCF_017976325.1 Chelmon rostratus | reverse complement strand
GCTGGGTGACGGCCCCACACATTAAAGATTTGAATACATTTTTGTCAAAATATAACTGTGATAGAGACTAGAAATACATTTATCTATGTCTTTAGTTTGTTTCTCATGTAATTTAAACATTTTTGCATTGATTCCATTCAAAACAACATGATAAGAGAGCGTTTTCTTCAAAAATAAATAGAGGTGAACGAATAACAAAATGTGGCAGAGTGATTAACAAACTTTGCAACATTTGTCTCTTTACTGCACAGTTTTATTTTATACAGTTTTGTTATGTTTCATCACTAAGGTGGACCAACTATCAAGGCGACAAAAAAACAAGCCTACCTTTGAGCTTTGTCAGTCACCTTTGCCTTTCAGGTTTTAGTGGTCTGTTAAGAGTCTCCCAACTGGAAGCAGGGGGTAACAGCTCGTCTGGCTCAGTCCAAAGCTAAAAAAAAAAAAAAAAAAAAAAAAATGTGTTTTTGTTAGAAGGGGGGCACTTGGAGAGCTCAGACCTCCACCGAGACATATAGTCTGCTCTTCTATGATATGCAAATCTGTGAGTGCAAACTTCAATATTATTGCTTGTTCTTGGGAAGTGTAAAGTTTGACTGTTTTCCCTAATACTTCTGGTGGAGTTTATTGCAGACAATTTTTAGTATAATTAGTTGCATGATATGTGTGCATTTATGTTTCCATGGCTACACCTTTGTTTTAGAAAAAAGCGTTGCTACAATTGTGGTGAAGTTCTAGTCGTACCGGTTCTCCCATGAAACCACAGTCCCTGGGTGCTTCATCACGACTACTTGCTGCATGAAGTTTGAGCAGCTACAAGTGTCAGCTGCCCCAGAGGATTACTGGTGCCTGTGAATGTGGATTGTGATGTGGAGTCATCGTATTTCAGCAACTGGCTGTGTTTTATCACTTTACTACCATCTACTGGATTTTAAGATGTGGGGCATTTATTCCGCCAGGGCCAAATCCGCCTCATGATTCGGATCCTCTCCAAACTTCATAGGGTTCCTCCTTGGCCCATGCTAAACCTTTCCACCAAGTTTCATGAAAGTCAGGCCCGTAATTCCATAATTCTGCTGACAAACAAACCAACAAACAAGATTGAAATCACAACCTCCTCAGCAGAGGTAAAAATAGTTTTACACTCCAGGAAATAACTGTGCCCGACAAAGAATTAGTCCGCATGTGACCTCTCTCTTAAATGCTCTTGGATAGGCTCTAGATAGAGCCAGACTAGCTGTTTCCAGTCTTCATGCTAAGCTAAGCTAAACGTCACCTAGTTGAAACGAGGAGTGGTACTGCTCATCTAAGATAATTTGCTGCAAAAAAAAGCGAATGTAAGTATTTCCCAAAATGTCAATGTATTCCTTTAAGGGCCTAAAGTGGAACTGGTTTTAAATAGTAATTAATTCAACTGGAGCTCTCTCTGTGTGAACATGAAGAGCAGCTTGCCAGAGTGTGTCATTATGACCCAGAAAGGACACGTAGATGTGAGGATTCAGGGTTGAGAGACAGAAAAAGTGCGAGACTGGAAGGTAACTGTGATGAATTATCTACGGGAAGAGGTTAGGTTAATAATAGTAGTAGGTGTGGTGGTGGAGAATTAAGGTCTGCTGTCTCCTGAGTTCCAGTCAATCCGCTGGTGTAAATAAGTCCACAAACATCTGTAAACAATGGTGCACATGTTTTCTATCAAACAAACACAGCTGCTCAAAACGGGGCCCCGGAGATCGAACAGGTACGGTGGCTGGGATCCCGGGACTGAGCGGCTTTTTTTGGTCGCCTTCCAGTGCCAGACATGCTGTGTGCGTTTATGTAAGGGTGAGGCTAACACAGAGGAGACAAAGATAGTGAGAGCAGAGAGCGTGAGGACACCAATCACCCTGTAATTATCCCCCTGGTGTGCGAACTGCCCAGCTCTCCGTCCTTGATAGATTCACCTGACCCAATAACACAACACACAGCCACGATGGACTGGAGGCGGGATAAAGACAAGACCATAGATCAGCCAGGGATCGGCAATGAGACAAAGACCTAACATCTGGGAGCTGCGGTGAAATTAAAGAACCGAAAGACTGAACCAATCCTGTTACAGCTTTCCATTAATAGCCTGGGAGCTGCTTGAGAAACGGCACAAGTGAGGTAATGCAGGATTCAATTTCATTTGATATTAAAGAAACACCCCTTGGCATCTCTCTCCCTCTCTTTCTCATATTCTCTCCCTCTGCTGCTCACATCACTCTGTTACCTTAGAGTGATGTATTAAGCCATTTAAATTAACAATGGAATGACTTATTCTAATACGCCCGTCCTGAGGAGACCCCGGGATGCTTGGTGGAGTGGGACATCAACACCACACACCACCTCTGAACCTCAGGCTGGGCAGCGATGCGTGTCGCTCCTTCCAGATAGCCCAAACAATCTGGCCAGCACTCCATCCAAAAGAAAAAAAAAGGCAGGCGTTCATAAGCTCATTATGATGTGGAGAGAGGGTGAATAACACCACTGAGCCTGTCATTACTGCACCCGAAAACTGCATCTCCCAAAGACGAGTAAATACATGTCGTTTGTGTGGTGGAATTTAGAGTAAATACACCAAAGTCCTTTAAAGAAAATGACTTTTTTTTTTTTAGTTTGAGGCAGCAAAGCAGATGCTGCAGTTTTTACGAACTTCAGCAGCAGCTTGTGAAATCTCACATTACTGCCTCTCATCCAGTCTATGCCTGATTCAGACTTCTAAATCATTCATAGTAAGGCCTTGGTCAGCTGAATACAAATGAGGATACAGTGGGTGCCCCGTCTGTCCCTGAGGGGGTGCACAGAAATAGATGTGAGAAAAGCACAGTTTGATTGATGCTGCTACACTCTGAATAATGATCGGTTCAGAGGTCAAACTACTTCAGTGGCACGCATTATATCATTAATTACAGACATCAATAAACAATAGGACACTGTCCATATGTTTTAAGTGTGCTTATGCCTCCACTTTTCCCGACTGGATCATTTCACAATTAGTAACCGTTACACTGTGACCTTAAAAACGCAGGAAAAAAAAAAGGACACTCGTCAGCTATCGATCGCCTTATCCGAATATCACAGCAGAAAGATGTGGCTTAGTAATTACACGTGATGAGAGAAGCACATTTCGAGCTCACAGTTACATATGCAATTAAAATATTATTCATTACCTCTTAAATAAAAGCCTGGTTCTGAAATCCCATTAAATTTGGGATAATTGTGTGTGTTTAATTATAAGCCGTGGCAGGAAGGAAGGAAGTTTCGGAGAAAGTAGCAGAATGTGCTGTGGCCTAGATAGCTGAGGAGACATTTTGTTTTAAAAGTGACCTTGCTGTGAAACCTCAGCTCAGAATAGCTCAGATAGTTTTCCGCGGACTCTCGGTGCACAGACCTATCACTTCAGGTTCTGGTTAAACAGGGCTTTGAGCACTGAACGAGGCCACCAAATTCCTCACATTCTTCTGCTGATTGAAAGCATATAATCTCAGTCAGACAGCAGTGCTGGAATGGCGTCACACAGTTAGACCGGTTACAGCCTCAGTGCCTCTATTTTACACTTTGATGTGCTGTGAAAACAAATGCTGCTGGACTGTTGAACTGGCAGGACAAAGACTGCAGATCCCGGCTTTTATTCTGTGCTGGAATGTAACTAAGTACTTCTATTCAAGTACTGCACTTAAGTACAATTTAAAGATCATTGTACTTCCTTACTGGAGTACTTCCATCTTACGTGACCTTTACTTTTATTCACCACATTTATTTGTCTGCTATAGCTGCTAGTTACTTTGCAGACGTGACTGATTCCACATTTTGGGAAATAAACTTGCATGCTTTCATAGAGTTACACGAGAGGACTGAGGCCACTCTCCAATTTGTCCAATATGTTAATATGGAGTTCAAGCTGGTTATCTTAGCTTAGCTTATTTTAGCACAAAGGCGGAAAACTCTCTAAAGGCAATAGCCATACTGCCAAGAAATAGTACAGCCCATACCGGTAAAACCACAGCACGTGATTTTTACCCTACAGCTTTTGTACGGATTAAACAGACACGCTAACATGCTAAAAGGCGGGCTGTAGAGAAGCTGGTCATCCCTCAGAGAAAGCCAGGCTAACCGATACCCTCCGTTTCCAGTTTTTATGCTAAGCTAAGCGAACCAACTGCCGGCTGTGGCTTCATAGTTACCGTACAGTCTTGGCAATTGAGAAAATAAGCATGCTTACCTCACTGTCAAATTCTGATCTGTTGGCAGAGTATGGCAGAAATGGAACATAACGTCCACAGTTGTCTTTCATTAGTGTATAATCACCTGAAAATCAGAATTGTTGTGTTTTTCATTACAATAGAATGAGCTCTTTGTATCTATGGAGGGCGCATGTCCGCTGTGTTGAACCGTCATGTTTGTACAGTACCCCTGAATAGACAAACCAAACACTGGTTCTAAAGAGAGCACCTTCTGCATTTTTGGCGAGTTTTGCGACTACTTGGAAAGCGAGGGGTGAGGCGAGGGGTATTCAGTTGGGTGAAACATGCAACCTCACAGCTAGATGCCACTAAATCCTACACACTGGTCCCTTAAGCAAACAAGGGTGATCCCCTCAAAGTCAAATTATTCTTTTAGCATTTAATAAACACAAGGTGTCACTCACAAGGGCCATATTCTACATAATGCGGACTTTAATACTTTAATTCCATTTTGCTGACAACACTTTCACGCTTCAGCTTAGGTGAAATTTTAAATGCAGAGGTTTTTCTTGTGATGGAGTATTTTTAAATTGCTGCATTACTAAATTTACTAGAGTAACAGACCTGAATACTTCCTCCACCACTGTGTATTTTTAGATTTTTGCTGTGGTCTGCGCATAAGTTCATGTGTATGCTGTCTGCTGCCCCGGCCCAACATCCCCTGCTGGCTCCCTCAGAGCAGCTTGGCTCGGGCGGGTGGCTTCAACCTGCAGGCAGCCATAGGACAGCCCAAGCGGAGCTGTCTGCCACTCCTGTGCTTCATTAGGAAACAAAATATAAGGTTTCCACTCCATTAGGGATGACTTTAGGACTGAAAGCACATAAGACGCCGACTCACCTCATCAACAATGCATTGCAATAACGGCTGAGGATGAATGAGAGTGAGCAGAGAGGGGAGAGAGAAAACAGCATTAGCCTGTATACAATGTCTTTACAGCAGAGTGGAAAGGGGAAAAAAATCATTAATGCAATAAAATGTGGTCAGATTAATCAAATGCCTCAAACTCTTATGAAAATATTACAGGGAGAGAATTTTCTATTACATCTAATGGTATCTAATCTAATACTGGCAGTTAAAGGCTTGGGCATCTATTTATTGTGAAACACAATTTAGGAAGTTTAAAGGGAGGCAGTGAAGCATGCGTGCAACATAGCCGTCAGGAACATAGGCAGAGATCTTTTTCTGCTATTTTCTTTCCTCCAACTCATAAAAGCTTACCATTAAAGACGGTAGGTCTCTCTCAGTTTGGGTGGGGTGGGTGAGGGGGGGTTACACAAAGAGGAAAGGCAATATGTAATTAGTGTGTCATAATCAAAATGACCCACTCGGACATTTTATGATCAGCAAGGCAAAATTACTGCACCACTGGTGGCAATCTGTGGGCATGTGTTAACACCATTAACATAATGAAAATACACAAATGTTAATAGCCTGCCTCTTCATACGGACGAGGAGCTGAAGCACAATGCTAATTTCACAGTGCATTTTCACTAACCTGCAGGTTGTGAGGAAACAGCGGGCTGAGAAAACATACAACCTTTTTGTAAATGGCTTGAAAGATGAAAAAAAGAAAGTCTCCTTGTCTCTTAAAACAATCTGTGAAAAGTATCATTCCCCTGCCGCACATCTCCAGTGAGAGACTCTATGGAAGATCTCATTTTCAATTAAAATCTCATTTGCTCTGAAGTTGAAATGAAATCATGTTGTGAATTAGCACATGAATTTACATACTGGGACGGCTGCCAGTGCGCACAGAGACTAATTTACCTTAAAGATTGATTTTTTTTAAGAAAGAAAAAAACAAAAACAAAACAAGGATCTCGGTGATGGTGTGAGCGCAATGATGCATAAGTGAGATCTGAGAAAACATTTACCAACATCCAGCAGCAATGAAAAACTGGATTGTAAGATGTAACTAGTGAGGAAAAGCCAATTCTGCTTCCACTGATGCACAGTTGAAGAGCTTCTCTTAAGAGAGGAAAAGAGTTTCTGCAAAGTTACAAACTTCTGAAACCTACACGCACACATACATTGGTGGATTGTTGCTTTACTGTTAATGGCTGCATCAAAATGGATCACTTGACAGCAGAAAGGACATGTTGTAAGCTCTTACTGACAAATCACTCCTGTCACTCCTCTGCACTGAAGCTAACCATCCATGGAAGAGCTTGTCCCTGTAATTTGTTTGTAAGATACCCACCTGCATATACCTACATTTGACGATCTTACACCCAGAATGCACCCCTTCAATCAGCCATCCGGTGGGCCTCGGATTGTCCGCAGTAAATTACTTGCTCATTTCTCAAGGCCTTCTCTGACAAAGCACTACAGCTGTTATTGATTCATTCTTTCAATTAAATAAAGCTTTGCTCTCTCCACTCCTTGTAAATACCTAGAGACCCCCTATCCAACACAATATCCATTCTTCTTACACTGGTAACATTATCAGTCTGCACGCAAAATTAATTCCCCCACTATTGCTGAAATAAGTATAATTGCAAACTACACAGAGAGAGAAATTGGAAAGGGGTTTTAATATACATTTCCAGGTGTATTCTCCATTTGTTCAAGTCAATAACATTTTTCATTAACATTTGTAATAAAAAAAGCAAGTTCTGTCCCCTGCTCATTTCCTTTTTAATTCAGAGATGAATTCACGACACACTTTGCAAACTGCTATGTGCTACACTTTCTCATTTAATTTGGTTTAAGACATCCAAATGAGATTAATGTTGGCCATCAACTATAAAACATTTTAATTTACATATTTATCAGCTGAATGAACCATGACTCACAATAGGTAAGATGTATTAACATGATTGCATGTTGATACAACACTTTAATATAATAGAAAATCCCTGGATGATAATGGATAGCAACTGTAAGAGTGCAATTCTTGTCATTTAAGATATTCACTGAGTTATTTCTTTGACGGACTAAGTATTTGTAAGGATGCCTTGAAAATTCCATTTGCTACTCCAAAAGTAGCACATGCTTATGTGAACAGCCATATTCTTTAGAGGAAGGATGCAGGAAAGCAAAGAAAAGGTGGTCAGTATGCAAGGACGTTCGGGTGTCTTCACGCACAGGCCGAGAAGAAAGGTAGAGAAGAAGAGAAAGAGGGAGAGAGACCCCCGTCTGTCCCCTCGCCTTCATTGTTATCCCACTGACGATCCTGCAGGTGGGCAGAAATCGGTGTGGCTTGGCCTCAGCTGCACTGAGGTCAGCTCTCTGCTCGTCTGTGCTGGAATTACGGGCTAGCCTTTTGCCCGCGGCGCACAGATTTAGCCGTGACCCCGAGCACGGCCTCCCCTAGAGGCTGACAAATTTTATCACCACATTTTCCCAACTTTGCTCAGAATACCAGCCCAACTCGCCAACCCACAGCCAATCCAGCCCCACCAGTAGCTTCCCCTAACCTCATATCTCATCTCAGACATAATGGGAAAATCAGACCTCTGTGAACAGGAATCTTTTAAGATTCATGGAAAATAAGGGCATGTGCTGGAATGACAAGGGACAGTGAGTGCTCGCAGCCTTTCCTGCAGAAAAAATTAGCAAAAAGTTTAGGAATTATCAGGCTGTAATTAGCCCAGTTACACAATAATTTGACATTTGTTTTAAAATAATTTAAATAGCAGTGACCAAAGTGGTGAAAATTTATTTTTTAAATCATAAATCACTTTAAATTAAAACATACTAATATCTTAAGTTTTGCAATAGACAAAGAGTCCTAAAATGATAGAACACAAAATATATAGCATCTGTTTAAATAATGCAGAGAATGATATGTTTGCTGAACACGTAAGGTGACTGTAAAGTGAACAGAAAACTACAGTTCCATTACAAATGTCTCAGTTTGGGATGCAAATCTAGTGTGCAGAATAATAATCATGCCAAATATCTTGGGAGTGTTCGCAGTGTTTGCACTTCTCCTCTCTCCAAGCCATTTGAAAGCACATAGTCCTACCCCAAGACAAGGAAGAAGGGGGGAAAAAAACGAGCTAACACAAGAGACATAATAAATCAGAAAGCTCTTTGCTAGCGGCTGCATGCACATTAGACCACGTCTTCAAGATTTTCAGAGCAAACCGTAGAGCAAAACTCCATTACCTCCTGACACAGAATGCAAATGAATCACAACATGGGGTGGGATGGAATTAAAGACCCTTCTCTAATCAATGACAAGCCAGGATGAAACCCTCTCTTCCATGGCTCTGCCATAGGCAAACTTCAAGCCCCCTGAAAAGACACACACACATACACTTGTGTGCATGTGTGCCCACACTCAAAGACAGACCAACGGACACACACATGCTCACATACACATTTGGCATGATATCTCTGGCTATTTTCCAGCTTGACTTTTCCAAACCGGTGGCGAGGACGTGAGCCGTTTGCACGATGGGAGTTCTGCCTTTTCCCTGCCTCCGACTCTATATTTCACTGCATTTACAGACGTGTGATTTTGTCAGGTGGATGGTGCCGGACTCAGGCTGCGAGGTGAAGGGAAGAGCTGTCTCTGTTCTGTTGTGCTCTGCTCTGCTCAGACAGATGCACAGGCCTGTGTAAATGACAGCCTGAGCCCGAGGATGTCTGCTGGCTGCCGCGCGGCCTGCTACAGCCTGCAGGTGAAGTGTCTGTGGCGCCATATGGAGCAGGGAAAATTAACAACGAGAGGAAATTCTCCAGAACAGCGGGAGGCCTTGCTAGTCTCTCCTCCAAACAAAATTTAAAGACGTAGAGAAACAAGAGAGGGGGAGTGATAAAATTAATGGGGTTCAACATTTTAACACAACACCGACGGCAATGTTTGCACAGAAAAACAAGAATTCCCTTTACAGTTTAGTCACATTGCACTCCTGCATTATAAATCAGTGCCTGGCTTAAGTAGTTTGACCTGTTCTATAAATGTACATTAACCCTGCTGGTGCTCCCTCCCAGGTTCTAGTCTGCTCCACGAGCCCAGCACAGTGGCTGTTAGTGCAGGTGAGCTGCCTCCGTCCCTGGTGGCTCCTTATGCTTGCTGCCATCATAGTGGAGGCGCCCCCCGTGGAGCCTCTCTTGGTTTGGGTCATTGATTACAAAGAGCCTCCTGGTTTTGTCTGACAGATGTGAATCCATGCTATTTAATTTGGAGAGTTACCCTCAAAGGGACCACCATTAGCTTTCCAATCTGACCACAAATAGTGTTCCATTAAGCAAAGAGTTTGAGAAGCTCTGGTGGTGCGTCTCCTGACAGCATGGAGGAAGCCTTGGCATATTACACTGAATGTTAAATGCTTGGTTGTTTAAACAAAAGGGAGATCTTACTTTAAAGAACGTCTTTGTTTTAGACATACATAAAGAGTCCCCTCAGCGGGATTCTTCAGGCATATTAGAGCTGAAACTGTCCTTGTTTAGTGTCTAAAGAGGGTGGGGTTGGTAGTTAAAATGTTAATAAGTGCAATTCAGTTTTAATTTAACAGCCCTCTGCATTCCTAATTACTCCACTAGCTGTGAATAAATGAGGAAGAGAGCTCATCTCTTGCCCTCTGCTTTCACCACAAAACACATTCTTACCATTTCCGATATGGAGCTAACGAGGACTGTGAGGAAAGTGATCTCAACTCATCGTCTCCTCATGAACAAAGCAGTACGGCTCAGTCTGCGATTTTAGCTATTATTTTCTCAGTAGGCAGAGGCCTTCAAATCTTCGCGAGAGCTTTCACAGATTTTGTTGATCAAGTACGAAGACAAGTGTGAAAAGTGCAAGAAAGCAAAACAGATTCAAAGAAGAAGAGACCATAAAAGGAGTCTGACGATCATGAAATGTTCTTTTTGAAGCATTCAACAATAGAAGCACGCATCCCTGTGCAGCCATGGAATAGAACTGTGCATAAATTACTTTATGTAATCATACAATGTAGATTAGCATGATAATGGTGGGTGTTAATAGATGCCAGGAAGCAGGGAGTGACAGCACTTTGAAATGAGACATGCTTGGGGCAGTGGGCTCACACACACTCATGCATACACGCAGCATTGGGGAATAGCCAGTGAGGCTCTCGTGCCATTACGACAAATGTGAGTGACGGGGAAGAAAGTCACATCTAGCCAGCTGCCTGAAGGCTGCTACAGTATTTCCACAAGTCTATAGGCTCCTGGTCTCTTGGGGAGCTCTATTAATTGTGAGCAAAATGGTCCACCATTAGATCTAATGCTTTTAGAGACCAGAGGACATCTTAGCCAGCCACATGGGCCAGATTCAAAAGCTTGCTGAAATAATTCCATCCTAGATTAGCCAAAATTTTACCTACAACCTTTTTTTTTTTTTTGCTAAAATTAAACTTAAACCAAATACATTTTCAGTGGACATTGCCTTTGCATTTATGTCAGTCTAGAGTTCGGCTGTAGAAAGAGGGAAAAACGTGGAATAAAAAGTGATAAAAGCAAAAAGGATGTGCTCAAAAACACATCTTTAGTGAGCAGATCAGGTGGACTACAGGTCTAATCTCCTCCTCGGAAGCCAAGATGAAGAGCAACCCGCATGATGACAAGACTTTGAAGACAGCTCTGCAGTCACCCAAAAAACCCCATTTCTAACAACACTGTCGCCATTAGTTAATCAGACTAAATTTAGCCCCCTGTGGAGACAAAAGAGGGGTAACAAGACGACAGGGATAAACCTAAGAATGGGTCAAGGGCACTTATTTAAAAAGCCTCCTTGAACACAGTTGGCAGATTCAACAAAAATAACTAGTCCCACTTCCTTTCATCCTCCAAAGCCTCTGCAGATCACAAAGCCTGGTGGGGGTGCAACATGGAAACATAAGGACCTGTAGATTTACAGACCAAGCGGGTGTGACCACTCCTGTGGATTAATCCAAATCAGAATGGCTTTAAGACAACAGCAATTTGATCAACTCTGATCCAGCTTATCCACAGGCCGCCCAGATTTGTACTGCATGGCGAGCGGGCGCGGCATGAGACTCCTCACTGCGGAGCCTTAATGCAACTTGAGAATGTGCCCATACATGACGTACTCCTAAAGCTTAATAGGTTGATTGCTTTGATGGATAACTGATACAACCGTGATAAAGACAATTAGCAAGGCAACTGCCAAAATAAAGGCCACACACTGCTGAACACTACACACTGCCTTGTTATTCAGAATCAATACTGTCCGTCGTGTTTAGCATGCTTGTATGCAAGTCCAAATGAATTGCCATTTCCCTCACTGACCTCTATCGCGTCCATATTCTCAAACACATGCTCTTTCCTGGTTAGGACAATGGTCACAGCCTCCTGAGTCCAGCAGTATAGAAAAAGGGTCTCCCGCTCAGAAAGCCTGCTCTGCTGACCTTCTGACAGCCAGGGCGAGGAGAAAGCTACATTCATGAGCAGATCTGGGGGTCAAATCACCAAACGAGCACTCCGAGGAGAGCTGACTGAAAATTAATTAAAAACGCTAGTGTGCGGTGAATGACAGGCCGCTTTTGTTGGTCGTCTGCATTGACGGAGGAGGCAGGACGGTCCCGTGTCCCTGGTGCTGGCGAGCCCCTGGTGGCCTCAGCCATTGTCTCGCTGCCAAGCTCTTGCCTTATCAGCGGCAGCATATCAATGAAGCCGCTGTCTTGTTTGTGCAAATGGTAATTACAACATCCACATTTTTGTGCATTAAAACAATCACATCTTAGTCAAGAGTAAGGAGGGTGAGCAGAGAATGGCGGACATTTAAACAGACCGCTGGGAGACGTGCCGAGGCAAACAAAGAAATCTCATCTTTGTTTCCACCCATGCATTCAAGAAAATAAACAGACACGCAAGTTGGCGACGGTTGTTAATCCACATATCATTCAAATATACAGTTCATGTGACAATCGAACAGTCCCACGGATAAATCTTCTGCAGTCCGCGGTCTTCTGACAGCGATACTGCAGAAAAGATTTAGAGTGCAAAAGCATTTAAGCAGGATGAAGCTCAGAGTTTAATGTGGTCCATCAATCCCGTTCACGCAGGGTTGCAGCCTCCACATCTGTCCAGTGAGACCATCAGAGTAGTTTAGTGGCATGTTGCAGTTTAAAGGTGCAACAGAAGAGTCAGGTAACAGGGGACAAAATAGTCTCGCCAACTCTCAGTTTTAACTACCCAGGTTCCCTTTGGCCCACACTCATTAAATGCAGAATGCATTTGTCCTTGTAGCTTTTCACACACGCACACACACACACACTCACTCACACATGCGCTGCTGTTCACAACTCACCACATTCAAAGGCAACGACCATTAGGTGTAAATGGATGGTGTTCTGCCCAAGTCTCAGCTGAACACATGCTTCAGGAGCAAAGAAAATGCAAAGGCCAACAGATCCATTAAACTCCATCCAATAACACACGGCTCTGTCTCGACCACAGAGGATGCTGTTTTGGCAAAATGATGCCGATATGAGGCTCACACAAAATATCTCCACAGATGAAGGTAAAAACTAATTACTGCACCAGTGAGTACATTATACTGGTATTTATGAGCAGAAGTAGATACTACTTACAGTGTATATAATCACAGCAGAAATTGATTTTTTCATTCTGGAGCTGATACTAGTAGTCCATTAATCGATTGTTCGATCAACTAAAAATGAACAACCGACTATTTCGACAATATATTAATAATCTATGTAAATTATCAAACCAAAATGCCCGTGATCGTCTGGTTCCAGCTCCTCCAGTGTGAGGATTTACTGCTTTTCTCTGTTTTATGCCACAAAAAATTTTATATCTTTGAGTTTTAGACATCTGGTTGGAGCAAAAGGATAGTAAGTAGTAAGTAAGTATAAACAGGTGTTTTTGTCGTTTAGGTTGAGACCAGCAGATTTTAGCTTGTAGCCTTCAGCAGGGTCACCGTCATCTTACACAGGTATCTTGTTAATGTTGTTGAGTTTTGACTTCTTCAGACAAGTAAAGCTGTGCCAGATATCCCACAAAAAAAAACAAAAAAAAAAACACGATATCTGAATATGTCACCTTGGCCTCTGGAAAGTTACGATGAACATTGTTCATCTATGGCCGATGAATCGAAAATGAAAGTAATCGTCAGTTGTTGCTCTGTTTCAATGTGCAACTTATATTTCTATTGATAAAACAGATAAGGTGAGAGGGGAGCAAGGGAACTGGATTGATTAATTATTTAGCAAGACACTAAATAGGGCTATCAGGCCCTGGTGCCAAGGAGAACATTAACACATCACGATGTACAAATAGAGCAGATTTTAGACATACTACAGCACATGTGCAAACATGTGGCAAACTTCCTGGCATGTAGTGTGGTATCACTATATTCCGACAATGTCTCATTGATGCACCAGTCAAACAAGATGAAGGAAAACAAATCCTTGACCTGCAGACTGCTTTTAAAGAGTTATTCTCAAGAAAAGTCATGTTGCACTTGTAGCTCTAAACCTATCTCAGACCTAAGACCTGTGCAAAAAGAACTAATAAACAAGAGATTAATGTCTTTTGGACGGCACAATAAAAACAGAGGCAGGAGAGCGCTCTGCTGCCGACTCCAGGGCAGGCTGCAGGGTCAAAAGAGCCGCAGTAAGCTCTATAGGCACAGTCAAGTGACTCAATTACCACATTTGCTCTTTGTGTTGACCCCTCAATTAGTGTGGAACTGTAACAATCTGCCCACCAAATACAGTCATTCATCACCAACTGCCCAAACCACCATGCTGCTTCTCCGAGCCACCTCACCAGAGAAGAGGGCAGGCAGAGGTCAAATTAAAGTCTGGCCTTTGCAACTACCCCCTTTAATATCCTCTGTTCAACAGGATAAGCTCTGCTAGGTCCACAGTCATTACACACATGGTGCAACAAGCCACTAGGCATTAGGGTAACATAGAGGAGAATGACTGCATGACTCGAGGAACAGCACTGCATCTTGGAGGTTGGGGATTTAAGATCATTCACTGTCTGTCGGCAATATAAAAGCTTATATAGGTTTAAGAATTTGAAGGTAACGTGCAGGTTAATAACTATATTTGCACCCTCCCTCTCAAAGGTAATGAAGAATGTTTAAAAGGAGTGCGGTAAGTAAGGGTAATGTAGGAGTAACTAAGAGAGCGATAGCACAGATATCCAGATAAGGTCTAAGTGGGTGTTAGGTGGGTGGCTGTCGCCCCACCAGCTCCTGCCGTGCTGGATCATTCAGAGAGGCTCTCAGCTCCTGGTATTGCTGTCATCGCCGGCCAGCGGAGCCACGCTCCTCTTACCCCTCTCCTGCCGAGGTTTGGGTTGCAGGCGCAGCAAAAGCGAAGCGCTGATGATTTAATTATGATACTGGTTCATTCAGTCACAGAGGTTAGGTTTCCTGTCAAGGGTGAGCTGATATGAGCCAAGTTTGGTTTACGTTTACAGAAGGACATGTTGGATCCCAAGCCGATAGCATTTAATCTCACTGGAAGGCCAGCCAGAGGGTGTGGGGTCTCGGGGGGGAAACGTCCCATCCTGGCGTCCCACTCCGCTCAGTGTAGCTAAGCCTGTCGCTCTGCTCTCAGAGGCCTTGTTTATTCGTGATATATAACTATCCACTGTCTTGCTACCTGCTCCGGTTCATCTCCTGCCCGGAAAAGTGAGTGACGCACCTGACTCTGTGGGATTCAGTTACTCACAAAAATGTTTCACAGGTTCCTGACAGGCTGCTTTGATTAATGGCAGACGTCCGCACCTCACTGGTAACTATCATAACTAATAATCAAATCAACCATGACAGCTATGACTATGTAACCTCTAACTTCATCCAAGGTAAGGTATTGCAATGCAACCAACCAGCTAGGGGTTTCCTGTCCTTTGTTTCTCGGAGCAAGTCCCTCCTCAAACAGTGGTTCAGTCTGTTAAGACTCTAGGGTCCTCTCTTCACTTTTTAGTTTGATGGCTTGCTCTTCCTTTGAACTTCAATCAATACCTTTTAAGCAAAAACTGCATTTCTTAATTAAAGCAAGAGGGAGATATCAATCTGGAGCCATTATGCGCCAGGCCTTATGGTGTCTGACATTTAGTTGTGATTACACCAGTGCCTGTATACTGTCATCAAAGTCATTAGACTGCTGTCATCTCAACATGTTTTCCTGGCCTCATTAACACTGCTCATATTGCAACGTGACTCTTACCTATACCTATAAAACTTACAGGAGTGGTTACTTTTGCTATTAGCATTTTTAATGAGGAGTTATTTTTGATGAGGAGCTTTTAGCCTTGCTAGCGGTGTGGCACTGGGGACGGCAATGTCAGCCTGTCGGTCAGTCCAGACTGAAATAGCCCAGCAACTGTTGGATGGATTGCAATGAAATTCTGTGTAGACATTCATTGGCCACAGAGGATGAATCCTACTGACTTTGGTGATCCCCTCAAATGCCTGCTAAACTAATAGGGTTCCCTTCAGCCTCAGCTGTACTTAGCGTTTAGTGCTCTGCGTTGGCACCCACCACAACAAACTGGTTTCATTCAACCAGATGAGAGGGTTGCATGTTTTCACTCAGGGCAGCTGTTGGTTCGAGTGTGGCAGCGTTGCCTCTGCAGGGCCTTCAGGACATGTGCAAACAGCAAAGCCACATGAAACGGAGCTGAGGTGAGCCTGACTCTTGAAACAGTGTCCCAGTCAACTGCATCTTATTTACATTCAAGTCCGGGCCGCAGTGAACGACATCAACTATTCATGTTGCTTTCTAAAGCACCCATCAGATGACAGTAGCGACCACAGTGAGAACAAGGGGCTGTTTTACAAACACGGATGTCCCAGCTCAATGCAGTCAAGAACAGAATCTTGTTTTAATTCCAACTTTCTTTCTTTTTTTGCTTTATGTCATTCTTGTCATTTTGTTTTCTTTCATGGAGCCCTTTGAGGCATGCTTTCCTATAAATAAATAAACCTGACTTGTCTTCAGTTGAAAGGAACACCATCTGCTGAGCATTTAAAGACCATACACACTATTCCGTTCAACACCACCTCCCTAAAAGCTGTTGTCTCACACTAACCTGTGAAAGAGAGAGCAGAGAACACACATCAAGAGCTTGACACGAGTGCCACGCTGGGAAATTATTTTCAAGTAGCGGCGTGGTTCCTGAATGATTTAATTTACGCTAACATTGATAAAAAATGTTCAGTTGAAACCAGCTTTGAAAATAAGGCAACATATTTCTTTCATCATCTGAGGTGCAGCCTGCAACAGTACATATTCTTCTGCAAGCACTAGTGCTCCCTTAGCTGTTTTTTTTGTTGTTGTTTTAATTAAAAAGACAGATGGGTGAGCAAAAAAAACAGGGTGTATTTGTGTGCATTCAAACTGTTCTCTTTCTCTGTGTAACTGCATGCGATCCAGCCTGGCAGATACACAGAGAAAAGCCCAATAGACCACATGGCAGAATTATTTTCTGGGAAAGCAATCTAATGTAATGTCCCCCATGACCTGCTCCACACAAATAACCCAGGCGTATAGCGGTCAGCCTGGTTGGGTTTTTACAGGAGTCGCTGCATGTACATGAGGTGGCGCACAAAACAAATTATAAAGCAGGTAAATGGCCACAAGGCTCGGCCTCGCACGCTATGCTGAACACAGTGTCCCACGCCTGCTGCACGCAGAGGATACATCCTACACGACATCCATTCTGTGGAGGCTGCTGGAAGCTAAATGATATTGCTGGTGTTAATAATCAATTCTGTGGGATTAGTTAAAAGTGGAAGGCAAAACACCAACAAATCAGGTGTCGTCTTTTAAAACAGCACCATAAAGATACAGAGCAGCAGAGCATATAGATTTTCCACCGGGCTCAATTGTGTGAGAAGTTGTTGGGCTTGCATTATTGACTTTCTCAGTATGGTGGAACCGTGGTAGTTAGGTGCCTTTCCTCAACTCTAATTATGGTGTCATAAACAGGAGAGACCATTAATGAAACCCACTCATGGCTTTAAAACCCGCAGATAGGATTTGGAGAGGAGAGAGGAGGGGGGCTAAGAGAGGTCTTAGAACAGTCATGGTATCAATCACAGCAAACTACTCCTCTGTTGAGTAACGAGCATGAGAGCTGGTCAATAAGTCAGCCAAAGAGCCAACAGACTGTAATAGAGACACAGCAGAGGATGGGAAGACAAAGGAATTTGACCTGAGACTGCCTGTCATGTTCGCGAGGCCGCGGCCGTGCATCATGAAGGAGAAAAAGTCAGTGTGCCATGTGCTCGTCTGCAGAAATCAATATGATACAATAACACAGCCTGTCATCGGTTTCCTGCAACATCAGAAAAAAAAAAAAAAAATCACAGAATTTTCGCCTTTCAGTTTGTTTCTGCCGTGTAAAGCACTGACCCGGCAACCCTTTCCCATGCATCTACTTTTACAGAAACGGGAACTAACAACGGAAATTTGCAACGCTCAGTCTGTGTGATTGAAGTGCCAAGGACGCATCTCCCCACCTCCAAATGTGCGAGCAGCAAAGCAGGTCACCTCAAGTTCAGCTCAACGAGAAGTGGAAGATCAATAAAACATTTGCTGTACAATAAAACCATAATACCAGAGAGAGGAAGCTGGTGGACAATCTGTTGAGAGAGTTGTTGCGTCTGATTTTGATAAAAGCTGCCAGGACAGAAACTCTCTTGAAAATGAGATTTATAATCTCAATGAGATTTACAGAAACAAACAAAAAAAACAAGGCCTCTATACTGGCATTATGGGAGAAGAAGAATATTGCGAAATAGCTCAGAGTCACTTTAATTTCCTTTACATCACTTGACGCTGTTAGAATTACCACCAAGCAAAAGGTGTTAATGGTGAGTGTTCAGTCTCTGGTCAAAGAAGTCTGGTTAAAAGCTCATTTATAAGAGAGGAGTCATCACTCTCTTTGTTGTTGATTGACAAAAAGCAGCAAACGGCAATGCCTGAACGTATTTTTCCAGATATGAGGGCACCAATAAGACCTGGCCCTTTTCCACCATTCCACAGCTACATTTGCATGGCTTAGGAAATTACATGCAAACAGTATGACTGACAAAGTGACAATGTGCATTTGCTCAAGCGCCGCTTTGCTAATTTTGATCCTACATCATGCTGTAATGTGTGGAGGAAAATCTGTAACAGCTCGTCAAGTCGCCCGTTTTTTGCTGCGTGCCGTTTAACGCAACAAATATTAAGCTGAAAGATGAGGTCTGACAATAACTAAATCCAAATTTTGCACATCATTCCAGGGATTGTTCATGACCAGCAATGTAAAATTGCCTTTTTCTGTGGCTATAAGATGATAAAAGCAGAAGCAGAACATTAGTGTAGCCAGTTAACAGAGCGATTACGATCTGATCACCCGATCTGATCACCTGTTATGTAATGGTACATGTAATATGACTGTGTTTGCTGTCACACATTTCCATTGCAAACACTATAAAACAGTAGCCATGAAAAGCCACAAATGCTGTGCTAGCTGTAGCTAGGTGTGTACAGCTGAAAGGTGAGGTTTGGATCTCATGCTTTCACTGGAAATATTAGCGAGCAGTCTGAGCTCAGCTGTGAGCAGAAAAGCGTCATTTATTTCAGCCCATATTCGGGTACATTTGAATCATTTTTGCTCCTCTTTCAAGCTGCAGCCTTTAACTAGATTCGGAAGGATCTTGCGGCTGCGTGCCTTATTATATCCAGTAGAAATAAAATACAACGCTGGTAAAAATTAAAAGGTAATATATCACTATAAAAACATCATCACACAGAGCAAGTAAAACCTGAACTACATGCACTTAGTGTAGTCATGTGTCATAGGCATTTTTAGTTTTACTCGTGTAAACGGTTTGAAGCACCGCCTCCACTGACGGCGTGACGTGTAGCACGTCGACATGCGTTTACAATATGATGGCCGCAGTAAAGCCATTTTGATTTTCTGGAGTCAGAGGCAATAAAATGTAATTACAACATGTTTTACTATTGACTTCAAGACGGACTCGCAACAGCCAAAGCAATTTCATGCTGCCAGTAAAAACAGTATCCAACGAGAAGTAAAGGCAGAGTCGTGGCTGAGTGGCAGAGGAGGGAGCGAGGCGTTGATGGCCCTCCGTGGGCTAACCATATCCCAGACCAGACACATGCACTGTGTACCTAAACTAGACAAATCTATTTCAGACACATATTAGATAAATATTTATATGCCATAAACTGTATCAATAAATCCCTTGGGGAGGGGAAGCTATTCCACAACATGTCAATAACTGATTTCACCAGCAGATAATCATTTTTCTCTCAATGGTGGAGCTTGATATGACGTCGATACGTGCTGTCAGAGTTCATTTTGGCTGGAGCACTTAGAAAGAGCGTCGCTGAGAGGATGTGGCATCCTTCTATTCAGGTCCATTGATTGGGAGGCAGCGTGTTAGCGGGGGGAGAGGAGCCGGCTGTCATGTTTTATGTCTTATGTTGTGCGTTGTATTAAAGCTGGTGGGAGACCGTGGGCCGCGTGGAGTGTCTCCAGCGCCGTCTGACCGCAGTGTTACAGGGGACACAGGGGAGTCAGGCCTTTTAATTGTCTCATTGAGACAAGGCTGCATACAAGTAGGCAGGATACATCGGAGGGGGGGAGCAGAGGAGGGTTCATGGGTCTGAAATGGCAATTGCACGACAGCGCTCTGATACGATGAACATATACAATCAGTCAGGATAAAGATCTCACCCTTGGCGGCATGAAAGGGGGAAGTGAGCAGCTCTCAGGAAAAATCAATACGGAACCGCTCATTTTGGAGGGACATGTGTGTCACAGTCAATAGGAGTTAATAGGCAGGGTTGTTCAGTGAAGACAGGCGGCTTGGGAGAGCAGCCCACTCTGACAGCTTAATACATACTGAGTGGCAAGCTGGTTGCATGTAACAGTCACTATGGACACATCAAGTGTGGAATGGAACCTGATGGGCGCAGGCAAAAGTTAATTATAGAATAGAGCTCAAGGTCTTACACACAGAAGTACAGAATTACCCATCCAGTAATCAGAACAGACACCTGCAGCTGACCCACAGTGTAGACATACAGAGCACACCTGTTTATTCGCTATTATCAACAATGACTGTAATACACACCGTGGAAGAAAGTTTGTTTAACGCTGCCATTCTGATCGACGTTTCAAAGCACGCCCTGCGCCGGAGTGTGCGGATGACCGAGATGACCTCCACGTGGAAAGTTCACCGTGCAGGTCCTGGTGCTTCGGTGCACACGCAGGGTGGGAAAAAAGGCAACAGATAACGGCTGAATATTAACGTGAGGGCTCCTCCACAGCATCATGTGTAGATCCCTTTGCTGCTCTAATTAATCAGCGTTGTACCAACAGGCTCGTCACAGGTTAATTGGCTCAGATGATGGGTGAGGGACCTTGTGGCAAAACAAACAGAAGCACATTTTTCCAGAGTTTTGTGGCATATTTTGCGTCCAACTGAACGAGATCCAGATCAGCCAAACACAGGGAAGTGGCTAATAATAACTTAATTAATTGGGGTCTGCAGGTCACGGTGTTTGGCTCCATGAAGAAGGATTCTCCTCTTAATTAGTACCCATTAAGGCCTAATTTAGATTATTATCATCTCTTAATTTTTATCCAGCTAATTAACAATTAATTACAATTGCAGTATACAAGAGAGTTCAAATTATCTGCTACATTTTTATTTTACAAATGACAGGAAAAGCGCAAGTCATGGATTAATTCAAAGCAGCAATAGGAAGATGGTCTAGATATTAAGATTCAGTTGAGTTCCTGGTAAATAATCTCTGTGAGAACAATCACCACAAGAACAAATACAGTTTAGGATTAAATATTATCAAACTGGGTTTTATTCTTTTGGCAATAGTCAGACAGGAAGGGAAAGGCGAGGCAGTCATATCGAGAAAGAGTGAGAAGAGAAGTAAAAGGGTCTTGGCTCCAATTGACATTTCAATAAGTGGAACAGAGCGTTAGCAATCCATTCCCAACTTTTCTGAAACAATTATTGAGATGGTACCTCCAGGCGATGTATGTTCCTGGTCCCGGGAGTCCTGCTGGCTGAAACAGTAATTGACTAAATTGTAGAACACATCGGGGCCATTTACAAATTTGCCAAAAATGAATCGTTTAAAATGAAATGAGGGTGACTCTCAAATTAGCAAGGAGTATGATTGAGATGTGGCTCTGGGAATTAAGAAACATGATTTAGAGCTCTGCAGAAAGGAGCATCTGTGAATAGTCCAGTGTTACTCACCACCCTGCTCTGACTCGTATTTAAATATCACTGTGGGTTAACAGATGTTCAGTAAAACACCACAATTCATATTTAAATATTTGACAATTCCTATTTAAATGTTAAATTGTGAGAGATAGATAGATACAGACAGACACGGATATATACATATATAGACACAGACATGTATATACTGTAAATATATATATATGTGTGTGTATATATATGGGTTTGTATGTATGCATATATATGACACACACACATTTGTGTATGTGTGTCACTTTGTATATGTGTGTGTATATATATATATATTATTTATGACATATGATGAGCATATGAGTATATATCAGTTTTTTTATATGCATGTATGTATATGTAAAAATAAAGTATAAACTCACACTTTTTATTTTGTTGTTTCTTGAGCTACCAGAGTACACTCCTGACATCAACACCAAGCCAAACAAATAAGAGGAACTGCTGAGCTGTAACACTGAAACAAAAAACTGTAAAGAAACGTTAACATTCAACCACGCAGCACATTGTACTGCAGGAGGAAGTGACTCCAGGCTCGAGCGGAGTAATTGGAGCTCATAGAACAGTTCCTTTCCTTAGCTAAAAATAATTTTTCTGAGAGCAACGTGATAAATCATGTGACGCAAATCTCATTGGTTTAAAAATATTGCGCTTCAAGGTGTTTGGAAGTGATCTTAGCTACATTTTACAAGGTGTACTCATTTCTGAAAAACACCAGTAAATTGCTCTGACTGTTCAGGGCCCGACAGTTTTGATTGATTGTTGTGCAGACATTGTGTTGATTGTTGCCTGTTGTGCCATTCCTGTGGCTCCCAGCAGCCACTGCTCTCATCTCACCCCGGCTAAACTCTTCCAACCAGTGATGAGTAATTACTAAGTTCATTAGCCACGCTAGTGGCCTAGAGATTTATTAAAACGAGATTTGTCATCAGCTTTTCCACTGCTTTTGAATACCCTGACTGCATTTTGGTATACACAATATCACATATATATGTGTGTGTGTGTGTGTGTGTGATCTAATTTTAACACACACAAATCACATGTTATCAAAGTATTTTAGGTCATTTCCTGTCCTGTTGTAATGTGGATGAATGTATAATTAGTAGGGCTGTGACACGATTATTTCTGTTATTGATTGAGCAGTTGACTTTTTTTTCAATAACTCATTTAGTCGATGAGTAGTTACAAAAAGTGAATAATGCTCATTACAAGTTCTGAGATCTTTGAAGTCTTCAAATCTCCTGTTTTGTCTGAACAGCAGTCTAAAACTCAAAGATTATACTGGACCAAATTCTAAGTAATGTTTAAGCAACAAATCCTCACGTTTAAGAAGCTGGAGTCTGGGGATATGTGGCATTTTTGGTTGATATTTGTTGCCAAATATTTTTTCTACAAATCAGGTGATCAATAAATCAGTTATTTCAGCTCTAATAATTATAAAATTGTCACTCAAAATAAGTAACTCATTCTATTTGCTCCTATTTTGTATGAGCTCTGTGTGGCCTCACATTTCTGAGAAAAACACAAAACAACAACCAGATACAATATTTGATGTCATATTTGTTGTGCCATAAAAAAAATATATATAAAAAAACTATTTACTGCAATAAATATCATCCAAGTTCTCTTTCTCCCAGTAGGATCGGGGGTGGGGGGATCCAGAATCCCACTCTCAGAAAAGCAAATAGCACCTGAGTAAAGACAACAGTACACACACCGTCCCTCCATAACGGGTGTGAAGTGAAAGAGCCACGAGCTATCTTAGTGCAATGTCCAAGTAATTTTTCTTTAATAGGAAAATTGTTACTTATTGATCTACACTTTGTGAAGCCTTCCAGCAATGCTCCAATCACCACAGCTGTCAAAACCATGGAAATACACTCCGTTCCTTTGCGATTTGACGGCACACCGATTCCCATTACTGGCACATTTCCAACGTTAATTACCTTCAACATAACATCATCTCCCTCAAAAGAGTCTCGCACAGGCCACTAGTGTCCCACCAGAGGACAGCGGGAGGTAAGAGTGATAACACAAGTGTGGAGATATCGTGCTTTGCCTGTCTAGAGCTTGTGTTGAATCTGTGCACCACTGAGTCTGGCCATTAGGCAGCATGATGGGCTTTTCTTTTCCAGACCATTTCCCATGGTCAAAATAGCATAAAAACACCATTTTGGTTCAATAGCAAAGACTTCAACTGAATAATCACAAGGGTGAAACTGTAACTATTACAGAGGCACCTCTGGGATAACCATACATAACAGGGGTGTCAAAAACACTGTAGGTTTTCTGGAGGGCAAAGTGTTTAAAGTGTATGCTGTTGGCTCTTGCTCCAACATCTGCTTTTAATTACTCAATTAGCGCAATCATTTAGTCTCCTTGACATTCATCCAAATGGCAAATCATAGCCGGAAGTTGTTCTGTTTAAACAGAGCGTTAAGAGGAGTCATGAAAAATGCATACACGATAATGTATATGGATACTTAACTAATTGAACCAATTAAAGGGAGGGAACTGGTTTGAGTGAGAACAGCGCCGGCGTCGCCCTCCGGGAAGAAGCTTTGACACTTCTGATCTACAGCCTCCGCTCTCCCTATTCACAGACCTGGGCCTGAGGTCATATTTCAGCAGACAAAAGGTTTTTGACTTCAGTCATACAGCGACAATGAGCCAAAAAATTTAAAAGCCACACAGATTGACGGCTGTATCAGACAAGCCATTATAGTACAAAGCAACAGCATATCCATTCTTAAGAAAATGGAATTCAGAACATTGAATCGGTCCTCAGAAACTGGAAGAAAACATTTGCAGAATTTTCTAATGCATATACAAATCCTGAGCCTGTCCTCATCTCTATGGAAGCCAAGGCCATGGCTGGCATTGCAGTGAGATCCCACAGCTGTGACGTGCGCATTAAAGTACAATCCTTTCTTTGCATGTACTTTGCAGACTTTTGTTTGCGCTGTAAGGATCATGGTGAGACTCCTCTCTGAGACGCGAATATCCGTATATTCCAGCACAGACATACCAACGGATCAGCCTGAGGGTTAAATGAATATCTGCTCAGTTTAAGACGAGCTAGCTTACCTCCTCTCAAAGTTAAACCAACGCAATCCCCCATCACAAAAAAAGAATGATTGTACCCCTGCGGTGGTGATTTCCTGCATGCTATGGATGCATAAATAAACATAGGCATAAATACACAGAGGACACTGACTGGGACTCGCTGGCCAAGTGGGGCAGCTGTTATTAAAAGGGCTATTTATCACTGTCACCCCTCTCAGGTTCCATCCCTCTCTGCCCTCCAGCGATGTCACTAGGCCGCACAGGAACAATGTGGCTCATCCAACCAGACCTACCCCCTCTATCATATATACACAAACACATGCAAACATACACACACACACACACGCTTATGGTCACAGCTCCGCATACGCAAAGTAAACATGTGTAGCTCTGCCTGCTTGCATATGTGCCGTGTGCATAAACCGCTATCGACTTGTCGTTTGATGACTTGGCTGAAACAAACACAAAAACAAGAACCTCGCTCCTTTCGATTCCCGTCAAATATCTACAACGCAGCTACGCTGCACACACCGTTCATTTTCCGCTCTGTTACTTTATTGATTGTGGCTACAATTATCCACTTTTCTGAAGCACTGCATTAAGTGAATTCCCCCTTTGTTGGACAATAAGTACAGAAGGTTGGCTAAGTCATGCTATTCCTCAGCCTAAGGGGACAGTCTACTTCTCCTGCACCCTCATCATCATTAGCAAGCCCAGATAAAAACACACCTCAATTAGTCCACCTCTGCTCGGGGAGCCGCATCAAGCAAGGCAGACGCTTCCAACTGACCTGTGCCATAACTTCACTTACAGCAGCTCCCGCCATGTTCACACTGAGGGCCGAAGATGACATTATCGAAAATCATCTTTTGCTTAAAGGTGTCGCCATTCAAAGGCAGCCTTGGATTAAATTAAATCCTTTAATTGTCGGCCTGTGCAGTAAAAGAAGAAGAACTGAAAGTGTACGGAAAAGAGCCTCAGGACAGTATGGACAATGCACAATCAGCATGTTATATTGTAGATATGCAGTCAGCGAGGCTCTGAAAGAACCACAAGAGTCTTACTTTCACACTGGCTTAAATATGTCTACCACATTTGTGTTAGAAAACAGATACATCAATGAACATTTGCCATAACTTGTACAGGACATTATATTAGGGCTACTTTCAGTATCGATTAACCTGAAGACCATATTCAATCAATGATTTGGTCTATGAAGCATAAGAAAATAGTGAAACAATTCTGATCAAACCTCCCAGCGTCCTAGGTAACGTCTGCAAACGTCTTGTTCTCATAAAGCACAAAGAGAAGCTGCGAATGCTCCTGTTTGAGAAGCTGGTACCATTTGTGCTGGATTAATGACTGAAATGATTATTTTCTGTCAACTGATGAATCATTTCAGCTCTGCATTATATAGTTTATTTGCTATGTCTTGTCTACATCCGCTGAGCACCAACCAGCTTTTTAATTCAGAACTCCTTTTCTTTCATCTAAGCACTACTGGTCTACACAACCTATAAACCTCTCACACGCAGCAATCCACTCACGATTAATGAAGTGCTTACTTAACCAATTTAAACCCTTAATTCCTATTAATTCAACATAATAGCCACCCTCCCTGCCAGAA
Source organism: Chelmon rostratus (assembly GCF_017976325.1). Taxonomy (NCBI): domain Eukaryota; kingdom Metazoa; phylum Chordata; class Actinopteri; order Chaetodontiformes; family Chaetodontidae; genus Chelmon; species Chelmon rostratus. Next base: position 17,781,958 of record NC_055663.1, on the reverse strand, counting down.
TTAACAACACTCTAGCAGAAACTTGCAAGTCTCTGCAGGCCAGAAAGAGTCAACCCAGCACATTCCATATTCTTTGATAAATATGTAACAGTATGTATATCACTGTTAAAATGCATAACCCTCGTGTAAGACCCCTATCAAGTCTGCTTTACACCTGTATTACATTTCTCCCTCAATCAGCAGCTTTTCTGAGACACCGGCCTCCCACGAGGAGCAGAAACCATTACAAGGGACTGCAGCTCATTTGCAGAAAGATTGGAGATCACGCTGCATCAAAAAGTATGTGAAGCATTTCTGAGAACAAAATTGATTTATTCCATTTCTATGTTTGTATGCAGCATCAGTATCAGTGTATTTAATGTAAATCCCCAGTCTAGCATTGAGTTGCTGCGTAGGTTGCTGCTTATTGTGCAAGTAAGAAGCAGGGCAATCAAATACCGCAAGAGGCCAGTTGTGGTGCAGACTGAAGGTACATGCAGGGTTTTGTATGTAAGATATTTTGTGTTGAACTGAATGCTAAAACACACACACAATGTAACAAATGGTATCAATCAAACAAAACCATGCATCACGTCCTTTTTCAGATCCACTGATGCCACTTGTTTAAGCTACAAAGACATTAGGATGTGCGCTGGTGAAATAAAAGGCATAAGCAAATAAATAAATATTTCTGAACATTTCAATTTTGACTTCGGAAAAACAGATCAAGCAGAGCCCGTGGCTAGAGGAGCCTGACTGCATGCTGGTGGGGGGTAAAAGACAGCCTGGGGGGGGGGGGGGTTGTGGAGGGTGTCTGCTTTTTAATGAGCTGAAACTTTAAATACTGCATAATATATAATAAAAATGGATAGTTCATTTAACTCTCCCGATACGTTGTGGAAAAACTATTAAAATCCGTTACTCTTTTAATGTCAACAGAGTAAGCATTAAGTATGAATGAAGTGAACATGATACCGCATCGTCAACAAGAAAGAAAAACAAAACAATAATCAACTTGAACTGAAAGAAAATCAGGATTTGTGCATAAAGTTAAGCGCACATAGCTCAAGGGCATCAGCTAAACACAGTAAAGCAATGACAATGACATATTAAACTATATGAATTTGGATCCACTCTAAGAAGACAAAATTAGCATACAATAGAACATAAGCAATCTTGATAAGACTGTCCAGAGTTTGTATTTACTGCATCTTAGTCCTAATGTCAGTTGGTCTTGAGCCAGAAAAGTCAGAACATATGACTGACACAGACATTTCAGCCACCCACTGACTGCAGCTTTGGCAACACTGATTGGCACAGCAGGCATAGCGTTATCCTTCCCCCTACACCCACACATATACAACACGTCACAAGATAAAGAAGGGGGGGAAACAAAGAAAAGAATTATGACACCTCTTGTCATCCCTTGGGTGAAGAAATACAGCATAATAGATTTTTAATGGCTTCAGCATGTACCCCCCCCCCCAAAAAAAAAAAGAAGAAGAAAAAGAAAAGGTAGAGATTTAAGTGTCAACAACAAGAGGTCAGCAATTATTAACTACTGATAAAATCTTTTAACATGAACAGAACAACATTTCTGACGCGTCTCACTCTGTTTAAGTGTCGCTCTGATCACGGTGTGCATATGTCTGCAGCTGGAGACGCTTCCTGTGGAAAAGTAATGAGCTCTATGTTTCAGTTGTCACATTAATAATTCCAAAAGTGCCATTTCACTGTGACTATTGTGACAATGACACCTCTGCATTTAAGATGTGTGATCCTTAAAGTGATCTGAGTGATGGCTCCGGCACCCCTGCTGCTCGTGGAGCAAGCACGGAGACAGCGCTGGTGGCCGATCCAGAGGCTTAATAATGATAACCTCGCCAGCAGTAGCTGCAGGGGTTGTTCACACAATAATTGTTTCTGCCAAGCCATATATCTATATGACGGAGAAAAAAACTGGTGTGACTTTCCTGCTAAATAATTGATTTAAGCATCGGCTGCATCAACTATTTCAAGGAGATGAACATGGTTTGTTCAGTTTTTTTTTTCTGGCACTGAAGAAACTGAGAACTTATTAGCTAATTAGAAGATAATTACAAGTCTCTGCAAGTTGATTAGCAATTTCACTGCTGAACATTAACAATTTACAGCAACACTACACTCAATTTCAGCACTTGTTTTGCTTTACTTACCTAAATTCTAAACAGTACAAGTATTTAAAGATTTCACCTTGACAAAACTTATTACCAGCTTCAGCATGCAATTAAACTTACCAAACAGGCATTAATTCTTTGTTCATTACCACGTTAGATGTGTGTTGGGTAATTTAAAAACTTCAATACAGGACAAGACTACTTCGGCTATTAAAAGGCATCAATCGTGCACCAAATGCTGATATATTTTGTTAATTTACAGCAGCTCATTTGTGGTCCAGATACCCTAGACCTGAACTGGTGGTGCCTGAGGTTCCACTTGTAACGCTAAGCCTTTGCCCGAGCTGGACGGGGTGCCCTCCCCTGCAGTTTAGAGTGACTCAAAGGTGAAGCCCTGAAAATGAATACAATGTACTCACATGCTCCACAGTTTAGATTTCACTGACTCGCATCATCCTGTAATAGCTGCACACAACGCTGCAGTCAGTTGTGTCTGGCTGTACAGTGGTATCAATGCAGCCCGTGGGTCAAAGGGTCAATGAGTAATTAAGACATGGTTCCCTGAGCATTCCCCATGCACACTTTCAGCCCTGATGAAAGGTTGGAAATGAAAGGAGGGGGATTTAAGTGCAGCCTGATACTATGGATCAGATTTCCATAAGTGTGTCTAAATGTTCCTTGTTCAAGGCAATTAGTATGATTAACAGAGAGTGTGGTGTCATCACACTGTTTAAGAGGATTTTGCACATGAATTCTGCATCAGGTTTAGAAATTTTGCACATGACAAAGGTCATATTACTTAAAACAAAAGCTTATTTATGAAAGTCTTCTTTGAAATGTGGTTGAGTGGTTGCGCAAATCACTGTGCAAATACATTCAGGGAGGTTAAATATCTGTTTAATGTCTCATTCAGGAATTAGTACACTTGCTTCAGCAAAGTAAGGCAGTTTTTCTTTCTTTTGGGGGGCAAAAGTGGTGATGGTGGTGCTCTAGTAAGTGTTAATTAGGCCACAAAATGAATGCAGACTCATCTTAAGGCGATGAGGAAGGAACACTTAACAATGCTCGATGTTCTTTTATGTTTAATTCAATTACCTGGCTAAATGCTCTTGCATAAGATGAGCAGGTTTTACAAAACAGGAAACTAATGAAGAGGCTGCACATCATGAACAGCACGCAGGCTGGTATTGTTGCCTTCAAGAGCAGAGAAGGTCAAAAGGTGCATTGATTAACATGTACGACAAGAAATTATTCGCTCACTTTCATTGTTGCTAAAAATGAAGAGGCCAAGGCCAGAAAATTGAGGTCGCTGATAAATGCTATTAGTAGGAGATGCTGAGGGGCGAAGAAATCAATATGGCAGTTTGTCAACCTGCCTCTCAGAGGGAGCAGGAGTCCGCAGCAGAGGTAAGTGTGCCCTGTCAGCAGTGCACATTACCAGAAATCAAAGGCTGGAGAGGGCCTGAAGGAAAGGATGTAGATGTCCCTATACAAAGGCCACACTTTGGTAATTAAAACCTATTTTATCAGACCTGTCTTGTCACTGGTTTTTCTCTAACACTATTGACTATCTGTTGCATGCAGAGTGATCACTAATTTACCTTTAAATAAATGAGCCAGGGTTATTTAAATTCCTGCATTTGTCACACAAGATGAAGCTAAAGACATGGTAGTATTGCATAAATTATGCCACTTGGTAGCACTTACATTAATTATTAATAATTCTTAGGACTTATTCTTATTGACTATGACATCTTTTCAAGAGTTCTTCTTGAGAAGCTGGCTGACCCTCATCACCAACACAGATGTTAAGTCCACGTGGCATAAAAAAAACAAAACTGTTGCAACTGTTGCTGTCATTTCTTATACTTTAATATTTCTTGAAAAAATACACTTATACAGTGTACTGACTTGGAAGAAATATGCACTGGAGGCTGATGCAACGTTCACAGACACTGTGGTGAAGATATCCGGGAAAAGGTGCAGTGTCAAATAGTCTATTCTTCGAGAAATCCTAAACTTTCCATTAAAGTTTAATGGAAAGTCACCTTTCCGAATAAACACCCTCAGTATTGAGTGTCAGTGTAATAACATGCATAACTGACTCCTCCGTTGCAACTTTTAAATCTTAAATAATTAAACACAAATGAACCTGTGCAGTCAGACAATAGGAGCACTAATGACACAAGATGGCACTTCAGTCAATAGGTCCACTAGAACATCACCTCGGGAGCTGCTGGAAATACAGCAGCTTGGCAGACAAGTTTCCTGACAACACATTCAAGATAGTGTTTTCTTCATGGTTTAGTACTGTGCGCCTTCGTCTTCTTTGTAGGCGAAAAAGACTGTGACGGGTCCAACGCTTGTCTGCACTGTTTCTGCAGCTCCCACCACCATCCAGCAGCCAATGCCATAGGCCAAACAAGGGATGCCTGCAATAAAAGGACAGTGATTATGTGGAGCATAAAAAATATTCTAATCATCTGTATCTGATAGGAATAAGGTAGAGAATTAAATGCATTTACTGACCCAGATTAATAACTTTCAGCATAGTGAAAAACTTGTCCTCAAAGTCCAGGTTCTGTGGAGGCGCTTTGGTACAGTGATATTTTATAAAAGGGAAGCAGCCTGTTCTCAGTATTTGGTAGTTGGATCCGTGCACCCTCCAGTTAAAGTTGGACAGTCCAAACTGGTCATTATGGACGGAGCTGTAGCGGACACAGTATGAAGTCCACGGCGGGAGTTGACGCTGCAGCAGGTGGCAGGTCAGCACCTCTGAGGCAGCTGGCCGCGGGCCTGTCCTGCCAAATGTGCTCGGAAGCAGGGCGACCTTCACAAATATGCTGTGTATCCTCTTCAAAAGCTCTTTCATGACTTAAGCAAACAGCTGAATGCTTCAACTTTGCTGCTGTTCGTGTTTTATCATGTGGAGCTCTGATAAGATGAAATGTAGTGACACTCTAAATGAGTTGATTCACAGTAACAAAGCATGTTATAATTTAGAAAAGGGTCATTCAAAGCTGTGGACAAAGGAGGACGAGGCTGCACACAAGACAGTTAACATGAGCAGCTAACGTTAGCTAATGTTAGCAAACTAGACGGCTCCTGTTTGTGAGCTAAAAAAGAGTTATTCTGCTGAAGATATTCCGCTACATGTCCGGACACACATGCCGAAAACACACAAATATATGTCTAACCCAGCTGAGAGACATGTAAACAGCACAGCTCTGTATGGGTTTATGTACTGTAGTGTTTGCTCTGACCTGGTACTCCCGCTAAAGTCATCCGGTAGGAAATGCAGCACGGCGAAGTCGTTCCTCTTCAACAAGGTGGGCAACATCTACCTGCATTTAATTGATATGTACTCACTTGTTCACCGGATATTAGTCACGTGTCCTGTGTGAAGTGAAGCTTGCCGCATACTCACACCAGACCACACTGTAAAACATCGAGGTTAAAATCCAAATGAGCTTCTATCATTCATTATTTCAGAAATGACTCACAAGTCACATCAATATATGTGAATGTTATTAATGACGTGCGGTTGAAAATATTTATCTTATCCACGCTGTTGTTAAGAGATTTACATCTGCTTTTATTTTTTACCACTTATCAAGATAAGTATGACCACATTACCACTGCTACAAATAAACCCTTTGCAACTTTTACCTCCGCTGACCCCAAATGTTTGTGTTTCTGACCACATGATCACCACCAGCACATCCTCGTTTCAAGTGCAAACTAAATCCACTCAGCAAGTATGTCTTTATACACATGTGCTTAAAAATACACATACGCACATAAAAAAATAATGCACAACATTCATTATTTCATACAGAAAAGCTACTTCAATGTCCATCCTTTTCTCTGGATGCAGAGTTGTAGGAGAAGCAGTGAAATCCAGGCTACATGAAATAAAAAACACAAATCCCTCCTGCAAATGTTTATACTATATGTATATATTTATTCTAAAGCATTTCTTTGCAATCTTAACTTTACTGCTTATTTGCACCACTAGTTATATGTAAAGCATGGAAGCAGAAAACAATCACAACAATGAATAATTATGAACTGCCTAAAACACTGGGAAGTTAGCACATCCTTTTGTACATTTTCAACACCAAAAAAAAATTACTTCTAAAAACATTACACTTACTACCATATGATTTACAGAAGGAGTACTTTGACAGTAAAATTACAGTCAATACCAGTAACTTTCCCATCGACCCACCAAAGTAATGTGTGGCCAAAGGTTAATGTGGGGGATGTATTATGTAACATAAACAATACACTTATCTATGTATACATCTGGACACACAGTCAACATGCTATGCAGTGCATAAACACAGACATTAACTTCACGTTACATTTGTAGTTGGTGTGAGCATTATTAATCTGCAGTTTCCAACACAAAATACAGCTGCTTTATATGTGAATGCACAAATACTTAATAAATTCCTGACTGGAACCTTAGACAAATTACTTTGTGCATAGTTGACTGTATGGCTTGGATAGCTGTCATTTTACAATATTTAATTATATTCAAGCAGTTGAAACAGATGACAAATCCATTTATTAAGGTTCATGACAGATTCTGACTGTGCTTTTCAGGAATTTATTTGGCTATTTTTTTTTATTTTTTTTTGTATTCACAGTGTAATTTGACACCAAAGCTAGCAAAGACATGCTGACTTAACTTTGCAAGAGTAAGGCAAGTTTATCAGTGAAGCAGCTGACTAAGCAGCGGGTTTATCCTCCACTGCTCGCATCTTGTTCTGAACAGTCATCTGCAGTACATCCTCTATGTCCTTGATCAGCTCCTTCAAAGAACAAAAGATAAAAGAAGTGAAATTAAGTGACTACCCATTCAGCAAAAGCATCCCACCTGACCAGGGCTTCACTGAATATGCAAGTTTCATTACATAGATGAGGAGAGATCGTTAAGTCATTAACGCAGTACCTTAAAATTGGTTTCTCCTTGCGTTTTACAGGCTGATATTTCCTGATGAATGACTGACAGATTCCGAGCAAAGGTCACCAGAGCTCCCTGGAGATCTTCGGAGACTGCTCTATTAACGACACCCCAAACAAACGAGTTTACTAATGTTCCCCATGATGCCAGCTAAGAAACAATCACCTTGTTCATCAGATGGTGGTGGTTAAATGAAACTTTCAGCAGACAACATCTTCAGTCTTTAGGGGGATGAGCACAGCTTGATTTAACTGTTAAAGCACTGTGTAAGATAAAGGATTTGAGTGATAAATATGTTAAATACCCCTCTGCTTAAGTTTGTAACAGCATTTACAAAGCCAGAGGTGGCATCTTAATCCTCTAAAAGAATTGACTTTACTCTCAGTCTGGAGATCCTCCACCGAATCCTCTTCTGTTTTTTATGTGCATGTCTAATTGAACAGAGAGAAGTAAAGCAAACCTAAATGTGCTCAGAAATCTTTCCCCTAGCAACGAACCCTACATTTCATTAACACTGTATGTACAGTATATGAATTTGACGAAATAAAAAAGACTTACATCATTCCAATCCTGCATCGTTCACTGCTGTCGTAAACAGCAAAAACAGTGCCTTGCTGCATCTGAAATTTAAGTCACAAACGCACAATCAAAAAAAAAAAAACCTCCATCATCACATAGCACAGATTTAAAGAGCACTCCACTGATTCGGCGTTGCAGTCCTATAACAGTTGGACTCCTGATGCACAGTTAAAAAAATTGATCAAAATTGATGTAGCAGAACTAGAGATACTGTCTTCCTTGTCAAAACATGGTGCCAACATTACCCACAATGCAACTTGAACAACAGCTTGGTCAGAGGTTTGGGTGTATTATGCCAGTAGCAGCTAATGTAGCCTTGAGCTGCTAGCATCAAGGTGCTTGAGATTAGGACAGGGCTTTAGAGGTCTCGTAACTTCATTTCTTTCTAAATCCACACCCACAAATTTTTTACATTTTTTTTTTAATTTTCAAATTTGTAGTCTTCAGGCCCAACTGATGCTGACTCAAGTGACATCACGCAAGGCAATTTATCAGACTATGCAGTTCCCTCCAAAAGGCTTTATACATTTTTTTTCAATACAATACATCATAGGCCTGCAAACAGATGATGTATAACATCTGTAGAGTTCCCCTTTAAATCAATCATGTATTATGATAAAAAAATGAACAAGATGTAAAGATGATGAGTTTTTACCTTCCGGTTAAATCCTATGCCATGAGCCTTACACATTTTAAAGAACACATTATGGTATAACATGGAAAGGTTAGAGTGAGACAAGTGGCTCCCAATGACTGCATACCGGTTAACCACAGGAGGCTGTAAAAAAGCAAGAAAACAAGAAAGAGAAAGTGTATGATTGTCAGCATTAGCCTCTCTATTAATCTAAAACAAGACAAAATCATTTTATGTTCTATTATATTTGGGGTAAAACTGTTGTTGGTGGTGCTGTGTGTAAAATGGAAAGAGAAGAGATGGCTGAACCCCATACACATGTCCTTAGGGTCACTGTTGAGTTTGGGGAGTGTGCGTGATTAGTAAACATGATGAGTGTGGGGCACATGTGGTAAACTGTTGGGCCTTTCTTAATTAACTGCGGGGAGGAACAATTAATGTTTAGAAGACATGCCAAATAAAAGACGAGCTTAATTGTACGATGCCAATCAAAGAAAGTACAGTTTCGGGACTGAAAATGTTTGCATTCAATTTGAGACAAAAGCACTACTGAATGCACAAAAGGAACACTCAACGAGCAACACATACGACCATAATAGAGCGGTTCTAAGCATGTGAGTGTCATAAGTAACACTAGAGAGGTTGATTACTTAAAAGTGGCAGGACTGAAGAGGATAAAAATGCTCCTGGTTCTCAGGTGCCTTTGGGAGACAAAAAGAAGAGGCCTAAGCCCCTGTGAGCTCAGGAGATAGCCCATAACTCACTGCGATGGCTGTGCGTTCGCAGTTGTCAAACACAGGATCCTTACACAACAATAAAAGTGTCCAACAGGGATTTAATTGTGTTTGTAATATGCAGGACCCTAATGATGGCCACTGCTAAAGCCATTAACCACTGCGGTGGCTCAACTGCCGTACTGAAGCACCAGGCCACCAACTAAATGAATGTTTGATAAAATAATACAAGTCGCAGATTAACAAGCGTAAACTCAGGCGTACTGCTAATAAAAGATCTCTATTGTTTAAGGCCTGGCACCAGGTTGATGAGGTGTTCAAGCATGCATACACATGCATAATGAAAATGGTATGAATTATTAATGTGTTGATTATTTAGGCTCATCTATCAAAATGATAATGAATTCAGCACCTAAACACCAATTGAGCTCAGTGCGTAATTACAGTATTTAGTTGTATTTAACAAAAATGAAGAGCAAAACATTGATCTATCTTTGTGATTACTGTAGTGGTGTAATAATATCCTGTAAAGTCTCAGCTTGCTTTAGAACTGGTGGTTCTTTGTGACGGAAAAAAAATTAACAGCATAATTTAGAGGAAGAAAACGTGGTAAAGCATGTTCAAATACAGCTTTCCAAATGGACCTGCTCATGTTTAAGAAAAATGTAACATTATCAGAACTGTTATAGAACTATGTAAGCAAATATAAAAAGGTACTTTGGCTGCAATCTGGTGTTCACAGCATTTCTCTCTGACTGGCACTTCTAAACAGCTTGTGCGGCCATTCAGCGTTCCTCTAGTCATCATCAGAAGCATCTGGGTCATGGCCAGCTGGTCACTGTATGTGAAGTCCAGATCAATAGCCCACACCTGCAAACAAGACATCGTGAACCCTGTGTCACAGCAGAGGAAAACAGACACTATGAACTTAATAATTCCAATTTAATCACAAAAATGGAACATCAAAGTATTTCACCCACCAATTCTTATAAAGAGAAGGGTCAGTACCTTTTAATCCTAACCATGTTATCCATGTTGAGAGGCAGAGGAAAGGAAAAACACGGTTAATGGTGTGTGCTCGGCAGATTTAGGTATTTCAGCTGTAGACTGACATGAACACAATGTAGATCCCTCCCTGTGTATTTGGATTCAGTCTGCCTTGGGCTAGTTAGTTTGGCTCAGGTCTGATGAGAAGCTAAGTTCAGATATGTATGGTAAATGGCATCATTATAAGTATATTAAGGGGTCAGGTATGGTCGTAGCCTTATTCTTAAACAGGGCTAATTTTCCCAATGATAACCTAATAGCTATGCCCTCTCTTCAAAAGTGGCAAATAAATCACCAGTGAAGGAGTTGTTAATAACTAAGTGGCAGTCGGCTGCCTCCTTTCGCTGTTCCTATTTGTCAAAGTAAACGCTCCTGCCAGTGAATGCAAATCGCTGCCTGTCTGAACCCTGCAGTCTCTGCAACCTGAGCACTTTATCTCCACTAACACATTTCTTATAGGCTACATTTTTTATTGCCATTAAATTCAAATATTCTGTGAAACATGGGTCATGGTCTAGGGCTGCAAAAATTATTTTCATTAGAGATTAATCTGACAATTACTTTCTCAAGTCATCATTTCTTCAACAAAATGTCAGAAAAAACGCATGTCACACTTTCAATGGTGTCTTTTTTATGTCCAACAAACAGTCCAATACCCGAAGATATTTAGACTACAATGCTGGCAAATGGGAAGCTGGAATCAAAGAAGGTTTGGCATTTTTGTTAAAAAAGAAAATCAAATTAAGAAAAGATTTTTAAAAAGTAATGGAACCGACTATTGTTGCAGATTAGTTTTTTTTGTCAATCTAATAACTGAACTATAGCTCATAAGTTCAGATCAAGTTCAAAACATATGTATAAATGTTCTTCACAACACCTCCAGAGAACCACTGAGAAATATCCAACATATCCAAAATAATGTATTAAGATATTGTAGATCATTTTAGGCAACCTGGTGTCTGATAAAAAGGCAGAAGTTATGAATTGGGCTATAATGTCTCAGATAGTGATATGGACCAGTTTTCAATGAGTGAAAAAGCCAGTGTTTAGAATTTGTAATTGCATTACTAAATATTATAATTTCAACATTTTGACCGAGCTTCAAAACTGATATAAACATTACATGTCAAAACAATCGAAACCATTGTAAAGTGAGTACAGTTCTGTAGTTTGACCTGCACTTTTACTGCCAGATGCATAGTAGCCACCACTGGATGGATGCTAGTCTTTATGCAGCCGGTTGGTACCTGGACCTGGGCGACAGACACACTACACCGCACCATTCAGCCGACTCACTAAAAATCATACTCCAATGTCTCATTGTCGCTCTTAACAAAGCCGTGGGAAATGTAAGCCTGGATTGTACCTGTTTTCTATTGCCTTGCATTTTCATTAAAAACCCTGATGCTGCAGCTGGGGCCCCACCGTTCCACAATGTGAGGAAAGACTGCAAGGGCAAACATATGTGACCCACTTCTTCCCATCAAATAAAGTAGGCAGCTTTTAGCAACAGGTTTGAATCTAAATTGATGTTTAAATCCAGACAGGTTTGCCCATGTGGCTCTCCTCTGTCTGAGCAGTGTGTGTGGGGAGATGGTTAAGAATCTGTCTTTAATGTTCCTGCCTCTATTGAAGCAAATGCTGTTTATAGTCTGTTCTTAATTATGCTGTCAGTGAATCCCATTCAATTTTGGGTCAACACTGAACCTGAAAATTAATTCTAGGGCTGTCATTATATCATTCTAAACAGTTAAAGAAAGGGGCAGCTTCTGTCCCTATGATGAATTTGAGAAATATCATATTTTCTGATTTGTGTCACTGAAATTACAATTTCATTTAACTATATTAAAGCCTGAAATGTAATAAATACTGTGAGATATCGTTTTACCTAAAAATGAATACAATGTGGTAAAATCCAGCCCATGTAGAGACTGCTGACAAGAAATATTTCTGTATTTTAAAAGAACCAAGAAAACCAAAGCACTAAAATAAAAATTCAATAAAACACAAAATATTATAGAAATGTATAGAAATATTATACTTTAAGTTTTAAAATACAATCTGTATTGTCTTAACACTGCTTTGCTCACACTGTGTGTTAACATGTAATCCATAAGATACTACCCTCTAGTGGCAATCATGCCCTTAGCTCATGTCTACACTGAATGCATTTTTTCTATACTATATTCATTATGAATGCTAACATAAACAAAGCTTGATTTCACTTCATGTATTGCTATCTGATGGATTTTTAATGAAAGAAAACCCTGAACACATTCAGTGTCCCTTTCCTCTTTTGTAAAACTGTAAAATAGTTATTCTGTTTTGAAGGTTTAGTATTTTATAGACCATATTATAAACAAAGCATTTCATTTTACAGCTCTGGATCAATAAGCAGTCAATGTAGCCACATGTTAGGAGCAGAGGTTAAACCATCATAAACCAGTCCATTTCCAATATCATAAATCAAGAAGGTTTCAGCAAAACTTAATCCTGACAAATGAGATGAGGCTTCCGTGGCGCTTGCTATAACAATGAGAGAAATTTCAGCAGACCACTGCAGGTAACCAGCTAGGGGTTAAACACTGACAGGGCATCCCTGTGAAGCTGCCAAATCACTTTAGAATGACCTATTGTTTGAAAGATAGGAGCCTCTGACTGTCTCGGCATTGTAAGGTTAAAGGGCAGGCCTTAAATGGTGGAATCAGTGTATCGACACAATAAGACCTGACAGTTTATTAGATGGCCTTGTGACACATTTGGTCCCTGCGTCCACTGTTTGCCTTGCCTGTTTTTCAAATCCCAAGGGAGCAGTAAGGGAGGCACCTATCTGCTCATATGGATCCATGGTCCAGCCTAAAAATTGATCTCTTCACCAATAAGGTGAAATAGAAAGCTTTGACACCACATGTTGCAACAGCCCAGAACATAATTATCGTGGTAGCACAAGCTTCTCTTGCCCTGCCATGTGTCTCACCTTCTGCTCCATGGTGTTGTGGTTCAGAAAGGTAGTCAAGTCCACGGAGACATAACCTACAATGAGGCGCTGTAGACAGAACTGGCCCACACGCATGCAGATGGAGTGCAAGGTCTCTGGGTGCACGGAGGTCTGAGGAACAGTGGAGCCTATAGTTTCCAGTTGACAGGAGCCGTGAAGCTGGTCTCCACAGGAGAGCATGGTCACCTCACCCCCGGGCTCTAACAGCAGATCTACCGTCAGACAGGTGACACTGTCTGATGGGGGGTAGGCCTCCACCACACCGCCTGGACACACAGTGACAGCAGAAGAATGGCTACAGTACAGACAACAAAAAGTTACAGGTGACATAGCTGAAACTCTCCTAGCAGCTGTCAAACCACCAACAACAGTAACATGAAAATCATTTTATTTGTCAGTTCACTTAGGCAACATCTGGGAGCAAGAGCAGACATAGAAAATGACTGTTCCAAACGGCTGTATTTGCGGGTGAATAGGATTTTATGCCTGACAATACTTATCTGACCTTGCCTGAGGAAGGTCTTCAGGAAGCAGGCCCAGCTAGGATAGAAGGAGGCTTTAGCAGGCCGGGCGTGACGGGCAAGCCACTCAGGGATCTCATCTAAATATCTGAGCAGGACAGACTCCTGCAGGAAGAAAGTTAAGGTGCATGCATTAGAGATCTGCTGAAAATTAACTGGTGACATATCTGAAGATATTGTGTATGTTTGTTTACTCAGACACGAGTCAGTAACAAGTCCTGGCTACTTTATTTTGTCCCATTATCAAAGCTTTCTCGGTGTCGACTACGTTATTGGAAATGGCCTTGTCTGATCCGGATGACTCCAGTGTCTGCTTGTTATCCTTGAGACCTTTGGTGGCTGCTTCAATTTCTGTGTGAGTGTCTGATGGATACTGCGGGAGGGACTATGTTTGAGTGACAGCCTATTATCAGAAGGCCTCAGGAGTCTAATGGCTTTAACTCGCAGCCACAGAGACAGCACCTGCCCTCAATAACAACTCTCTCCACTGGGCAGCTGATGAATGCCTAAGCTAGCCCCATCTATCTGGGGATCAATCAGGGCTTGACTGGAATCGATATCACTCTTGTTTCTGTAACTAGGAAACGCCATAATGGTTTCACCACTTAATTACGCTGTTAATTTCTAACTTTTGTTTTAGGTGTCTCTTAAACAGTTTGGCAACTCATGTACACTATTTCCTCTGACAATGCTCTGATATAGTTAAAGTAACAACATTGACTTTACTAAACCTTTAGCTGTCATTTTATGCCATTTATATTGTATTATAAAACTACAATTGATAACTTATTATGACTGTATGAGGACTCCAAGTGCTGAGTCGTCTTTAAATACAGTTTCTGTATGAAATCATGACTATTAGACAGGAATTTAATTTGGTCATACACAATAAAATATGTGAAAAGTGTCTGAAAGATGAGTAAATTCTGAGTGAGAATAGTCTTTGTTCTTTCGTCTTTCTATCCAGAGCGTTACTTTGTTTTGAGTAGATGCTGTCTGGCTTCACTGGACACAGGACTGGAGATTATGCTGTTGATATTCCAGTCATGTAACAGCCATCATCATATTCAAGTACTGTAAGAGGCGAGGTCAAATGCTACACAGTGATTCCCCCTATACAAACCATAAAGCACACAATGGTGCGGCAAAAAGTGTAAGGGAACGGTTGTCATTTTCAACGGAAGAGCAAGCTCACCCCAGGACTTTGCCTATGCAGTTCACAGAAACAGCAGGACAGGAAGAAAAGAAAGAGAGGTATTTTGCAATAAATTATTTGGACTTAAACTGCGTACAGTACCCTGTGATAGGATTCAAGCTTTGCTTGGTGTCCACATAAAGCCAAGCAATCTGGTCATAAATAAAATAGATGTTGCCCTGTCTCTGATTGCCATTTCATCTCTCCATTACATGGTGAAACAACTTAGAAGCTACAGTAAGTCTCGGGAATAGAGGGACATAATCTGACTAGTCACATATTTTGTATGAATATTCATTCATTCTGTAGAACTGTCCCACCAAATGTGTTCACACATTATTTTCATCAATGGTTGAAGGACAGCAACATTTCCTCTGCTTAAAAATTGCACAAAAAGCACTTATGACCTTCAGTTAAATCACAGAAAACACAAAACAAACACTTATCAAACGTGAACCACAGAATACGTCTTATTAAGGAAATTCGGGTTAATTATTTTCAGGCGGAACATCATATATTTAAACTCCTTTGTGCAATTACAGACTGCACAATATTTAGAAACATCTGTATAAAATGTGCCTGCACCTCTTCAGTGGTAGTGATTATCAAATGACCCATTTCGTTGACAAACTTAACCTAAATAAGGTGTTGCTCAAGATCTGTTTGTACACAGCATGACAAAAAGAAATACTCCATCTGTTGACGCTATTAGGTGTAATTTTTACCCTCTTGTGCCTAATGATCCATATGCAAGCTGTGTGAGCGCTTAAATGTGTGTGTGGCCCCCTTCAGGCATTGCATGGGTGCAGATCTACATGTCTTTAACCTCTCTCTGTGTAAATGCTAAAAGATGCCTGGGGGCTTTCTGCAGCCTGAAACATTGTGCTGGAGGCTGTGGGCCTCACAATATTCAGAGAAACACACTATCGACTAGACCTCTGTTGTGACCTATAGTGCTGATGCGATCCCTTCTCCTTCATTTTGTAGCCTTTAAGGCTTACTTTGGCATAGCCAGAAGGGATCTGATTGTTGGTATTATTCTGAAAGACCAAATGGCATTCTTATGAGTCAGGCTCCTTCATGCTGAGCCCTTCAGAATGAGCAATAATTAAAAAGAAATACGCACACAATCTGTGTAAACTAAGGTCAAGTATACTCTCTAATTCCCTCCCTACTTTACGGTGATTATAAAGGGTATGAGACATTCCACTGAATTGTAAAACATATTTGTATAAAATACACTTCAATCAACACTTATTTGTTATTTTTTGGTAAACAATAATCTTGGTGAATAACTGTTACATTATGAATTAATATTTAAAATGCTTCATTTGATCATTTGTGCTTCATTAATAATTAAATTGCCCCTATTTTCATAAACATCTATTGCTTAAATGATTGCAAATATTCAGCATTGTGAGGATATATCCTGTTCACTAGCTGTCAATGCCATTGCAATTAGTTCTACTTCTTTTCAGCAAATTGCTATGTTAATGAGTATTATATCTCAAAATATACTGCCATGTTTAAACATCCATCTACAGTTTCTGCTGTGAGGAGAGGAAAGCAAGGAGATACACTGATATAAAATATTCATATGCTTCTATCTAATCAACACCAATGTTCTATAATCTTTCAACAAATAGAGCCAAATTGCTATCTTTAATATACACAAGTACAACAGCAGAAGGTCGATGTAATACATTTAGGGGGCTAACACATTTTAGGGGAAAACAATGTCATAACAAAAAATCATGCAATGAGAAGCACAGGATGGGGGCTTTGCTTTGATTAAAAGAGCAAGGTGTAGAATAAAGGCCAGTTAAAGTGTTGTGTCCATATGGCCCAGAAGCCCTGAGGCTGTCGCCCTACACTGGGGGCCTCGGCACTCTTCCCTCTCCATGGGACCCCAGCTGGTGAAACAAACCCCATTTACTTCTCTGTGCTGCCTCAGCCACCATTATGGACCTTGGCTGTGGCTCAGCCATTCTCTGCCATAATTAACAGCACCAATGCCACAACAATTACAGCCCTGCACCACACATACACTATGAATCAAAGAACAGGCTAATAGGAACAAAACAGAGTGAGCCGTAAGAAGCTTGAGATGACTGCTGTTCTTTCGAATGGAATAAAAAGTAAAATCGTTGTGCTCCAAGCCCACAATCATTAGCCAGTAATTAGTTTACACAAAGCTCCCAGTTAAATGGCAAAATACGGTAATTAACACATGACAGGAAATCAAAGGCTACTTTGTAAGCATATGAGAAATAAGAGCCAGAGGCTTAGACGCTGTGTACAGATTGCATCTGTACTAAATGAATGGTTTACCAATGATGAAGTACATTTTATGTGTTTCAAATAGGTCGAGGAGATTATATCTCAATTTAGTTTTTAGGGAGAAAGCAAATGTTAATATCATGACAATATCACACTTTTAACCCTGCACATGGTATTTGTCTTAAAATGTTCTGTTTACAATGCTCAGACGCATCCAGCATCAATATCAGCTGCAATTAAGGATTAAAGTGTTTAGTGTCATTTCTACACCAAAATACTAATTCAAATCAAATCAGGGGTGAATCGGTGTGACATTAATAGTTTTATAAAAATATATACATGTGTACAGAGAAAGAAATGCTCTGTTGACCAAAAAGTCTGCATTGTGATTTAAGTGTCAGGTGAGTTAGGGCATTCCTGCCATTGGACAGGCTTTTATTCTCCTCAACACAGCGACACTATTTGATGTGTGTGCCTCAGAGAATGGATAATGGCTGTGTGTATAAACAGATATTTTATGTACTAATTTTATGTTCTGTGGTTCTAGGGACAATGCTCAAAATACTGTACTACAGGGACCAGCATTGTGACTGCTACATTAAGACACCCTACTCTGGGCTAAATGATGGCATCTCTCTGACCCCACTGTGACCTATGCTTTTGTTTCATCAATGACTGAAGTGGCTCTAAGCCTTTTTTGAGCTGTCTTATCTCAACAAGGAGCACAATCTCCATTTTAATATCTAGCTGTTACTGTAATGTTATCTGTTAAGCATCTAGTTGTTACCATGTTAACTTTAAATGGCCGATTCCTCATTGGTATGAGTGTAATAATAATAGCAATAAACTTTATTTGTATTGCACTTTTCTAAAACCAGTGCTTTGCAGGGAGCCATAAAAACAAGACATAATAGTAAAAAACCTCAATTTAGAGAGAAGTAATAAGGGAAATAAATAAAAAAAAAATAAAAACACAAACCTAAAATTCAAGCAAATTCAATAAAACATTGCATAAAAGTAAGTGTAGAAAATGTGCTTTAAGAAGTGGTCCTATAGTTTATGACAGGGAGGGAATGACGTAATTCTCTAAGCCACATTTTTACCTGAATCCATTTTGTGTTCCATAGCTCAGGACCATAACGATGGTATTCCTTCAGGGCCCAGTTATGGCAGCTAAGATGGCATATATCACAGTATGCTGTACCATGGCCACGATGCTCAGAGTCCATCTTGAAGAGCCAGCGCTGCACACCAATGTTTTGAGCAATGAGCTCAGCCAGTGTTTCATGAAGCTAAACCAAGAGACAGACACTTGAATTAAAAATTAAATGATACAATTAATTACAAGTGAAAGTTAAATTGAAAATGAACATGTGCTCTGTGTTATCAGGCGCGTACAAAGGACCTCATGCTGTATTGGAGTCTGTGTATGCATTTAAGTTTTTGATCTCTGACCTGGTTTAGCGAGTAGATGTCTCCTTGACCAGGAGATACATCAACCTCTGCCCCGGCGAAGATCCTCCTCCCTCCAGACTTGGTGCCATAGAGCTGCGCAATGGCCGGTTCTGGAGCCAGGACTGGCACTCCTAGCTCATCAGCCACTGCCAGGTCATCCACATGGGCCACTCCACCCACGATATAGGTCTGCTTCCCCTGGATCAGGTTCCTGATGCGCTTCAGGGTACGTGGACTGTACTTTAGCAGTGTGGAAAGGCACATGTTGTGGGTCTGGAAGACAAGAGGGGAAAAGGATTACTGCTGGAGCTAAGAGTTCTAAGTGTGTCTTCCAAGGGTTGTTCCTTGACCTGATTTATCACTGTGTACACACAACAGATCTATTATTGTAATAGCCAGCAGGGTTTTGACCTCTTCTGTATTCTAGCAGGTTGAATTGATAAAAGCTGCCTGTGGGAGGCCTCCCCTATCCTTCACATCTTTAATGTGTGCTAGCAATGAGCTCCTTGGGAATATAACTAATTACTTCACATCTGTATTTATTTGATCCACATGGAATTATCCCTTCTGTCACTGGCAGAATGCGCTGCCAGCCATGGGTAGCAGTGATTCATCTCAGCAACACGTCTGGCACAGTTTAACAACAAAACAGCAGGAAAATCAATAGAAAGAAATGAAGAAGACCATGTCATGTTGCACATTCAATCTAATGCAAAAGGAGGTAAAAAGATGGATAGAATTGCTGGATGTAAAAGACAAAATTACAACACCTTGCTTTTATTGTACTGAGGTAATCAAAACAATTCAGAATGTTTGAAAGTGCTGCAGTTAGATGGAATAAACAGATAATTAAAGCAACTAATATAGAATTTAATTATTTACTGAACAACAGCAAGAGACCATTAAATGTATTTTAATTAAGTATAACTTAATAACTATAGCTTTAGTGTGTTTACTTCAAAATAACACATACGTTTAATTTCAAAAGTAGTAAAAGGGAATGAAAAATAATATAACAGAGTGTAGCTCACACAAGACAACTGTATAGTAACAATCTCCTCTAGTACCCTCTAGAGGAGAATTCACAAACTACAGATGCTTGGAGTACCTCTTCAGTACAATACAACCTATTTCTCAACAGTAATTTCTAAGATCCTATAGAAAGCATGCACTGTAAAGTTTTTCATTTAAAGTTTACATCTGAAAAAAAAAATGTGAAAGTGATTGATCTTACTGGGAAATAATCTACAGCCTCGGGTGTGAGGATGACAAAACGTCTGACGGAGGATGAGGCCTGAGTTGCTCCGGTGTCAGCCCCATCTGTGGCTCCATCACACTTCAGGAGGCTGGTGTAATAGTGCAAGATGTCTTCCTCCAGATGCCGCGGACATACGTAGATCACTTCCACATTTTTATCTAAAAAATACACGGAGGACTTCACAAACTACATGTCCACAGTAAAGCACACAGGGAAAGTAAATGTGTGTGTGTGTGTGTGTGTGTGGCGGTGACACTGTAAAAAGCTCCGACCTCTAATATCACACAGTCTGCTTATTTGGATGTTCTGTAGGATGTCAAATCCCCTCAAGCTCAGTCGCTGGCTCTGAGAGTATCCTGTCAAAACAAGGTCACAAATATTTGAAAAAGATTTTCAAATGGATATTTACATCTTCTGTAATTGGCTTTACTCAAAATATGAAGCTCTGTACAACTACCCTGAGAGGTGCGGGCTACTAGACTTGGGAATGGGGTAGGTAAGTCTAAACACAAAGTAGTGCAAAATGACGATTCATTTATGTTAATAATTAGCAGGTGCAGTGTCTGTCGTGTGCCGGGAGTCCTGTTGCATCATGTCCAGCCACCACTGAGCTACATCCAGTGGCACCTCCAGGATTTTACTCAATGTCTGTCTGGATATCTGCCTGAGCGAGAATCCTCAACTGAATCAAGGTAATTAAATGATTGGATTCATGCTAATTAACAACAATGGGGTTCAACTTTCTAATTATCCTTGCTCACACAGCACTCTCTGTAGCCACCCCAAGTGCAAATAAAGCATTCCATCTGCTAGTAATTAGGCTTAATAATTTTAGACAATCGCTCAATGATTTACAATGCACATGCCTGATTACAGTCTAAATGTGAGTGCCATGGTGAAATTAGAACAAGAACAGATCATGGCTTGCACTCTTTGTCAAGTGCAAAAACACAGCAGCTTCTTCCACTTTTGAGTGTTTTTTTTCTTTTTGCACAGCAATAAAATAAGACCTTTGTGCCTCTTGCAAATATTCAACATAATGGCTTTTCATTTGCTTAATCTGCAAATTAAATGGCGATTGAGACTAAATTGTTCAGTTCCCTGGCATGGGGACTGTCATCATCCTGTGAGTGCTTTCCTGCAGAGAATCATTTGAACGAGACAGAGTGCCTCCACCAGGGCCACAGACTGGAGCACAGAGTGGTGAGACAGGGGGTGGCTGCTGCTAGATCAGATGTGTGTGTGTGCATCAGGCAGAGAAAGCTACCTAATGAAGGGATGTGGATAATGGTCCTCTTGGTGGACTGGATGTGTTTCCAGTTGGCTGCCAGATGCTGGGGAAGGAGAAAAGGAGTGATCAGAGAGGGGACTGCTTGAGCATGTACACACACACACACACACACACACACACAAATCATCACATCACTGCATAGCTAAAAACACATCAAGGCAATATCTCTCTGGGCTAACAGAAGCAAGCCAAGCATAAAATACCACCTTAATTAAATTAAGCGTTTACTTTAGAAACATCTTCTCACAATTAATTCAATCAGCAAGTGTACATGATGCCACTGCCAAGGGAAGATTAGCAGGCTTAATTAACAGGGTATGAATGTTTAAAGAGTGAGAACATACATTTAGTGCATGTATACACACACAACGATGTTAAAACTAAATGAACTTGTAGGCACTAATTAATATTGTGTCAGCGCTTCTAAAGATGTACAACCCAGATGACAGCACAGACATGACATCTATGCTGAATGGGAAAGAAATTTACAGCGCACTACGCATAGAGGAAAATTGTGCTGTCATACTGCTCTCTTGAAGAGCTAAATAGGAGCACATTTTAATTTCTTGAGCTTAAGATTGTAAGGTTCTGCTATAGCAGAAATGTTTGAAATTGGTCTTCACAACTTAACAAGGTGTATACCCAGAAAATTTGTTTAATTTGAGTTTAATTATCACGCTAATTGAAATCATGTCAATTTTAACTGCATTAAATTAAATCACTTTTGGCATGTTTACATTTTGTAAATTCCCCACTCAAACCAATAGCTCCACGTGTCCCACTCTACTACATAAAAAAACTTGCCACTGCATTCACAATAATTTCCCTTTACTAGCTGTTTTCATTTTAAAATGTAATATCACCACAATATATTGTTAAATTTAAATATTTAAATAATAATATTCATAGCATGTCATTTTATATTTAGTTACTGCTACATGTACTGTAATCGACCATCTGAATAGATTGGGTATTGGGTTTTTTTGCCCTTGATCTCCAGCCCTCATAATCACTATTTCTCTGTATGTCTCCTTTTGCTATCAATGTGGCTGCAGTTTTATTGTTGATCTGTCTCAGTCTTTCTTTCTGCTGTTCCCCTCTGCTCATCCTCTGATGTTTTATGTTTATCTTGCCTCTTTTTGTTGTTCTACTCTGTCTCACTGCTCCCCTCTGCTGTTCTGTGTTTCTATTCATCCAAACCAGAACTACTAAAGCTGCACATTTTAGTTAAAGTTACATACTATGATTAATGACAAGTAGACAAGGGATTACCCAATTTCTGTTCTTACTTTTACAATAATTTACTCAGAGTCTAGAGACTCTTGGCATGTCTGAAAGTATGTCGCTGAAACACAGATTTTAATTGGCCCTCTGTAAGACACAGAAGTACAAAACAAGGTGAGATGTAGAAACATAGCTTTCTTTTTAACCTAAAAAATGTTTTAAACAATGACCCTGTCATTTTTTCTATAGAGTACATACATATACTGTAAATAGACAGTCACACTTAAAGATTATGCAGATCATTTAATTTTGATAGTAAAAAAAACTCAGATGGAAACATGTACATTCAAATTTAGGATTTGTCTAAGAATTGAAGTAAGAGAGAGGGAGAAAGAGAGAGAAAGCACATGTTGGATATGAGCAACATCACCTGGGCTCTGCTGCGGTAATTCTCCAGTTGTCTGAAACGCCGGGCCTGCAGGGCCTTCCTGACACGACGCATCTGAGTGTGCATCAACCATGAGATGGCGATGGTCCCTGCCGCCCACTTGCGCTGACAGTGGCGCAGGTAGGCTGTCCGAGCTAAGTAGCGCCTCCAGCAGGACTGGATGTGGATGGCAGCTGCCTCAATGCCTCCCACTCCCTTGTAGCGCTGACCTGGGCATAAGACCAGACCCAGTACCTCCTCCCGGTTTTCAAGCACTGAGAGGAGGCTGATCACCGGAGGAGCCTTTCTCCAACCATTTTCCCAACCATGGCCAAACTCCACTAGCTGTTCTCCGCTCACTTTGGCTAGAGGCACAGCAAAGTCCCTGAGCAGCTTTTCCAGGGCCTCCAGAGCATCTACCACACTGCTCCAGCACAAGCGAAAGCTCTGCTTGAAGTGACAGAAATCTGTCGCCATTGGGTTGATCTGTCCCTTTATGATGGTAAAGGGGTATTTGCTGACGTTTACAGGAACAGGTAGATTCTACAAAACAGAGAGAAACAAGTGAGAGGCAACCAACCTAGAGTTAAATAATACATTTAAACAAATTGAAATATTATCTTTAATGATATCAGGATATCTTTCCTAATTTAATTTAACATCTATTAAAACTATTGCAGTATTCTTACTTGAGGGCTTTTAGGGATAAGACCGTTGGTGCCTTGCATCAGACCCCTGTGGTCCATGCTCTTGGAGGTTGTGGAGGGAGGTGGTGTCTTGGTGGTCCAGAGGGGTGTACATTCTCTGCCTATTCTTTTGCAGGTGGATCCAGGTTCTGTTTCCCATTTCAGCTGCTTGAGACACCTGAACTTCGAGCCTATCAGACCTGAGTGAGGGATCACCAGAGGACTTATTTAGTTATGGGGACACCAGGGGACAACCAAGTATGAAGACAGGATCATTTCATTTCAAATCATATGCATTACATGTGTGACTGAGTAGATGAAACACCAGATTATGTTAAAAAATCAAGCATTTTTCAAGCAGTATTATATTCTGAACCTTGAAAACATACAGTTAAGATGAAGCATTTTCCAAACTTTCACAACTGCACAAACCCTATGTGTTATTTGAAATAATATAGATATAAATAAACAAAATTTGTGACACAGAATCCAGCAAATATGTCTGTAAATATCTTCTGTAGAGTAGAAGCACTGACCAGTCTTAGAAGAATATGAATTCTCTCTGGGGTGAAGAGAAGCAGCCTTGTGTTGGAGCGACATGTGAAGCAAACTTGTATCTGGCACTGATGAGAGAAAAAATACCTTTCAAAACATTGAGTGAGATAGCAATAGGGGGGAAAGAAAGCTAAGTTGAGATAAATACTCTGAATAATTTAACGTAACCATGTAAACTACAGTTAGTAGTAGCTGACAGACAGTCAACAGTGGTGAGTTAGTGATGAGGTAGTGTTTACCTGTCCCCATCTCTTCTTCGAGCATTGTCAGACTATGACGACCCTTTTGTTCAATGGCCTGAAGACTCACAACAGGGCCGGTGATTATTCCATGATGTTTTGCCTGAACAGAACATGTTTACAAGATCAGAAGTTGTACATCCAATATAAATAAAATCAAAGCAGTGCTACCAGATCCTGGTCCAGTGTTTCCTGTTCTTTTCCTAAAACATTGTTGCCTACAGCAAAACAAGCCTAGCCTTAACTTCATCAAAAGAAATGCAACAATTACGCACCGAGAGCTCGAGAGGCTTATGTTTTTTCTTCAGGAACTAGATTTTGTTTCTTTTAGAGAAACATTTGAAAGTATAGGAGGTAACCAACCACCAGTCAGACTTGTGCCAGTTATGTGATGTAAGTTTGAGTGGGCCGCATGATTACAAACAATAGGTTTTCTGTATTCATCAAGAATTTAGAAGAGTAAAAACCTGCAACTGGCAAAGTTGTAAATTGTCCTGTAATCCATCTCCTACAGCAATTAATCACAAAGTTAAAGATTAAAGCTACATTTTTTGAACATGCACTATTGCACCGTAATAAAATTAAAAGTAGATTTAATGACCTAGTTTAATATAAACAGATTCAATTGTCTCATTACTCAGAAAACACAAAGTTTGTGCTGCTGATCCTTCAGACTTGTCACCTAATGTCCTCTCCTTCGTTCTCCTCAGACCACTGAGCTCTCTGACAGACCACAGGTAGTAGCCAGGTGCTGGGAGAATCTCCCCTCAAAGGCACACATCTGTTTCAGATGGGGTTGGGAAAAGGTGGCACCTTTTGTGAAATTGCTAAAATGCAAAAGCTCATTCCCTGGCATGGGTATGGAGTGGAGAAGAGCTGGCCTGAGTAGCAGGAGGAGGCGGCAGGCAGGGAGCCAGTGGTTAGCAGTTGGAGAAGCTACGGCTGTCTTATTGGCATGCTGGACCAGGTACCCACTTCTGTCCTGAGACAGCTGTAAACCAGTAGCCCATAGCACAGCAATCAGGCGCCTGTTTCTTTAGAAGAATGCTGATGTGCTGCAATCTGCTGCTTTCCGCTTTCTGCAGCCAGCACTTCCATCTCTCCTATATCAGAGTGACAGTCTTGGCCGCTATTTCTCATGTCAGGTATAGATTCCCAAAAACATATTGGAAAAGAAAGTGCGTAAAATATATCTAAAACTAATGCCGACCTTTGCAAAGATTAATTTGTTTTCTGTGATAAGTGCTGGCTGTCATCACTAAGCCAAGTGACCTTTATGTCACTGTCTCTCTGAGCATGAGATCTATCTATTAATGCAGACCTGTACCATCACTCTTCACTCCAGCATAAAGTGTCTATTCTGGGGATTAAGGGAGTGAGTATCAGAGAAAGGAACAATGATATCCAATTCATCTCAGTTGGAGCAGAATCTCTTGTAATGCTTCCTAATCAAACCTTTCCTGAGGCAAGTGCTGAATGTTACAATTAATATCAACAAAGACTCAGGACAGAGGAATCAATTTCTCACTGCATGAACCAAATAACTGCAGGACATGGCATTATTTTGATTATAGTTTATTATTATAGTTGATTATAGTATTTTCAAACAGTAAGACTAAAGTATGATGAGAACATTCGCTACATACCTAAGGAAACCAAAATACCAGATGTGGCCTGGTTTCCGCAAGACCTCCTGGGTGTTCAGTTTTACAAAAAGACAGTTGAATTAACTGTCATCTGCTCGGTGATATTCATGTAGACTACTCAATCTGACATCAAATTGCAGTACACAATTATGGGGGGAAAGTCAGCTATTACCTCAGTTCCATGATGGCCTGAAGGGCTTCAAAGCAGACCTGACTCAAGAACCTTTTTTAGTTTATAGTGTTTACTTTAAACTCACCTGGAGCACACAGTATATCACAATGAGGTAATGTGTTTTTCATAGATTTCTTATGAAAATCACAGTATACTTTTAACATTATTTCTAACAGTAATAAATGTAACAATACTTATAACTATCATGATGTTGACAGCCCAAAAAACATACTGTATTTTCAGAGTACTTAATCAAACTTCTCTGTAAAGTGCAATTCTGTGAAAAACATACAAAGCATAGAAAAATGTTATCCTAAAGTAACATTTATCTGCATTTTTAGCCAGATTACTTACAGCAGTTCTGCTCCTCTTGTGGACATTAGGTAGTGATATCCCAAATTTCTGGTGCATAATGGCTCTGTTGTTTGGGTGACCAGGATTATACAGCAAACGCATGGTCAAAGCTGACTTGTGCTGCACAAGACAGATAGAGGAAAACAGAACAGAACTTTGATTATAATAAGACAGCTTGTACTCTATATTTCTAAGCAAAAAAATGAGCATTCCTTTGTGAGCATGAATAACAATCTACCTTTTCCCTTGGTGAAGCACCTGGAATGTCTTCTCTTTGTGGATGCATATCTGGGATACTTTCCAGAGCAGGTTTCCTGTGTAATGAGTCTCTTTTAGGCTCACAATACCCATCACCAGAATTTATGCAATTCTATACACATTTCTTCAGGCTCTAACCATGAGGTGGGGAATGAAACTGTCCCCAATTCAGAAAGTTATTCAGTAACAACACATGTCAGCTTCTGCTTACCTGTACATACCATTTGGGAAGCTGCACTGTCTTTTTTTGTAAGTCTTCAATGCTTGGGAGAACCAGAACCTGCTTAGTCACTGTTTTCAGATAATCCTCTGCATGTTTCTATTTACAATTGAAAAACACAAAAGTTAGAAGAAGAAGATGCTACATTTTTTCTGATGTATATTTATTGTTATCAGTGCTCATTCTGCATGAACCATCCTCACCCTGATGCTACTCTCCGTTTTGCGAATGGCAGTGTCCAAGGCTTGAACGTCCAGTGTTTTTCCCTTCTCACTGATAGCGATTTCCTCAAGATTACATCTGAGTTGTTTCAGATCATCCTGAACCTGTAACATATAATTCTGTGATGTGGATTGTTTAACCTTATAAGACAGTGGTTTGAATCTTCCAATCAATACACTTATTTTGTTTCTACCATTGGTTTTACAGGCTTAACCTTTTTTTTTTTTTTTTTGAAGGATTAAAGAAAAGTGTAATGCATCCGCCGACCAGAGATGGCGGGGCCTCTAATCGGCATGGACAATGGAGGCGTACAACGAATTACTCAACAGTGGGGCCATGTTTGTAGTTTTGTTTCTGAAAAGTTGGGGCACAATTTATAGAAATACTAGATGTAAACATGCGCAAAGATGTTCTTATCCCGGGGAGATAGTTAAGACCCGTGCGATCACATGTGGGACTACCAACAACCATGAATTTAACTTTTATTTTGGTGCGTGTTCTTGCATATTAAGATCTTATTATGATTGTCTGCTGTAGTCATAACTCTGGTAATAATAACATTAACTTGACCTAATCTCTAAAACTAGATAATTATCCAAAGACAGATAAATGCACTAGGCAAAGTAGCCTTTCTCTAGAGAAGCGTGTAGTTAGTTAGTCACTAATTTAGCTAACATTTAGCCAAGGTAGGTAGACAACATTACCTGGAATAAAATTGCTCCCAATTTATCTTCGTTTTTAACCGTGTAAGACATTTTTCTTAGCATTGGGTGTAATAGAACTAGAACATGTCACGATATCAACAATGAATTCTTGTAATAGCTAACATTAACTACAGTTGTCAAACCAGTTAGCTAGCAAGTTATCGATGAAAATTACTCAAACAGTATTCGTAACTATAACAACGGAAAGACACCCAGAAATCCTCTTTAGTTTTTTTTGCCCTGAGTATGAACTGTCAGACAGTCAGTGCCTGTGTGCACACCACCACCAAAACGTCTGTTACAATTAGCGGATCAAATTTCAACTATGGCCTTACTTTAATCTTACTTTAGGCAGTGACGTAAACTTACATTAACGATATATTGGTGGAGATTTCGGGGGTGGTGCTTTGCCTGTAAGGCACAATAAGGGGGTAAATCCCTGAATATATCTAAAACACTTCAGTACAGGAAGCGCAATTAATGTAAAAACAAAATCACATTTTAGTATCTATATTATGTGAATAAATAATGTAATGGAAATGCACACAAAATGTATTGAAAGTTGTTATTAAAACAAGCCGTGAGCATCGTTTCTTCAAGGTAACGATGCACCGGAAGAGACCCTCGCAGCGGCTCAGTCAAAGTTGAAAGGTTATCAAAGTTGGTTAACGTTGTGCTAAGCTAGCAGCTGCAGAAGCTTGTCTGAAATATTGTAAACATGTCAGATACAGAAGAAAACACAGAGATTGCGATTCCATGCGTGGTCATCACGAGCTGTGACAGTGGTTTTAAAGAAGAAGAGCTGATACAACGTAAGTTTAACTAAACTTAACGTGCAGGATTGGCAAACAGGCTAACCCTTAACGATGCTAACTTACTCTTAGCACGATAGATTACATTTGATAGCGCCGATTGATGCTAATACGGGTTAATAACCCATTTGTCTCAGGTTGTCAAGCTAGTTCAGTGATTTCATCTGTGGGGTTGTTATAGAATCAGCAATAGTTAGGCTAACGGAGGTTAAGTACATCTTATTTCTAAAGGTCGGCGTCGATCACAATGAAAGCAAGCTGAGCAACTTAGCCTAACGTAATGTCTATATTTGTATGTGCGATTTATAATATGTGGTTTTTACCTCAGAGATCCTCAATTCGAAGACTTTACCTGAGCCGATCAAGAGAGAAGAATCAGTAACCTGGTACCCATGGACCATCAACAACAAATATTATACAGCAGATGTCGGGCTATGTGTTGTACCAAGCACTTATCAAATGTCATCGGAGATTGCCCAGTCCATGCAGGCTTTCATCGCTTATTTTGACAGCACAGTGGTATGCGACTTAACAACGAGGTATAGCATGAAAATCTCGGCAGTATATTCTGTGATACATGTGTAACGTTTATTATATGTGCATGGTGTTTGCAGAAGGATGGTCTGGAACAGCTGCGTCCTTGGATATCGGTGGTGGAAGATCTTGCTCCAGAGGTGCTTATTCTGGTGTGTGACAGAGTCTCTGAAAATGGTAAATTGTCCAGCTCTGTATGAAAGCAGACATTACTGCAATACAATTCTGCAGGGTACTATATAGCATCTGAAATTTGACTTGTATTCTAGGGGTCACCAGGCACGAAGCACAACAGTGGTGTTTGGCTCATGCCTTTGAGCTGGTGGAGCTCAATCCGCAGGAGCTGCCAGATGAGGATGGTGAGTTCTACAATGGCACTGCACACATTTAGATTTTGGTTGTTCATTTTTCTAATTTCTGTGTTCTCACTCCCACTGTCTTTGTTGCCCTTATCAGATGACTTTCCAGAATCCACAGGAGTAAAGAGGATTGTCCAGGCCCTCAATGCCAACGTGTGGACCAGTGTGGAGATGAAGGATGGTGAGATGACATCAATATGTTTAGCTTTTGCACTTTCCTCTGACAATTTAATTTATCTCTGTGCATGTATGCTAAGTGACTGCTTATATCTCTGCTTGATAGGGCACAATCAGGGCTTTGGTCTGATGAGTAGTTTGGTGGCCTCCAGACACAACAACCCACGCCCACACAACTGTCAAGATCCTCCAGTCAGTGGCAATTTTGTGTAACCATTTTCATTATAATAATTGCAACGGTCCTTCAATGTTTTCTTACTTTTTCCTCACGTATATCAATCCATGTTTATCTAAACAGGGTTATCAGTCTGACTGTTTTTGAGGAAGTATGCAAACCCAGTTGATTTTCTGTTGCAGTCTTCCAGCTTGCCAATAGAGGGCTCACTTGTCAGTGAGGAGGCTAACCATACAGAGAGTAGTACAAACACAGACACACAGGGAGACACAGTAGTTGGTAAGTGAACTTCGGATGAAATCTGTTTTTGCTACTGAGATTGATCCTGCTGGTACATTTTCCTCAGTATGTGCACCCAATGGATGGATATTTTAATGACTGGGGATGGAATGGTGCTATGTTGTAAAGTTATTAACATTCACTTGTGTGTTGTCTCTCAGATGCAATGACTGATTTGGACATTCAGGAGCTTGCGAATCTCACAGCTGGAGATGCAGATGTGGACAACTTTGAACGTCTCTTTACCAAATTGAAAGAGATGAAAGGTACTTGAGAAATGAAAAGCAATTGTGCATCTTTGTCTGCAAAAACTCAGAGACAAAACAACCCCACAGCCTCTGATGGCCCTTTTTAACACGACCTAATGATTTTGATGTGTTGATGTGTAGCTTGCTCTGATTGTTGCTGTGGAGGTCAAATATTTTTACAGTTGATGTTGTTTATGATGTTTTGGTTTTCTTTGATTTTCAACCTGCAGACAAAGCGTCCTCATTACCTCATGAGCAGAGAAAGGTTCATGCAGAGAAGGTAAGCAACAGTATTCACCCCTGATTTTAAGACACCAAGACTAGGACCTGTATATGTTCGTAGTCTGTGTATCCTGGTTGTATTCAATAGTAATCATCTACTGTCCCATGTGTATCACAGACTGGTAATAGTATCTTTACAACCTCCCATCATTGCCATTCTAGTCAATTCATGCCTAAATAAGGCAAACAAATATGACAAATAAAAATGTTACTTTTGTTCAAATCAAATTTTTGGAGCAGTAGCACGTTTCCTTTGCTATGTTTCAGTGTGAATCCTTGAGTGACTCCGTGAATTGTGTTGGTGAACATGTTTATGTATATCCCATATGAAGTATTTACACTTAATCTGCTTTCCAGGTAGCAAAAGCATTCTGGATGGCCATCGGTGGCGATGATGATGAGATAGACGGGTTATCATCGGGTGAGGAAAGCTAAAAGTATCTACCTGTGACTCGGTCTCTTTTCTCCTCGTCATCCTCCTCTCCCGGGGCTCCCACAAGATCCAGCGCCCTTTGACTTGCTTTTTGCACCTGGAAGGTGGAGATGCTTACAGATGGTACTGTAGGCATAATCAGTTTAGAAACTTTTGATCCTTCAATGAAATGATTGCAATACTGATGTATAGTGAAAAACAGTTGAATATCTTGATTAGGGAGAGAAGAGAGCCAGTTGATGGCCCTGACCCTCAGTCTTCTCCCCTGGCTCCCTTGCTATGCTTTAAGCCCCGAGTACACCTCAACACATAATGGTGATGCAGGTGGAAAAACAAAATTAAATGATGTGGGCTTTGATTTATGTATACGTCCTTTAGGTACAGTTGTCATGTATATTTGCAAGTGACATAATGTGCCTTATCCTTAGAGTTGTAAGACATTTAATGCACATTCTGTTCAATCAAC
Source organism: Chelmon rostratus (assembly GCF_017976325.1). NCBI lineage: Eukaryota > Metazoa > Chordata > Actinopteri > Chaetodontiformes > Chaetodontidae > Chelmon > Chelmon rostratus. The sequence goes on along the minus strand of NC_055663.1, from coordinate 17,750,387 downwards.
ATAAAGACTTGTAATTTTAAATTTTCTGCTCTGTATTGTGAGTGTGGCGTATTTATTGTGAACGCAAGACTGTTGCACTACATGGTTACAGACAGCTAATTCATTCTTATAAAGAAAAAATATGCAGAGCAGAAAAATAGGAACACCTGTATGCTCCAATGGAGTACCTCTCCAATAAATGAAATGTTCATTCCCATTGCTGTATTGGACAGAATTATACTGAAGGATGTTTGAAGTATTTTGTCTGTCATGTATGTGCCGCTTACAATATGCCATCCAACAAAAATACCACCACAAACTACAACCTCAAAAGTTGCCTTAGGGTTGAATCCTTAATTCTTACAGTTGCACAATGACAGCATTTATTACAGGATGGCAGTCCTGGTCACTGTGTATTAACAAGTCATGGTTAAAAACACTCTGGCTTAAAAGTTTTTTTTACTCAGTTGCAATTTATTAAATTTTCACAGATAACAAAACAATGGTCATTTGAGAACAAATATTAGGCTACATGAACAAACATGTACATAAGACTTGGAATTGAATACCACCAACTAAAAATATCAAGGAACACATGTACTGATACAGATCTACCAACTACCTAATGCACTGTAGTACACAGTATTTCAGTTTAGCACCATGTAACCGTTTAAAGTAGATTACATGGTGACTCAGACTTATGTACTATAAGTAAGTGCAGGATAAATATGGTGGCTTCATAGACAATGACCAAAGACTGCGAGCATATTACATGCCTTATATTGTAGCAATGTACATGTGATATACAGTATTTACTGGACAAGCAAACTACCACTAGAACTAAAGCTTTACACTGATCAACACACTAAGTCGGAAGTGCATCATGTACCTACAAGGAGCACAGTGTACTACTGGCTAATAGTTGGTAATATGTGAAAAGACCTGCATTTACCATAGCCTTGGTTACTGCTAGTGAGTACCCTTCACACTGAAGTCACACAATCAACCAGTCCACTATGATCACTCATACTGTATTTCGTACTCTATGTCGCTATTATGCACAACAGTAATAGCTGGTATTGTAATCCTATGTGTCACACTTAAGAATCAGTTGAACCGGGTTAGAAAAGCCTGCATTTAAGTAGGCCAAGTTTTGGGTCATTAAAGCAAAGTCCTTTTGTGAATCTACTCATGCCAGAGGTCAGTCAGGTCCACTGTTTCAAGCAATGCATGACTACAAGAAATCACAAGCTATAAATATTTATGTACAATCATATTGAGGCATTAAAAAAAATATATTCCCATGCAGGACAGTATGCAAAAATAACTTATAAAATGTCTCTTTCACTGAGCAAAATAGTTTTCATACAAGGGTTCTTTTCAAGAAACAATGGTGCTAATGTCTATATTTTGTTAGATAAAATACCAATTACATGATCAATCAGATAATTGACACTTTCATCAATACAGATAAATCAGTATGGGCAAAGTACCATGTACTTAAAATATTAATTAAATATATTCTATTTAATAGGTACTCAGAATTGCATTTTTAATGTTAGTATATGGTTCAATTGATAAATAAGCCACCCAATTCAGCGATCACAAAGAGTGGTACTGGGACACTGAAAACACCAGTGATGATAGTGTATTCATAATTTTAGCTAATTCATAGAATCAAAAATGTTTTGAAACATGTAAAAGGTGGCAAAGCTGAAAATGCACCATAACTTCAACTTGGGAGACAAACATTTCAATCTCCCTTATTAAAAAGAAATACAACAGTAAGCATAGACATGATGCCTGAATGAATAATGATGAAAATGTGGTTAGTCTTTTGAAACCTATTGTAAATACCCTGTTGCTGCCATTGAACACATGAAAACAAAACATGTACAAGTCCTAAAATTACCATCAAATGCAGACACTAAATGGTACTAAGGAAAGTGCTCTAGATGTGAGGTGAAATGTTAGACAGCGAGTGAGGAGAGTGATTTGCTGATTTGATGAATGGCGTCTCTTTCTCTGTCATTACCAAGAGATGCTTGAGTTTTCCTATGTGGTTTGTGTATAAGTGTTTGGAGGAGAAAAGGGGTTTCTGGGAAGCATGTGTTGCTCCTACGACACACTGGAGCAGTGGATGCTGGGAGAGCCCATCTGTGTGAGGACCTTGTCCAGCCATTGCAAAGGGCCATTGAGATGCAGCTCTATCCAGCAGGGGGTGCTGGTCACTGTCTGACGTCTGCAGGGGACAGAGACAGAGAGGGTCAACACAGTTTGTCATTAATGACAGCTTTTCATACTACATCATCGTACCATACGTTTAAAATCCCTCAGACATGTCACTGTTAATGTAACCTCGTTATAACCGATCCAAAGAGTCTACTCAGTATTACTTTTCTTAGTAGAATTAGCAGCAGCACTGAAGCCAACTGTACAGGCTATTTCTGAAGTCATTCAAGTTTCTATCAGAGATGTTTTTCTCCAAGGTGTTTGGTGCCAGAAATTTAACACGTGCCACTGACGGTCCGTGGGAATCCCCCTTGCAAAGAGTGTCTGAAATGTGTTCACCTCCCACTCCATGTCCCCTGCATTCTTCCTCTGTTACTCAACCCTCTCTTGCAGACTCACAGCAGCACCCTCCCCCATCACCCTCTTTCTCCTTTCCAAGTCTGCTCCCGTCTGTGCATAACACTCCTTCATTTTTTCACCCCCGAAATTGGATTTAATTATCCTGACCATAAACATCAAGGCCCTCTTACCCTTTCTTCTTAAGTCTGGGGCAAACAGCGTAATGAAACAATTGCATCCTACGTGTGTGTGATGAGCCCTTAAAACCAACAGACTTAGAACTTTTGTTTAATGATAACTTTAAACAGGCTGACTTTAGGGCCTGTGTACTTTATTCCACCTTGGAAAGCTGATACAGGAACAGCAAAGTGAACACTTAAATATGGATGGGCTTTTTACACAAGGAACAAGAAGTGAGAAGGAAAGGGTACACTGTGTGTCTTGTCTTGGCTTTAAATGGTTTTATGTGCTGCTGTGTCTGCAGCATGATGTCTTCTACCAAGAGTAGCCCTAAGCAGAGAAGTGCCGGTTCACAGAGGGCTCACTTCAGACCCCCTTAAATTCTCAGCCCCCCTTCCCACACTCTGGGGATTACTCAGACCTGACAGCCTCCCTCAACATCCACTCTGTGTTTATCCAAGTACACAACACCGTATGAGATAAGAAAGTAAAAAAGCAAATGTGACAGAAGGAGGCTGTGGTCACTTATTCAGTCAGTTCAATGTTACTGTTCGAGCCTTTTGGCCTCTGCTTTAAGTCTAGAATCTGCCAGCCAAATTCTATATGCTGGCATTTTTGTTGGAATTTCAAGTACTATATTATAAAAGTAAGAAATACTTTTAGCTGAATTGAGAAACATTGCTGACTTTTATTAAACTGGAAGTTACCTCACTGAATATGGAGTCGATCTGAATCACGTTAATATGGCATCTTTAGCCAACAGCAAGTCTTATCAACTTATACAGGCCCTCAATCATTTGAGCATGAACTGGTTGACCTCTCAAATGCTTTACACCTTTAACTGGTGTATACTGTATAAACACATGTTCAGTCAATAACAAGTACATTTCCAAAACACATGCAATGCATTCATGTAACTGTATTAAACATCTTAATTTGTTTGAAATGTATTTATTTACCTATACTCAGCTCCCCAACCCTTGACAAAACTCATGCGAATGGTACACATCCTTGTGAGTTGGTAGACGGCCTCAAAGCCCTGGTTGACTGACTGGGCGAGCAGAGCAGCAAACTCCTGGTTGTTGAAGATCTTCAGGTTGCAGCCTGCAAAATAAAGATGTACTTGGCTCACACTGACAACAAAAAAGATATCAATGTCAATGGGTCACTGGAACACAGTGGTGCTCTTGTCCTTTAGCCTCTAATGGCTTCATGTGTTTGTGTGTATCCTCTCATGCTAACCTGGTGGGATTTTGCAGACAGTGGCAGGATGCCAGCCATAGCGCTGGTTGCAGTTGGGACTCTGCACAAAGATGGCACTGTCACTGAGACACTCTGCAAACACCTCTCCCCCAATGTAGTACAACCTCACGCCCCGTCCTGGAAAGGGAAGAGAGAAGATTTTCACTCAGCTCACAGCTGCCTGCTGATTATGTCGAGCTCAAATATGAAAGGCAAATCAGGTCAGAGCATATGTGGCCCCTCTGCAATCAAATGAGTACCTATGTGTCGGCGCGTGAGCTCTACTGCTGAGTTGCGGTTGACGTTGGACAGCAAGCCCAGACAGAAGCGTTCAGAGTTGGAGGGGTCTGTGAATCCATCTACAGTGAGGGAGGGCTGGGAGGCATGAAAGGTCTCTCCTACACGCTGGTTCAGCTCATAGTAGGAGATAGAGCACCAGAAGGCAGACTCGCAGTACGTCACAGGTTGTAAGTCTGTGTGAGCAGAGGGTAGGGGGGTAGATGGAGAGACATTGCCAGAAACACAAGAAAAAAGGGTGAAAGAATAAAGATCATGAGAACAGGTAAACGGCTTTGTAGTCAAACAAGCAATCTGATTGTGAAGATGCACACTGCTGATAAAGATTTCCTTTGATTTCTCTACAAGAGCTCTTTCCCATGACCCTCATGGCCCCAGCCATGAATGGCCAAGACATGACGTACGTATTTATTTTTTTAACGATGACCTCCTGGTGGCTTTCCACATAGATAGAATAACCTGGCAACCGGATATTATTATTATTGCATTACCTTGAGCTTTGAGTCGCTGGCTTTTCCACAGACAAGGACAGACCATAGACAAAGAGTCCATTCATACCATACTCTGTTACTGCCCTGAGGCTATGCCTCTCAGACGTAGTCCACTATTCTTGTAAATTGCACCTCTGTGTCTCACAGACACAAACACGCTCAGCCATACAAAGATATTGTAATCTGACTGTCTGAGCACTTTATATGAACAGCACCATCACTATGGTGGGATGGGTCCATTGTTGCAGGATGATTCAGATTAAACGGTCTGCAGAGCTGGTCCTACATATATACTCTCACTGTCTACAGCATATGTACATGGTATGCAGTAAGTATCTTAGCCAGCTGAGCCACCAGGATACCACCAACATGAGTTCTTATGTCCACCATGGCCATGTCCATGTCATGCCATTCCAGTAACAAGACAGTACAACTAGACACCTCTAACAGATATTTCTGACATTTTAAATCAGTGCACCAGTATTTAACTGTAGGTAACGACAGTTACAGTTTAGGCTTTTAGCTAAAGAGCTATGACTTTGTGTTGTTTAGTTTGCACTGTGCACTAAAAAATTTTACAATGGAATTAAAAAAAGTAGTGTCCGTGGCATGTTCACTACTTTCTGCTTGCAATCCCACAACACATTGCACTGCGTTTTATAATTGAGAAAATTCCAGTTGCACAACTTAACAACTGTCAGTGATGATGCAAAATGATGTTGATAAGTAAGTGTTAAAAATCTCAAGTTACTGCTCATCACCACTATATAGAAAGTAGTGAAAGAGTAAACAGTGATTTCAGACACAGCCTATATTTTGTGATATATAAAACAGAAAAGCAAGAACAAAAATAAATAACGTAGTAAATGAATGACTAATACATGTAATTTCATTACATATGCCAGTTTGTTGGGAAAAGGACATGGTGTAAGCAGTATCATACCTTACCCAGTGTCATTGCTATCAACCAAATAAGAGCACTTAACGAATGATATGCTCTGTAAGCAGAGCTGAAGCCTCTGGTTTTGCTTACCAAGATTACTGTTTGCGGGTGACACAGGATTGGGCGACAGGCTGGGTGAACCTAAAATAGAGCAGTAATAGAGGACTGGTTCATGATCCCGATAAGGCATAATTAGAACAGTATGTGCTTGAATTGTGTGTACTGTCATGTGACTCACCTGTGTCCATGCTGTGGTTGAGCTGGTGATCATTTGTCTCACCATCCTCACTCAGATACCCTGGTGGGGGAGTTTCTATAACAAAGGTTAAGCATATATTCCTGATCTCAGCATTCCATTCCAATTTTCAAATGCTGAAACAAGATGTTGAAACTTAATGACTGCTTTGTGGCCTTTTGTTTTTTCTTTGCATTTTAGGCCAGCCTTGAATATTGGAGGCAAAAATATCAATGCAATTAGCATTAAATGAGACAAAGAATGAGTTTACAGACATTTAAGTTCCGTGCACAGAAATAATGGGGCTGTTACCAGGAATATAGTTACTCTGGGGCTCAATGCCAGCAGGGAAGTTGGTGTTCTCAGGGATGGATGGGCTATAGTCATCCAACGGTGGAAACTCTGCTGGGATATCTGTATGTCGTGGAACTAGGACAGGAGGCAAAACTGGAGACATGCAGATATTCATTACAGACTGCATGCAAAAGCATTATTTTAAATACAGTCATTTGGATCATGTAGCTATTAACTGCACTCACTTGGTGTCTCCACCCTCTGGTAGTGGTAGGGGTTGACGCAGACTTCATCCTTCTTGGTGTGGAAGGCAAATTCACAGTGGTCGACAGCCCTCAGCTCATGGTGGGACTGCAGGTCTGGCCAGCGCCATAAGCGACAGTAGATGACATGAGGAAGACCTTTTCTGTGGGAGACCTGGAGACGGCCATCTAAAGATCTGAAAGACACCACCAAAAAGATTGTAGCAGTACATGCACATTAAATGTAATCAGTCAATATATTGATTTGCTCTATGCCCTGACTATGATGGAAACTGTGTTTTTGATTTATAAGTTTTGACCTTTAAAATATTTCCTAGTTCCAAATTAAAATTAACTGAGAGCAGAACACCAAAAGCATTTGACTGACGTCAGACCAGTTCAAAATAACTGTTTTTTCCAATACTGCTTACGCAATGTTTGCTTTTTCATTTACTGTATTAAAATACTTTAAGTATGAAAGACAGTATTTTTGCCAACCATTCCCTCAGCCCTTCCCACACAGCAGCATTGGGCAGGGAAACATCAGCTGTCTGAACCACCCTAAGATGCAGACACCAACAACAAATAATCATTTCAAACAACAGTCTAGCTACAAAGTCTATGGAAACTGATGGCAATTGGTGGTGGTAATGTTCAAATACAAAAGTTGTCTACTATTACTCAAACATGCTGTATTTCTTAATAAAGCCAGGATACATTCCAACTATCAAGTTTTAGAATTGCAGTGACTACAGAAAGAGAGCAAAGTGATGAGACCTCACATTAACGGTGTTTTGTACCTGTGAAGTGCAGTCACATACCACATATACCATCATGAAAGTGACATGACTAAAAAAAAGGAAAGAAGGAACTGCAGATTCTGCAGCTCTCCCCTCAAATAGACTCCAGCTCACAGCTCATTGTTGCGCTGTCAGACAAGAAACATATGGTTCTCATTCTTTACCAAGGGCTTGGCCTCCTGCAAAGTATGTCACAGAGGACTTGGGGTTTAAGTCAGACAAGTTAAAACTTGCTTGGTGCTACTTTCCATGTGACCAACAAGGCAACTTACAGAATGACACTCAAAATATTATCATTTCTAATCATTAACTTTATATATACTTAGAGTAAGCTGATAATGAGGTCAAACATTTGACAAAATCTAGAAAAATCAGGACAACATTAGAATAAGCTTTATCCATTATTTTAGTCTCAGAGGGAATGAGATACATTGCAGCTGAAATTACAATTATAGTGCAGACCTGTCAGACAATCTCATTTCAACGATAAGAGACACCTGCAATGACAAACTGGCAAAATGATCCAAGACAAAACACAATCTCTTAACTCACAGGTTTAAAGCTCAAAATATATATACTGTTTTAAATAATATGCCATAATTGTATGTCATTTGCATGGTCAGATGTTGTTAGACATTAAGATTGGCCCATTAGTCTGGTTGGTGTTGGTGTCTTCTATTCAGTCTGTTAGTGCTGGCTAGTGGTTCATGAAATCAAGTATTTGTATATGAAAAATTTATGTAGTTTCATGCATTGGAAACAACAGCCAAATTAAGCAATGGATAACAATTTAAATTTCAAATGCTGTGTTTTAAATGAACAACAGGTATTGACACAATTTTCACCATAATGAAAAAAACAAAAAAACAAAACATGTATCTACCTCAGGCAAGCAAAGGCACTAGGTGGGAAGTGCACCAGAGACCACAACCACCTCTACCTGCTATTCAAACAATTCAGTTCAAGCTTTCAGACTGCATCAGAGACCACCGCAAAAGAGATGGGTTCAGACTCATCTTCCAGCACTGCCTCCTGTATAGAGGGTGTATTTGTTGGGTCAGCTGAGGTCAGCAGTCCCATGCCTCGGCTGAGACTGGCCTGGGCTATGTCCTGTCTCTCAGATTTGCCACATGAGGACCACTCTGACACCCAGCTGGACTGAGGCATCTGAACACCAATGCAGCACCTCTTATCCTGTGATTATCCTGAGTGGGAAAGAAACCACTTCCATTTAAAGAGTTTCTACCAGCACTTGTGTGTGTTTGTCCAGTGCCCGCATATGGAGAAACATATGAAAAATGGTAAAACCACTGGTTTTTTTTTCGGGAATCTGGTTGACTAGCAGCAAAACACATGCCACACGCTCTGATTGCAATGTCCCCTGTTTGACTCCAGCTGGAAACCTCTGTCGCTTCCTGTTCCTTTTTTCTCCCTCCCCTCAAGATAAAAAAAAGCCTCAAAAAAACTGTTTTTAATCATTTTGGTTCATTTGGACCAAGAAAAAAAAACCACATCACTTCAGTCCATCACTAAAGTTTAAAGCCAGTAAATTATCCAGTACACCATAGATTACAATAGGCAGTTATGGAGGGTCCAAGCTCAATGCCTTATTACCTTCTGTAGAAATTACAGAATGAAACACTGGCAAAACATTTAATTTATATAAATATTTTACGATCAAGAGTCAACACGGAGAGCTTGAAACAAGAATATGCATGTTTTTCTTTTCACTAAAAAAGTCAAAACATGAACGTCATTGGTGTAATAAGTCTCTCATACACACACACTGCATGAGATACAGAAAATTGATCTGCTCTTAGTTAACACAATGCAGATGTTGTAGTACATAATTTTCTATTGGTTGAGTTAACTCTAGTGCCTCAGGCCTGCATTTGACCCCTTTAAATGGTGACAACCCCTTTCTGCCTGAGTCACATGACAGGAGGTGATAAAAGTACAGTTGGACTGCTGTCGCACAAAATTCCTGAATCTCTGTATCTCCAACAGATAGCAGGACAGCTGTTATTCTGTAAACCTACAGTCCCTGGATCCACCAACTGAACCACAATCCAAACAGTGGCCCACGCCCTCCATAGAGCCCAGAGCACATTCCCATAAACAGAGAAAAAGTTATTAGTGTAGGTTAACACCCATGCTCTGACTTCTCTACACACCGTCATGGGGGACTCAGTATTATCCTTATTAGCAATCAGACCTATAAGCTAGCTAACTGAATATTCAATGGCTAAAAGATACTTAAAAATTACAGAAGTCACTGAGGGGTGTATTCTATTTCCTTCTACACTGCCTATATCAGCATGGCCAAGACATGTACCTGCCTCATTTATTTTATTTACGAATAAAGGGTAGAAAGAAAAAAAAATCAATAAAATGAAAAGAGTCATGCCAACAGCAATAGTTCACACTAAAGAAACTATACTATATATATTTAAAGTCAACTCTATGTTGTGTCTCTTTATAACTTTCTCACTAAGTGATCACTGTAGTTTTTGGTTAAAAGAAATGTCCTTTTTATTTAAAGTTACATTTTGAGGTCAAGCCAGGACAGCAGATGAAAATAAGGATTTGAGACCCGGTACAGTCTCATTTACAGAGTTACTGTGTCAAACAAGTAAACAAATTCAACTGCACAATACTTTGATTCAGCATCCAACCAAGTGAAAACACACAATCAACACTTGTTGACTCATTCAGACCTGTGGGAATACAACTGTTTGCATGCACAGTTCTGCATCACACCCAAAAAAAAATCTACCTCAAAACTATGAGTAACTGGTCTAAGACAGATGGGTATCCCATATGGGGAATCCCAAACTCAGACCTTATTCCAACTTTTCCCAGAGTACACAAACTCCAGTCTAAACATCCTCTATGAGTCAGAGATCTGCCTCGCCAAACCACCCCTTCTCCTCTTCGTCACACGTGTGAAATGTGGACACTTGTTTATGTAGCACTAGATGTCCCACAGCTACAACGTCAGCAGGTGAAACTTAACAGTTTGGGCATTCCTACAGTTTCCAGCTGTGTTTACACCTCAGGGCACAGTTCGTCCGCAGGTCATGCTAGTTGTGCAAACTAACGACAGAAAACATAACGTTAATACAAATGTATAGGTTGACAGGCAGAGGCGCACCACATCTACAGTAACGATAACTGAAATTCAGTTTGCCATGTACCGGTATGTCAGACTGATAAAATGACATTTGGCAGTTACTCGTGTGCACAAGAAAATGAGACAAATAACGTTAAGCCGAAAAGCAGGTTAAGTTTGTACTCATTAGCTAATATTAGCTCTACTATGAAGTATTTGTTTTACTATGGCAGCTAAAGCTAACTACCAATGCAATCAAAACCCACTGCACAGCATCAAACTTATCATCTCCTCACCAACAAATATGGTAACTAACCTGTACAAGTTAGCGTTAATACGCTAACAAAGAAAACAGCTGCACAAACAAAGCAATGTGCTCCTAATATTCGCTCAAGCTAACTAGCAAGCAACTTTGCTAACGTTAGCTGTCATCAACCCTAGCTTGCCAGCATAGCTAACTAAGAGGCAGCTAGTTAGCTCTGTTTGTGTCGTTACCTGGGTATGGTTATACATTTCGTGTTGATATTCTGTGTTGTGATGGCTTTTTCCAACTCGTCCAACTGTCCCGTCTTCTTCAACTTCTTGACAAGACTTTTGACAGCCTTTTCGCACCATTTCTCCTCTTGCCCGTTTTGCTCTCCCTTCTTCCAGCCAAGAAGCCGCTTCACGATTGGGGGAGTGAACGGTAATATAGACATTTTAAATTGAAACTTAAAAAAAATATTACAGTACTCTGATTTAACTCTACCGCCCAGATTTTCTAACAGCACATCTGTCGCCCCTGTATAACCAAGACTAAGTCAGCTCGTTAGCTTAGCTAGCTAAACTCCCAGACAGACAAGTGGCTGGTTGCTGCCGGGGACTCGGCAGCAGCGGCTTGCGTCGCTGGTTCCCTCCGATCAAGTTGGCCGTCTGTCGGAGTGGAGCAGCTCCTCCGCCAGCCGGGCTGTGTGTCTGCCCCTCCTCCTGCTCCTCAGTCAGCTGGTCTGTCCTCCACCTGTATCGAGCAAGTGTGCAGAACATATGCAGCTTATGTCTATTTCTCTACACGTTACAGCATCCCCACTAAATACACACACCAGCTACTTTTCAAGTCCATGTCCCCGACTAGCCTGCAGGGGAAAATAAACTGCACAACAGCAAAACCAAAATGCAGGGATAAAAGCATTATCGCTGATAAATAACTTTTACGCCACTGGGTTGTGGTTATTTGCTTTCACTCTAAATTAAGACACAATATGTCTTGCATCTTTTAGAGGAATGTATCTCCTTAACTCAGTTTTTCTTTATGCTGAGCAATCGGTGTCACATCGGAGTCAAAAGTCAGACTCAAGAGGCAAGAAATGGGAAAAATGTTGTAATGAGAGATATGTCGACTCTGAGAAGTGATCCAACTTTTGCATTTACTGTGTCCATGAATAGAAGACCCTCAGGAGTAATCCCTTTGATCCCCTCATAAAAGTGATTTAATTTCCCCTCAGATGCATCTCTCCAGAGATGGACGAGGGAGGTGACTGTTCATTCAGTGCTTTTGGGGGTTTTATGATGTTATTGATAAGCAAACCCCTGGCTGCTGCCTCCAGTAAACAGCAGTGTGTCAGTGCTATAAATATCCCTGTCCAAGACCAGCCCCTTTTCCTTCCCTATTTATAACCTCCATCAATGACTGCTGTCTATTTTTAAGCAAGTATTTGGCATGGCTTCTTACTTCCTTCTTCCTAAATAAATATTATAGCTATCTTGGCAGTGGTACCTGAAAATTAATATTAAAGGACACTTCATAGCTCTCTGCACAACAGCCACTTGGTAACTATGTGCATCTAAAACTAGGCCCCCATTCAAAGCAATGTCTGTATTTAAATTTCTTTTTTTTTCTTTTTTTTTGCGTAAACTGCAGTCTGAAATCCAAAGATGGGCAACACATCCTCACAATTTTAATGAAATTTTGGCATTACTGCTTGAGAAATTACTTAAACAATCAATCAATAATCAAAACAGTTGACAGTTATATTTTCAGTGAATTGATTAGTCCACCAATGTTCCAGCTGTAACTCAATTTCAATCTTACTTATTCAGGATAAGATAGTGCTGACACATAATGATACAGACAGAATATAATATGCTGAGTTTCTGTTCACAGTAGAGGATTTAAGTTGCATATATGGTACACTCCTTATATGTTTATCTTGGTCATACTGCTCAAATCATTTTAACGTTGAAAGTGGCTTACTTAATGTTTAAAATTGTCATCAGTGAAGGAAACAGGCTGGAGAGCGGTGAGCACTGCTTTCTTGTGTACTGCTGGTCTGCCTCAGGGCCGGTCGGCACCTTTTACTGCCGGGGGACACGAGCTGGACAGCTGGCGTGGAGAGTTTTTGCGTGTCTGTGTGTGTGTGCGTGTGTGAGAGAGAGAGAGAGAGAGAGAGAGAAAGAGAAAAAATGGGGGGTTCATGTAGGATGTGTCAGACAGGGGGGCAGATGGGCCGCAGCAGGCAGGAGAAGGTCTTGGGGACAGAGTGAAGAATGATTTTGGACAAAAGGCACGAAGGCTGGCTGAATAAGTAATGACTGCAGACAATTTGATGGATAACAATGGCATTGTGATGGACCACTCATAGGTTACGTGGGAAACAAGCGGGATGTGATGCAGGGGCCTGATCAGCTGGGCTGCTGTCACAACAATACTTAGACAAGGATGGAGTAGCAATTAAGAGTAAATATGCTTTATGTGTGTCCATATGGACAAATTGCTGTGACATTTCGAGTGTTATAAGACCGCTGACTTCTTTTAAAGCAACTGTTCATCCAGTTGTGATAGCAGTTCTGCTATAAATACACTTTCTGTAGGATGGATGATATCTTCCACCGTATTGTGTAATAATAAAAAAAAAAGTAGCTCACATTTACCCTCCACAAACCTGTAATTGCCTCAGCAGCTAATTGCAGTGTGTCAGAATCAGACGTGGCTGTTCAGCACAGCCCCAAACGGGCGGGGTCCAGCTCTCCCTACAATCTATGCCTTTTTTTTAATCACCCTTCACACTGCAAGCTGTTATCTGTTGCTTGCAGCCATCAATCTCTCCCCAGACAGTGGCACCTCCAAATCTGGGGCAGGAGTGACCTCCCTGATTTCTCCCTCCCTCTGGCCTGAGCCAAAGCACCCTCAGATCCTCTTCCTCATGGCTGCAGACCCATGGAGGTGATACACTACTGTGTTTCTTTCCATTCTGTATATTTAAAGCCTCTGACACGCAGATATTAGTTTGCTGATAAAGTTTGTTTATTGTTTATAAAGGATTAGCAAGTCATCACTCATGAATGGCTAATAATTATTTACTAATGTTTTATGTATTAGTCATGTGACAACATAAACAACTTTAAGGTTGGCAGTTTTATGAAAACAGTCCAGCATAATGCTTTGGCTTTTTATTGCTTATTATCATTCATTTTTTGATTTATCAGGCAGACCCCTCCAGTGGACTGTTAACTGCAGGGACATCTTGGCAGACCATGTGGACCAAAAGCCATTTATTTACAACATAACAGCAATATTTACACATGCCAACATGACAGCTTTTTAGAAGGTGAGAATCCATTTATTATGAAGAATTTATTAACAGATTTCCAGCCTAACAACATAACCCTAAGAAATTTTTTATTGCCTAACAACCCTAAACTACTAGTAACAACTAACTATTTTTATTGGCTTCTAAATGATCTATTAAGCATTAATAAATGATTTATCAACCAATAACAGTGACTTTAGTTGGCGAGTTTGCCTTACCATAAACACATAAGACCTAAGAAGAGTGAGTTATTATCTAAAATATTATCCTGATGATATATTTTCCAAAGTTGCACGAAAATATCTGTACTGTAGGATTGATTTATAACGTCAATCCACTGCATTCACAAGTTGGTACACTGCCTGAAATGCAAGCAAACATCAATAATATAGATAACATATCACCACCTAGTGGCTTTGAAGTATTACTACAGCATTCAATGCGGTATTTTCATACACCAAGGCACCAAGCTGATGTGTGCGGTCCTAGTGCATCATGTATCACACCTACCATCTTAAATGTCTGAAGGAACATTCCTCTTTCATATTTTGGCATGTTACAGTAGGAAAGCACAGGTGTAAATAAATGATTGATGGCTGAATTCCATTTAGCTGCTTCAGTTTTGGCGTCCTGCTACTGCGCATAATGCTTCACTGTCTCTGTCATAGTTTACTGCAGTGGTGGAAAAAGTGCTCAGATCTTTGACTTCAGTAAAATTAGCAATACCACAGTGCAGTAAAAGTCCTGCATTCACAACTTGACTCACTGTAAGTAAAAGTGCTAAAGTATTAGCTTCAAAATATACTTAAAGTAACAAAAGTACTCATAATGCAGAATGGCCCATGTTTTCAGAATAATGTATAATATATTATCAGATTATAATTATTGATGGATCAAGTGTATATCACTTTAATATATTGTGTCTGGTGGTAAATTATTTGTCTCTGAGATGTAGTGGAGTAGAAGTTTAACGTCACAGAAAATAGAGATATTCAAGTGAAATACAGGTGCGTTGAATTTGTACCTAAGCAAATGAGTAAATGTGCTTAGTTACTTTCCACCACTGGTTTACTGGGAGCCTTAAATAGAACAGAGCCATTGTTATTGTTATGAGGGACACCAGTGCTTTTCTTTATTCTGACAGGTCAAAAAGAGAAAAAGGCCTATTATATCATGAAAATATACAGTATTTTCTTAGTTTAGTTTATGAACCACAGGACATTCTTTGTCTGTGTATGTTTTTTTTTGTTTTGTTTTTTTTGTCTTGTTTTGTTTTCTGGCCTTTGCCCAAGTACGGTTATGACTCACTGTGATTATAATTTATTTGTGAATCAGTGAAATTGATTTATATGCTATTCCATAAACACAATTTACATGTTTATTGTGAACAATGGCCCATAACAGCATTAAGTTGATTCAGAGGCTTTGCAGAATATCTCCTCATCTTACATATGGATGGAATGCAGCACTTGGCCATGATTCATTAAGTTCACCCCCAGGCTAAAATGGCTTTCTGTATGGCCTGTACCTCAAGTACTTAGCCCAGTATTTACAAAGGATCCCCCCGGCTGCGACTCTGCTTTATGGGTGAACATTGATATCATCAGTGATAGATTCTTGATAATTATTTATGATTTATTTGTCTATTTTTGTGTTTCGAAAGGAAAAGTTTGGAACTCAAGGCAGATTTCCTTTAACAGGCACTGCACAGTTTCTCTGGAAAAGCATCGCACAGAACAGACTTTCATCCTTCCAACTTCCTCCATGAAGCTTGTGGAACTTGTCATTTTCTGAGATCTGGTAAATACACTCTGTCACTCACACCACCACCAAAACTAATGATTGTGAAATTAGTTTCAGAGCAATCAGGAGCTCCCCTGCTAAGACCCACTGTATCCATATGCATGAAATTGCTTGTGTTAATACATGCTATGAATCGTGGGTAATGCAGTGAATAATTCTGACTGCATGCAATAATGCTATCTTCTATTAGATTGGGGACTGTTGTGAAGCTGGAGCCCTGTGGCAATATGCTTGTAAATGGCCATGTATGGATAATTAAGCATTACACTTGAACATTAAAACTTGCTTATTTCAGAGAGCTGCAGGCAGCGGAGAATTCTTATTGGACTCATCACTATTTTTGGTGTTTCCCTATAATGTGTTCTCATTAGCATTAGTATGCGAGCAATTGTAAACTTTTTGATCTCTCTTTTACTGTATCCCTGAAAATGGGTTTTCATTAGTGGAAGTATATTAACAGTTGTAATCTTTGCAAAACATTTTTAAACATACATTTTTCAGCTGCACACTATGGCGTATTAGTATCACCTCACTGAAAGGATTGATTCAGTCATATCTAATCGTGCATGAAAATACTTTTTAGTTCATTAAACTTTTTATTTTGTTCTATGGTTTTCTGAACTACCAAGAAATACAATTGTCCTAAAATTTCTTAACAAAAGTGTTGTATTATTTTGTACACATGTGTAACAAGTCATAGCAAGATATTTAATCTGATGCCTATAATGCTGGAGTCAGTGTTCAGCAGTGTTGTGTAAATGCATTTTACACTTTCAACTCATATTCCTGTGATTGTGACCAGTACTTCCAACAAGCTGGTGAACGACCTCCAGGCAGTCATTTCTGAGCCAAATGACCTGCATTAACTCCCACAGGACATGTTTCAAGGAAGTAAATAGACACATTCCTCAGGACTGGCCGATGACAGCAGAGACTGCTCCTGTCCCTCAGCTGTTGTTTTTATGTAAACCTTGTTTGCATCATCTGTGTCCTTCGCTGCAGCCATTCCCCATTCTGTCTACCTGCCACCCGGTCCACAGGGGGTTAATAATTTTAGAACTTGACATCATACCTGCAGGCCTGGACCACTGGGACTTGATGAGCAAGTGATGTAGCAAGTCAGAGAAAAGCTGTCTATAAGAGACAGCTTACTTTACTTCTTTTGTCAAATGTGTTTGGACTGTTTCTCAACTCAAAAGCGGATGCATACTGGGAGCCGCAGATGTTGGGGATAAAGGGGATTAAGTCTGAAGGGGGTGGAGGGGCAACCAGATTAGGACCAAACTGCCTTAATTATGTGTCACATAAAATAGCGTCTTTAAAAAACTCCCACACAACCAAAGCGCCTCTTTTCATTCAGTGGTTGAAGTGAAGAATGTCTGTGACACCGAGGGGCTGCCAGTAAAAGATGTAATTACACAAAAACAACACTTAAGTCATCTCGATCAGGTTCCTGAGAAGATTTTTTTACATGCACATCTTTCCCCTGTTTGGATACACAATCAAGTTTCAAGACATTCTCAAGACGTCGTCAAGTTGCTGTCAAGTTTTTAGAGACTGATATATGTAGTAATGAAATTTAATTTAATTGTGACGTCTCCATTAAGGCCCAACTCCATTCCTGTCAAAGTGGTTTCACCAAATGAGAGTTCCGGTATGACCAATCCATCACAAACATTCACAAAGGTTTTAGCTCCTTAAAAATTTTCAAACACGTTTGCACAGTTTTAAATATTGTGATTTATTTTTTCTACTGCTTCAGGCAGCTATTGCTTGCTGTTAAATTCTTTTGATTTGTGCAATAAATCAAAGTGAACACCGTCTGTATTGATTTTTTGGCAATGTTCCATTAACATTGCATGGTTTAAGTGCAGATTGATTTGAAAATGCTACACTGACACATTTAAAGCAGACTTGATGTTCATTGTGATAGATTGTGACAGCCTGATTGCAAACAGATTTGAATGGAAAACAAAACGGTGAGAAAGTACACTGAAAGATCAAATATGTGACAGGTTTGAAAATGGTTAACTGCAACGTTAGGGTTAACTTGATTTCATAGTTTTTTCGCCTTTAGTTTGCTATATTTTATGTTTGGATTTAGTCTTCTTCCGGGTGCTACCTATCACTAATTAAAACCACAATTTTATTATCTTTGTAATGGGAATGGAGTTCAATGTGGCTTAGAAGATGATGTAATGTGGCTGCAGGAGAAGAAAGCAATCAGGCTTGTTGTAGTCCTCAGCAATTTATCTGTTATGCATTTTCACATAGCCTCTGGTTAGTCCATACTTTGCAAAGCTTAAGAAGCAGTTAAGCCACAGAGATGCTATAAAATAGATCTCAAATTATTTGTTTTAGTGTCAGTTGCCTCAGAAAAATGAGATGTTCTTCTAAGTGAGATCCAGTCTAATTCTTGGTAAAGGGGCCCAGTATAGTATAAGAAAAAAACATTTTTAATGCCAACAAAATGTCAAGCACAGTGGTGCTTTTCCTTGCGACAAGCCTCTTCAAAGTGAAATAACTAACCTCATTTTTGCAACAAATAAACATGCATGAAAGTGAAAAGAAGTGAGTGTGAAAGAAGAGTGGTGGAGCAGCAGCAGCAGTGGAGAGAAGCATGTGCACCAGGATTACTTTGCTTCATTAAATACACAGCATAGCTGTGATGCCTGTGCTCTTTCAAATCCATATGTAAACCATTTCCTACCGCCTCCTCCTCCTCCTCTCCCTCTCTTAAAACCTCCGGCTCATTAGTGTTGCCTTTATGACATGGCTTTACCTAAATGCCGTGGATTTTTCCATTCCCTCTCTGGCCCATTCTCAGGCGGCTTGGTAGCTAAAAGAGAGAGCAGGAAGACATTTTCTTGTTTCAGCAGCATTCCTCTGCAGTGATTGCTTCTTAATAAGCAGAAAGACTTGGTTTTAAGCTTTGTTCTGCACTTACAGTGACTGGTGAATTTACACCAGATCGACTGGAAGTGATGAAGTGATTTGGTCATGGCGGATGCTGTATAGCTTTGATCTTTGTTGCATGTGACCTTCGCTGTTTGCACACTGTCAATTAGTAGAAATGACAAAATACAAATGCAGTTATGCTGATATGTGTTTAATGTACAATGCCTTAACAGCAGAAATGTGATGAAAACAATGTGGTGACAATCAGCAAATGCCCCACTCTCATCACTCACATGTTCAGTGTTGAAAGTCTTAAGTACAATTTTCAGGTACCGTACTTACTTAACTTGAGTAATTCCATTTTCTGCTACTTTTTCTATTTCTGCTCCACCACATTTCAGCATTGTACTTTATACTCCACTATATTTATCTGACAGCTATAGTAACTACTTCAAAATGAGATGAAAATTAAAAGATGCATTGTTGAAGGTTAAACGAGTTGCTTCAACATTTATCTCATGTGACTCCTTACAAAAAAGGGTGTAGTTTGGGCCTCTTGTCATGTTTTTGTCAAAAGGGTGATTTAGTTGCATTTACATAACTGTTTGAGGCCCAAAGACAAAAAAATATCCGACATCTCACCAAAATTCAAAGATTACAGAAAAAAATCTAAAAGTAAGTACAAATTTGTGCAGCAGAACTTTGTTGTTGTTGTTTTTGTTTCTTTTACCCTTCCCTATAAATTATCTCATGACCCCTTAGATTTACAGTATGTTGTGACCCACTGTCCCCAACTGGACCGAACAACCAAACTGTATATAAAGTAGATAAAATAGCTCTACCTTAACCAAATATGACAGTAAAATGCTGCACACTGTTGACCATTTTTCTGCAGAAGAAGTGCTTTTACTTTGATACTTCAAATACATTTTGCTAGTAATACCTCTGTACTTTTACTCATGTAGGATTTTGAATGAATGACTTTTACTTGCAATTGGATATTTTTCATTGTTGTACTGATACTTAAGTAAAGGATCAGAGTGTTCCACAACTGCACATGTTAGACTGAGGACTCTCACATGCATATAAAGAAAACACAGACAAAGACACAACACACAGCTTCAGTGTTTGTCTGTATGTTTAGAGTGTTTTGTTTGAAAATAGTTCAATTTTGGAAAGTGCAAACTAAAACTGTTAAGTTTCTACCAACAGGACAATACAATTAGAGTCCACAAGGTGGCAGCGTGACATGTGTTTGCATGATCTCCACAAAAAGGTGAATTAAAAGTGTAATGTGCTGTTGCTGTTGTCACATTTTCACATTTTTATGATGAGACATTTCCAATCAGCAGACTGCACAATCTATGAGGACATCCCGACTACGTTGCATTTCTTTCTGACATTTACCAGCATGTTTTAGTGTGATCATCTATGATCATATGTGACAAGCCCAAATCCAAACATGTCATGTCGCTGATGTTGTTATATGAAGTCAAACACATGCAGGGTTGTCAGACAGAAAGCAGGAGAAGCAGAAGAATCACAGGCTAAAAGCCGGAGCAGTGATGACTGAAGGCAGCGCCGGAAGGGGGGTGAATGATCCAGTTTTCCAACTGGCTCCTGTATTTTACAGAGAGTGGTTTAGAGTGAGAAGTTTTTTCCTGTTTATCCATTCAGTGGAAAATAATATCCTGTAAAAAGCCAATAAGTTTGTGTCTTTGAACTCGCTGAGAGTTTTTCTTCCCCACTGGCTCGGGCTCTTTGCTAGAAGTGAGGGTGAGCCGTTTGACGAAGGACTTCCCATCAGCCGCCTCCAACCCTCCACACATGTTTCTGATAGACCTCCACAAGCCCCAGTAATCCGAGGGCAGCTCATTCAGAGAGAGAGGGAGTGATAAAAAACAGGGGTGGGTGAGAGGGAAGAGAAGGAGATATAGGAGGGAAGGATGGACTAGTAAGCAGAGCGGGAGCAGGCCAAAGGGGAGGGAGGATAAAAGGAAACATTTTAGAGCATGTTATTTGCTTCTCTAGAGACGGCGCTGTGGACTTCTCAATTTAAAATGGCAGGGTTGTTTGTTCCTCTTCTCCCAAATCCTTTGTCTCAAGTTCACACAGTATATATTTACTACACTAGGCATGATCAGACCCTTGCATTTTTAATACAGTTGATAGCATTTTTATTGCTCTGAGATGCCAAAACCCCTATGACAGATTAAAAGAAAAGAGTCCAAAGGATTGAGAGGCTCCAAAAAAAAGTACAAGAGAGAGAAAAATGGAAGTCTGACACTTCCATACATCCCATAAAACATCCTCCTCATTACTGGCATGACCCTTGACATCACAAACATCTTCGGCTAAGAGTGCTTCAGCGCTTTCCCTTTCGTAAAAGTGCACGTTGTGTGTTTATGTGTACAGTAAATGATCCATAACTGTTGAAGGCTGAATCGGTCTATCAGAGGACTCACATTTGCAGACCAGCAGCCTCTTGGAGAGAACACACACTCTGCAGGTCCTGCCAGTGTCTTAAACACAATGTAATCCGTCATGCTTAATTTCCTCCCGTCCCTCATAAATCACCCTGAAACCTGTGCGGACAGACAAGCGAGTGTAAACACCTGTTGTGGTGCGTGTCGCTATTTTAACATGTGAGAGTAAATGTGAGTATCAGTGTGTAGTATAGGGGTGGTAATGGAGGGAGGTTGGGGAAGGAGGGGGGGGTTCCATTCTGAGATGCTGGCTGGGAGAGAGGAGGGGGATGGACTGTGAAATCAAAAACAGCTGCAGCAGGCTACAAAGAAGCCTCAGCTGGAATAACTCACTCACAAACGTTACTCTGCTCTCCTGAGTGCAGGCAGCTTGGCGCATCCCCAAACACAGGAGACCAGATCCATGCAGCAGCCCTCCTCTCCTCTCCATCCGTCCCTTCAGACACAGAGGAGCGCACTCCTGCTATAAAACACAGTTGCAACAAACTTGCTTTTCTTACAGGAGAGGACAGAAGGTGAGCCAGTCATTACATGCTGTGCAGCAAAACATTTCTCAAACCCACACGGCTCTATTTTCTATTTTAGTGGAGATCTAAAAGTTTATACAGATACCAGATTTGTCAGTCAGAGTTTGTGGGAAAAGTGTATAAATCTAATGTCTGTAATATAAATATAAACATGTAGAATATGTCCATGTGGTGGAGCAGTGCGGCCATAAAAAACACAGAGTCAGTGTAAACATCATATCATGTCAAAGAAGAGCTGGAAAAAGCTGATACAGGATATATATGATACTGTCAGACTGTCAGATTTCAACAACCTTAACAGTACTTACAGGGAAACAATAGGAAATTATTCAGAAATAACAAAAGGATGATCCCTCAGACATTTTGCCACCCTGTTTATATCGCGGTAGCTGTCTCTTTTAATATCTGTGACTGTATTCACAGCTATGGTTTTAGCATCAATGTGATGTAGATGAAGACTGCATATATTTCCCTAAATATTTCAGACCAACTGAGAAATATTGGTCTGAATTGGAAAATGACTTAACACTAAAGCAGCATTTTACATATTTTTTTGGTCGACCGACTGTATCTGTACGTTTTTACATATTGTTCTTGCATCTGTCATTCTTATTTACAGAGTAAGCAGAAAAAATGAATATAATCTGATACGTTAATGCTGCATTTGAAAGATGCCTTTTACTACTTTTTTAAACTGAAGTTTTGTTTTGCTGCGTTTTTTTATTCCAACAGTGACGCCTCTCAGTGTTATATTATTATTTATATTGCTTTACTACTACTGATGCATTCCTGTGTACGCAGTAGTTTCATGCTGTGGCTGGTGGCTGGTGAGAACTAAAGCTAATATTATATCACAACTATAGCTGTCAGATAAATGTAGTGGAGTAAAAAGTACAGTATTTGAGTAAATGGTCTGAGTTACATTTCACCAGTGGTTTGATTTATATTGTTGTGTATTCCAAATATTTCTACATATGTGCCAATAGGATGAAGAAAAATGTTGGAAAGACCGCTCAATACTCGTCCACACTCGGCTGAAGGTACTCACAAACAACGTGAGGGATGCAACAATCTGTTATGTCAGTTATTGCAGCTCCCTCTGACAGTTGCTGGTGACACAGTGTTATATGCATAATAACGTACAGTAATGCTCTAATTAAAATGCTACGGCACGCAAAGTATGTTGGTGTTGGCACGGCGAGCAGGTCAAACGCCGGCCTCTGAGTTAGAGCTGGAGAGCGAGGTGATTGACTGCGGCACGGAGTGACAGCGCAAACACAGACACAGACAACACAAACAAGACTGACACTGTTGCCTGAGGTAGGAAATAAAGTAAGTTATCTTGAGTGTGCTCAGATGTGCATGTGTGTGCAAGGATGGACGAGTGTGTGTGTGTGTGTGTGTGTGCACATGGCTGTGCTCAGGGCCTGGAGGCTTGTTTAGCTGACCTCAGTGAAAGCAAACCTCATGACAGAAGGTCTGGCATTGTCTGTGTGCCCGGGCTGCTCTGGAGCCAGACGGTCTGCCGGCCGCCAGCCTTGCTTGCTTATAACGGCTGAGAACATCCGATCCCCTTGGGGAGGACAGGAGGAGGGGGGGGGGGTCTGCTGCACCGCTTGCCGCTCTCCTCTCTGTCTTTATCTCTGCTCTTTAGACAAGGAACAAGCATTAGCCAGGTCATCAGCTAGTATGTTTATTTATGTATGTGCGTGAGTGCATACGTGTGTGTGTGTGTGTGTGTGTGTGTGTGTGTGTGTGTGTGTGTGTGTGTGTGTGTGTTTGCGTGAGAGAGAGGAAAACAACACGTGGGTAGAATGAGAAAAGGACAAGTTTGGATACATGGACTTGAAACACAAATGGAAAAATTGTGTCCAGGGGAACACAGAGCACACACACAGCGAAGGAAAACAGACCCAACAGACTTTTCTTAAATTTGATCTGGCCGATGGTGGAAAAACATTCCAGCGCAGGTAATCACCCAGCGTCTCGGTGTCAAAGTATCTCATTGATGAGCGTGCCCCCCTTTTATCCTTTTATCCAGTTCACTTCCGCTAATTCATCTATCACACAGAGAGATGGCTGAAGCTTTGTGCTCTGACAGAAACAAATGGTCTCTAATCACCACCAGACGCCCATGTTCAACCATGACAGAACACTTCCACTCCCTCCCCGAGCTGTGTGTTCGCCGTGCCCGTCCAACAAACCCGACATGGACTCCACACGTGGCCCTCGAGTAGCGTTGGCCATTCTTGAAAAGCCCATGAAAGAAATATGGAACATTTTTATGTTTTGAAATTGCATAACTTCTGGGTGGAGTATTTTCCCCCCTCAAGTGGCTCAAAATAGTAAGGCTTCATTCTCCGTGCGTAGCGTAAGGTGGAAAACAAACAAGCCGGTGGGAAGGTAGACGAGCATTACCTCTGCTGCCTCAACTCTCTGCCCACAAGCCGGTGTGGGAACAGGTAGCCATGTCTGCGACCGCATGGAAAAAGGGAAAAATCGAAGCAAGAGGAGGACAAACTCTCCAAGAGCGCAGATTCACGTGCTGGGAGACCTGTGATGGAGGTGCTACACAGAACAGTGTAATATTTACGATATTACAGCTATACGCCCACAGTCAGGATTAAAGCGGGGCACAAGATGTCAAAAGATGAAGAACAGCGAGAAAGGAATGAACACATCAACTCATTTTTCCTGAAGGAACATGAGAAAACTAGATTATGATTTGATTTATGATTTGGATTAACCGCAGCAGTTTGGTGCAAGGTGTGTGCATGCATGGCCTCAGAGAATTATCACTGCGGCTTCCGTCTTGTTCCCATTTTAGCGTCTTTCCGCTCATTGTTTTGGTTTTTGCTTCCCGCAACTTTGCTGCTTTGATTCACTCCCAAAGCTCTCGCATTGTTTTTGGCCAAATTGGCAGCTGCTTTCAGTGAAAAAAGCTCCAAAAACCCACTAGCCACTACCTACCCAGCACCAAACTGCAGACAGACACAGTTAGTAATATGTCAGTGTTGTGTTCACATCGTGTTTCTGCTGCCCCCAAGTGGCCAAAACAGTAATTAGCTGCAGATTTAATGCTGCACCAATCAATATTTTTACCAATGGATGGAGAACATGATGCACAATATGCAATGGCTGAATAGGCTCTGACAAATTTACTGTGCACTAATTAGTTAGTTAGCAATTAGCTGGAGAACATAATGAAGCATTTAGCAGCTAAAGAGGCCTCAGGATATTTATCGCAAGAGTTGGTAGAGCCCAAAATCGGAGCTACAACAAGACTGAATATTGGACTTACATTCATCAGGTGGACAGAAACACTCCAAATGAATGATAATGTCACTCTGTGTTTGTTGGATGAGTAAATAAGCAACTGTTTGCCAAAAGGTTAGGAAGGGACGGGAACAGGTGAGCGTCACGTAGTGCCTCCTGGGTAATGCAGTTTATTTAAGGCCATCATGAATCGCCCCAAGACTCTGACATGGACAGGGCAGAACGGAGTACTCGCAGGTCGTGATACCTGCAGCTGTACCGGTACACTGTGCCATTAAAGAAGAGATTGGGGAGTAAATAGTCATAATATGATGACATGTCTGCACACCAAAGATGACTGTAGTGTGCTGTAAAGTGCTGTAGAAAATGTCTCACGATATTGATTTTCATGTGATGAATTTGTTTCAGATTGAAATGATTAAATGGAAGCTCAAATTAACAGAAAACGTTACATATTTCAAAATCAGAGCTGTTCATTTTCACACATTATCGTTTAGCTGTGTGTTTTTTCAGCACAAACATCTTTTTCTCTCACCAACCAAGGTTTTCTTTTTGTTAATATTCTCATGTTGTAAATCCCTAATAGCCCACAGTTTATCTTACACACCGGGAACAGTGAGCCGTCATCTGCTGCCCAGATCCCTCAGTGTGTGTCCGGTAGCCGGCTCCGCGCTACACACTTACAACACAGGACATGGCCCAAACAACGCTGCACATCTGGGGCCTCAGCTGGCCACCAGCCACAAGCACTCCCTTCCCCTTCTCCCCTGGTGTACATTACAGCTCACTGTAAACGTACATTTTCATACCTAGAGCCTGACCGACAGCTCATAGGGCCGTCTTTGTGGACAGAGGTCAAACAAAGTTTACACATAGCATGGGAAGGACATCTTGCCTCAGTGCAAATCCTAGTTTGTGTTTCAGGCAAGAACAGCGCTGATATCCAGCACATCTCAAATGTCACAGGTAGCATGTCGCTAACATGAACAAATACTTCACAGAGATTGAGCTCAATGCATTCTGGTGTGGTGACATGGCAGGAGCGACCTTTGGCAGGCCAACGATCAGATACAGAGGAACTTAAAAGAATGCATAAATGCAACGATCAAAAGATCACCCTCTCAGCCGTGACTCCATCCTCGCCGTCTGCAACTGTGGGAACAAACTAAATATCAGTCCTCAAATCAGCATGAAGATCTTTGTCGAGCCGGTCGTCAAAAGCCGGCACATGGTTGTTCACATCGCAGACAGTAAAATAAAAGTACTGTGGTGTGTCACAAGAGTTGAGGACATTTAACTTTTTCCACAGTTAGAGCACTCAGCTCTTTGGAAGATCTTTCTCACCCTAAACTGCACACCTACATCATCAAAATATGTTTTTTGTTTTCATTGTTTTGACCGAGAGACCCCGAGCGGCAGAATTTATTTTCTGTGAGTTATAATGTGATAATGTAAAAACATATTTAAACATATTTATCCTATATTTAAAATTATACTTCATTAAAAATATAAAGATGTGCTGACGGAATCAGAAGGTGCTCCCATGTCCTTATTATTATTATTATTATTATTATTATTATTATTATTATTATTATTATTATTATTATTATTATTATTCCAATTCCATGCGTTATGTTTTTCCCACCTGCTTTCCCTGCTCTGCCACTGCCTCTTTTTCTCCATCTTGCCAACCATCTAGCCGTGACCGCAGAATAAACACTAGCCAATCAGAGGGACAGTGGGTGTGTGTGTTGTGAGAGGCTTTCAGGCCCTCTCAGAGCCGAGATTGAGTAGGCTAGTTTATTAGAGAATGTGATGAGGGGTGGGGAAAAAAAAACTTCTTTGTCATTTAGAATAGATATGAGAATCAAGACATTTTCAATCCAATAGTAGGCAATAAAGCAACATTTTGCATGCAAACCGCCTCTAAAAAGGAACAGAGGAGAAGAAGCAGAAGGAATAACGGCCCGTCGGAACAATGGGCAGTCCCCGTCCTCTTCTCATGTTGCGAACTGTGCATTTAGCTTGGTGTTAGTTTCATTTCATTTAGGTTCAAAAATGGGCGCATACAGAACTACACCCTTACTTATTAGCACACAGGGACCTCGCATAAATCCCGCACCATTCCAGCCTGGGTAGGTCTAATCATACGACATAAGTGACAACAGCTGCACAGCCTTTAATTCATAATAATGCATCATATTTTCTGTTTTGTATGTGAACTCAAAGCAAGTGGTAACTATAGCTGTTCAAAAAATGCATATGCAAATGAAATGTAGTGGAGCAGAAGTAGAAAGTAGAATAAAAAGGAAACACTCAATTAAAGTTGAGCTAAAACTGAGCTTAGGCACAGTATTTGAGTAAATGTACTTTCCTTCGCTGCTGGATATACAGCATATAACCTCAGCATCAGATGACAAGACATTAGTGTAAATACCAGGCAGGCTGATTAGCATTATAGTATTATATTTTCCTTGGCTGAGGTTGTTCTTCTATTTTCTGGCAAAGTCTCAACCGTCTTCCCCCTCTCCCACAGACACAGACAGAGAGAGATTGTGTCCCCATTATACGTGATGATATTAAATATATGGGGAATCTGAAAAATGAATACTGTTTTCATATCTACAGTATGTCTGCTCCTTAATAAGCTGAAATTAAGTTATTCAGTTTCATACCCACTGCCAGACACCTAAATAATCTCTTTTGTACGTTGTAGAAGAGCCAATTCTGTCCCAGCCCTTTTCCCCTCTCTTCATCTTCCTTTCTAAGTGAACAAGGGTTGACAAGTTCTTGTCGTTCCTGGCCGGTCGGAGGGAGATCCAACAAAAGGGCCCTTGTTTGAGACTTACCCCTGTCAGACAGCGCACTTTGATATTAAAAACTCTGCTGAGGGGGGAGGAGAGCTAGAGCAGGGAGGGAAGAGGGGGAGCAGCGAGGGAAAGATGAAAAGGATGAAAACAAACTCCTACTGTCTCCTAAGCCCGTGTCTGTAGGTGTAACCTCATAATGGACTCACAAATATTTGTCCAGTCAAAACAAAATAAAACAGCTCTTTGACTCCTCGTGTAGTAAGTCTGATCAGCCTCCACCAGCGTGTCTCTGGCTTGTCCTGCTATAACAACCACCTGCCTATTCTCTTGTATTCTCACACAGTGATCACATTGACACAGGGGGCCTCTCTTTAGATGTGAACAGGCCTCTTAGGGTGGACTGGAGCCATCGCCAGGGGGAAGAAATCCCCTGATACTGTACCTCACCGACTGAGGCCGTGCCAAAAACTAGAAATACTAGCAGATGCCTGGTTGTGCCCAAAAACGCGCGCGTGCCAGCAATAATAAACCAACACCGAGGACCAAATTTACCCTGCCCTCAGTTTAAACCTATACCCGAGAGTCAGAGCTTGGCGTGAGAGTTCAAGGCTGCATCTTGGATTCCTGGAGAAGAACTGGACTTTCACACCAGAGCGCCACGGGACATAAAACACACTACAAGAAATATGAATTTCATTACATCCCTCACAAACACATAATTCAGCCAGATTCAGGCCTCCTCCTTCAATCTGCAGCCCGTTCTGGGGCACGGGAGGAATGAACGGCTGCGATGCAGATAAGTCTGTACACTTTCCAGGCAGGAGTGACAAGCTGCAGCATGTCGCTCATTCAGGAAGAATGCAGAAGCAAGTGTAATGAGGATTTTCTTTTTCTTTCTGCTAGCAAGGCGCCTGCTATTATCCTGATTTTGAGTAGTCCTGAGGGCAGTTATTACAGCATTTATATTAATTCCCCTGGATTGCTTCATTTTGTTCATACAGGCCAAGGGAAGAAAAAGACTCAAGCAATTAGAGGAATGCCAGTGGAGAGAGGAGATGTGCTCAGTGATGGCACAGAGGCTGCATTGATCTGTTGCTTTATGTTAGGTATTGTTGTCCTCCTAACACCAATAAGAGTTGTGTGATACACCGGAGACCACTGTACTGCAGCTGACCTGGCGTCTGTAGCTGGGGGCTCATTCCTATTAGTGATTGTTTGCCATGTTAATGGCTGTAAGAACATCATCAGGCCCGTCAGCCCTGACAGGCTGCCGCCACTCATGCTTGCTGCCACAGGCGAGGGGATGGGCGCTCACATAATTCTGCAGAGGAATCTGTGAGAACCACGCCATCGTGCACGGCAGCAAGCCAACAAGAGCGGCCGAGATAACAAAGCAAGTGTACCTGGCTTGCCTGCTCCTCCACGCTCGCGAGCCACAGGGATGGCGACATAAGAGGGGAGAGTTATCAGAACACGAACGCATGTCATACACTCAGGCATTTGATCTATGTGATGAATTACAGCAGGAGGAACATAAATATCCATGTAGGGGAGGCGGAGGAGAAGCCAAACGCAGCACTGACTGGAGAGAAAAATGTGGGCGTTGAAATGAGCAGAAAGTTTGCTTCGAAATCCTTCTTTTCCTTCCATTTTTCTGCAGAAAATGTGAACAACACATGCAGTGGAAGTGGCAGGAAGTAACTAAATAAATTTACTCAAGCACTGAAAGTACACTTGAGGTATTTATACTTTATCTGCGTGTTTCTGTTTTATTCTGTTTATACTTCTACTCTACTACATTTCATTTAGAAATATTGCACTTTTTACTCCACTATATTTGTTTGACATCTGTAGTTGCTTGACATTTTTTCAGATTTCACATAAAAACAACACACAATAAAAAGAGATTAAACCATTTCCTCTCTAACCTCATCTGATTTCATTTAAATAACCAGACCCAAAGAGCTGGAACGATTCAATATTTCACAAAAAAAGACGAAAATTTAAAAGAAGCCTAAAAGATTGTGTAGCTGAATTTTGCTTTTCCATCTTTCCTGCCATTACAATCATCTCATGACCCCTCAGATTTATTTTTGAAGGGGCCTGACCCATAAGTTGGGACCACTGGACAAAACTACATCATCACGTAAAGTGGTTAAAATTAGCTCCACCTTGACCAGCTGCAAGAATAAAATGCTGCTTATGAATTGATGCATCATATGGACTGAGGCCATTTTCCTGCAGAATGACGTCTTCTTGTAATGGGACATATTTGCATTGCTGTATTGGTACTTGTACTTAAGTAAAGGATGTGAATAGTCCTCCCGCCACCAAGCAAATGTGTACTCTCTCCACTTGTCTGCTTTTTAAAATCCTCCGTTCCCTGTCTTTCTCCTGTCTGTTCCTCTCTCTCTCGCTCCCTCCACCCCTCCACCCCTCCACCTCTCCCCTGCTCTCTTACAGCCAGGTGCTGACAGAAGTTAGCATTCACAATCTTTCTGGTAAGGCTTTAACAGGAGCCAGATGAAAGACAGCAGCAGATTAAGATGTTAAACAGCCTCATATGGGATGGCACGGGACGAGTGAAGCAGTTGGGGCTGGAACGCAGTGGAAATGGAGGCAAACAAAGGCCCAGGAATGTCAGATGGAGATCACGTTGCACAGCCCTCGAGGAATAAGACATGTTATTAACACTGGCTGGGAAACCCTCAGGGGACGCTTATGTTCTCAAGGGACCCCACAAAAGCACCAAGCCCGGGCACTGGACGCCCGTCCTCTGGGCAGAGCTCTTTTGATGAAGTTTAATGCATTCTAACATATTTGATAACTCTCAACCTGGAAAAAGAAAAAAAATATAATTCAAAAATTGACATGCACTGCAAAATTTTCAGGATATTGTGACCATGAAACAACTGGTAAATTACTGCCAGGAGGTATTGTGTTGCTGATCCATAGTATTGAGCCGATGAGCCAACGATTCCTGGCCAGAGGCCGCCTCGTCTGCTGCAGCTACATTGGCAAAGAGGTGAGTATTGAATGTAAAGTTACACTTCACTGGGGTTGCCAAGCCTGACTTAAATGTAGTATTGAGATAGCATCATGAATACAGCTTTTAATGTCCAAGAAGATGTCATAGCCCATAAAACCTTTACACAGGGTTGGACTAATGAAAGTTTAAGTGAATTTCTTTTGTAGTAGTTTTATTGTTGAAAAAAAAAAAACATCCTTGCAGGGAAAAGTCTCAGGACGCAGAAACAGTCCGTGCAGTTCTGAACTCCAGTTTGTACCAGATTTGTCTTGTAACTATATTTGCAACAAAGAAAGCAACACTTAAATCTAATTAGTGATTTACTTTCCCCTCATGTTACTCATACAGGCCCAGTTCAAAGACAGTGAAATAAACACTATTGTTAAAATAATGAAAACCATTGTGCGCGGCTGGACTGGTATTCATATCCCTCTTCCCATTAAAATCACAACAAAATGACTGAACTATTACAAAGACAAGTCCGTTTTGTTTAGCGAGGCTTTTACATAGAAATAAAACGCTGCAGCACGGCAGCCCGGTAGGCACCATGAGCAGTTAAAAGCTGCAGCGGTTTCCCCTCTCTGGATTCCTCTGTGCTTCAAGGGCATCAGCTCTGCTCCAATGAGACTAGAAGGAGCCCTGCTTTTTTTTTTTTTTTTTGCTCTTTTGGACTCCCATCTGCCCTCTGAGCTGATTGTGAATGGCGTGCGTGGAGTAATGAGTGCTTGGTTTGATTTGGGGAGCCAGCTCCTCTCTACATCTGTGTGTGCCCCCCCCCTGTATCACACATGATGATAGAGAGAAAGAGATGGAGGAAGAAGAAAAAAAACAGCTCACTCCTTTGTTTGCTTTGATAAGTTTCTGTATGTATGTTTGACAATGTGTAATGGAATGTAACACATTTCGTTTTGACACATTAGTTTGCATGAAAAGCACACACACTCCACCATGTGCATGTGTACACAAATGCACACACACACATGCACAAAGACATACACACATGCACATTCCTGGCCCCTCGCTGGCACTCATACACTCAGCAGGTATGTCAGTGTGGAGACAGGCGGTGGTGTGTGCCCTAGGAATGCGAAACCTGACCTCTGGGCTGGAATTTGAGCCTCCTCACTCATCTTCACGCTTCTCAGAGATACGCTCTCATGGCTAGGCCTCGCGCTGGCCGGCAGAGCGCTTGAACAGCCACATAAAGTCATTTCCTACGACTCAAGGTTTGGTTTAAGCGCCGGCACCGGCTAAATGAAGATCTCACGCATTGTAAACAAAGTGAGCGTCATGAGGAGTGTATTAGTGTTTCCTGTTTGAAGGATGAAGGAGAATCAAAAGGAATAGTTTGACATTTTGGGAAATAATCTCATTTGCTTTCTTGCTGAGAGTTAGATGAGGAAAACTGATACCGCTTCCATGTCTGCGCAGTGTGCATGAAGCCAAAGCCAGCCAAAGGCTCCAAAGGTAACAAAATCTACAAGCACCTGTAAAGCTCACTAATTAACACGTCATATCTTGTTTGTTTAATCTGTACAATAACTGTGGTTTTACAGGGGGTTATGTGCCGGACTGTTTCTTTGCTGCAAGCTGTAACTTCCTGAATTCCCAGCTCACGTTGTGTGCGAGGCTTCAGGAGATACAACGTGTTAATTAGTGAGCTTTAGAGATGCTGGTTAGTGGATTTTGTTTCCTTCAGACAGAGCCAGGCTGGCTGTTTCCAGTCTTTATACTAAGCTAACCAGCTGCTGGCTGTACAGACATATGAGAGGTATCAATCTTCTCGTATATCTCTTGGCAAGCGAAGCGAATAAGCGTACAGTATTTTACAAAATGTCAAAATATTCCCTTGAGCAATTCTGCATAATGAGCCAGAATGATTCACCTTTGAGAAAGTTGCAGTGGGCAAACAAAAGTGAGTGGGCCAGAGACAGAGTCATTAATGTGCAGTCTACATGAGATGGGGCTCCTCTGCAGGCAGAGGAACATAACAAAACAGAACCAGCGACGTGGACATCTCGGCTCCTGAGGAGAGGAGGAAGAAAGCCCACATGGCTGAGCCTAACCGCCTCGGCAGCTCCAGCCGCCCAATCAACCCCAGTCCACAGAACCACCAGCACTGCAGGCCAAACCTCAAACTGGAAGCTTGGAAGGCAAAGCAGTGTGACTGCATTTCCTGAGTCCACCCCATTTAAACTCACAATATGGAACATATTAGGAGCCCTGCAGAAAAAAAAGGGGGGGCCGCGTTCCTAGATCTTCTCTTTTACAGCTCCTCGGAAAGAAAAAAAGAAAAAAGAGAACAACTCAGACTTCTAAAAGGACAAACTGGGCCCGTGGAAAAAAGCTGTTGAGTTCTCGGTGAGATCAATGAGCAAGACATACTTTAATATATAGGATTACTTCTCAAAACATGTGCGACTCAGTGTTAAGTGAGCATATTTTGTATTACTTAGCACAAAGTGTAAAGCTGATTCGTGATTGGTTCTCTCAAAGAGTCACATTTCCAAAAGAACCCACAGGCAGGCACAACCACAGCCATGCAGGCATAAAAGTATGTATCTCAGCACGGCTGCAGCGCACTGCATTCATGTGCTGTTGCCTCACAATTTCGATAGATAGATAGATATAGATAGATAGGTCTGGAGGGATTTGATTATAGCCCATAAAGGAACTCTATTAAAGGCTGGTATAAATTATAAAGATTCTTGAGACAATATACAGAACGCAGCAAACACATCTTTTCTTCTCATCAGTCAAACCCCTCATGCAGACAGAAGAGGCGAAAACTCTGCCTCACCAAGAAAAATGGGACATTAAAGAATGTAATTCTAGCGGTTTCTGCAGTGAATGGAGCCTTGTCCCCTGGCAGGGGTTAATTGAAAGAGGAATTCTGATTTAGAGCTGAAAAAACATCCTCGTTTAGACAAGAGAAATTCAGCGGTGTCATGCCTGTGTGCGCTTAAAAAAGAGATGCCTGTGTTCAGTCAGGTTGAGTGTGTTGTAGCAAAGACAGCGTGACTTCACTCTCTTCTCTTAACAAACGGCGATGGACAGCAGGATTTACAGAAACCCTACTGAAGTGCACACACTGATTTAGACATTTTGACTATAACTGAATGCCACAGTAAGGACTACTGTGCTCCTATGATTTGAGTTGGACAAGGGGCGGCAGCAATAAGCTGTTGATAAATGCTGTCAGAACTGAGCCTATGGGTGTGCATGTGTATGTGTGCCCGTGTGCGTGTGCTCACACTGTGGCATTCTTTTAACCTCTGTGGAAACTCACTAAAATAAATCCTTTTCGTACGTCAGAGAGGCCCCTGCGCACCCTGTAATTACCAAAGGGAGGGTGGGATCTGCAGAGGAGCATCAGGACCGGGCTGCTTTTGGCTTCTGAAAAACCACCTAAATGCTTACTCAATGGTCTGTTCCAGGCTCAGTTAGAGGGCCGCAGCACAGTAGCAGAATCATGGTTTGTCATTGGGGAAATACAAAACAAAAATGTCGCTCTAGAAGCAAGATTTATCAGCAAGGGGGAGAATTAAAAAGTGCTTGGGATGGCTGTAGAGACACAATGTACACCTGTGCAGGTGAACATGCAGCCCACACCAAAGCACAGACAGATCAGTCACGCCGCTTCTCATCCACTGTCTTAAATTCAGTCTATTATGGTGGAAAAACACCCAAAAGGAAAAGTCTCTCTTTCTCGGCTTGCTCTGCGTGCCGGCCCATAATCCCCTCTGAGAGCGTGGATCCCCTGCGCGCTGGCAAGCGTCAGCATGCCCAGTAAGTGGCGAGCATGGCAGCTGCGAGGAGCCGTAATTAACACCCTCAGCCAAGGTGAGAAGACTTCCGCGGGCCGGCGCTCGTGAGAGAGAGAGAGAGAGAGAGAGAGAGAGAGAGAGAGAGAGAGAGAGAGAGAGAGAGAGAGAGAGAGAGAGAGAGCAGGAAGTGTTTCGGGCGCTCTGTGTAATCTCTCATCTTTCAAAAGGTGCTATTACCTCACTGTGTTTTTACTGGGGGCCAGATGTGCAGGACGGGCTCATCAAATGGAGTGAGTAGCGGCGAGCTGCGGTAGTTCCACATCTGTCTGGCTCAAATGACCTACTAACTCTTCAGTACTCAGTTTTGTGTCTGTTTTAACTCTCTAATCTCGTATGAGACCAACGGGAGACGTAACTACTCTTCATTTTTCATTTATGCTCACATTTAACTGAGGGGTGTTTTTGCAGGTGTGCTCACCTTTTGTTAAAAGGGAACAGATGAGTTTAGCGACTTTGATGGCAAGTATCAGAGAGACCTCAAGACTTTGTTGCCAACTGTGAACATGGAGAACCAGGCCTTAGGAGAGGCTTGCAGACAAGAATCTACAGTCTGAGGAATGTACTGAGGCTTTGGCAGGACAGAAGCCATAATAACAGGGTTTCGAAACTCAGAGCTTTAAAAAGCAGTTGTCCGCACACAAGCTCAGAGACTCGCTGGTGCACAGAAACACGAATGCAGATACATCCGCATGCAGCGTTTCTGTATCATACCCGGAGTGTGTGCGCGCTGTCGTGAAAAGCAGCTACTATGTTGTTTTCTCCCTGACATCCGTTTCTAATCAATGCAGCGCTGCAACTACAGCTCGGTGTATCATAAACAGTGGAACAAAATGGCGGCTGGGTTTTTGGGGCCGAGAGCGACACAGCCCTCTCCAAAAAATGATTGAGGGCTGCAGCCTGCTAATCAATACCATTCCTGAGCTCGTGGAGCTCACAAAGCTGCTTACATGGCTTTTCCTTTCCCTCCTTCATCTTGCCCAGAGTTAAAGTTCTCCTGCCACAACTATTTCAGCTCTGGAGCGCAGCAGAGCAGGCGCCCTTTGCAGAGATGCAGCTACAGTAGATGTGTATTGTCGCTTGGCCTCTCCGCAGCCCTGTCTAATTAGGCCCCCTCTCATACCCTCTGTGGTGGCTTGTGTAATCTGCCCACTATGTGTCTTAGCTCCTCGCCACCCCATATAATTGTCTGCCAGTTCCTCTCCAGTGGTGATGTGGGCCCTTTTCCCATAACGGAGACACAAAGGAGCGGGATAATGGCCCCCAGTTGTAGGGAAGAGAGCGGAGGCAGAGACAGAGGCGGAGTGGAGCCACTCCTCTCTGCTGTTTGAACTCTACACAGTCTTGGCTCTAGACAGACAGCAGGCCTGGAGGAGGCTGTCTGAGCCTTTATGAAGGAGGGGAAGGACAGAGACGCTGCACTCAGCAGCACACAAGATTGGTAAGTAGTATTTTCGACAAAAAGAATATGACAACCTGTCATAAAATAAAGAAAGCCTTTTCCACTCTGCTCACATTGTTCTTCAATTTCAAACAGCTCATCCTACGGTTTTGATGTCTTGGGAGAGCCCACTTTTAAAAATGCTATCCTTGTAACTGCACAGTTCAGCACTCATTAAGCCAGAATCAGTGTTAGTGAATGCCCCTATTGCTGAATGTTGGCAGAGTCCTCTGCACCCTCCCCGCCCCCCCTCCTCACTACCACCACCGCCAATCTGACAACCCAACACCAGCAATTATGAAGGAAGCCAGCTAAACCACATCCACCTTGGCTGTAGTTTTTTAAGATTCCAGTAGGCTTGTAAAACTTCTTGGTTTCTCTGCATACATTCCAGTATCACTGTGGCGGTTTCAGGGTGCCGCATCCCTGGTCAGTTATAACAACGTCCATTGTGAGACGAGCTGGCTGTGGAGACCTGAGACCTGCCACCACGGGCCAACGATGATGTGCTGAAGTAGAAACACCTCTGGAAGGATCACCTAACTGCTGAGGCTGAGTACTTTCATCATTTCCTCCTACACTGTCCTCCACTACACCATCTCCTCTCGGGCCTCATTACTGGGGCTCCTTAGGACCTCAAGGACATGTGGATCAGTTGAGCTATCCTTTCTTGAAGTCTAGTTATCTACTTGACACCGTGGATGCTACTGAAATAGAAATATCATCAATTATCTGCTGAGGTCTTTTAATTAACTCCTCTATAACCGCAACTAGTGCAGATGACACGCTACTCTTCACTGTGACCATTCTGAATAAGCAGTGAAATCTGATCATTTTCTGCTTGGCAAAGTTGAGTTCAAGTTCAACTCTGATCTTTATAGCATCTACTCCTGGGCTAACGAACCCTTGGCCTAAATGTCAAAAGTGACGCAAGGACGTGCAGCTTTTTTCAGTATAATAAACGAGTATAATGGTAGTACACTGAGGTGTGTCATGGTTCGTAGTTTAGATAAATTACAACAGGTAGGGTTAATTACAGTGGTGTCATCAGGATATTAAAATGCCAAAATACCATGAAATTAAATCAGACAGAAATATTGAATGCATTGTAAACAAAGAGCTAATGATGCAGACCAAACAAAGAGAATTATTATGCGAATACTTTATTATCAATGTGTGAATGGTGTTAGCTTTTTGTCTGGATATTAATAGTATATGAAAACTATACACCAAATCCAGACTCATCCTAATTTTGCTGTATAATTTCTCAAGTTGGTATTGAAAGATTCTTTATCTTTATATATATTTATATATATAATATATATAAGCCAAAGTGCATTTTCCGTTTTTTTCCTCTTGTCCATATACACATTGCACCATACATAAATAATTACATTGTAAAAATGACTCCGTATTTACAAGTATAATATATATTTCATATAATATATAAAACTTTATATTAAATCTAGGTAGATGATATTTGGGATAGTTTGTGGGGTCCGTCTGTGTTATCTATGGTTGTTGAGGAGGATCTCCAGCCAGCAGGGGCAGGAGGTGATGAACTGTCTTGAGTAACAGGGGCCCCAGCCCTTAGCAAAGCTGATGCGCACACTGTTGGGGTCATAGGGTCCATCCAGGAGGTCCGCCTCTGTGGTGTGCCTCAGGAGGCACGAACGATCATAGTCAAACACCTTGATGGAGAAGCCGGGCATCACTTTTCGCACCACCAGAGTTCTGCTGTTAGGCACGTCCAGGGTAGGGGAGTTGACAAATATAGGGTGCTCACTGCGGTTATACGCCCAAATGCCGTCCGGCTCTTTGCTGAGGAGGATGCCGTAGCCGATTTTGCCTCGTGTGCGCTGAACGGTGCTGCTGCGGTGTTCCAGGTTGAGCTGGCCCAGGCAGAAGCCCGTGCCCTGAGGTAGATCATAGAAGATGCTGACGGAGTGCTCGTACACTGTGTAGAGGCGACCCACACGTGTGCGGTGCTCCCAGTACGCCACGTTACACCAGTGGCTCTGCTTAGGGGCATCAGGCGACATACTGGCATCTAGAAGAGACAAAGACAGAGAGACCGTCATTAAACAAAACATCAACAAAAGCAAACAGACCAAGTAAAAAGGAAGGCTTAAGTTTTAAGGGATTAAATATATCTTTTTTATTGTTCAGAGCAGATGGTCACACTATAAATACTGAAGGAGGCACTGTATTGAAATCTAAGCCTTGTATAAATACCACTGCATGCACATCCGTCCAACACACACACACATACACACACACACGCGCGCTACTATACATATCCTGGGGGTGGAGAGTGTAGTGAGGTCAGTCCAACTGAAGACCTGCAATTCCCACCCCTGCCTCAAGAGGGCCTGTGACGATTAAAACTGACCACCCGGCACTGAGGCAGTCGCTGCTGCTCACACATGCACTTTCAAAGCAGATCATGTTTACTTAAATGAATTAAGGATTACACTCAGTGTTTCCACTGAAAATTGGCAAATAAGTCCCTGCAGTAGTGTGTTGGGCCCGGACCAAAAATCAAACAACTTTTTGAAAAATCTGTGTTTTGCCTGTGCACACTTCAATAAACACAGCTTATGACAAAAACACTTTTTTTTCTGCTGGCATCTCATTCCTGAACATTTCTGTCCAGTAAATCAGCTTGTTAATTCAGTTTTCATGGCTGCAGTCTGTGAACTCTTTTCAGCGACAGCCCTCAGCACTCCAAAGTGAGTTACTGCTCCCTAGGTAGACTTCTATCTTCACTGTACTGAAGACACACGGCACTGTCGACTGCTTTCAGAGGCTGCTTCAGTCTGCACGGCTCGTAGCTGTCATGCATTTATATTGCTCTTAAGTCTGTGGTAGGAGGAGAAGAGGGAGGCTGGCGGAGTCTATGATCTCACATCCGTCCCTTCAGCTTCACTTCTCATTTCTTTACTTCTGGAGAATGAGGGTGCCTTTCTCCCCTTCTCTCGTCTTCTTCACATTCCACTAGAGTGGGGGGTGTCGGGAGAGCGCCAGGCAGGGGGTCCCCCTCCCCCTCCACCCAGCTCTTCCCCCTGCTGTGGGCCCAGGGACGGCATTCAGCTCCCTGACAACTTAGCACAAGCCCGTGACCCGCTGACCCCCCAGCCTTCATGCTATCAGCTCCCATTAACTCACACACAGAGTGATGCCATTATTTTGCTTCAGAGAGTCTATTGGCACAGAGGATTTAAAGCCTGGGCCTGTGGCCCCATTCCTTTCAGTCTCTCTGCTCTCAGGGCTTAATGACCGCCCGCCCCATTAACAAACGCCTTTAAGGTGGAGCATCACAGATCCACACAGCAACAAAATGCCTCACTCACCTCCCACCCTACTAAACCTTTCTGCTGAGTGACCCACACTAGTAAAGTTTATACAAAGATTAGCAAAAACGTTGACCAGACTTGCACAGACAAAACGCCTGCTGGTTCAAGGCTCTCTGTGTTGTAGAGGGGGAGGAAAAGAGTGAGCGAGTGAGTAGGGATGTGTGGGGGTGGAGGGAAGCTGCAGACAGGCTCTCTGTGTGTTTGCGCACACACTGATGGCTGAAATGACCCCCTCTCTTCAGGGGCCCCAACATGCATGTGCCATTAGTGAATTCCACACTCCAGCTCCTCCACTCTGAGCTCAGCCTTTACTTCAGCGCGGCTCGGCCACACAAAGAACTCAGCCCCAACTTGTTTATGGCCCTCTATTGTCTCAAATCAAATGGAGCCCACACATCAAGGTAAACTCACTTTGAAACTGTACACACAAACACAAAAGACCAAATGGCTACCGTCTCCTCCTTTTTAGATGGGAAGAAAAAAGCAAAAACAAGTTGGTCAATAGTGTCTACTTTTCACACGTAGCCTGGAACTAAGGTAGCCAGTAAGACTGCGAGGACCAGGAAGAGGAATGAGCAGGACAAAGGTTAGAAATGTATCAGATGTTAAGCCTGAGCCTGAGGGAAGACAATGAGCACACCATGAGCCAGGCCTTTTCCTGTCACTCTGTTGTGTTAACTGTCTACGTGTGACTGTGCGCACATGTGTCCGCTCGGATGGAGAAGAAAATCAGCCGGCGTGTTTGTGTTGTTCTCCTGAACTTGTGTGTTTTGGCTGGGTGGAGGCGCTGAGGTGAGGGCTCTGAGAGAAGGAGTCATTAGGATCTCTTTAACAGAGCAGAGCTATCACCAACTGGCAGACTGTTTGGACAATATCGCCACAGCGACTATGACCCTCACTCAGAGATCAAGCTGCCTTCTGTCACTCTTCTTCAAATGCTCACATTCTTAAGGATACCTCAATTCTTCAGCCATGTTTGGATGTTCTGTCAATATTTAGCTACCTTTTCCAGATTGATATAAGAGAGGCTGAAGCATTATTATAATGCAGATATAGGCCAGGCCAAGGCTCAGACCAAACCAAACCTAAAAAGTCAGCCATGAGGTGTTGAAGGGAGGGCGTTCGTCTTCCTCCCCTCTGACCACAGCAGAGACACCCAACTCTCTTGGATTCCATGTTGGGCTTTCAGAGGGTCTGCTCAGGGTGGAGCCAAAACAGGCTGGGAGCAATTACTGGTGCTCTGCATCCATTTAACCCTGCCACCTTTTAACAGCTCCGTTTACCCATTAGAATAGTAGCGCATGTTATTATTGTTATTTTATTCTCAAAAGCCTCTCCTCTTAGTGTCAGTCTCAGAGTCAGGGGACGCAGCCACAGCACGACCGCCGCACTTCCTGTTCCTGCAGCCAGGGGCAATGATCTGAACACGTGAAGGACTTAATCAAGTCTAAATCCTTACATAACCGCGCTCAAAGCACTGAAAAAAAAAAAAAGTGGAGATACACAGATCTGTGGAAGCCGTTTGGTCTACAACACTTTCAACGGCCAACAGGAAAGACATGGAATAAAGCAGATAGCAGAGTTCTAGCTCTATGATAAGGATAGTCTCTGTTTGGCTTTCCCTTAAGCGTCAAGAAATAAGTAAACATTACAACATAAAATAACAGGCCAGCTCACACTTCAAACACATTAAAAGTAGCCAGGGACGCCCATATCTGCACGTACTTCATGTCTCAGTACAGCCACACAGTAAACAGAGATATTTAACGAACGCCACTCCAACAACAGAAAGCATTTGGTCTGCAGAGCCTGATTTCCACAACAAGGCGTGAGCTCCATGGAAACCATGTGAAATTGTTGATTCTTCTGTTTCCCCGTGGCCTGTCTGATTGGAGGAATTAAGCGCATCAAAAGCAGGACATCAGATCCGACAAGAAACACAAATTTCTATCA
The DNA here is from genome assembly GCF_017976325.1 of Chelmon rostratus. Classification (NCBI taxonomy): domain Eukaryota; kingdom Metazoa; phylum Chordata; class Actinopteri; order Chaetodontiformes; family Chaetodontidae; genus Chelmon; species Chelmon rostratus. The sequence continues at coordinate 17,709,033 of NC_055663.1, read as the reverse complement.
GTTCGCTGGAACTCAGAGGGCAAGCAGCAACACATGCAAATTATCATTCTGCATGAAAAACAACAGCGCATGAAGATAATCAGCGGAAGAAATAAGATCCTTTGCTTAAATGAGAGTAGCTGTAACACAAAAATACTGCAAAACAAGTGAGAAGCATGCAATGAGAATCACTTAAGTAAAGGCACGTAATTATTAAGAGCAAAATGTATTTAAAGTATCTAAAGTACTTTAGAAAAATGGTCCCTGTGAGTGTTATACTATGATGCTGTTGGTTACTGATGTATTCATGCCTAAGTTGCCTTTTACAGAAGATAATACGCAGGCCAAAGAAACAGCAAACACTGATCGTGATTATAGTTATTAAATCGTTTTTCCAACAGAAGACCAACATGCCATTAGCACAAGCCTTAAATATGCCTATGTTCAACACAACTTGCCCGAGCCTTGTCCACAGGTTTACATATGGAAAAAAGCAGATCGCCCTGCTGTGAGTTCCTTGCACTCGAGGGCGAGTCTGGATAATTACTACTAAGTACACAAAAATGGGGGCTTGAAAGTTTCAATGGCAATCCTTGATGATCACCCAGTAATGCCCTGGGGTAAACACAGCTCCGCAGCCTTGGAGTGAGATGAATGGGAGGCCGAGTGTCAGGGACAGGCAGACAAACAACAGCTTCCCCTCCGTGCTAACATCTCCCCACCAAGCTCCGGGGCCACCTCCATTATACTTCATTTCTCCTAATCCAAAGCGGGGAGCAGAGATGAACTCATTCCTCCAAAACTTTGCTGAGGAAGGGGGAAAAAAGAAAAAAAAGAGGAAAACACTGTTGCCAGTCCCTTTAAGCAGTGCAGTCGAGGAGAGGAGAGCAGCAAGGAGAGGAGGAGGGGGCAGCAGTCTCTCATCCTGTGCCAAGGATTAGATTCCCCTCCAGCTATTAGACTCTACCAATGAACTGATAGGCTGGGGGGCTGGTGGTGGAGAGGGGGGGGTATGAGGACTGTGTGTGTGTGTGTGTGTGTGTGTGTGTGTGTGTGTGTGTGTGCGTGTGTGTACTTTGTGGTTGTGTGTGTGAATTTTCAGAACATTTTTTTTTTGTGCATTCCTGCCCTCCCCTCTTCTCCTATAATTTGTTAGATTTAACTTTCTTTTACTGCTACAACAACACAGTGGAACTAAAGCATAAGCCCCCCACCCTCCTGCTCAGAGCATGGTATGGCTTTAATTCTGTAGACAATGGTTCCTACGGGCCGACTACAACCCCAGAGCAGGCCACATTTAGGCTGGCGTCTGGGCTATCGCTGCCATCAAAGTCGGCTTTATCAGACAGACACACTAACTGGAGCTGCTCTTATATGTCTATGGATTTTTCTCCCTGAGGTCTGGCCTTTCTCTGCCGAGAGAGATAGAGAGAGACAGATAGAAAGAGAGGGAGGCTGCTACGTGCCAGGAGAAAGCGCTGTGGGAGCCGGAGAAACTGAATCCAGCCACCAAGCCTGGCTGGTCACAATGGGAATGCTTTACATTGTCATCCACTTCCTCTCCACTTTCCCTCCGTTTCTGTTTCGGGATGACCCCATGAGGGAGGAAAAGTGCTGAACCCTTGATAGCAGATAACTAACAGAGTCCATAAATTAAATCAATACACAACAGAGGGTGTAAAAAGAACAGGAAGCTAAGGAGGCTAATATGGAGGAGCCGTCTGGCCGCGCGAGTGAGAGACCACTGGTTTGAGGGAGATGGCTCTGTGTGCTGCTCATTTCCTTACAGTTTCCTCCAAAGCTCTGCAAAGTGTCGGAGACATGGAGCACAGGGGATGCGAGTGAGGCCTGCGAGAGTCCTTCAAGGCATGTAAAAGCTCTGCGAAAACCGTGGGGGGATGTTTGTGGATGTCATGTCTACAGGCGGCGTTAAAGGCCAGCGAAGTCTGCGAGAGCACAGAAAGCAAAACACTCAGTGAACATCCTGCTGGGTGGCTGCGCCCTTTCACCTCCTCCTACAACCTATCTGTTTGTGTGTGTGTGTGCGCGAGTGTGAGTGTGTTTGTTTGTGAGCGTGTGAGGGAGGTTTCGAGCCAAGAAGGCTCGAGCGTTTGAGTAGAGGAGACCCTGCACATTCCTGAACTCCCCCTCCCCTCCTCCCCTCGCTGTGCCTCCTAACTTCCTACTCTGGTTAGGACTGTGGGGGGTGGGGGTGCGGGCGCAGCGTGAAGGTTGCTTTCTTTCTTGTCTTGTAAGAATCTTGTTTGGTGAAACATTCTCATCAAACCGCACGTGAGCGTTGGCAGTGTGGTCGGACACTTTCACATACACACTTTGAACTATTCTTTCAATTAATTTATACTCAGAGTTGAAAAGCAAGACCCTACACTGAGGGAGAAACTGACTTTAGCTGGCCTATATTCTCAGCCATGTTGGCGGCTTGGTTTCAGATGAACAATAACAAGGAACTCTATTATTACGAGTTATATTAGTCTGACTAATTTAAGGCGAAAGGCAGGTATTTGGTTTCCACCGGGCTGGGAGGTGGACCAGCTATGATGGACACAGTTGCCGTTCAAACAATGGTTTCCTATTGATCGGCCCACTGGATCAGAGTCTGTGAGGAGAATGTGTTCTGTCAGGATAATGTGGCACCAGAGTTTCTGTTTCAATCACAACACTTGCCGGGCTGTAACCCACACTGCTCCACCGCGGGCATCCAGACACCAGCTCCCCAAACAAAGACAACTGTTTCCCCCATCTCCGACAAGTCAGGCCGTTCACAACAAGCAAGACATTCATTAAAAATGCAGGAGTGAACATTTCCAATAATTCACAAAGTCCTTCCCTGTCAACATCTGCAAAAAATCTTGAAGCTAAAGGGAATGGCAGGATTTCATTAAGTAAATTATGTGCTGGCAGTCACAGAGAGGGGAAGAGGGGGAAGCTACAGCCAGACCTCTAATCTAAACCGTACCCTGAAATGCGACAGCCTGACTGCACGTACTGAGACACACAGCCAAGCCTTCAGAAATGCACACAAATAAAAGATAAGTGAAACACGCATTACAAAAGTAAATATCATTCTCCCTGTGGAACACAATCAATGAGAATTTTCACATAAGCATGTTTATGACCTGTAATAACTACTGCTTGCAAAAGCACGATCCCAAGTACAATTGTCAGGTCGCGCTCTGAGTAGGACCTGAGGACGTACATACTTGTACATGCTCAGGAATTAAAATACCTTGCAACGCCATTGTGAACAACATATTATCACGGGCGTTTTGCTGGACCATCACCCAAAATAAAGATTTTCTGCTTAGATTTAAAAGGCGTCATCTCTCAGGGAGCAAGATCAAAGGCTCCAAATTCTGTCGATCAGACTTGGCCCCATGTTAGGACAAGGGAGTGGAATGAAGATATAGCTCCAGTAGATGAAGTTCGAGATAAGGAAAGAGGGGGAAGAAAAAAATCAAGTCCCTGTCTCTCAGTTTACACATGAAAAGTAGAGAGAAAGTTAACAAGGCTTTGATACACAGGGAGTTTACTGTTCACCCATAAACAATGAGCTCCTATCCTTTCCCCCTGGCTGTAAAAGGCTCGTGTAGAGATGTCGAATGACACAGGCCCCGACAGTTAATCCACACACAGCTTTCTGGAGGCTCAAAGAATGCGTCGGCTATTCTGAGTTTTAAAAATACTGACAGCCATAGGTTCAGGCACAACTGTCAATGCTCCTCTGGGGAGGAAGGGGAAGAAAAAAAAAATCTTAAATCTATTTTCGCCAGCAATCGGACCACAGGCCCAAATCACAGCAGGCCAAGGCCAGTGTCTGGATTTATAATTGTGGGTAAAATGGTCAGAAAATAAAAACAGCATCCACAACTGGCACCTCCTTCACTACTGCTTGCCAGGCGTTGCAAGGCTAGCACATTTACAGTGGCCAGCTCAAATGGAGTATTGTTCCCCCTCTCAACCTTGAGAGGAGGCACACTAAAACACTAAACTAACAGTTGGACATTCCTTACATTTTTAATGGCATTGCACACTCTTTATTTGTTGCTGTAACCCTGTGCCCTGAGCCGAATGAATGGAGCTATTGGTGGAGGCTGGTGCTGCCCTGCGGAGTGAAGGAAGAGAAGACGGCAACAGCAGCCCTCCTTGAGCACACGACAAGATTAGCTCACTTACTTTGTTTGCTAAGGTAGAATGTGGGGCAAAAATTATAGCCTGGGCACACCTGTTATTTCCACAGACTGTCCTTTCTAACTGTGTTCGGGGTGTATCCATCCCCAACCGTTCAGTACAGGACGCTCGGTTTTGTGTGCAACTTCCTCAGTTTGGTACACTCTGTGATCCACACTATTACTGTCAAAATTGTCTATTTATGTTCGGGTAGTCACACGTGTGGAAAATAGATTCTAGAGTGATTTTTTTTACCCAGAACACTTCAGCTGTAGCATGCTCGTCAGCTTAGCCTGGTTAGTCAAACTGTGTGTCGACACTGTTCAACTGAAGTCAGATTTGTCTGTGGAAACACTTGAAACACATAATTTACGACGGCATCACCTGAATGTGTCGATTAGCAGAACAAGAGTAAACCAGACTGGAGGGTGAGTCCGTCTCCACACAGTGTTCAGGCTGTCTCTCACTGCAGATTCACACTAAAGCAATAGGTAATACTGTAAGAGTGTTAATGTCTGTGGGTATGTGACCATGGTCAGTATATGCAGGAATAGAGCATGTAGTCAAAGCGCTGAAGCCCTGCTACGTCGTGCCTTCAGCCCCTTGTGCTGCCCTGTATAAGTGAGCACATGTTGTTCAGGAATGATCAACAGTCTTATGATGGAGCATTGCTGACATTTGTGTCACTTATTTTTGTTGTTATTTTTTTTACCAAGTACAACATCAACAGTAGTTGAAGGTCTTAATTGTTAATTATGGACAAAGAGCAACTGTTGATGTTATTTTCAACATTTTGTCTCCCTGCTGCACCAAAAATGTAAAGAACCGTGGCCTAGTACATGCCGAACCTTGAATTTTGTGTACCATTACACCACTAATCTGTGTGGTGAGCCCAAAAATGAAACAGGTCTACCCTTTCCTGGCTGAGTACAGTGCACTCTGTAAATTCAAATAACAAGCACAGCACTGTGAGCCCAGACTCATGGTCATGTATGAGGCTATAGATTTATCTTTATCTGTGAGCCCTTCAGAAGTTAGTCAAACACCTAACAGCACTGGCACCACGCTGGCTTGCCAAGCCGAGACAGATAAATACTAACCTCAGCAGGCTAGTTTCTGTTGACATGTGAGGGGTTTCAGGCCTTTCCAAGGACTGCTCTAGATTAGCATGGCTTTCACTCTGCACGTAGAGGTCACATTACCTCACCATGTCTACGACCTGTGTTGCCAGTTCTGACTGAAAATAAACTCTCTAGAGCAAATTCTGTGTAAAAAATCTCAAGACAATGGCAAGTACACCACCTCTCCAGCAGTGTCATTTTTCAGATTTATATGTCAGATTTCTATACTACAAACCTAAAGTAAGGCTTAATGTAGTAAGGCTCACATCTTACGAAACTCCAAAACCCCCCCCAAAAAAACAAGTGAATAAAAGATTGTAATCTAGACCTTGTCGTAGTTTGAAAGACGGGAAATAAACTACACTGCTATTATATTAAAAACAGTCACACACATACAAACACGCAATATCCTTCCATACACTACAACAAACATGGTTTATTAATGAGCCGACAGGTCATGTAGACTGTGGAGGACTCTGCTGAGGATCCCCATGCCATAACCCCTGGGATGAAAAGTTGAAAGTGCATTTCTGGCGCACCACAGCCTAACAATGCTGAGAAAGGGAAAATGAAAAATGGTCTTATCGCTGTTATCAATGGCTCTTTTTCTATGTGTGTGTGTGTTACGTAAGGGGAAACGGAAGCCAGCCTCCCAGGACAGGAACGGATACTTGAGACGAGGACTGTGGGTACAGGCCCTACACCACTACAGAGAGAATAGAGCACAAGACCCCTCAGGATGTATAGCAACAACCCTCCGCCCGCAGCTCAAAATGGACTCTGCAAACTGGACATGACAAACGGACGAGGAGAGCCCCCTCATGTCTCCCGAGATGCTGGCCTTCTCTTCAACATTCCTCAGTCTCCCCCCACTGTCAAAGGGGCAATTCACCGCCCCGCACTGCTACAAAACCCAGGCAGCTTTTTAAAACAGGATGTTTGTCTGAGGCCTCCTTCCCCTCAAATAAACAATCCGCAAAACCTGATTTCGGGAGGCAGGGTGGAAGCACTCGAGTCACATTATTTCCACATCCCGTATCCTGGAGCTTTGGGGCTCCTGAGGGAGTGTGGGCGGCCAGGCGCTGGGAAGGCTCAGGGCTGCGGTGGAAACCTGAGGCCATGTGCCAGGCTGCAGGGGCAGATGAGCACGAGCTGCATCACTCTGGGGTCTGTGGGACAGAGCGGTGGGATCGTGCCTTGATGTGGGGAGGGGGACATCGCTAGCATGCTGATGCAGTTGTCGCTCCATCTGATCACACTTCTGTCAGCGCATTGCAGAGTCAGTGTATTGCTGCTACATCAAGACAGCTAGATGTCTGCACAGCGGGAAAGAAACACCGCACATTTTCAACACACTACATCATAAAGTAATCCAAAAACGACAGAGGCGCAGGTTGACATTTATTATTAGTATTCAGTATAATATTCATCTGATTATGATTGTTCATGAGTTATAAATTAATTATTTGGCTGAGGATTCGGGTGTGCAGTAAATGATGTCACCTACATTATGTCACTCAGCATCACTAAGCTCAGGAGAGAAAAAATAGAGCACAACATGAAAGAGCCATCCATAAAATACCCAGGCCGCTGCAATGAAGTGAATAGACCATTTAATACGGGAAAACAGAACTAGACAGTTGTAAGCAAATTAGAGGTGCAATCTATTTCAAATCTTTTCAGATGTGTACAGTAGATATGCCACTTAATTAGTTCCCTTGCAGAAGTGGAATCACATGCCTTCAAAGTCAGATCAACAAATAGGGGTCCAATGTAATCTATGTTAATCAAGAGAAGCATCACATGCCTTAGAATGTAATTATTCTATGCATTCCCACTGTCTCTGACAGAGGGAATGGTTTGATGCTTGGTGCTGGCCTCTTCCTGACAAAGACAGGCAGGCAGTGATTAGTATTGACTGCACAATGTGATTTGCTTTGCTGCGTGTGAATGTATGTCAGTATGCATCTGGACTTATATTAGGAAGAAATATAGACTTAAAAATGTATAAACAAAAGCTTTACAGATGTCTTTTTTCCACGGTTCTGTGTGTTGTACACTATAATTTCTGTAGGGTGACTCACATGACATCCTTCCAATCTATCTACTAACTGCTTTTGCTCTGTCTGGAAGAATCAGTCAATACCACAGCGGACCTGACACAGTGCCTGTCTACAGAGACATCCAGAGAGACAGCGCTGGCCTTTCCTCCAGAGAGAGGCAGGCAGACGGAGGAGAGCGCTGTGTGATTACTGTGTGGGAACCCTGACTACCTGCTGATCCGCTCTTCCCTCCAGTAAGCGCAGCAGCACTCTGTGTAATCCACGTCTAACAACTTTCAATCTTTCCGCTCCTCCAGTCCAACTTTCCTACGCTCTCAGGAAGGGAAAGAAAAGAGGAAAAAAAAAAAAAGAAGAAAGGACAGTGACTCAGGTCACTCTGCATGTCCTCTGGTCACCTGACCCAGCAAATCTGAGGGAGGCCCTCCATTCACATGGGTGATCTCAGCTCACACCAACATGAGCGTGTACACACAGTGTTATGCTGACAAATTCCACTGGGCTGATTGAGGACACAACCTCTGCTGACTCAAGAACGTAGGCAGACTGGAGCCATGATCTTACAGTGGTCTAGATCAGGCACAGAGGGAAGGCCTGCATCATTCATCGCACCTAAATATTGTTAATATCACTACACACAGTAAGCAAGCTTATCTCTCTGAAAAAAAAAACAACCTTCACTGACTGAAATTCTTGAGTAGTGACACAACTGCTCTCACACTGAGAGCAAGAGCTGGCCAGAGTGGTATCATAATGAAGAAGTGACAAACATAAAGAGCCCCCAATGTCAGAGACAATATGACTGACATAATAAAGTCAATGCGTAGGGGGAAAACACCCCTCAGACAGTCATACAGGAAGCAATGAGACCTGCTTCAAAGGGCTTCACTCTGATGTCCACACGTCGAGGCCCGCGGAGTGAGGAAACAGGTGTGCGGGCAGGCTGGGAGGTTAGCAGCAGCAGAGGCACATTCTCTCACACACACAGTGCTAAGGTATACTACGTATGCACAGACTGGAAAGCCAGGGCCGCTCATGACGTAAACAGACATCACGGAGTGCCTGGTGGGGCTGTCCTTCCCCCACAACGCGCCACAGCCATGTTTAAATAAAACACTGTGAGCAGTTCAAATGTCTGTGACCACTCAATAACTGAAGATATGAGTATTACACCAAGACATTAATACAAGAATGTGCACAGCCTTTTAAGAATGCATGAGCGGGAATATTTCAGTATGTTAAACAACTGCAAGAATCAGCCAGAGGGATGAGAGAAATGTATCTGCACTTAAATATAACTCTAACATTGACTTAACAACCTTGAGTGTATTGATTAAAAGACATATCCCTTATTAACATGGCACTGAATAGTCTAAAGCAGAAGGAGAGCTGCTTTTCAGCTTCCACTGAATCTATTCTGAATATCGCTTGATGTGGTAGAACAAGCTTATCTACCAAACCGACCAGTTCCGATCTGTTTCTCTGCCATTGTGTGATGTAGAATAATGCTCAGTGGGTATTTCTGTAGCCCTGGGCTGCAAACTGTAGTTGATTATTTGACTACACCCAACCCATCCACTCAGTGCCCCCCAGACTTGCTTTTAAGAGGTTTACTTGTTCCTGCATGAGAGGTGGAGTCTGGATCCCATACAACTCCGGTTACACGCTCTCTCTACCTGAGCTGCAGGGGGATTCACAGGGAAAGTCATTCCCAGGTCAGCAACATGTTCAGCACAGGATTACTTGACAATATGGATTTCAGGCCTGTATATTAAAGCAGAACTAAGGACGAGGCCTTCAGGCTCTTGGTCTTATGATCGAATATGCTCTGACTATCTAGGGCAAAGACTTGGTGGCGAATCTGTATCGCTGACAAGATGCTAATGGTTTCTTCCACTCAACATGGACACTCTTTTGTTTCTCAAACCAAAGAAACCATCATGCAGTCCAAATGTAACATGATCAGAGACAAACTGGCTACAAAAATTAGCTCACAGCACAGAAAACTACCACCCCGTCAAGCAACGGTCATTCTCTTCCCCGAGTCCAAGTAGCTGAGTGTGACACAGCCAATGCGGAGTGAACTGGCCCGGCCTATACAAGCAGCAACACAGTTGGAAGAAACCAAAGCCTAGCATGTCTAGATCCTCCCTCCTCACCACAGTCTCTGAGGAATTGTGGTGCGCGCTCTGACAAGCCCCTCATTTGTTGACTCAGGGAGTGTCGCCGGGCCATGCTGAGGTGGTGACAGCATGTGTACTGGGGAGGAGGGGGCCCTTGCTGATTGAATACTTCACTGCCAGGTAGCCATGTCAACTGCTCAGTGTCCAGGCCTCTGAGCCATGGCAGACCCTTTAACAGGAAATGCTGTTCCCTGCAAGCCCCAAAATGACGACTCCGACTCCCCGTCTGCATGACGGCGTGCATGCTGGCTGTGGCCCTAGCATGAGGGGGGAGGCATGCTTACTCTATGCCATGAGAGAGGAGTGTTTCATTTCATCAGACGACGGGGCTGTTTCTGCTCGCTTCCTTTGGTGTGGCCCCATTCACAGGAGCAACTCCATTTCCCTGAACCCACCCCTCCCTGCAGCCCACTTACAAGCCAGGCTAGATAGAGTTGTACGTGCGTGTGTCCGCGCACATGCATGTACACAACTATGCGCGCTTGTGTGTGTTTCTAAGCGAGCTTGGATCTTATTACAGTTTGATCCCACTCAAATATTTCTCAAAGAAAAACAGAGAAGGGGAGGCCGGCTCTTAGGCCAACGCACACGCCCCGCTGAACCTCTGCACCGCTCACAATGAAACCTTTATCTTTAAAGCTTGGACTGTTCGTAATGGCCCTTAATGAGACAGAATGAAGTGCAACATCAGAATGAAATTACCTTCATAAGTTTCAGTATTCATCCAAACTACTATGCAAGAGCAGAGCACTGAACTGTTGTTGAAGTACACTCTGAAAGTATCATACTCTCCTTTTCTTTCCTCCCCCATCAGCAGGGAAGACACTGCACATCCAAATTAACAAATGCCTCATTACTCAAACTATCAATTTTAATCATAGTTTAGGGAAAAAGCAAAGCCCTTAATCCAAGTATAAATGATCTTTACTGCATGGATACTTTCATCATCAGGATTCTGTTTTAACCAGAGTACTCAACATAATATTTTCACATGTTGCAGAGAGCTGCAGCTCTTTTTTATGTCACGCTTCTATAATAATACAGTCACACTTTATTCAAGCCAGTTAATGTGTCAGTGTACCAGCCTTACGACTTCAAACAGCTGCTCACAAATCTGTCCCAAGTCGAGTCAAAAGAATCTAAGTTGATATTTAGTATCTGATACGTTATTAAATGGTTAGAAGCCACACTCATGTCTATGTACTGTATGTCAAACCACACTTTTGTTGCTGACAGCAGAGTATGTCTACTGTGCTAACAAACAAATAAATGTCCCCTACTCTTACATAATATACAGCACAACAGACAAACAAGTGAACATTAAAGTTCTCTGAGAAACTGAAGTCCTTGTTTGACAAATTACTTCAGTATTTACAGACCGGCTTCTCTGGGATCATAAACCTCTGCTAATCATTAATTTCTAAAATCAGTGTAAGACATTTCGGATATAAACTCCTTATTTGGAAACTGACAGACAGTTGGAGAAACACACCCACCTGAGAATTCCCCTGGTGTGATGTTTGGTGAGCTGGCTGCCTCAGTTTCAGTGTAAGACAATGTGGAGTCTGACAGATCTGTGGGGAATAAAACAGAAATTAGATTTTAAAGCTCCAGCTGGCGACAACGGCTACTCTCACTAATCACCAGCCCAGGGAAATTATTCCTGTTTCTTGTCAAATTCAAAACAATTAACCCCATGTTTGCCTTTTGTCTCATTGTGGATAATCTGGCAACTCCACTAACAGGCTTTACCTGATGACATCCCCCCAAATGCCGCCAGTAACCTCATCTGTACTCAGGCTTGCAGCCCCAGCTAGCAGCCAGGCTCCAGAGTCCCAGCAGCCCACAGTACATACTACCCACACCATACTGCCCACACTGGCTCTGGTTGGCATGCTGATATCATGCCACATGCTGGTCTAGGTCTCATCTCAAAGCCACCATGCAGTTTGCCAGTAACTGTGCCCAATTACAGCATTTAAAATTCTCCACATCGCTTTATTCCTGTTTCTTCTTGTTAAACCAGAGCCGAAACAAAAGACTCATCATTCCCTTTGCAATTCACAGGCTTTGAATATCTGTAATTATGAATATAAAAACAGCGAGCAATTACAGCTCTACAACTACCTGGTTACAAGTCAAAACACAGAGGATCAAATATTAATAGCAGAATTCAGATGAACGCCAAGAAGTAAATAGAAGGCGTGCTTCAGGTGCCACAGAGCTCATCTGTGCATCTGTCACTTACCCAGTGGCTTGTGTTCTTCATTTGGGGAAAGCCTTGAATAAGGAGGTGGGGGTGACTCTGTAATACAAAACAGTCATGTCAACAACCTAATAAAGGGAAGAAATGCACTTTATAAGACAGAAAGGTAAAACTCAAGCCCTGCTGTGAAGTCACCAAACACAAGAAAGTCATATCTGTGCAATTTAAACTTGAATTAACTGTTTTGGGGTGTAAGAAGATCTCACATTAACCAAGCACACATGGACTAACATACTGTCAGAAAATAATTGTATTAATAAGATAAAAGCCTCTGGTGTAAAGTGACTGACAAAGCGGGGTGGTGAAAAGCTCTTGTAACACATATCTTGTAGTCCACCCTCTCCGCACATCTAAGGATCGCAATATTTCACATTACAGCAATTCACAGGTCACCAAACAGTGTTTATGACATCATATTTTGTGTGAAGGTACAGTCATGAGTCTATTTAACAAGTAAACATGCTAACACAAGCCACCATAAAGGGTTCAACAAAAAAACTCTACTCCTGAAACATTTTCAGCTCCATTACAAAGTGAACACCAGACTACAACTCTTACAGCTTCGCGTCTGCACTACAGGATTAAATCATTTTGTTCAAAAGCTCATTAAAAAGCTTATAAAGCCAACAGAAAACTACACATTTGTTTCTGTTATTAAATCTCGTATCATTTAACCAAAGCAGTCGTTACGACAACCACAGAGACTAACCGTAACTTTTGGTGAGCAGTTTAATGATTCAGAGTAAATCTCTGCTTTTCAACTTCATTGTGTTCACAGACCATCATTTTATCCAATAAAAAGAGAGGGAATGAAGAGAATAACTTGCACAAGAAGGAAAAGCACAAAGGGAAGAAAACTTTGTGAGCACACTGTGACCTCGCCTACAGGGAAAAAGGGAAGGAGAAAAGCATAATAGCAGCGGGTCCTTTAAGAGTGGCGGCAGTAATTGCTGGGATCTGAACTCAGTCACTCAGATACACAGCTAGTCAGTCTGGCGCCAGTAGTATGCAAACTGTATATTATCACCACTCCTTCACCTAAATAGCATGAGGGGACCTCCTTAGGACAAAAGGGCTTTTAAAGCGCAACTTGAAACTGATCTCATTTGAAAAGTATAATGCCTGGCAAAATAAAAGGAAAAAGTTTTTGTCCACTTCAATCCAAGCTCTCTGCCACACATTACATGCTGTGTTTCTCTGTAGAAATGCTCGCATAAAACCTATTGCATTTGTCTTTTTTTCCATAATTCTAAACTCAAGCACACATAGATTGAATTGCAGTTGAAACGTGCTTAATTTTATGCATGTTTTGAGCATTAAATTGCACTTCAACTAAAGTCAATGTCACAGAGTGAATGATATTCTCACATAATTCGACATTTCTCACTTCCCCACTTGCAAACAATGTAAAAACCTGTGATTAAGGTCTTGACTCAAAGCCCCCCTCCTTGAATAGCATGAAAGAAATACCAGCTCTATCGGGCCACGCATGAGCGCATGTGAGCTATGTCTACTACGAGCCTTAGTCCCAATATGGGGTATGTGCCCCTCTCTCTCTTCTTACAGGCTTTAGGGCATTCAATCGCTCTCTTCTTACAATTTATCCTGCTAGTTTTAGTGGGAAGAAAATCACAATGCATAGCCTGACATCCACTTCAGCAGGGGAAACCAATTTTCTACATTTTCTACCTAACTATGCAAACCAACAAACCCGGTGGTTTGCCAGTAAAATTCTAGTATATAATCACTTGTTATTAAGCTGGATAGTATGGTGGGACATGAGGGTCAAATCAACATCAGTTTCCCACATTTGCACGCTATGAATTCTGGTATTGTTGGACTTGTGACTTTGAAGTGCTTGTCACAGCCAGCTGGCTCTAGTAAACATGGATGTTATGGAAAATCCACCTCCTGTGCCAGTGAGAAGACAGAAATACTGACGCTCGCATCTTTACACATGATACCACGCCTTGTCATCGGGTCAGCGGGGTCGAGTGGCCCAGCGTCTAAGGTTTGCCAAATCACAGGCCAGCCCCCTGCCAAAACTGAATCTGTTTAATATAGGTCAGGGAGGTTCTGCCATAGATAGCTCATTGATTGTGAAAATAAAGCTCAATCCTCGACCGCAATACCAACTATACTGACCTATGGCACCAGGTCCAAACCTTTGAGTGAGTCTATACATGTCATGCAGTGTTGATGGATCGGCCTACCTGCAACAACCCTGCAAGAAGCAGTGGTAAGAGCCGAAAATGGCTTTATTGACAATCACACTCAAGGCACAGACATATTCAGACACATTAAAGATGTCAGGTCCGTTGTGTAATTTGGGAATTAATGAAAGAAACGTGGAAGAGGTGTAAGGACAGCAGCAGTCCAAACAAACACTGTCCTTCACTGAAAAGCCCAGATTTCAGTGATGCTGTTGTGCAGCATCAAACGGTTCAAACACAACTTTCTAGGCAACTAAAACCTTAAAAAAAAACGGCAAACACAATAAAATGATTCAATATCTCCCTCGGATTTGGGCTTTTTTCCCCAAATATAAGTAATTTAATAAAGATACCACCAGAACATTTCCAAACTGGCAAAAAGCAGACTGTCTCGCATTCATTGTTTTGTCAGAGCTACCTCAGCTCATATCCCTCGCTCAGAGTGATTTTATTATTGTTCACTTTGCCATAAGCATGACTTTAGTAATCATTAACTATTGAATCAAACTGTCAGCCTTCCTCTATCTCTCTGTATGAACGTAAGCCAAACAATAGCAGACAAATAAAGCAGGGCGACAGGGAATGGTTTTCTGGACTATTTCAAGGCACATTATAAAACTGTAAAGGCCAATCTTGAGACATCAATATCTGCAACTATCAATATGACTGTTTCAGTTCTCTTTATAATCATGTAGCAACATTTGAAATGCAAATGGCAAATACAGGCCTAATTGTTAAGATGTATCTGCAGGATTAACTTGTAGAGCACAGGCAGAAGTAAAGATGGCATCCTAAAGGAAAAGTGATAAGAAACTGTGGTTCAACACAAGAAAGCAAGGGAAACAATATTCTGGAAAAACAAACAGTGTAGACCCAGACGCCTCATGGTTATGTGTTAATGCACTACCTGGTGACTTTAACCCAAAAGCAGCATGCAGGCGGGCCTGCAAGGTGCAGCAGACAGACAGTTTGTGTGTGGTGGCAGCAGCCCTTACCTGGCCCACAGAGCCGGCTGTAGTGATAGGGGTTGCAGCATACTGTCGGACCATCCAGTGCCCCAAAGCTCTTACACTCACAGAGCGGTTTGAGCTGGGCAGGGTGCTGGAGGTCGGACCAGCGGTACAGTTTACACACAAGCAGCTGCGGGGATGCCACATGGCCGCCCAGCCTCAGCTCTGTCCGTGAAATCATAACACAGTCGCTCGGCATCCCTCCCCTGGACTCCACTGCCTCTAGTAAGGTATCCAGCGCCTTCTCCTTTAGCCTTTTTAAAAGAGAGTATGTGGCCGATTTCAGTTCTTGCTCCAACACCGCGCGCGGCATCGCCTCCTGCGCCTCGGGAGAGCCGCTATCACGCGGCCCGAGGCTCCTCAGCACAAAGTGACACGACCCTGGATCCCTGGTACCCTGAGCCGTCTCTGGACCCCTAAGCTCGGAGTGGTCCCGGTCTTTAAACAAGCAGCACGTCACCGTCCTGCATTCTCTGTCCTGCACGGAGCGGGGGCTCCCCTGCTCCTGGACGCACACCGCACCCCCATCTTGGTCCGACGTGACCCCCAAGCCGCTGCTCTCCACGGGGCTCCGGGTGCACCCACGCCCTGTGTCCCCTACAAGAGACCCGCTAGGGGTCATCGGTCTGAGCTCCGTTTTGGGAATTTTCTCTGGGTTGTTTCCGAACAGATCGTCCCTACAGCCCTCACTAGTTTTGCCATTTCCATCTTCCCCTTCTGTATCTGGGATCAAACGGCTTCTCCAGAGTCGCCGCACAAGACCTGAGCGTTTCGTCCTGAACATACGACAACTTGAAAATCTATATGGGTTTTTTTTATTATTCTTGTACGGATATCCGAATATTACAGACACTTCTGCGGTCGTTGCAAAACATTAATGTCCGTGAAACGCCGTGCAATGCATGCACAGCCGACTGACGAGCGCTGGTGGCCAAGCCGCAACATTCGAGTGAAGGCGATTTTTGTTGCATCTACAACAAAACCGCGCAATAAATGCACTGCAGCATTCCGATCAAAATGCATTCATTTAGCCGATCACACTGCAAATAACGAAGTGGCTTCTTATCCAGGGTCGCTGCGGAACTGACTGTTTATATGTTTGTTACGAACGAATACAAAAAGTAGAGTACATAATAACATAACATAATATACTGAGTAACATTATCCAAACGCCAGCAGCCTTCGAGCCAACACGGCCACTCGCAGCCTGGAACAGTTTCGGACTTTTAACAACCTCGAGTCTACTTTCTACAACGGCGCGGAGAGCATGAGGTACTTCGAGGCGATTTAATCCCAAGAAAATGCACTAGAAGTCAGGATCCTTCTCGTCTGCTTGAGATGTCAGTGCACTTCTTCTTCTTTTTCTTTCTTTCTTTGTTTTTCTTTACAATCCCAACAAAATATCCACGCGAGCTGAAATTACATGAGGAGGATCAATCCGGGTCTGAATCGCGCTCCTGCTTCTCTACTCAGATCTAAACCAAACTGCAGCTCCGATCCCTTTCTTTCTCCGTGTCTCTCTGCCCCCCCGCCTCCCCCCTTCCTCTCTCTCTCTCTCTCTCTCTCTCTCTCTCTCTCTCTCACACACACACACACACACACACACACACGCGGGGCCCCCGAGGAGAGCGGTGGAGCCATTGGCTGACTACCATCATGTGCTAGTCTAGACACTTTGGCGGCTGTGAGCTGCACTGATTGTTGCGCAAACAAGGTTTCAAGTTTCTTAACTCTTAAAGGCGAAACACCCACCTCTAATTTTTAACTTTAAGTCACTAGAACTTATTTACATCTGCGCTGCCGGTTGGACGTGACTGTCGTGAGCAGAAAAAAAAATCTGCAACCCAGGAACTTTCATGCAAAGAAATGTTATTATTTTTATCTCCCCACTAAAGACAGTCAATATTTATTTTGTAATGGGGGCATACAAGGCATTAATTGGAAACTGCTTAATATGAACGTTCACCAAATTTGATTTAATATTTTTATGAGGATTATGAAAATGAAAAATAAAGCAAGAACAAGAAGAGACATAAAGAATAATGACATCCTGCCAGTCATTAGTCCACCCACTCCTTTAAAAACAAAACATAAAAACGACAATTACATTACAGTGACTTTAGTGGACGACCTCCCCGAGATTAAAAGACTTGTGTGACCATTGCTTTCAGTTTAGCATTTAAAAGTTTCCTGAAGGAATCTGCAACGGCCACAACTTTAACCCACTACACACAGTGTGTTTAACCTGACCTATTAGAGATGTCATGATATCACCATTACAATTACAATAATATACTCACCCATACAATAACTTCCACATGAGGAATCTTAATGATAAAGTAATTTCAATTTGTGTGTAGCCGACAATACATTTAGACAAGGGAAGGAACCAAATCAAAGAAAAGCTGTTAAAAAGACAATTTTCAGACAGCGCAAAAATACTCTTTGAAATGTCACACTTTGAACCTCCACTCAAACACAACCACTATTCCAAAAGCTGTGCAAAACGTACGTAAAAACAGAAACACTTATATGCAAACAAACTGTGTTTACTGACAACGGTTTTACAAAGTGTCTCTGAGCCCATGTAGTAACATCTTTTATACAGTCATGTGTTCACAAAGTGGTGAACCTTGCTCCATCCTTACTTGTGAGCGAGTGAAGATGCTCCTTTCACACCCAATCATGATACTATCACCTGTCAACCTGTTAACCTGTGGAATGATCCAAACAGGTGTTTTTGGAACATTCCACAACTTTCCCAGTCTTTTGTTGTTCTTGTCCCAACTTGTTTGAAACGTGTTGCTGCATCAAATTCATGAGCATGAGCATATCTTGACAAAAAAAAATCAATGATCTCCTGAATGAATCTCCTTTTTTTGGAATTGAGGTGCACCGAAGAGTTCTGTCCAGAGTGAAATACGGGTCAAATTCTCACACGACCCCAGAGCTTAGGCTTGATTCCTGGTCGCAGTTGTTCCAGTTTTGGTCCAGTTTGAAAGCAATTAGCCTCGTTAGCCTTTGTGAAGCTAACGCATGCGTGTCACTGCTCTGGCGCATCCTACTGGTGAGTCGAGCTGCTTGTTGAGTGGGAGGTGGGACTTGTGTGTAAAGTACAGCCTATACTGATGCTGGTCAATACTCACTGGCGGACTCAAGCTGTGTGACGGGTATGGTTGGAAAAATAAAAAGGAATAAAAATTTCTTGTTATACATATAGGCTGACAAATGTGCTGAGATTGAACTGCAATGAGCTAATATCGGCCTGATTGATTTATCAGCTGGGCAGAACTGTGAACTTCCCATGTGTTGCTTAAAAAAGCATCTTTTGCACATACAAATTTGTTATTTTCAATGGAGGCGTGCACTGAAAACCAAAAGCGATATCATTGCAGCACACATTTGTTTCAATGCACCTAAATTTTTGCCTATGTCCTTGGTACACCAAGATGGATAACTCAACTTTTTGCAGCAGGTCATGTGACAAGAATGAACCAATCAGCTCCATGGGACTTGCTTTACCCTTTCCATACAAGGAAGTCACAGCAGCCAGTTTAAAGGAGAAGAGAGAAACACTAATGCGCAAACGGTATGGGCACCCATTATAGGAGAAGGGAGAAAATATTGGCGTATGCACTCAGTAGCTTTAATCGGAATAAATGGGTTGCCATGTTTGGATCCCTCAAACATTGTTTAACACATCCATGAGCTAAATTACCAGGATACCTTGTTATTCCACCAAAAACAGACAGAAAATATTTCAGATATAATGCAGCTCCATTTAACTTACAGGTAAACTTTAAAACAAATACAATTTCATTTTCCAACTTTTGCTCTGGAAGAATTTTCTGTGCTGTTGATCATGACAGGACAGCAAGCAGAAAAGTAAAAACTTTGTAGTATACTGTCGTACTGTAGTAAGGTTGTAAGGATTATCTGTGTGTCTGTAAGGAGCAGAACACGAAGAGGCCTTTGCTGGGTTTATGGTAATGATCTGCCATAACAACACAGCATTAGACAACAGACTAATATATTTTCATTGTTAATCAGAAAATATTCTATACTTTTTAAATATTTCCTAGCTATGACAGAAGCTTTAGGTGACAAAACACATATAAATTAAACTTCTGACCTTTCACACTTTGAGAGCTGGCGGTCTTCATGTTGGCTGGAGACACAACAGGTGAATTCTTGCTCACTGGTGTCTGTCTCTACCTTATCTCATGTTTCTTGTCTTGTCAGGGCAACAGTAAATAACGGAGAACTCCTGTTTCTGTTCTGATTTTAACCAGCGACGTACTATTGTAGGCATGTTTGTTCTCAATGCTAAGACAAACATATTACTGAGGGACTACAGTTTAATTTCGCCTTGTAAGACGGAAAATACCCCCCGCCCCCAAAATCAGTGAGGCAAGCTATACAATGCATTAACATGATCCAAGAAGCAGAAGTTCAGGAGTAAGCACTGCTGATAGCCCTTGGTGAAAACATCACATCTAATATTGAATTTGTGAGAAATCATGAATGAAATGTGAAAGTATTTGACTGTGCGCGATGTGCCAAAAATACGTATACCTATACACCTATACAAAGGTCCTCACTGATAGTACTCATATTGGTAAAGCTTTACATTCTCTTAAGTTATTGCAAAGTTACACAACACATGTGAAAAACTTTAACTGCAGCTATAAGCATTGTAATTGCATGCAATACTTACAGTTAAATGATGGATATATTGAAATAAAAATAGTGTACTGTTTGTTTCAGAATTTGAAATTTTACAAACAAGGTTTATACTATGACATGTGAATCTTAAATGATGTTTTAAAACACACTAATACAGACTGAGGGCTGCAGCAGTGTGCCAGAGTCTCAACTGGAATCAGGTTTCCCTGGCAGCCTTAGGGCTTTGGGGCAGAGGGAGGTTACTGAGGGTGGACGTGGAGGCCCTCATGCCTGCGCTGTGTTGGAGGCACCTGTTGCAAATGCATTCCCCGTTGTAACTCAATCACATGTCAGACAAGGAAAAGAAAACTGTTATTACAGAGTACCGCTTCATTTAAATCAGTGTCATGCAATTTTCAATTAAGTCAAAGGAAAAGCCAGCTGGCTCATAAGTCACTGAGGCTGTCTGCTCTGCTATCCCTGCTGCTGGAACGGATTCACGTGAGACAAATGTCTGAAAGCATCAGGAGCATGCAGACATATTAGATGCTTTGAATCTGGTGCAGCATAAGTTACATACGGACGATCCAGTGACCCTGTAAGAGGGTCTTGACTCGGTCACTGTTACAGTAAGTTAACTATAGGACCTGTGCGAACATCTACAGTAAGATGACAAATCCCCATAGTTGCTTAAACAGAACCAATGTGTGACCCCCTGGAAAACTTTGCTCATCCACCTTCCTGGCTTTCTCTAATGAATTAACGTATCCAAAGATCAACCTTCTTTCAGTGACTATCTCTTTGGACACAAACACTATAGCATAAACCAGCTACACCAGGTTAAAATCACCAAAAAATTAGATATTCAGGCTATCTTGACCTCTTAGTTTGATGTACCCTGATTGAGCAGATATTTGGGTGAGCTGCAGCACGGGGAGAGATTATCTATAGGTGTAATTCAACAGGATATCAGGCTGGAGGAGGAAGGCAGTTCTATGCATTATACAAGAGATTGTGGACCAGCTGCTTAGTGTAGGGGCATATGAGGACGTAATCAATCAAGACACATTCCTTTCTACTCATTTGAGTAATCAACAAATGGAAGTTTGATATAACTTACAAGAAAACATAAATTTTGTAAATTTGAAGGCATTTGCTGTTGCGTAAGACTGTATGGTAGCATGCACATTAGGAAAGTAATTTTTCACTTTATGTCATACGTATTACTTATGTGTACTGGAAAAATCTTGTAGCTTTTTCATCACTGAGGTATATGCATACTCTTATAACATTCTGCTACACATTGAGGTGTTTCACCTGATATATTTCTGCATATATACCTTTACTCCGACATGCAATGTGATCGGCATGTCACAGCCTGGTGTCCTGATTGACAATGTCTTGTTCTAAACAAATGAAGCTCCTGAAGAACACATTCTGCGTAATACTTGTATCTGAATTTGAATGAAGTAATAACACAATTCCGTAAGTGGTGCATGTCACACGATTTGAAATGGTTGTTTCAAATAAACAGCTGGTTTCTACACAATCATTCACCGCGACTCTGCAAACCTTGCTTTCAGCACCATTCAGTCGCAGTTTTATGATTATTTAGTGAGACCTCATATCTTCTTGATGTATTTGAACACAACTCTTGTGATCATGGTTGTTGTGCTCTGCAACTCATCAGCACTGTTCCCCGGACAAACAGCGCTCTTAGTACGGTGTTCCCTCTCCCTCTAATGCTGATGCTGCCTGAAAGTCTTTACGTAGCTCCAATGATATGTGTTTGAACTTTTACATGATGGAGAAGGGCTGTCGGAAGCTCCTGCGTGAAAACATTTTGTGGTTCTCAGACAGAGCTGATGTTTTTTAAGTGATTACTGTCATGCTTTTGAATTCCACTGTCACATACTTAACACAGGACTGTCAAGCAAACAGTCTGATTGAGGCTGTCTCTCTGAAACGTTGCTGTGGCGGCTCAGGATGAATGTAGAATCTTTTGTACCACATGATGACCATGTGCTCCAGTGTTACAGTGCGATGAAAACCACTATGGCTTATACATAGAACAATTTGTGGTTCTACAAAGAACTTTACTAGCTATATGGATTCACAATTGGTTCCTGAAGCAGCTAAGAGCCAAATTTTCAGGAGGTCTTCAGACTCTAATGATTCTATAAAGCGCCATTTGAAGAACCTTTGAAGAATCATCATTTTAAAAGTGCAATTTGAAAAGCCACCAAAACCATCTGGCTCTTTTTTAAATTGAGAAATCAAAGTTTAGGCATTTGAACTTTCATCCCACCGTTATAGCCGAGCCCTCCTCTATTAATGTGTGCTGCATGTGTGAAAGTGTGTAAGGAAAGACTTCTTCAAAGAGTAAGAGGTAACTGAGTACGCAGATCTAAAACAGGGCACAGCTGTTCACACAGGCCTGTCCCCTGGCCCGACCCTCTCCCTGTGAAGGTCCAGGCCCATGCACCCCTGGAGACCCCTGGGTAATAATGCAGTGGTCACGCCAGCCCAGTTCCCAACTGAAGCTTCTGACAAAGTGGGCGAGCAACTCACATTAAACATGGCAGAGAGGCAGAATATACAAACTGTTGCACTTACAAATCCAGCCGAAAAAAATTATAAACAATTAAGTGTTTTCTTCCCTGATTTTGTCCTCTTCCTGTGTAAACCTCCTCATGTCAGACTCCAGCAACCACAAAGAGACAATATCAAGACGTTTGACCAACTAGCTCTCTGTAGCAGTTGATTATTGGTGCTTAAACCTCATCAGCACAGTGACTTCATGCCTTTGACTAACAGCATTCAAACCAGGCTTCTAATCCAAAACAAATCTGTTAATGGAAATGTAGCATACTATCTTAATGCAAACACTGGGAACTGAGGTGATACTGCAGTCACAATAGAGATACTGGTGTCACATAGTCAACAGGGCCATCTAAAGCATTAACCTGCACTGGAAGCTACATATCAAGCCAAACAAATTATCTGTTTAATTCGGTTAGGGGAACCGGTTAGGAGGGAACATTCTCAGTCCCAGTGCAAATTTGTGGTGATGAAATATGGGCATAATTAATTTGTTGTTTGTTCGAAGGTGATCTCAGCTCTCTGGCTCCCTAATTGATCAACTGTGTTAATGTACTCTTTGGAGAATACACTAATGTTTGACTGCCTGGCTTACTCATCCATTTTAACTACTGAATCTTTGCCAAATGATGCAGCTTAATATGACATGTAATTGATATAAATACAGTGGTTATAGTCATATTTTGTGATGATCACCAATGCCTAGTTTTTGTTGACCATCTGCTATCACCTAAATAACTATGTTATTTAAAAAAGATTTGTTTGCATTATTATTTCAAATGTCTCCAAGAAAGGCATGTTTGAGCTGGTCTCTTTCCTGCCTGGCTATAAAATCACTGACACACAAAATGTGTGGTTATAATCAACCTAATTCAATGAAAGATTTCAGGGTTACATTTGGTCATGGTGTAAGTGGAATAAATTCTGCCTGGCCCTATTAACTCATAGTGGACTTTATTTGCAAACTGATCTGGCTTCACAAACAAGTGTTTTACAGAGACAAGAAAGCAGACTACATAAAATGGTTCAACGGTGAGGCAACAGTGAACCCTGACTGACACGGCTCTTGAGGATCAAGGCATTGCAGAGATTGCAACGTGGTTGAAATTTCCAAAGCGCTCAAACTATGGATGAGTGGCAGTTTTAGGAGTTAAGGGCACTTAAGAGAGGTGTGGTTTGGGGAAAGTTAGCTTTCTAGATACATTATGTATGTAGAAATCTAACACCTTTAAGCCCAAAACCAAACTACTTGAAGACCATAAGCTTATACTGAGATCACTGTATTGCCTGTTTATTGCAGAACAATGCTACACCTCTCTAACACACATGAAAGAATTTATTTCTATTGCTTATGTAATTATCCAAGTTATATAACCATTTCTTTGCACAAAAATCAGGTACAAACACTTGCATACCACATATGCACTTCAATAATACTTGTGTAAACTTTACAAAATATGTCATTGCCTGTTTTTTTACTGCAATGATTCACTGATATGTTTTTGTATCAAGAAATTGGAGGGAGAGAAAATGGAACAGCCGAGGGGAAAGAAGTATGGTTAAATCTTTAATTGGAGGCAATTTGATTCATTTAGCTGTGCTGGAGACATGGAGTCCGGGGAGACAGTGCTTGAGGCAGTGTTTTTGTCATCTTCTTTTTGTATCAGTCAAAGTAATTCATGTCCCCAGGGGCCGGCTGTCAGTAGCAAGGCTCCATGAACACATTCCTTCTGATCCAGGCCATTATCGGCCCATTCAGCAGCAGTGGAGCCTGCTTACATGGGCCTCTCTCCGGGCTGACCTCCTGGGCCCTCGCCTGGGCCTGACTCAACACTCCCACTAATCCACACCTCAAAGACTACAAACACAAACTTTGATTAAAGTCTGGGGATGGAGTCACAGCCAGCCACATGAGTATAACATGATTGGCACACAATCTGGCCCACAGTCTGTAGTCCACGCACACACACACAGGATAAGATGTATGTACAGTGCAGTACATGCTGTTTACAATAAGGAGCCAGTAACTGCAGTGACTATGAGTAGACTACGTGTCATAAAGACAATTTTCATGGATTAGACATAATATGCATTAAGTGTGTTGCAGCAAAGCTTTGGAAACATGATGAAGACAAAAAATGAAGAATAATTTTGAAAATAATAATATATCAACTTTCTATCAGCATTTTTTCATGCAATGGTGGAGACAGGCTGCATTTTATACACTTATGGCACATTTAATTGCATTGTCTCTGCAGTGTGATTTTGCCTTAATCACAGTTACATTCCTCTTGGCTGCAAGTTAGAGGCGTGTCCAAGAGCAAAGGTAACAAGCTCTGTGGTGGGAACCACACCCTGTCTCGACCCAATACAAGCCCCACTCTCCTTATTATTGTTTTGGAACATCTCCATTTGGTTGGATGCTTTTTTATGTCAATGTGCAACATAATCACTGGCTTTCATATCCAAGTGGTGCCACAGGTTCTGTTGTGTGGGCGCCATCTTGCCCCAGGGGTCTGAACTATCCACAGGGGACTTTCCTGTTGCTGCCTCCATCAAGCCAACACTTAACAACACACTCATTAAAATGTATCAAACCATCGCTGATGTTATGTATTTTTAATATGCTGCTGTAATTTGCCTACAGTAAAGAGGCTGCTGACTGCAATTATAAAATTATAACTACCACAGAATTATAATTGGCTGCATAGTTCGTTGGAAATGTCTAAATGTCTAATGCATTCATAGATGTCATGTTGGATTGCCCGGGGCCCTCTATACAGGCAGAGTACAGAAGAAAATACTGCTCTAGATGAGGAGTAGTGGAGCCAAAATCAACGGGCAGTGAGTGGATTTTCACACCTAAGGAAGATATCATACTCCCACACTGGCATAACATTCAAACGCAAATGCTCAAGAAAATTTATATTCTCTCCATTCAGGTTAGTCATAACTCATTATTTCCATGTTGAAGCTTGACAAAAGGAGCTACGGTGTTTTGAGAAGAACAAACTTCAATCTCAAATACACTGTTCAGTCGTTTCAGTATATATTCTGTGAGGTTCTCTTGTATATCTGTTTTTACTGCTCTGCATCAACAGTGGCAGTATATGGCATGAAGTCAGGAGGGGGCAGGGGAAGCACTACAGAGAGTACAGGCACTTAGTGTGAACCACTGCACTTTTTAATGTTTCCCGAATGCTAGTAAATCTAACCCTCCTAAAATCCACAGTGAAACATTATGCCAAGTATGACATCACCGGTGCACAGACAAGTTTTATGATTTTTAACTTCATTTATAAAGCGCAGGGCTGGGCAGGCCACAGAGTCCAGTTTAAAACTCAGTCGCCACGCTGAATGGCAGAGACGAGTTTTGCTAGTTGAGTCATTCACTCCAGATCTGACTGGCAAACTCAGAGAACCTCAAAGACGAGGTCGGAGAAATCAGTTAAGTTCAGTTGTGGTATGTTTCCTGCTAACCCAGTGTCGACAAAGTCACAGTAACAGTTTCTAACTGTGCACTGTTTATTCTGAACATGGCTTTGTTTTGCTCCACTGACAGATGTAGTATTTTAGCTTCTGTCAAAAATGGACAAAACATCTTCTCAATTGCTGAAGGTTTAATAATCTCGAACCTTTAGCCTTCTGGTCTTGACATTACTGGACTAACATTTTAGTTTGGGATTACATTTCTGGACCACACATTTCTATTTATCCACGGTGGTTGTAGACACATCCTAATAGGGCTATTAAGGACTATTTTCATCCTTAATACATTTCTCAATTGCATTTACAATCCAATGTCACAAAATAGTGACGAATGCAAATAACAAGTTCTCAGAGCCCAAGTTGATGTCTTCAATTGATTTAAACCAACAATTCAAAAATCCAAAGATATTCAAGATATAAAACAGAGAAAAACAGCAAATCGTCAGATTAGAGAAGCTGGACATATACTTTGCATTTATGCTTGAAAAATGACTTAAACAATTTAATAACTATCAATTAATTGATTTTCTTTTCAGCACTACACATAACAAGGAAGTGGTCTGGATGTTCAATATAAAAAAAATTGTTGATTTAGTGAGTGACCTCATAAATAAATAATAAATCAATACATTTTAAATATTGTGGGAGCAACTATCCATCTTTAGAGAGGAACACATCTGAGAGTGCCTGCCACTTGATGCTGCAGACAGCTACACTGCATCATACCTTGTGACTACATACAGAGCCATAAAAAGTACATACATGGCTTTGCTTAACTACGGATAAGCAGGAAAAAACACATTATCCCTCTAATGGTTGCGCTATTAGAATGTGGCTACTGGATTGTGTGAAGTTAAAGGAAGAAAAGTGGCTTACATTGACTTATATTAAAAAAGACCCATAAGATACAACATTTAATCAAATATAATAGTTCAATGGACAATGTGGTGGTTTCATGGTTAAGGTATATACCATATATTTTGATCACAATCTCTCCTGTTCCTTTCCCTGCCTAGGACCTTTGCTGCATCTCATTCCACCCCTCTTTCCTCATTTTCGACAACCTCTCCACTGTACAGAAGGCAAACACCTTTTTGAAAACTGAACAATTCTTCTACACACACAGCAAAAAAAAAAAAAAATCTTAAATTGTTTTTTTTTTAATCCTGAAGGTAACTGTACAACTCTGAACTTGAGAAATTAATTGCATTTTCTCTGAGATGGCCCATTTTGCTGAGTATTTCCTGTTCTGTCAGGACCATGGATAATAGCATTATTATTGTGCTCTGTGAGCCCCCCCTCCATTTCCCTGTTCAAGGATGCTCATTAGAAGTCCAAGCAGCTAATCTGGTGTTGGGGTCCTGATAACTGCCTTGCTTGGCGTCACTCTAGTAAATTGCCGTGGCTCCCTGTTAAAAGCCGGCAGTTGATAGCGGTATCAGGAGACAGGCTGCGTTGGGGAGACAGAGAGTCCGGCTCCAAATGACCTCCCAAAATAGACAAGTGCCTCAAGACCAGGGGCCACAGGCACCTCCAGCCGAAGCAAGGGAGCTTAGACAAGGCCAGGAAGAACATGTCATCAGAGTCATTGCTGTTAATGGCATGCAGATATTCAAGGGAGGCGGCAGACACTGAGTGACCCCGGCCCTCAGCATTTAGTTCTCCCACTGAGCAGAGTCTTGCCACACCACAGACAGGTCAGACATGGAGCCGCCTGTACAGAGTGGGAGCCACTCGCTACCACAGAACTGATAATGGTTATGACCAATTCACTATCACTAACAGTGTAAGGCCTGCTCTGTCTCTCTGGCTGTGGTCAGAGGACAAGCACACTACGTAGCTCCCAGACCTGACGGGCAACCCAAGATACAGAGAACCTGTGCAGCCTTATGGGACTAACATCTTCAGGCAGATCCAGATTTATGCTCGATTATACACATGCAGTTCAAATATTTTGGTGATCCTAAGCAGATTATGCAAAGTTGAGACAGCAGCCA
Source organism: Chelmon rostratus (assembly GCF_017976325.1). NCBI lineage: Eukaryota > Metazoa > Chordata > Actinopteri > Chaetodontiformes > Chaetodontidae > Chelmon > Chelmon rostratus. The sequence goes on along the minus strand of NC_055663.1, from coordinate 17,681,261 downwards.
TATCCAAAGGAACATGCTGTTTTCATTATGTAGGCTGCACTGTCTCTCGTCACCCAGCAATGGTGTGATTTAAGCCCTGCTGGTGCAGCAGGGTCACCTCTGTGACCCTGTGTTTCCCCAGTGATGATTTACTTGTGCACAGAGGGCACACTTTCCACTCTGCCCAGGCACTACCCTGGCTTAGGTCCTCCCTGAAGAGTCACTTATAAGTCACTTTTTTGTTCCTCCACAGGAAGGCTAATTACAGTCCTTGATGCTACACTTTCACTGCTGGGCCCCATGAAGTAAATCAATAAGAGAAGAGAACAGGAGGCATTGAATCATGGACTGAAAACAAGGCAGGCCCAGTGTATCCTAGCTGGACTCATGCAAGCCTCAGAGTGAGGCAGAGTGAGAGGAAGTGAGCGAATGATCCCTGTGAGTCCTTTAAGCTTGAGAAGGAGCGCATTGTTGAGAATGCCAACAGTACGTTTGAAAATTCCTGACGTACCTGCGGCACAGTTACACATTACAGTGAAATTCAATGTTCCATGGTAAATTACTAACTCAGCGGATCCAAAAATATTACGGCCTGATTCCAAAAAACATAGTAAATGCTGTCACAAAACATATGGAATTCATTCTTCGAAATTAATTCCTCTGATGAGAGACAAAAGATTTATACGATACCACGTCTCATCTGGTGCAATGCACACAACAAAGGATTATTAGCCAAGATTTTAGATTTGTTGGAGATTCTAAGGAAAGGCCTCGTCTTTACAGCCTGTTAAGAGCGTGCACTCATCACTGAGAGTCACTTAACGTGATATGCCTCCACACATAGTGTAAAACAAGACAAACTTGCAAGAATTGTCAGGATGGCTTGATTTCATCGCATCTTTCATAGTAGTGTATATTATGTAATGACTATAGGCTGCACGATAATGACACACCACTGGAATCTGGATTTAATGGATTACTGAGAACCGGATGTTTGAATCTAGATGATTGCTTACCCTTACAAGTCTGTACACTGCCATGACGGAAAATAAGTTGCAAAATGTGACAGAGACACTGTTGCTAGGACTCATGCTAGCCTGTAAACTGGGAAAGTACCGCACAAACAAAGACTGATCATAAGCCGGATTTGACCATTGCAACTGATTTTGAAGACTGTGGAGAGCACGCATAGGGCAAAACAGAGTGGGATGGATTCAAATGTATGGCCTCTCGACAGAGCATCATACCTATTAGAACTGTTGGGATCATATCAAATATGTTTGATTTTCTGTTTCTAAAATGATCCTGAGGTTTCAGGGGGTCGGATGCAAATATGTACATAAAGGGCAACAGTCTGCAAATGCCAGATATGATTTGAGTGATATTTTCACTGTCAAGAAGGGCTCTGAAGGAAATGCTATACGGTGTGGTCAGAATCAAGCAGTTTGCCAGTGTCTCAGCAGCAGCTGCTCTGTCCCAATCAGCTAGCTGTCATTGCAATCTTGTCATTGCTGATGCTTTGGGAGATGAATCTCCATGTGTCTTTTCCAACTGAATCCCCTGACACTGCCAACGAATTAAAATCAATTGGTTTGTCTCTTGTCTTTATAGCCCTCGACAGCCTGTGAAAAATGGATCCTCTTAAGAGGTAACACAGTATCCATGTGGGGCATAAGTCCAGAGCATGACTAATGGAGCTCCAGTCTATATGCTAATGCTACACAACACAACACTAATACTGGCTGCATTAAGTTAGCCATGATACCAGGATGATATCATGTTTGCTGAAAGGAGAGCCAGTCGATGAAAAACGGATGATAGCACAAAATGCCATCTTCATAATGCTCCACATCTCAGACATAGCTGTGTGCTGGGGGGAAAGAGCAATGGTCATTAGGACCCTTAAAGGGTAACGACTCACAACTCTGATTTACTTGATCTCCTATCTTGGAGGAAACTGTGGATCGCCTGCCAGTCTGGCGCTCATAGACTCCTTGTGTGACCTCAGCTTGCAAGCCTGCTCAGCGCTCACAATAGGTGGCCCACTGTGGCCCATGTCCCTGGTGCTTCAGTAGATGTGGGCCTGGAGAAGGGAAGGAAATCCTGGTAGAGAGCAAAGACGGAAACAGTGTCGCCATTTCAGTTCGCAGGTCTATCCTTAGAGGTCAAACGGAGCTTTTTCCCCCAGGGGCCTCCACACTATTTCTCTTCCCTCCCCCTCCTTCTCCTCAAAGGCATTCCTTTCTCTAAACCTTGTCTCCAAAACAGTTCAGATCCATCAACATTTCAATACTTTCCCCATGTAAGGCCTTTCACTTAGTTTCACTGAGTTATCACATAACTAGGGAAGGCATGAGAGCTAAGGTTATTGCCAAAAGTGAGACAAACATGAAGTAAGAAAAAAATCTAAAATGGATCTTCCCCAAGAGGATGTCCCTTTGAGAGAAGCATGAAAATAAATTTGCTATGGAGAAAATATATGACCCCACTCATAGTCAGACACACGTTTGGTGGAAGCCAAACATGAGCAGCCAAACTGTGCCAGACGTAACCAGAGCCTCTCTCTGGAGAGATCTCAGGAGAGCCAGGAAAAAAATTGGGTACAGGAAAGTGATTGATCAGTGGGATATAAAAAAGGGACACGCAGTATAATACACACTTTTCGACAAGGAGCTGCAACAAACTTCTCATTGCAATGTTCGCCTTGAGGCCAACGCTGGAGCCACAAACCAAGGGTTTTCCCAATGTGTCACCCACTCGAGGGGTATTAGTGTTTGTGTTACAGTGTCTCTCTGTCCGATAAACAATGTGTCTCTTGTGACAGTGAATCAGACACGGCCTGTCGGCTAGCCTCTCCGGCATCAGGCCTGCTTGCCAGAGATTGGTTGGGGGACTGCTGCAGAGCCATGCCATTTGTCATGCTGTATATTTACAGGCTGTGTCAGCACAGGGCGGGTGGAGCGAGACGTCTCCGCTCTGCGCCTGACTCGATGGACGCCAGGCCCAGAACCTCCCCTCATTCATCTGTTTACTTTCTAAATAGGCCTCTGTTTGGACTTACATCAGTGGGGAGAGAATATCTAAGAAAACGAGGAAGGAAATCTGTGGAAAACAAAGGAAAGGGAAAGAAACTCTCTGTGATAGAGACTGCCCCTCACTGTTCCTGATTACGGCAGAGTTGCAGAGTGCTTGGCGCCATCAAAATCGGCCATCCAGGCAGCTGGGCAGGCCAGACAGGGGAGAGGAAGACTGGTAGTGACGCTTGCAAATACCAAGTAGGGGACCGTTAGGGAGCTCTTTCAGTGTTTATGTATTTTAGATGGCTGTTTTTGATTTTGTAAAGCAGGAGAGGAAAGATAGACACCTCCCACAGTTTCCAAACTTGTTTTGTACGCAAATCATGCAATATAATCTGTTTTGATGTACTACACGCTGAACGTCTTTCTGTCGCCATTTTTTCTTAATTTATATAATGTATAATTGCTTTTTGAAAATCAAATCAAGCATTACATTATCTATACATTAGAAATGAACAGAGGAATCCAGCTGATGATGCAGTACAGACTACATAAACATTTGAGAACTTGAAGCAAAAACCTGTTCAACAGTTATTGGGGGCACCAGCCATGAGATCTTCCATCAAAATCAGATGTATTATTTTTACCTGGCATTTCATGATACCACCGTGGATGTATGGTGTATGAAAAAGCAAGCCACACAGGCACTGATAGGCATTCAGTAGCTCAGAGGAATATGCGGACACAACTGATCATGAGTCGGCCACATGCGGTATATTTTCCACATCCATTCCCAGGGGATGCAGTTTTAGTTTTACACAGCACAACTGATGGAGAACATTTCACCATGCTGAAGCAGCAGCCACTGGCTGCGGAGTTTATTTATTTATTTTTCTTTCGGTTAAGTGCAAAGACTATTCTCCGAGGCCTAAAGTCAATTACAGGTTACTGATGGTCATGTAACTTGCACATTACTACAGGGTAAGCACAACACCCGCTGCCTGACCACAGCTGAGATGCTCCCTGTGCAACGTGAGTTCATGCTCTGTAAAACTGATGCAGTGGCCAAAAATGGTCTGAAATACAGTATGTTCAATCTGCGTGTGTGTGTGTGTGTGGGACAGACAGAGAGAGAGTAGTCAGGGACACTTCCAGCTCTGGGGGCATATAAGCAGTCAATTGTGCAAATTGTCACTCTATACTTTTTCAATATTATTAATAAGGTAATTTGTTAAGTGTAACTAATTATAGCACTTATAAATAAAAATAGTACTAGTAATCAATACTGCATCAGTCATGTCTTACTGTTTATCACAACAGCAATGCATCCCAGATTCTCACTGCTACCATACAGGGACTGGAAAGAAAACCTAAATGAGGATGGCAGCAGGAGGAGGCTGAGGGTTTTCTATACACTCTAATTGCATTTGGCACAAACAACTTAACCATATACTGTATATTTTGAGTGGCCCACAATTGTCTATAGAAGAGAGTTGAACCTGAACAGAATTGTTTAAAGGTGAATGTTAAAAGTATGAAGCAAACTATCAATTTGAACTACCCATTGTTCTACACGTTGCAGAGGTACTTCCTTGTTGAACTTTGATCTGCTATATATACTGTACTTGTGTGCATAAACAGTTTTACAGCATAATGGAAAACTGCCAGACTCATATAAAATGTTCCACGAAGACTTTGAAGGAATTCAATAAAACGTTTTAAGTGTATATTTTGAAAAAATGGAAATTATCACTATATTGAAATGTATTTGTGAGAATTCTCCCTTAATCCAGGTCATAGTACTTCCTAGTGCTTTAAAAGGCAACTGGATTTGTTAAAGGCTTTGTCAGTTCTAACTGACTGGAGGGGAGTTAGCAGGGGTCCTCAACTGCATTTGTCAAAGAGGCAGTTTTTTTGTAAGCAGACACTGTGGGAGGCAGACTTTCAAAATAAAAAATGAATAAAATTACAACTTATTAGTCTTTTATTGTTTAATAATTTCATTTTCTGACATAATTAATGTTATTTTTATGAGTCTATATTACTGTGAGTGAACAGACTAAAAAAACATGGAAAATCCATAATGATAACTAGATACTTTAGCTGACAAAAGTAAGGCCAAGTGACGCCTCTTGCGACTAATTGACAAGCTTACCGATTCTCTGACAACTCCAGAGGTATCTCCTGTAGTCTGGCCAGTATGCTGCTGTCAGCTCCATGGAACGTCCAGCCTGGGAGCCGAGCGGTTTGATAGTGGGTCCATGAGTAGAGAGGATGGAGATGGACAATAATCTGATTCTGCAGAACGGGTGAACTATGAATTATGGAATTTTTGGCTCATTGCCGGGGGTTGGCAAACTAACTAAATCAATGGCCACAGTCAGGACAGAGTGGACTTCTTCCACTGGCGAGGAATGTTACATGTGGGCATTTTCTGAATTCATGAATACATGCGGGACGTATGATGCCAGTTAATGATCACGGAGTAATGGGCTGGGTCTGGATTGACTTGCGGTTCAGTCTGTTTGCTAGCTGAAGTCTGGACTTTGAGAATCCCTGATCTACACAATCACAACAGTTTCAGTATCTGACCAAATCTGAAATACGGTCACAATCTCCCCTTCTGGCATTGAATAATGGCCAGAAAAGTGTTTTTGACAAAAAAAAAACAACAAAATGATGTCACAGTAAAGTTGACCTTTGACCTGGATTTATAGATGTGAGTATAAAAAGTCATCATGCCATCGTTGTATACTGTGAGACATTTGTGTGAAATTTTGTCAGAATTATTGTATGAATCCTTGAGTTATTGTCAATTTTCTGACCTTTGATCAAACTCTATGCAATTTATCCATGAGTCCAAGTGGACATTTGTACAAAATTTGTAGGAATTCCCTCGAAATGTTGCACCTGTTTTGTGGTACAGTTCTCTTTTTCCACTGTTGAGCCTCAATATTATAACAAATTAGCACAGTCGACATCTTCTAAAACAGATTACCAATTTCTCATGAAATTTTAACATGTGATCAAATCAAAGAATTTTTGGGATTAATCATTATTTAGACATTGTTTCAAAGCCCTAAAACAGGCTAATATTTTGTTGCTCTACACATTTCTGAACATGCAGACCAGCAATGCTTCTGTCTCTCGTGTCGCCACAGCAACTCTATCTAATCTCCATTGAAAAGAACAAGAACACCAAAAACAACAGGACTGGCTGGGGCTGAGGCAAGAGTGAAGAGAAAATCAGCAGTAAAGATTTGAAACAGGAAGAGTGTGGCGTCAGTACAGGCGGGAGATAAGAGCACTGCGCTCCATACACAAACACAGGGTTTCTGTGGCTGAGTGACTCCCAGCTCTCCGGGCGCCCTCACAGTAGCTGTCCTCTCCCCCTGGCTGGCTCTGGACCACAGCCCGTCACCCAGCCCTTCACACAGCAGATCCAGGGGCCTGATACACCCTCAGTGACTCCAGGGGTTTTAAGGGGATTTGTGTGAGTCCAGAGGACTGATGGGCCCCCTCAAACAGGCAACCCTGGGAAAAAATGAGGGGACTTGCACCATTTAAACCAGCCAGCTTTGCTAAATGTCATTACAGCTCAACTCCAAGGTAACTAATTAACAACAAAGCCTTTCTATTTCTTTATTATGTTTCCTACTGTGTCATGCTGAGATAGGTATTTTTCAAAATTAGTATTACAAAGAAACAAAGCCCTGTTTCTCTAATACAGTCCCTATAGCTTGTTGCAGAGTGAAACTGACTACTGTTCCTCCCAAATATCCTAAATTAAACAAGTTGGCTCTCACGTGGTCTATTGTTGCAGCCATAAAATAAGACAGAATCATCTTCCTAACAGCAACAGGAAAACAGATTATAACTGCTGTCACAAACGGCTGCTGTATTTACATACAGAAGCGGGATCACATACTCCTTTCCTTCACCACAAAACCACTATCTGTTGCAAGCATGCTTCAAATCCTATTATCGGAAAATCCTGAGTCAAATATCCTCCCCAGTGAATCTCGCAGGGCCATCATTCAGCAGGCCCTGTGTATGTTATGACAGAGAGGTAGAGAGAGAAAAGACAAACAGCAGAGCAGTCAGATGAGCTTCTGCATTAGACAGAAACAGCCAAAAGTGTAACAGCACCAAACTCAACCTCGTGCAACAGCCTCATTCTCATTTAACCTCGCTTGTAAAAGGAGCTCTGCTAATTTTCTCACAGCCGGGAGACAGAGGAGAGTCTCCAGCTCCATCGGAGGCACGACCAAACTGCTATAGGTTGCAGGCTCAACATGACAACGTTTTTCACCAGACAGTGTGTGTGTGCGGATGAGACGCGAGGAAGCCTTTTGGCACAGGGTTGAAGGCTGGGAATCCTAGCCGGGTTAATAAAAGTAGCCCGTGGGGCACTGTTTTTCCAGGCGCTCTCTGTGATGTTTGAATGTGAACTCAAACAAGCCTTCATTATGTGGCCACAGCCCTGGAGCCCCTGGTGCTGGGAGAGAGGCCCTGCCACTGACAGCCATGGCCTGCTGGCGGGTGCAGACGCCTTCCCCTCTGCTATGACTCTTTCTCTCTTTTCACGCCCCCCACCTCTGATCCCTTTCTCCACACTGCTCTTAGCCTCTAATCCTGCATTCCCCCTCTCTTTCCTCTCTAGCACAATCCTTCCACCTCATTCCCTTTACCTCTCTCTCTGGCCCACTCGTATTCCTCCTCCACCACTGCCTTTCCACGCATTTTTCCAATCATCCTCCATGAAGGCCCTTGTAGGACCTGGAAGCCTCTAATCTACCATCTTTGTCTGTGGGTTTAGTTTGGTATGAATGTAACTTTTTTTTTTACCATACAGTGACAGCTGTCAGACATACTGCATGTGGGTATATGCTTCTACTTCATCACGTTTGGTGAGCCACACAACGCTGAACCTGCATGAAATAACAGCAACTGATTTTTTTGAACACACACTCATCGATCATAGTTCAGAGCAGTACATCATCAGCCGTTATTGCTTAAACACAACATTATCATTGGCCTGGTGTGCAGCTGCAGATGTTGTTTCATGAGTAGCTTGGAGCCGAGTGCCGCACAGAACCTACTACCCCCTTTTTCATTCTGTGAGTCCATTTCTACAAGATAAAGTGTAGTGCAATGTGTTGCGTCTTAACTCAAAATAAGCCACACAACAGCTGACAAAGGAATGCTTTAAGTTTTTAAGAGGGAGATGGAAAGAAAGCTAAAAAGACAGAATGAGAGGAACAGAAAGAGAGAGACACACAGGGAGAAAGAGAAGAGAGAGATCTGTAATTAGAACCATCTTTCCTCCCAGTGATTGCAGCCCAGTGTTTCCCAAACCAGTGGTAAAAATAAGCCCTCCTCCTCTCTCTGGCCTGATCCAGAGACACCCGCTGTGTCACTCAGGCCACATCCAGACAGAAATGATTAAGAGCACTGGCGATATTAAACTTCTGGGAAGTTAAAAAGGCCAGATATACGAACGGGCACGATTTGAAGAACAGGGCACAGCAAGATGCTGGAGAAATCTCACAAGATTGAAGAAGTGTGGAATTTACTTCGAATGTAAGAAACTGGAACATGTAGTTTCTACTTCTACAGGAACATATATTCATGTCTGTCAATCATGTCAGTATATGTCAATCACATGACTGGTTCAAGGATATCTTACAAAATGTTTCATGGTACTGTCTCGAGCTTGATCCACTGAAAACATACATTTCTCTTTCAAATTCAGGAATCGCAGCCCTTCGTCTAATAATTGGATACTCCGCATGATTTTAAAAGGCTTTGGTATGCTCTATAGGCAGTATGTTGGAGATGGTTTGGAGACCTGCTGAGTGATGAGAACATGAAAGCACAAAACATTATTAATTTGGCTCTGGAAGATCATTTGCTCTGGTGCAATGCTAATACTTAACCGTAGACGATGTAGTGATACCCCATTCATTGATGAAGTTACATTACATTAAATTAATTTAGCTGATGCTAACAACTTAAAATAAGTGCATTCAAACGTTCCAAGAATCATGCGAGTATCAGAATCAGTTTTTTCAGTTAAGCTCAACTGCTTCATTTAGAAACAAGTTATTTGAGGTTTTAGGTTTCAGCACTCAGTCTGCATACACTGTGGCAGTGGGATGTGGTTTCTGTGTCTGAGTTGGGAGGCAGCTGTGGTTTGCAGGGTGCTGCAGCTGCAGGTAACAAGGTAATTAGTATTAAGGTCTACTATTTTTCTACCCAGTGGCTTTGCACACCAGCAGTGCCATCTGAGCCAGGTTGTTTTGTAGATAATGTTAATTCAAATCAGCCACCATGCATAAACCCTCTAGCTGTGTAGTCCATAGCGAGCATACATACATACATTCTTAAATATTAGTTATCACTAACTTCAGAGAGGTATTGCATCACTGCAACCCTTTAAAACGTGGTCTGGAAGGAAGGAATGTAGTCCAGCATAATTCATAGTTGCTAGCTATTTGCAAACACTGAAACGGCATTAGCATAGTGCAGTGTATGATCTACCATGAGCCAGTGCCAAAGGGCCATTTTCTCAATAATATCTTTCAGGCTACGTAATAGAGGGCATCTTGCTCAATTATCAGGCAGCTCAGCCACCCTGTCACCAGCATGTAACGATGGCCCAAGATGTCCTGTCCCCGACACTGGAAGCTGTGTGTGCATCTCTGTGAAGGGTCTCTGTAACATCTAGCCAGAGGCAAGGAACAGGCCCATGCCTAATACTCCGCATAGCTCCAAAACGACAAAATGATTCATTACCATAGAAACCACTAATGTGAGTCATCTTTTGAATAATCATCAATTATTCACGGAGCAAGGCTCTCAGACTGTTTTGTCTGCTTTGTAAACACAAACTAACTAACTTCCCCCTCATGGTTCCCAAAAGTGAAACAAGTGGCTGGTTCTCATCCTGCCCCATGTTTACTGACGGAGCTTGACTAAGTGCTAAACGAAAATATATGCTGTGCTTTTTATACATATTTACATTACAGACTGCAAGCAGGCCACAACTTTACTTGCACTAATTCTTTTGAGAATTTTTATAATATTCACATATAATGTGAATAGTGCATCTCCTTCCTCCATCATGGCCACAAGGATGAAATACTGCAGGGTGTTTCATTTGTAGCTATGCTGGAGCTGTGAGAGCTGTGACACCTCCTGCAGTGATGAGACTGACTGACATGGAAACACCTAACACTCTCCAGGAATCCAAAACACGTGTTTCATCAAGTGGCGTTGATAAGTCAGCATATTCTGCCACTGAGGATCCTGGGAGTATCAGTGTCGAAGGACTCCCACTGCCTTGGGTCTCACATTGGGCTATTAAGAGGAATCTTGCTGACCTCTCCTGTGGTGAGCGCTTCGGACAGGTCAGCTAAAACCAAGGGTGAGAACCACGCCAGGGTCTGTGCAATGTTAAGTCAACACCACCAAACAGTTTGTCCTGTTGAGAGGTCAGCCTTCCTCACTTCCCTATGACCTCTGACCCCTGACTTGTTGCATCCAGCACTGGGCTGTCTGCTCTGTCCTGCCTATCTGTCAGTCTGCCCGTCTCTCTCAAACAGCACCATACTGTCTGTGACACAAATGCAGGTTTTTGCTAGGAACAAGAACAGAGACAGACTAACGCTGCTCATCTAATGAAAAGTCTGAATGAAATGCATCGGCTTGTGTCATGCTTCATAGAAAAATGGCCTGGGACAGGGGCCAAGGCGGCATAGGCCACAACAAAGACATTGTCCTTAACTTGCTCAGAGGAATAAGAGGGATTTGTTCAAATACTTAAAGCCAAGAGTTGTCTTTTTTCCAACACAGGCTTGTGTGTGACTAGTCTCAAGCTGCATTAGCCTTTCAAAATATGTTTTTCCTCTTTTTTTTCAGCTCAGGGCCAGGATGTCTGAAGCAGATTTCATTTCTTCATGAGGAGTGGGTGATTTCCTTGTGTATATAGAGACATGGCCCAGTTAGATAGCACTGTCTGCACAGGCTGGAGTCAGGGTTCCTCGGCCCACAGATAAGAGAGGGACGGTTTTGTGTGTGCATGTGTGTTTTTTGTGTGTGAGACGAGTGCTTACGGATCCAGCATATCTGAGCAGCCCTCTGGGCTGTTGTGAGACCAATGTTTGCTGAAAATAAGGCATAGAACTTCAGCATGTACAGGACTAATGGTAGAGACATTTCCATAAAAATGTCTATGTTACAGTATGGCAAATACTGGTTGTGCCAGAGGTACCCATTAGGGTTAGAGCATCTTCAGAAAATTTTGTTTAATAAATCATTAATTCCCTCAGTTAAAGTGGGTTGCTAATTCCTCAATAAATCCTGAAATGAACTGGTGGCCTGTGCAGCGTTTGCATTCAAATTATGCACATTCAATATAGTTCTATAGTTAACAGATGAGGAATGTAAAAAATGTTCATTATCTTAGGCCATGTTGCACCACTTTCATAGAAAATGACCTTGCGTGTTAACAGAACAGTCAATTCTGGCTGAATGACATGATTGGATGGGCTACCTGCCTGTCCACCTACGCACTTGCCTACCCACAGGGTCTTCAACATGGCTAGGCAGATATATTTCTAAAGCTATAACAAGTTAGTTACACAAGAATAGCAGAGAAATGTTGCAATACTAACATGCTAGCTTGACAAATGTGAGTGTACTAACAATAGCCATGTTTATTGTTTCTATTTATTATGATAATGTTAGGTGTTTGTGGTGACATGAGGTAAGTTGGACACGTTAACGATGACAATGATGCGCTGCGCTCCTCTCCTTGAATGCTCTCTCTCATCCTCCAGCAGTCGTCAGGCAGTGTGCATTCATGTATTTTGGAGAAATGGCTTTGGAGGGAGGCCTGAAGGGAGGGGACAGGATTTTTCTTACTCTTGCTGGTTTCTCCAAAGTTACCAACCCCAGCTTTAAGGTCAAATTCAATTAATTTTGATTAAAGGTTGTAACATAATCTGCTCAGCTCTGGATCAATGCTCTGACGGCCATGTCAATTTGGCATTTTGCTGAATGAGTCAGTATCAACGAATCAGCCACATTCATTTTGATTAAAAGGAAACCCAGCTCATTCTTAAGCAATGCATCACCAAATAAATATGTCTCAAAATGTCTAATGGCACGCTGAACACGGATAAAAGAGAGCTTGGTGGAGGCTGGAGTGGAGAGGTGGGGTTGTCGGGTCTGCAGGGTTGGACAGAGCTGGGACACTGTCGCCTATTGATCTGCCCCCCTGGCACCTCTATGCAGACTGTTGTTGAGAGCAGGTCGGCCGGCCCTTTCTTTGCAGAGCCGGGCAGATTTGAGTGGTGCCGCAGCCCAGCAGCTGGGATGTGCAGTGAATACAGTCTGCACAGATAACAGTGCCTTGTTTAGCCTTTTCTTTGCCGCTGCTGAGCCAGCTGATAACAGCGGCGGGAGGGCAGGCGGCCCTTGGCGGCAGTGGACAAGGCCTGGGGAGGCAGACACTCTGGCAGCAGCAAGCTCCCTTCCCACATCCCTCACCCCCCCGCCTGGATAATCTCGCCTCTTTTCTTTTCTGTCTCTTTTCACAGAGGAGGACTGTGCCAGTTAATTGCCAAGTGAGAGTGAAAACTATCAGTCAGCTTGGTGAGCAGAAAGCACTGAGAGAGATGGATCAGTGCTGGATACATCCATGTGCACAACTTTTGGTTATTATGCAAAAAAACACTGCAATGTAAAGCAAGGTTTGATTGGGTTATAATGGTTTGAATCCAACTAATCTGAATACCAGATGGAATAAGATTCATTTTGGACACAGCAGTGTAGAGCATTGAGAAACAAATTTACTGAGCAGATAGGTCTACTGCGGGCTGACAGCACACAGAGGAGCGATGGGAGTTGAACTGCTCTCCCCCTCAACAACACAAGCTGTCATCTCATTGTCTTGGCCCGGCACCAGGCGCTGGAGTAATTGCAGCAGTGTGGCATTGTGGGGAATACTTTGCATTCCTACTTTCACAAGGAAGTTTTTCTTCTTTCCCCTGTCTTGCACTGCAACCTGCCACAGATAAAACATGTCTCAAACGGTGTTGTTTCCACTGTCGCTCTGAAACAATGTGGGCATGTCTGCGTGTGAGTCGGGGGGCAGAAGAGTAACAGAGTATCCTCCTACAGTAACTAATTACATTCTACAGTGTAGTGACAGGTGGAGGAGGTCATGAGTGTGTGTGTGTGGCTTTGGCTGGCAAAGGTGGTGGTGGGATTATCAGAAGTCACTAGCAATTAATAGACAAAAAACTTCAAGTGGTGGGGTTGGCATATAAAATCTGTCAGTGTTTGGAGAGCCTGTTAATGGCCTTGGCATACAATTTACATGGAGCTAGTTTAATATAAAATGCAATAAAAAAGTAGGAAGTTAAAAACAAGCAGGATGAACTCTTAACTTCCCACATCTTGTTATGAATTGAACTCAGTGGCTCTCCTTTGTCCACCCACCCCCCTACCATTTCAATTTATCATCTTAGCCCTTAGAACCCTGCTGATAGCACAAACATACCAGAGGATCAGCAATCAATAACGGGGGAATGTTTTGCCCAGAACCCACGCCCCCCCTCACTCCTTCAAGACCACCCCCCCTCAAACTCTCGACTTAAGAGGCCACATCTGTTTTTAATATCCTTGCCTCCATGCTGCAGAGTTACACAATCATGATCAAGTGTGCTTTCTGAAAGGCAGAAACACTCACAAATACAGACAAGGACTCGTGCCAATACCAACACAAACATACACCCTTTTATGGCACACCAAAGGAATGAAGAACAAGATGTCACTGTGATTACTGGGCTTGGTGGACATGTTTAATAACATGTAGCTGGGATAAATGCATATGCCTGGAGGATATTGTGAAATCAATAACAAAGCTGAGAGAGAATGTTATACATGTTTTATACCAACACTTTTCTTTTTCCTTCTTTTACCTGTCTCTGTGGCAGAAATGGTTGTAAAGACAAAGGACAACAATTTGCTGCCATACAGTAGCTATGTGGGCATTACAAACTGCATCGTACAGTATATAACATTAGTGGCTGGAAGCTTTTTTTGGCAGTGGCCTGTGGTGTTTAAGATATCACCCCTGCATTTTGGAGAGATGGAGCAAACTAGAAGAAGCCACTAAAATAGGGGCATCCTGTGCTCCTTTACTCCATGTGTCATTGTCGCCACTTTATCTTATTGTTTGGCACAGCAACTACTTTTTGAGAGAGCTACATTGGAAGGAAAGTCTTCCTGAGAATTCCCCTATACTTTACAAAACTGGAAGGATGCCACTGGCTGGTTTGTCCCAGCTTTAAGCTGCTCATGCAGAGTATGACAGCCGTTATGACTCCAGATCACCTTACACTGCACTTCTCAAGTGGCTCCGCGATTCCTGCAGTTACACTTAGATGTCTAGTTATGAGCTCCATGAAGAACTTGTGTACCTCCATGGGGGGTGGTGGTATGCTTTTGATTACCACAACTGTAAAATTGTGAATGGATGAAGCTGGTTACATATTTCACAGTACAATACCTCAAGTACAAAGTAATATCACTGAATTGTCCGATAGCTTTGTGTAAGGGCACAACAAGCATACTAATAGCCATACACTGTAAGCAGTCACGTTAAAGCCTTGACCAAACCTATGTGGATATGTAGCAAAATAAACATTTTCCTCTGTTTGGGCCTCTCATCCAACGTTCTAGGTCACTAAAGTGCCAGTTTTTCAAAACTCTGCTTCCTGTGTATCCCTGTGTACATTTGGGAAACAACGATGTAATCACCTGCAGTCGTGCATGCCCATTGTTGTTTTGTGTAATGAGCATGCATCTTAAACAACCACAACGGCAGACTATTGGTTAGATTACGTCTGGCTAGCGCTGCTAGGCCTTGTGCCAGAAAGGTGTTAGGAACTACAACTTAATGAATAATTAGCTACTATAGCCAAATTTCCTATTAATAAAGTCTATCTTATCTTATCTATGTTACGTGTGTTTTTAAGATACTACCGCCGAAGGAAAATACGATCACTATGCATGCTCTGAATGTTTTTCTGTGGGATTAGACATATCCAGATATTTTGTAACATCAAGGTCGTGTGGACAGATTTTTTTTAATAATAACATATCAGTTATATCCATATACGTGTTGTCAGAGCCTAAAGGTCCATGTGTCATGTCCACACAGACAACCACTTCAGGTACTATGCCGAAACAAAACAAAAAATTAGGACATTTTTTGCATCTTTGTCACATCCCACGACAAAGCGCTATAGTGACCACATTTTTGTGAGTTTTCCATTCTTCCATTGTGATCCCATGTTGGCATTCCTTTAGCTCTTTTTACGACTGTGCCAGTTCAGACTGGCTCAGCCCTGCCGAGCAGCAACATGGCTCTGCTCGTTTACGCCATTCTCTGATTCTGTACAGCAAGACCATTATAATTATCAGAGCAATTAGCTGATTCACAGCATTTTAACACTGTGCCTGAACATACTCAGACATCTCATCAGTCACAGTTAAAAGCCCTGTATCTCATTGGGAAACTATTCAGCATGTTTGGGAAGGCTCTCTCCTGTGCAAGGCGGGTGCCACTAAAACAATGTCACAATCTAATGACTCAAATTCATAAATTACACTGACTGACGGAATGCTTCACACCTTTCCAAATTCCACCTGTCATGAGCATGTATGTTGTGACAGGCACATGCAGGAAGTCACTCTCAATAGTCACCTTTGGCTAAAGACGACTGGAGGAAGAGAAGGGGACAGCGTTAAGCTTAAAAGATGGAAAGGCCAAGTGAAGCGTGCTAGGCACTTTTTGTCATTGAGGTACGGCTGAAAAAAGCCAGCTGTCTAAGAGCATGCCACTGCACCTCCCTCATCACCTTGTCCCCACCCTATTATACAACACCCAACTCCTCTATAATTATATGCTACACAGATGATATCCATCCTTTATTAAAGTTAAAGTTTTTTTTATAAGACATTACTGATAATTATACATGAATGACTAATCTAATAAGCACTCAAACTGGTTCTCAGCATTGGCAGGCGCTTAATGTATGAAATACATGGTATATGGACTGGTTGTGAAAAAAATGATATTAGTGCACCTTGTAATTACCTTCCACATAAATAAATAGCTTTGCCTACAGTCTAAAGCTGATAGAAGCCATAAGCTTCATACTCCACCCAAACCTGCTTGTCCACTACCAACAAGTAGGGGCGCTGGCCATGATTCAGCCCAGACAAAGCAAACAATGACCTGACCTTGATGATGGAGATAGAGTTAGCATTTCACCGGAGGCTGGGTGATAACATTTGTGACCTATGCCTCTGGCCAGCTTTGTGCCTGGCTGGCGCTCTGCTGGTGCCATTCTGTCTTCTGCACACCAGCTGATTGAATGTTTCTTGTCTGTTTCTCACAGCAGATTGCAAACTGTCTAGCCATCCTTGAATACCCCCCCGCACCCTCAACTCCACCCATATCACCATGCTTGACTGCACACTGCGAAGCAGTGAGCGCTCCCAGAGCTATCTGCTTCATCGGACCCTGATGATAGTGTGGAGACTGGCGTCTGAGCTGGCCGATAGCTGTCGGGCGCTCTCTGTTCAGAAATAGAGATGTGCAAGAATGGAAAAATATCACGAACCCAGTCATTATTTCCTGTCCTTTAATGCTGTTGCATCATCCTTGCTTGTGTTAGCACACACACTTTAATCCTGGTTTGACTCAGATAATTTTTTTTGTTAGAAAATATATAACAAATAACATCTGTGGCCTGCTGGACTTCATGCCCCTCTAATGTTGAGTTCTATAAAAAACACGACGTGCACAGGAGAACGTGCCTCACTACATGTGGCTCTCCTCCTGAGTTTTCTCTTCAGTTGAAAGGTGAGGTGATTGCAGGTCAGAGGTTGAGTACCGGTCTGCTGTGCATGTGTGCTGCTGCTTCCTGTCGACTGTAAGTCTACTGGTAGTCTGCGATGGGGTCACCACACAGGACTTTGCATACAAAAAGGAGAACAAACAACGGAGAGCTAGACCCTCCCCCACTCCCCAGTCTCGTTCCAAATATCAGCATGTAAAGACAGTGACAAAGCTCATGTCCAGCGATGTGTGTGGGCTTTAACTGGGGAGAAGTTCTCACTCCATTCCCAAGTTAGGCTTGAAGATGAAAAGTTTGAGAGAATTACCCCTCATTTAAATTTTTCACCAGCTCATGAAAACAGCACACAACATGAGTTTGTTTTGAAAGAAGTCCACGAGGCAGTGAGTCCTTAGCTTTTCCAGCTGACTGGCTGCTCTGATTGTAGCCATGCTAAGCTGGGTCAGTGGAGACTCCCAGTAAATGGCCCTGTCGCCAGTGCTCTCTGCTGCTGAGTCGACTGGCGAAATAATGAACCGCACAGGCCTGTTTGATTTCCTCTGGAGACAGCTGAGCGGGAGTCTGATCCACATACAGCCCTGGCTCCCACTAACCCAATCTGCTTCACCCCGCTCTTTCTCTCTGTCTCTGACTGAGAGACGGCATATACGCAGGCTTTTTTAGGGTACATCTATTCACTGTGATTTATCGTAAATTAAAAAGCTCGGAGCTCAGTTGCACAGCTAGAATGCCCTTTCTGACTGCCTGGCCATGCTCCACACTGTCTGAGCTGGATTCCATTTCCTCTCATGTCTATTGCGTTGCTATGTAGCAGACCAATAATTCACATGAAATTGTGTGTTTCCAAGGAAAGGTTCATTTAGCCCTGCAGTTTGTGGCGCATAGTGATCATGCTAAAATTAGACAGCTGGCATGTATGAATATTTTATGTACCAAAATATTATGTAGCTGTACATATAGACGCTGCTGTCAAGTGTGACTTAGTGAAAATAGCGATTTTGGGCGGACTGCACAGCACTATGGCAGTAACATAATTATGGGTCCATGATATTACAGTGCAAAAGTCAGAAGGACTGGTAAAGGCACAGTCATGAAGGAGCACACTCAATCCAGTATTTTTCTGGGAAAGGAGGTTGGCTAGCATGCAGGCAGCCAGTGGTGATGTGTCTTGGCAGGCACAGATAGGGGCAGTGTAGTCATGGACCCAGTCATCATCCTCTGGCCACACATTCCTACCCTATCTGTGCAGTAAACTGGATCTCCTTCTCCCTCTTATCAGCTGTCAGGAATTTTCTATCAGAGGGCCTCTTTCTCTCTCCCTCACTATCTCTTTTGCTCTCTTGTTCTGACTCCCTCCCTCTTTTTTTCTCTCTTCCTGTCCCTTCCTTGGAGCTGCAGAGCTGACACAGAGCAGAAACGGTTAATGGTCATTAAGATAAGGAAGCAAGGAGACGTCAGGCGGCTCCTAGGACAGGCTGGAACCCAAACAGCTCTGGTGCCTACTGCGTCACTGCAGCAGGAGGCCTACTGGCCCCGGGAAATACCGCTCACATAAGACACACACATAAAACAAACAGACTTGATAATTACAATTAATATGACATACTGTTAGGGCCCTCTGTCTAGATTCTTTACAATTCTTATTAAGTGGATGTTTTTGTGAACAAAAAGTCTTGTTTTTCTGTGAAACACTATATTTAGTCAACAATCAGTCAGTTGTTTCGTTGCTTTGCATTCCGAGATCACGATACTGTAAATTCCATCATTATCTCTCAGTCTCTGTTTTAACTAAAACTGTATTCACTTTCCACTATTTTGTGTGCATTTTTCATTCAATTTCAACTGATTTTATTTTCATCTTTATTGTTTTATTGTAGATGAACATGTTTCAAATTGACAGCATTTCATTTTAGCTGTATGAGAACGTGGCAGTTATTTCCTCCTTATAATGGAAAATATAAATAATTTCAACAGTACATACAGTTATACATGACACCAGAGAGCGAGGCTGCAAATCAGAAACTACTGCACACAACTGCATTTTCCATCGCTCTTTCTCTTCTTGGAACTATTATGACCAGAGGGGGCAGCTCCTCTTCTTCTTCTGAGATAAAAGCATTTTCAATTGAATTATGTGAGTGAGCATTTACATTGGTCATTATTTCTAACTTTAAATTCTTATTTTTACCTCAAAACATTCACGACTACTGAATCAATACATTCTGTATCATAAAATATAATTTTGTCATCTAAATTTTCGCAGCATTCTTAGAGCTTTTAAGTATAGTTTTACTGAAGTTCTTGTTGATTTCATTATAGTTATTTTATTTGTGTATCTTTTCCAGTGACACTTTCATTATGTCACTTTCTATAACAGTGACTTATTAGACTTAAGTCATGAAAATAACAAAGCTGAATTCATGGTTTCTAATAAGTTACTGAACAACATAAAATGACAATTTTTGCTTGAGATCTCAACCTTAAGAGAGAAACTGTAAAGCCAAATATGTGGAGTGAAATACAGTGTTTCCCTGTAGAAGTTTATGGCTTAGTTTGGGCTCACTGCTGAGATAAAGATTACAACTGAAAACTCTTGTGAGCAGAGTACCACTTCAATACTCTCCTGTCCTGCATGTCATCTGAACATCTGGTCTCCACACACTGCAAACTAAAATACAACTACAATTCATGCCACTGTGCACATAATCCTGTAGTATCAAAGTACAAGCAGAGGGGTCTCTCTTTCCTCTCTTTCCCTCCCTGTGATGACAGACCCCTGAGAGGAGCCCTTTGTTGGTAATTGAGCTTACCTCATTTTCAAAATACCAGGAGCCCTGCTGGATAATAAAAATGTGCCTATACTGGGGTACATATTTCTGGCAGAAGCCAAACAGCGCTATGCACAGAAAACAGAGCTATGCTTGTTGAATTAGACCAGAAAGAAGGAAAAGGTTTGTTTTTTTCATTCCCTGACTTTTCTTTGGTTAAGAATTTTTTTCCCCCGCTGCCTTAACTACAGTGGGAGAGTGGCCTTGCGTGGAGTCTGGATCGCTGGGACCTTAGTAATATCCACCAGGGAGCCTGTAATTACTCAGACAGCACTGCTGCCATCAGGCCACGCCCCCAGCACTCTGCAGGCTTGGCGGCCTGTAAACGTGTCAGTGGCAGGATGTCTCTCCTCCTCTCTACACTTTTTTTTACATATAAGAGGAAGGTCAAATACACTCACTCTCAAAGAACACAAATTACAGAGGCGACCTTCAGTGTCTACCTATTTGCATTGGATGATGATAAATGACGTGAAGATGCTCTTGGCCCTTAAACTGTTAGTATGACTCCTTTATGAAAACAAAATGTCACGTCTCTCCATGTAGTGTGACAATGTTGGGTTTGTAGCTATGAGGCAAGGTGACAACAACCCCTGGGTCCTTTAAGTAATGTTTTTCGATGAATCAGGACACAATTTTAATTGAGAGCCTCCATTTGCCATCTCCAACAACAAAGCAAATCATTACAAACTTTTTGCTTTCTAATATACCAGAATAAAAAACAGGAATACTCAAGATTAACTTTGATAAAAGCGCAATGTGCACAATATCGTCCATACTACTGGCGGAGCAAGCGAGACATAGTTGCATGTGATCATACATAGGCACACAGGAATGTTTCTCTCCTCCTAGCTTACACACAGTCTTGAGTACTGACTATTGGCTATCTTACCATCAGTGTGTAGACTGGCAGACACGAGTCTTTGAAATGTGATCCTTGTCCCAGCCAAGTCCTGCCTTCATCATCCTAATTGGATGATTATATCCAGAACAACATTATTTTAACTTGGAGTGAGACGGGGGAGTCCTTTAATGCTAAGTAAATTCCTCTTGACTTGCTATTTGTACCCATGGCAAAGAGTTACCAGCTTCACGCTGTCAGGACTGGGAACAAAGCGGAGCTTGGCTTGGCCTTGTCAGCATTTTAGCTATTTCAGTGGTCATCCGTGTATCAAAAAATCCTAAAAACAGACAAAGCCTCTTGAATATTTGCTTAAACTTTCAATGCCCCATAATCATGCCAGTAATGATAGTGTGTTTGCTTTGCCCAAACACTGGGGGCTCTGTTCTAAACACATAAAAAACACACTCATACACACACAGACACACACACACACACACACACACACACAACCACACACAACCACACACAACCACACACACACACAGGGACGGTGAAGAAATTATAGACCAAGGGCACTGACTTCTAGTCACTTAAGTGCACAATGTACATAAACATATGAAGACTACACTAAAATCAGATTCAATTTATATTGAAACAAACTATTAGTAAAATCATGATTTTCACAACATGGGCAGCGAGTCATTGGCAGAGATGATAATCAAAGTCAATCAGACACAGAAGTTAAAGCAAAATAACACTGTGAAGTGTAATAACACTTTATCCTTATTCGTGCTGGATATTACATTGGTTATGATTTCCCTTCAAGTCCTCAAATGACTTGCATGCATTTAATATTCTCAGTAATGAGAAACACCCGCACGTTATATGGTCCAGGGATGCAAATGTTATTGAGTCAGTGGCAGTGTATTCCTGAGTGATTCTGTTGGGAGACATTAAAAGCTTAAATAAAAAGAAGTTTAAACATCAAAGGCTTTGGTTTAAAAAAACAACATTTAGCCGGAGGGGAAAATTGTACAGTTACCTACAATGTGCCAGGCTGCTTGCCAGTTGCAAAACAGGTCATGGAAAATGTACATATCCAGCACAGAGAAAAGGCAAAACCACAGAGTTATTTAAAGAGTCCAACAGCATTGTCATTCTTCATTTTAAAAAAATAATCTTTTCTTTGTTTACAATACTAAGAAATTCTTCAGGCAGTGTGTGTCTTTGCATTTGTGTGCGCAGGCACACACAAGCGAGCTTCAATTCATGCACAGTCATTTGCTCACTGTTGACTGAAGTGAGTCAGAATAAATTAGACTAACACATACACATACACTAAATCAAATCCTGATGTATGCATCACCCCCATCACCTCTGGCCTGTACACTGCATTAACAGCCTGAAGTGTGCCAAGGCATTACTAAAACAGCAGCAGTCTAAAACTATGGCATTATATGGTTTTCTAAATAGAGAGCATCCTGTCACGACACTGAGTGAGTGTGAGTGAGAAAAGGGGGACGTGTTTCCTGAAGGCTTAAAAGAGGGAATTAGCATTAGCCTTGTCACAAGGTCAGGGTTCACATCAGGGGTATGGTGGCAGAAGAGCAGTCACATGACCACCTCACTGGCAACTGATGCTTAAGGTTCTTGGCTGCAGGGCCTTCAGCAGGTGAACAGACACTTCACTCTATATTCTGAACAACATGCAGCAGCTTCTGGGGAGTTGATGCTGTCATCACCTGGCACAAAGCTGGAGGTAATGCTGCTTTCAGAGAAGTGTTTTAGTTTTAGCATTATTGTGTCTAATTAACATTTCTATCTCTGACCCCCTGCAGCATCCTAAAAAAACTAACTCTACAATATGTCAGCAACATCACATTAAAGTGCTACTATTAGCCCCAGTTTGTGCCTCTATGTAGGCTATTATCAGCATGTCTAAGCCTGAGCTGAGTACCTCTCTGAAAAATAAATAACTTACAACTTTTCAAAGACCCAGAAGGTTGTTTAAAACACCTTGCTAAAGACCAGAATCCAGACAGACTTCTAACCAGGTGGACGAAACAATATTGTCTGCTGCACAGAAAAGGAAAAAAAGGTTTTAGCCAGGAATGACATACTTGTCATGTCCTTGTTCAATTTGTACAACCCAAAACACCAAATTACAAGTCATATTAAAATATTTCATTATAGGTTATATTTGTGTATATTGAGGTTGCTTTCCATTCTGTTTTCATTTTCATTCAAAATAATGCATTTCGATTATCCTTGTATCATCCAAAAGAGCAACGAGATATGTCAATTCTGTCTAACTGAGTAGGAAATACAGTAGCAACTTGTGAAAAGGGTTTAAAAAAATCAGCTTGGAGCAAATAAAATATTTTTGCAATGCACTGTATTTTTGCACCCAGATGATCAGAAGAGGATTCTGTGTTTTTCTGATACCCGATATTTAGATTTTGGAAAACTCGATGCTTTGCTGTGACCTGTAATGGAAATACATCAGAAGCAGAAACTGAGGCAACTCTACTATAAAATCTGGGATTCGAAGATGTTGTTATTCAAACGAATGGTTCAAATAATGGTCAAGCATTGAAGCAAAGCTGTGAAGACTTACAGCAGCACAAACAGTGTTTTTTATATATATATATATATATACACACACACAAAACCTGATGATGTGCCTTTCACTGCAGAATCAATGAACACACTCTCTGCCTGTTGGTTGAGTAAGAACATGTATGTACAATACAAAATGACTTGAAACATGTGTTTGCCAGACCTGGCTGGCATTTCCTCTAAAGCAAAAGCTAACCCAAGAAACTCATGATGCAGAACAAGAAATAAATCATGAGTGAGGGCGTATATAGACTAAAGACAGTTTCTGTCATCCAGGGCCTTGCTTGTTTGTACTCTTTCCCAGGCTGCCTGGATTCATTAACACATAGCCCTTGGCAGCACCCAGTTTGGCACAGGGTTGAGCTGGAGGACAACCACGGCTGTGCAGTCTTCGCACACCAGGAGATGAGGACATGTCTTCTCCACCCATCCACACTCAACCTCACTCCACCCTGCACAGCTCCCTCCTCTGGCATAATCAATTCCCTCCACCCTTCCCTCCAGTGTCATCTGGCTCAGTCCTGAGGGCAAATGTACTGAATAGTTTCATGCTATGGTTCAACAGACGTAATTAACACAGAGTATCAAGCTTGAGAAAAGTCAGCAGATTTTAGATTACAGAAACAATGAGCAGAGTTGATGCTGGGTGGAGAAAACTGGTGGGAGTAGACATCCATTTAGAGACCGAGGAGGCAGTCCTAAGATGTTGTGTTTCCAGTCATTACCGCCTTGCTTTGTTTAAACCCCCTCAGCTGGCCAGGTACTCCCCCTCCACTCCTCCTAACCCTCACTCTCACCCACAATGCACCTGGAGCAAGGCCAGGGCTGCTGTTAATTTGGCCTCATTATTAAGTTAAATGCAGCGCGGGCGGCGGTGCTAGAGCTAATGAGCAGTGCAGAGCTGGCTGTGCTGCTCCCAGCCTCCTGTCCCAGCCATTAGAAAAATTAGAGAGTGGAAAATGAGTCAAGGGTTGTGGAGGCCTTAATTGAAGTCTTGAATGAAACTGTCTCTGATCTGAGTAAACCCTGCTCTGACTGGGAAGGTCTCAACCCCCACTTAGAAACAGAATAGCTCCTGTTGGAGCTAGAATGTGCGTTTATGTCAAAAAAATCAACATGGTGTAGGACAAGGTGTTTTAGGTAGGAACCAATACATGACAGTGTCTACAATATCTTCATTGTGTGTGTGTGTGTGTGTGTGTGTATATATATATATATATATATATATATATATATAATACAAACACACACACATACACACACGTGTGTTAGAGTGACCTCCTTTGGTTGTGTTTATGCACAAGATGGTATCTGAGCTGTGTGGGTGGCAGGGTCTCTGCTCGGGGGGAGCTGTGGCTTTAGAGGAGAAGCTCGGAGCAAGGGCACTAAAAAATACACATGTGAGAGACAAGCAGAGCACTCAGCATATCAAAAGACAAAGTTACACTTAAGGCTTTTAAAGGGTGGAAAAAATACTGATTTGTATGGCATAAACTTTTCAAAGCTGTCCGCTACTCTCGTAGAGAATAGTATCCCTCTTAAGTAATCTCAGAGGCCGTCCATCATCTAGCCACTCAGTCAAGACCGTGAGAGACTGGGAGGTTTAGGAGTCTCTATGTTTAGATGACTTTGAGGGTTTTTCCTCTGCAGCCTTGCTAAATTGTCCAAACACGACCACACTGGCATTCATTTGCACTTCAGCCCAACACAGCTTATCCTGACCACACATTGACAATGTTTTTCTGGGAGATACTGGAGAGATAGCTGGCCAAATCTTTGAAACCAAATCAGCAGCTTTCAGAGATCAGCAAGAGGCTCCATTTCGATATTAAAAGAGAGAGAAAGATCAGTTCTCTGTTTAGGTTTGGCTGAACTCTAGAAGGAGATAATAGCCTGAGGTTGGAGGGACGGGGGAGCAGATGATGGCGATGATGGTGTGTGCGTAGTTTGTGGGTGTTTCCTTGAATCGGACAGGCATCTCTGCTTAGATTTGTCTCAAGGGTCAGAGGTTGTAGTAACTGAGCTGTGTTCAAGTGCCTTACCCAGGCTCTTGTCTCCCTGTTGCTGCACTGTGTGGCTGGGGACAGTGGAGAGAAAATTCCTGTGACAGTATTGTCCTCCTGCAAGCTTGCCTCTGATGGAGAGCACTTAGCCATGTTTATAGCTGTACAGGTTCAAAGAGAGGCCAGCAGCACAATGGAGCAGGGTAAGTTGGCTGTAGCACCACTGTGTGGGAAACACCATCACACACCAAGGAATCAAAACAAAGACACAGAAGGGGAAAAAACTCTGCAAGGATTGAGGAAACTGCCATTTTTCCCCCATTCTATTTTGCCACGATGAGTTCTGCAGAAAACATTTCCTCAACACAACAGCGATATTAGCCAGAAGGTCCTGTGGCACAATAGTAGATCTTTCAGGAAACTGACAACAGACATTAAGTTCATTAGTGCAGCAGTCAAAAACATTTTGTGCTCAGTGAAAAAATATTTTTCAGGCAATGAAATGCCTAACTTTTACAAAAGCTGGCCTCTGATTGGAGAATGTCTCTTTCTCAGCGAGCCATTGGCTGGGTGAATGGGTGCAGCCATAAGGCCATCTATAGGGCAGTGTTGTCAAAAGTATTACATCAATGTGCATGACACTGCTGACTGGTGGTAACAGCTCTTACTTTATGTTGACTTCCCGTCATAAGAACAGAAATCTGTGCATATCTGGCGTCAGTGTAGGTGAAAGGCAGACACAAACGCCACATTAAAGGGATAAAACTGGAGTTTGGGTTTTAAGTAAATATTTGGTTACCTCAGCTTCAGCACATGTCCTGCATTTAACTAAATAGTGTGCTGACACTGACTATCACATACAATAAAGGCAAGCAGTCTTCTCGTGGTGGCCTTCTCACCCCAACCAGCCCCTGTGACCTGTCCTTCAGCCGCCTCCCCCATGCTTTAATCCAGCTAACCTTGTCAAAACCACCAGACCTCATTCAGAACAAGCAGATGACTCTCTGCACGCCAGTGGCCTCTATAAATAGAAATTTCATTGAGGAGCAGCAGGCTGAATGGGAGGTATTGTAAACAGTGGGCCAGCCTAAAGCCTTACACAGGGCTAACCTGGGAAAGTGATGGAAAGTGACATGCTGCAGCCATGAGGCATGCAGTACAATAACAAACTGACACCACTGTACCACTGTCCTTCACTTCACATGTAAAGGTTTTACCTCACACTGTTAAGTGCCAGAAACCTACTTGCAAAAAGCATACTAAGAACATTCTTTGGGTTAAGCAACAAAACAATGTGGTTTATGTTTACTTCTGAAGTAAGAACACTGTCTCTGACAGATTTCAACTTTTCAAACTTTCCTGTGGCCCCTTAAACAATACAAAAGATGGGATGTTTGTGGGAAGACAAAAGTTGACGCTCACTCTGCATTTTGTATAAAGAACAGTCTGTGACATGTGATCCTTAACTGGCCATGAAGCACACAACTGTCCTTTACATTACATATTTGTACATACATATTATGACTGGTTCGTCTCCACAGATGAAGTCGTTTTGAGCCACAAAGAAAGCCTCTGTTTCAGCTACGTGATTCACTGATCATCAATTCATTTTCTTACCCTGTTTATACACAAGGGAGTGTAACAGGCCCATTCTGGCAGAGGTTAAAAAGTTTGGCATGGGAAATATGTCTTCCTCAGGAGGAAAAAAATGTGTTGGATAACTGAAAGGATTATTTTGTGAACGAAACTGTGGCATTCAGTGACATCAAAAACTGGCTGCCATTCAGTCAGTTCAGCTATTTGCAGAGTGATGGATGGATCTGATGTAGTCTCACAGGCGAGACAATTTGATCAGTGTGGCTAAGGACACACATCTAGTCTAACACTATGAGCGTTGCTGTTGGCACAGCAGAACAGCAGGGGTCTGACTTTGACTCATGTCTGGGGGAGGAACAGAGTTTTAGAAAATTGAGGGTGCATTTGCAGATTTTAAGTGCTTCTATCCACCTCTGGCTCTTTTCATTCTCAAAATCTTTAACCAACTATAGAGGAGCCTAGACAGTCACCTACCAAAACCCAAAACACATGGAGGGAGGGAGGGAGGGAGGGAGGGAGGGAGAGAGAGAGAGAGAGAGAGAGAGAGAGAGAGAGAGAGAGAGAGAGAGAGAGAGAGAGAGAGAGAGAGAGAGAGAGAGAGAGAGAGAGAGAGAGAGAGAGAGAGAGAGAGAGAGAGAGAGAGAGACTGAACCATTTTTAAGCCACTCATTTGAT
The DNA here is from genome assembly GCF_017976325.1 of Chelmon rostratus. Taxonomy (NCBI): domain Eukaryota; kingdom Metazoa; phylum Chordata; class Actinopteri; order Chaetodontiformes; family Chaetodontidae; genus Chelmon; species Chelmon rostratus. Next base: position 17,653,760 of record NC_055663.1, on the reverse strand, counting down.
TCACAATTCACACACAGATCCCAGCCAGGGGGCAGGGATTTTGAGGAGGAGAGATCAGTAGCCAGGCTTAACTTAAAATGTCAAATGCTTTACTTTGACTTCATGGAAAAAACACAGTTCAGAGGACCCGACAGACCACATGCTACCAAGCATTTTTCCCTCCTTACTTGAGAAAATCTCAGAAGCAACAGGTACAGACCAGCTCTTTCACTGAGCTGTAGCAAAACAACGAGGTGCTTCAGTCCTGAAGGCCAATGATACCCGATCATCAAACTGCCACCAATTAGAGCATTAGGAGAAGTCATTTATTTTGCCTATGTTAGAGAAGGTGCTAAACTCCATGAACCATTCCCTCATACCCCTGCTGAAATTTCATCCAGAGCAGCCCTGGCCCCACAGAGAGAAAGAGGGATATTGTGGGGCTAAGTGAGACGAGGGCTCTGGAGACTGTGCTCGCCAAAGTAGACCCTGCCAGTCCAGGGTCAGCTGGAGAAATGACAGCCCCCCCTCTCATCATTCCTCTCCTCTCTTCACAGCCTGGCTGGAGGACTTGGTACTACAAATTCACTGTTCACAACAGAAAACTCAGACCCATCAGTTGTGGAGGGGCTGCCAAAGTGCAGGGGGTTGGAGGGGTGCCTGACGCCCTCCCCCTTTTTCAGCCTATGACCTAATGCAGGTAAAAGGTGAGCCTTGGTGTAACACTGTGCCCCTCTCTTCAGCCTCACACCCAAATCTCCCCATTTAGGTATTTGTTGAACCTCCTGCACTGAAACCGCTGCCTGTACAGGAACAGATTGGGTGTTTGGCAGCACACAAGTTTCCATGCATGCTACGCAATGAAAGGAGAGCCTACCCAACTCCACAACTACGGTACTCCTGAAAGTAAGTAAGTATCTTGAATAAGCAAGACTAAGCAGCTCTTCAGGTTATTTGTCAGTAGATATGATTCTCAACTCTCAACTCCTGAAAAAATGCCAAAAAAGTTGCTTTTTTTCATAAATCAACATTTATAAATGAGAACATCAGTGAACAAAATGAAGAAGAAGACATGATGGAAAGATGAACTCCTGAGCACACACAGGGCAGGAAGTAGTGTGTTTGCCTGGTGTCTCATCTGAGAGGTGTTTCCAGGTGCTGCTCAAGTGGTTTATCTGATTTAGGCCCCTGAGGATTGTCAGCTAACACCTAAGCTGTCATGGTTTTGCCCAGCGCAAATTAATACATCAGCTATCACAGCAAACACCTGAAACCAAACGTCTGACACACCAGCATGAAGACAGATGTATTCTGATTGCTGAATTACATACAGTGTCCAGTGAAAAGAAATACTGTGGAAGAAATACTGAATGTGGTAGTTATAAAATACCATACAACAGCACCCAGAATTTCTTTTGGAGCTGTAATGTCTTAAAAAAAATTAAACACATGAAATCTGTTGATCATTAAAATATCTATAAATGCTCGCTATTTGTATCTATGGCAGTGAACCTTTATAAACATGCTATAAAACGTTCACCCCTTCTGATGAACAGCACCCTCTGCTGCTTAGCCTCTGAACTATCATCCATCCACTTCCTATACAGGCTAAACTGTTCTGGATCAAGGTGGTTGAAGCCTATACCAGCTTGCACTGGGTGAGGACTCAAAACAAGTCACCAGTTCAAATATAAAAAGATGAAGAAATTCACATTTACATTTAGACCCATTAGCTGAACTAGCTTTGATAAAAACATGTTTTTCAAAACAACAGCACAACAAAACAAGCCATATAATAACATATTCATTGAGAAGACTGGCTATAAAATCTAATTCAATTAATACATGAAATGCCTTTAAGCGTGTCACCACAAAAAAACAAAAAACAAAAACAAGGTTAACATTTTGTCCTCCATAGTGAACATCATTAATCGCCTTTCTGGAGAAAGTACAGAAAAACACCCATAAAATAAAGTTAGTTTATTCTTTTGATGTTATTAAAAAAGTCTTATAAAGTACCATGTGAGTCATACATAGTGCAATACTGTGTGATTATGAACGAATCTTATTAACTGCAACATCCAAGAGAAGCAATTTCTGGAAAACTGACCACTGGAAATCCTTAGCCAACTCTTCTCTCTTTACAAGCCAGAAAAGACATATTACAGACATCATATGATGTATGGATGAAAAATAATGTGCAATGGCAAATGTATTCAATGATGCCACAGACAAGCTCTTCACTTACATTGTCATTTTAGTGTAAATCAGTCTATATTATTTTTGCCTGAATTGCTCAAAAGAGATGATTAGGCATAATTCCCTACAATTAAGAGTGGCGGTCTTGTATCAAGAGTCAATCCCAAACTGGGGAGGAGGGTATTTCATCCAGCGGCACTGCACAAGGCTCCAACAATAACACCTCCCCACTGAAAGGAAATTCCTCCGCCTCCTCTGCTCTCGGCTGGAACACACAGCTCTCTTAATCCCGCTCTGGTAATGAGGTCATTTCACAATATAATTTTCTACCTCCTTTTTTTTTATTTTAACAAATTAAAATCTGGCATTTGCCAATTACAGGATTAAAACTTTGTGATTTATCATTATTTTACATAAGATACTGTCTTTCCAAAACTATAAATGATTACATATAATCTGATGAAAGGGTATATTTTCGTATGAGAATCTTTGATCCTTTAGACATTCAGTAGTGTTTCTGCAGCTGAGATCAGAGGCCTACAGTGAAGTGGGAGTGGACGGAGAGGAGGTGGTAAGGCAGTAATGGAACAGACAGAGATGTTGTTGAGAGTTATGCCCTGCCAAAACCAACTCTGATCACTGCTCTGAAACCATCTGATTGCAGGAGCAGCCAGTCTGGCCTTAAGTGGAGGTGACAGTGTGTCTAGGAGACACGTTACAAGTCAGAGGAAATTGGAGATAAACAGATAAAAGAATGCAATCTCTGCTGGAAGTAGCAAGTCACAGGGGGCAGGAAATAAACCTGTATTTAAGCTGATTACCCAGAGTCCCAGCCCCTTTCAGCAGCTCTGTACAGCCCGGCCTCACCACTACCAACGTTGTTAATTAGAGATTTGCTGAGGGGAAAAAAGGCAGCCTTGTCAGACTTGCAGGAGTGTTAGTGATGGCTGGCTGGAGGGGGACATGCAGGGCTCTTAATTGGGTCTGTATGCTGTATCGGTGGCTGGCTGGAGCGCTGGTGATGATTGCTGTGAGCAGGTGGCCGTGGTGGCAGCTCCATGCAGGCCGTCCCAGGCCAGCCTGTCTGTTCTTGTCAGGACCTGGAACACTGAGCAGACAGCTCCTGAGCCCCGCGCTCATTACGCCAAGTTGCCCACCCTGTTGCCTAGCAATGCCCTCACAGCCTCTCCACAACACTTTCTCCCTGGTCCCACACTGTAACCAGCAGTCGTGGAGGAGTACTTCCACACAGTCCAGCTATGGGAAAAAAGATGAATACAGTGCTACCTCTCAGTGTCCACTTTAAATGCAACATGTGGTACATTAAGCTTGCTGTAATGCATCATGTTTTCCTATTGCAACCAACAATGTCCACCATATAGTATTATGTCGGTGCCAATCCACAAATGCTGCAAAACTACCCAGATTCATCGCTGTCTCACCAACAGTGTGCTTTCTATGAAACCATCTTCACCTTCATTACTGAAACTGAACTGTCATCCGATGTGTGTATTTGGATTTTAATCAGGCAATGTCTCAGACACGCCACAGCTGGTCATACGTGACATTTGCGATTACGATCTGCCTACAAACAGAACTTCAAAAACACATAAATGCAGACATGTGCAAGCTTTCACACACGCACAGGAGTAGTTAAGATCTTGGAAGCATTCTTGCAAAATATTCTACCGACTTTTTCTGGCAGTTATCCCCATTTGCACCAGAGTGTAACAAAACTAGGAGTGAGGAGGGGTAACTTCATACTAATAGTGCTTGTGACTTCAACTGCAATCCAGCAACTGGACCAGCAACTGCGAAGAGACAATGCAGCAGTCAAGAAATCAGTGTTCACAGGCCTATAACCCTCCAAACGGTCCTGGTGCCAATGTGACACTTGTTGGCAAAATGAGAATCTTGTACATTTTTGAGTGATACAACTGCCTGAGGCAAACTTTACAGGGAAAACTCTTTGCATGGGGGCAGGACATTTTTGAAGCAGTATTTTTTTCTCTTTGTATTACCAAATGTCATCAGTTCATTGGGGAAATCTGTGTCCCAGGAGGCCCTAGCATTTCTTTTGCTGCGGTTAGATTACTTTGGACAGTAGTCAGCCAAAGTTTCATGATTCAATGGAATTTTGATGAATGCTACAAATGAAGTGTAAAAGAATCAATCATGGGTTTGACTGGACAGACTTTGGAGAAGGGCATGTGGAACAGTGCCTGAGCTGGAAAATGACAGGAAACAGTAGAATGACATCAGTTATGGCACAGTGCAGGGCTTGTTTAATGAAATGGAGAAATCAATGTGCTTCTATAACGCCTTTTAAAACATGGAGCACACCTCAAGACTCCAGTTGTGAATTAAAAAAGGACATATTTCATGCAACCGCAGAAGAAATTGGAGCAGAGTTGGAATCCAATCAAAACCAACATCACCCCCTAATATGCAGTGACTAATCTGGCAGTAATAGATGTTATTTTCACTTCTCTCTTCTCAAAGGGTTATGGCTTGAAACTAAAATGAAACCAACTTCTTTTGTACTGTGCCTAGGATCTGTACTATTCAAGTTGATTTAATCCAGTCATCAGTCCACTAAATGACACAGAGTCCCCACAGTCCAGTCAGTGTTCCGAGGGCAGGCTGTCCGGTGTTGAAAAAGGTCAATATTAAATCATGGCCCCACCCTGAAGGCTCTCTCTAACATAATCCACACCAGGACTTGTCCACATTCTGTGGTGCCGCTCCAGTTACCGAAGCCGTGGAGAGGGGAAAACTCTCAGCCTGAGACCCACCTCACCGTGCCAAGAAGCCCACAGCATGCGAAAGCTGAAAACCCAAAGGGCGATCATTTGTCACGGGCAGTTCACACGTCTGGAATGTCTCAGTTTGTGCACTCAGAATATCAGACAAGATGGGTGGTGTTCCTGGAGATCAGGGCCGCTCTCATGTCGGGCGATCAAAGTAAGCAGGACTGGCGCTACAAGGTTCACACGCAGCTGTGTCGTCCCTGGGGTTGCACTTGGGCTGCGGGTGCTAGACCTCACTGTGGAAGTGCCTGTAAATAAATGGTTTTGTCACTGTGTTCACACATTCCTCCAACCAATGGGCCTGCTCTTCCATTAGCATAGGCTGCCATGCTCACAGCTGACTGCTGACATCAGCTCATGACATACACTTACAGTAGGTGACCAAAAATGGCAGAGTTATCTTCTCAAGTACACATTTCGCAATCTTTGAAATCACTTTTATCGAAACTCATTTATTGAAATGAGTTACGTAATGCTCCATTCATTCTTTCTTCTCTTCTCCAAAACATAAAGCTACAGCTCTGAAGTCATTGCTCCAGCACATTACCCCTTATGGTAGATGATTCTGTCACCTTTGGACAGAGTCAGGCTAGCTGCTTTCTCCATTTCCAGTCTTTATGCTAAGCTAAGCTAACTGTTTTCTGGCTCTACCTTCATATTAAACAAACAGATGTGAAAGCAATTCAATCAACTCTCATCTAATTCTCAGAAAGAAAGAGAATAGGTGTAAAAAAAATAGCTAACAATTTCTTCAAACGTCACTGTAGTCAAGGGGAATGTGTTAAGGGCGCTCTGCATTTTTGGCTTTTGGCTGAGGAGGTGGTAAAATTGGAGCAGAGGGCTCGGTTAATGAGAGTGAGGAAATCAGAAGGTAAGGCAGGAGTGCAGTACCTGTGCTATGGTCTTTCCATGAGGAATTTGAGGAATGCCCAAACCTCTGTAGTCAATATTTGCTTTAGGCGAAATGATAAGAACAGCTCAGTCTCTCACCAACTACAACCGGGACACCAGCCAAAAATTTGCACCCAAAGGAACACATTCAAACCGACTTTTAACTAGCCAAATGTTTGACTTGCATTGCCTTTAGAACATTACGCACGGTCCCACGCAGACGATTATTGATCACATTGTTACCTAGCCAATGCTATGTCATGATCAAACAGACAATCGTATGGGAACAATCTGACCTTGTGTTGTCATTTGACCTTTGTCCTTGGCATCAGTACCCCTGACTTCCCTTTGCCCAGTGCTGTACTGGACGATATCTTAGAGCCCTGTCATTTTTCACTCTCTTGGGTTGTGGTGAATAGGGTCAAAAGGATTTGTTTATTTTCACCTTTCTACAAAACATCTTTCACCACATTTTGTGGCCAGGCAGTTGGATATTTGAGATTGAAAAGGCTCACTAAAAGAGAAAAATGAGCCTGCGGACTCACTAATAATGAATCATTATGAGAAGAAAAAACGACAGCAGAAAAGGAAAACAAAGTGGATTTCCTTCTGGCTGGTCTGACATTACTGGGATGTTTAACTTAGAGTACCAAGGGAGGTGAACTATGCAGACCAATACACCAGGCCCAGGAGAGTGAGAGAGTGAGCAACAACAACAGAAAGAGAGAGAGAGAGAGAGAGAGAGAGAGAGAGAGAGAGAGAGACAGAGACAGAGACAGAGACAGAGAGGAAAAGGGAAAATGTAATTAATCACACTACAGTCAGTGGGTCTGGTCTGGTGGAGGTGTTCTTGAGTTCTGGGTTTGTTTGTCAGTCTTAAGAGAAAAGCCAGTGAAACGGGAATGCTGTATATGGGTGGTCAATTAGTTTACAAATTTCAGCTGTGACAGCGGCATTCTCCACAGCCCCGGCCCCAAACTCCCTCCTGCCATCCCTGACCAAACCACATCATATCAAGGCCCAAACCTCATGCCGTGATCTGAGGCATTCCCTGGGCTGCAACATAAAGAAGCTCACTCGATTTAGCCCGACCTAAATCAACAGCCTTTTACTGTGGTTACACTGGATTGCCTTACATCCAGGATCTGCCAGCGCTTTCAGCCCCTTTTCAGTTTTCCATGCGTCCGACGTGCTTCTGAGAACCAGACCTCCACCACTCTGTCACTCTGCTTTTTCACTTCCCTGGGATCGCAACATGCTGCACATCCTTTCCAATTTGACTGAATGAGCTTATACCTCTCTGGACAGATCAGTTTAACGTTAAAAGCCAAATAAAAGCCACATAAGCACACTGAAATCAAATCTGAGCACGGGATGAATAGGCTTTCCTGAGCTTGTCATGAATAGTGCGCAGAACCAAGAGTGTCTCCTGGTACGTAAGTGCTTCAGATAATGAAATGCTGACGGCAACAATGATCAGGTTTTCCAGTTGGACAAGGGAGTAATGCTTGGCTTTTACTACACTCGCTTGACGAATGAGGACAGCATCATAACTGCAGCGGGCACCACCAAGCTATACACTTGCATGCACACATACACACGTAAGTGTTGATAGACAAAAACCACACAGTGGATCATACCACAGCACTGTGGTTAATCTGGTGATTAACATTGTTATCAATCATCTTCTGTGATGCAGTGACAGCATTCCCACTGGGATTAAGCGGCTGACTAATTTAGTGTAAAAGGTTTCAATGTGCAAAGAAATAAGGCAAACGGGACCATTATTCTAAATCTTCACCTTTACGTAGATGATTATATAACATGAAATATGAACATATATCTGTGTCTTATGGCACTGTGTACTGCATGCAAGGGTGTGACTGTCCAGAGGCATATTTTTAACCACATAACATAATGTATCAGAACACTCAGACATCCACTTATTCACTTCAAAAGTATGCATCCATACCTTTCTGGCTCTGCGTACGTGCAGAAGATTGTGCTGATTACAATGAATGAACTCTAATACATTTGTCCCAGTGCGTGTGCGTGCCAATTTGCATGAATATGTGTGTGTGTGGGAGTTCAGGACAGGAAACGTAAAGGTTGAGCTAGTTCCTTGGAAACAAAGGCTCCTCCACATCTCCGCATGGGTCCTTTCCTTTCATTGGCGCCTGAGGCTCCTGTCCACATTACTGTAACACTTAAGAGGGAACATCCTGGAGCTGCCACCCCCACCTTTCCCATCGCCTTCTATGGGCTCAACCTATAGTGCATCACAGTCATGTAAAACACGAGCTGACAATGTTCTAAAAACTTTTGTGAAAGTTAAGAGTAAAGCCCTGCTAGGCTGGTGCCTTGTTCCTGAACTTTAGGCAAATGACAAGCAATGCTGGGAATGATCTGGTTTTCCTCAGCTGTGATTGCATGACAGTGACTCATAGACCCCATCGACTTCACAAACCCTTCATTGCTGTTTTACAATCTTATCTCTCTGGGCCTCACCTTACAATCTGTATCATCATCTGTCCTCCCACTCTCCTTCTCCATCTTTCAGCCCTCTCCTGTTTCCATGCTCTTACTCTCTGTTTAACTGCCACGGTTGAAAATTGAGTCATAACTTCCTGACGGCACTGTTCAAAGGTCACCCCTTACCCAGCCACCCCCCTCTCTCTTCCTCTCCCCTTTTCCTCCTCTCCCTTTTGGGAGGCCCCTCATCCAACACGCCCAGCACTGCATTCCACAGTGTGGGGAGCACCTTCAAACGCTGCACAAGCATAGCAGACCACGGCTCCCAGCAGCACGCGGGGCAACTGAGCCCCAGCCTCAGCTGCCACCAGGCCTCAGCACTAGGCTCAAGCCCTGCCGAAGAGAGCTTTCATTGGGGAGAAGTTGCAATGCAGCAGCAACAGAGTCTGCGTGATGACAAGGAAAAAGCAACTGTGTTTCTCAAGGAGCAGAGTGATAACTGTACAGTATTAGCCACCTTCAAGCTGCTGAAACCAGCTCCAAGTAAAACCCTCATGCCACAGTGGGGCCTCTCATGTCTGTGCTGGAAGGCTGGCAGCTGCGATAGTGGGGCGCAGGTCTCAGAGCACCTTTTCGTCTGACCCCCAAATCCTTAAGGTCTCTTGTACACTGCTCCGGTTTCACCCTCCCAAGGCTCCCAGGGTGCTTGGCTCTCAAAACAATAATGCTCTTGTGCATAGTCACATACCACAACATGGCAAATGTACAGTGCTGTAATGAACAACCAATTAATCCATTAGTTGACTGACGCAAATTTAACAGACCCTTGACTATTCCCCTCGCACGTCACCTTCAGTGGCAGCTAAACAGCGGAAGCAGAGACATCAGAAATATCACTGCTTGACTTGTTCTAGTGCAAATATCATGACTTTATTGTATTTTGGAAAACTCTGCTGGGTATTGTGTCGAAAATATTAGCATTTGTTTGAAAGCAAGCAAACAGGGTGTACAGTATTCTGTTGAAAAGTCATCATTAAATGAGCCAGAACCTACTTCTTTTGCATGTAAGCCGTTTTGTGTTCCAATAAGTATGTATAATGTACTGGATGTTTTAATTATATTTTAAGTTTAATTTTGGCTAAAATAATTGTACTATAAAATCTATATATTGTCACATGCCTGCTTGCAGCATAGGTCAGAAAAGCACAGTTCAGAGAAGTATTGACAGGAGTACTTACTCACACCTGTATCAGAGACAGACGACACCCTCTTGCAACCTCATACCTGTGGTATCTGGGTGCTGGATGTTCCTGAGTCTTTAGTGGTGGCACTGCGTTGCACTGGACAGCTGATGCATTTCACCTGAAGCACAGACAACACACACTATTGTGACAAAGTGAAACTATAGACACAAAACGCAAGATAGTCATGCACCTCACAGGTGAGCTGAAAAAAGGATGTTATGCAACATCATGTATGAAGACATTTGAAGACATTTTACAAAGAACCATGCAGATTCATAGGCAGGATGGTCGTTAAGGATAGTTACACATCTTTCAACGTTTGTGAAAATAATGACAGTACTTTCTTTCCAGGATATTTAGAATAAAGCAGTTCTATAATCAGTGACAAAAGTGTGAACGATATCTTTTACAATTTTACAAATCTCCTGTTTGTAGGATAAGATGCATGATGACATTTATAAGGATCCTGACAGGGCATATATGTTTCACCAAACAGTAATGGTCTGTGCTGTTGAAATGATGGTCTACCACATTAACAGAAGGCATCTGGTTTTAGAAATCTGAAGAAACTACATCCTACAGCAGTTCTGTTTTCACGTGTGTGAACAGAGACAGGTACGTCTCTCATTTTGGCTTGACTTTATTGTTAGTCGCCAGTCGTGCCTGCGTGCTGTGATTATCAATGCACACATCTGGATGGACTTAGCCTAGGAATCCTATAAAGAACCTAATGGGCTCTTCTAACATTTTTTGAAGACTGATTAAGAGCCGTTTCAGATCTTGTTCACATCAATGAGTTCCATCTGTGATCTATTTAAGTTTTCACTGAATTCGTTATCTGCGTTACTTGCTCCGTTTCAATGTAATGGGGGTTTGGGGGATTTACGGGAGACTTGCATGCTTTGTAGGCAATGTGCAAGGCTGCTGAATATTTGCTTATGGGGCTAGGTCAGATACTTAAACAAACATGGCAGACTACTCTATCACTGTCAAACTGAGCATACATAGAAATCGTAGGTGTTTCTGTACCATCAAAACGATCCCAGTTTACTTACGTACGTGCAAGTGCTTAAAACTCTCATTCACTGCAAAAACTCAGCTTCCAAAACAAGAAAAAAGCAAAAATAAAATGGGGGAAATTTACATATATAAGCAAAAGCATTTGCAAACAGAACAGAAACATTTTTAAAACAAGTAAAAATATCTGGTCTCATAGGCTCAGTTATCATAATATTCCAGCAAGTCTAAAAACAAGTCAATTTATTTGAATGCAAAGAAATTCTAACTGTGACAAAGCTGTTTTTTGCTTGTCAGTGTTGATCACACAGCTTTATCATTTTGGAAATTCTAGTTTCAAGCATTAAGTTACTCAGAACTAATAATAAAATCCAGGCAAGAGGTTAAAATAGCTTGTAAAGATAATTAAGGACAAAAAAAGCTTGAAACACATGAAATAGTCCAACATAAAAACTGCCAGGTAAGAAGATACATCTTGTCAGAATACAAAAAATGCATATATATCCTCATTTATTTCTGTTACTCTCATAAACCTGCTTTTCCAACAAACCTATTCTCAAAGCATGTTTGCAAACCTTTGTTGTTCAAGTGTCACTCACTTTTAGGCTTGTGAATCATACAGTCAAGGCACTTTTTGGACTCACACCAGCATGAGAGGCAAATTTACACCTTGCACATTAGCTCAGTTACACCCAGCGTAGCGTCTGCTGAAGTAGCAAGCAGGCCTCCCTTTTAAGGCCTATTTGCCTTCCAATAGTGTGACCCTTATGTTTTATGAGAGAGACTAACACCATGAACTACATTTGTTACAAATTAGGCTTCCTAGTGCCGTAAAGTTGACACCTGCCACTTCAAACCTTCCTTTAGAAAAGGATGACGGGGCATTGATAACCGACTAGAAAGAAATACCTGCGTTAATTTACGTTAATTAGCTAGGCTAGCTAACTAACGTCCACCTGGTCAAAATGACTGCAGGGTACCGTTAAGGCACATTTACTAACTTTAGTTAGATACTTAACTGACGTACATTACAAAAACACTGCTGGGTTTTCTTACCGTCTACAAAGAATGTTTTGGTCAAATAATTTACAAACAATCTCATTTTCACCCCAAAGGCCAAGGCAACAATTACAGTCGTTTGACCACAAGATGTCGCCAGACACAATGTTCCGCTACTTGTAATGCTGCATTTATGTGCTTCTGGAAAGGTTTATGGTTTCAAAGACAAATGCGTGAGTTGTGGATTGCTTTAATAATTTTAAGCAATTAATTACCAAAATGAACAGTGAAACACGAGTATGACAAATATATTTTTTAATAATGTGATGAAAGAGTCTTTTCCCTCGAATTACTTTTCCTTTAAAAGCCAATAATTTTCACTGTCAGATGTTGTCATTGATGACTGTTGTTAAACTACAGATTTCAAGTGAGTCACTGTAGCTACTAAACCTCTGCTTTTACCATAGATATATACAGTGCATCTATGTGCTGACACTCATATCTGACACATCGTTAGTTTTCGCGAGGACCACAAAAAAAACTTTCCCATTGCACTTGAAAGTCCCACTAAGCCCGGATATGACCGCACAGGACCCAAACTTTAGCTAGTAGCCATAGCTGTAGCACAATAGCTAAGCAACCAGTATTCCAAATTAAAGCTGTCGGGAGGCTGTTATCTTGTATATCGTTCATTTCGACGTTGATATGAGGCTGTAGGAAGAATTTATAAATAAAGGTAATAGTCTTAAACTGTTTACTGTGCCATGTGCGGAAATAAGCTGTCATTATGATGCACCGCTGCTTAGCCAAATTGTTTTTCCGTAGCAGTGCAATCTATTTACCTATTTTTTATTTGACGCAGTCGCCACAGCATTGAAGATTGAACGCTGATCTGTTAGGAACTAGATGTGATAAAAGCTATACTATAATGTACAATGAAAGACTTAATTTTTTAGTCTACTACAGTGGCTGGTAGCTGATAAGAAGAGCTTAGGAATTGTCATATTGTTAAATGAAATCTAAATTGGTGGTACAGGAAGATGAAAAAACATCGACCTAGCAGAATTTCCACCGTCATATTCCACACTGTTCGCATACTTATAAGACTCCTCACTGACTTTACTGAAGATACTTGTTGTCCAACACAAGTTACAAGGCAGTACTTGACAGCGTTGACAATTGTTGACGTTGCCATCCCCGTCGTCCTTTGTGATTAACATGAAACGTGACATGTTACGGTATCCCTCACTACTGATTTCTTCCCTTTCAGTGTTGAGGAATGGTCTGACTGCAGCAGGACCAGTAAAGATGCACAGCCGTCTGCAGGAGCTGAAGAAGGAAGAGGAGACTCTCCTCAAAATCAAAGTCATGCTACAAGACCAGCTGAACAGGTTGAAGGTGAGCAACAGAGTTCACAGTATTGACTGTATTGGGGTTTGTGTCTGTGGCGCCTGTGCTTTATATGTGTGTTCACTCTTTCAGTTTGAAGAAGGGGCCTTGAAATCTATCATCAACGCTCAAACAGAAGAAGGAGCCTCACAACGCTCACCCCCAGACACTGAGGTAAATCACATCAGGGGACAACCCTGCGAAAGATGATGTCTCAATCTGTCATATTAATGTATTCTCAGTAATATTTTTCCTTGTATTTGTTGATTAAGTCACACTTAATTTGGTTTGGTGAACTGAGAATCAGATGTTTTTACTACACCACTGTACTGTCTTGCAGGGGATATGACAGTTTGCAGACCTGCATAACATCACCGATTACATTTACATCCAGACCCAAACCAGGCTACTCTGCGTAATAGTGTTAAGACAGGAAATCAGTTAACATGTTTATGTGTGAGGCAGTAATCTCATTAATTTAAAACTCCAGTTTACATACAGTACGACTAAGGTACACATGGCCAAGTAATCATTTTTCTCAAGCAGAAATGTTGCTGAGTTTACTGGTTTATTTTTATAATCAGATTATTACAGCGCCCATAAAGGCTTTGACTAAAACTTTGTAGAACTGTTTTTGTATTCTCTACTTCCTTTTACTCAGAAACATACCTCGCCTTTGCAGGAAGTGTGTTTGTGTCATTCAGTGGTTCAGACATTTAAATTGTGCATTAGTTTTTTACTGAAATTGTAGTTGAGTTTTCAAAAGAATCCATTTCATCAAACTAGGTGATGAAATCACTGACTGTTTCCATGCACAAAATAATTTATTCCAAAAAAAGACAATATTCATACTAAGCTGTTTACATGGCTAATGAAAAGGAATATTCCTCTAATATTCACGTTTGTGTTCCGCTGTGCATAGTCGATTGACGAACAAAGCCTCTGCACATATTGAAAAACTTTTTGATATCCAGGTTGTCCTCATGTTTAAAAGTAGGTGTGTGTCTCCACCCGACCAGAAATTGGGCTTTTCTTTCATGCATACATCTCTACCCCAGCCTTGCAAACTGTTGGCTTGGCAGCACACAGAGCTGACTGTAAAAAGGCAAGAGGCCGTGTGTTGCAAACTAGTGAGAAGTATAACTGAGATGCATATTCTGAATGCACTTTGTACAGGCCCAAAGAATGCTCCTCAAACCCAAGTTATACCGGCACATCCCACAGTGGAAAATGATCTGTTCAGCATAAGGCCTAATTTGCAAATATGCAAATTGAATTTGCTGTTTGCATGACTCATATCAAATTTGGAATATTGTCATATTCAGAATAATAGTGGAATATTAATGTGCATGTAAACGTATGTACTCGTTGTCTCCATCTTGACATTCAATGAGTTTGTCTCCTGTTCTCTTCACTGCTTTGAAAATGCTGTCTTGCGCACTAAGTTTGCACTTTTTAAGATTTGATTTAAAAATGGTCAACAGGCATGTGTTTACTATTCGTGTTCATTGTTTCAGGTTCACATTAACCTTGATGATGAGAGCGAGATCAATCGAACCAAACTGCTACTGAATGCCGCTGTAGATTATGACATGGAAGAGGAGGAAGAGGAGGAGGATGATGATGATAAGGAGGATGATGAAGAGGATGATGAAGATGATGACAATGAGCTTGAGTTTGTGCCTGAAGAGGAGGAGGATGATGATGATTACTGAGATTCTCAATGTTTCAAGGGGCTTCAATATTTGCACCACTGAAGAAGAACCACATGTAAACGGACATCTGTTTATGTGTTGACCTGTTTTGTATTATCACTTAGGAAGTTTAATTTATTTGGATGGAGTAAGTAACAGTTACAGCGTAAAATGATGTCTGGTGCTTACAGTATCCGCTCCTTCGCCTGATTTAAGGCACGTCATCCAGATTTCAAATTATGTTAGAATTCATGTGTCAAATTTTGTGAGACATTTCTCACTGAAATGCAGTAAGACAGTGTTACTAGGTGCTTATAGCTTACTAGATATATTGTGCATTTTGAGGATTAGCATTAAAATGTATGGCTGGGCCATATAAGAAGATAGTGTGTATGCGTTATGTAAGAAATGATAATCGTAAGCACAAAATAAAATGTTTTGCATAGGGTTCACCTGACTGATTTTTACAATGTACGCTTTTAGTTTTATGCCAACATGCTTTGCAACACACAGTAATGCTTTTTACCTGTAATGAATGTTTATTTATGAGCAATAAGCAGATAAATCCTTTTTTTTTTTTTTTTTCCAGTTTCCTTCTCGGACACTCAATTAAGGGTAATACCTATGTAAAATTGTCCTAACCTGACCCAGGCAAATGGGTAGTGCAGTGCAAACACTTTCCACTAGCAAACCATTCAGCATTTTCTAAACAGCTAAAACAATACAGTGAGCCTCACAATAAGGCCAGCTTTCACACTGACAGCAGGGACAGCTCTGGAGAAGGGTGGTGCTACAACAGGCAACATACAATAGAGATTGCGCCGATAGATATATACAGCTTTCTATGTGGTGTGCTGTTCCAGGAGAGCTCCCATTCACCCAGGGACTTGGGCTCAGCACACACACCTGCTGCAAATGAATTCTTCATAAGGCACACAGGTAATTGCACATCTTATTCACCATGTTTGCTATTGTGAATCAAACTGTATGGAGAGACTTATGGATTTTTGCACAAGTGATTTAATTATTTATTTGCAGGCGGGTTACTGAAACAAAATTGCTTAAGGGGGAAAATTATATATATGGGGAAAAAACAAAGGTAAACATGGCCAGGAACGTATGATAATTGCAACATTAGAGTTTTTAGACTCTGTCCAAACTTTCAATCCTGAGTTAAAGTTATCATAGTGCAATATCTTCAATTTTGCATATGATAAATCCCATATAGCACATTGATTGCAGGCTTATTAGACTATGAGACTGAAATGTGATATGATGCTCCTGAACAACTGGGATTGGAATGATCTACAAAGAGAATTATATTTAGAGTTTTGAGCGGTCAAATCTCGACATTAACCATGACAATGTAACAAACATAATGCAATATCATTCCCATAAATGTCAAATGATGAGTTTATTCAAGTTCCTATATTCCCATTTAGTCTATATGCGTGTGCATCCACATGTCATGTGATTGTGCACTGCAAATATAATCAACCTCTCTAACATTAACTTTGCTTACAGAGGTGAAACCATAGTTTGTATGGGATCTGTCTGCCTCAGCAAGATGAGCTCACACGCCATTGAGTTTGAAAAGGGGTATTTGGCTCTGCATTAGGGATGCGGGACCCCCTGTAGTCTCCAGTCACATTGGATGCTTTCAGATTGATGACAGTTTATTGTGATTATGTCAAGATTTTCTTCTGTTACTAATTTAGACATTTAGAAAACAGGGTTGTAAGCACGTGTGTGTATGTGCCTCGCATAGAACAACATGTGAAGCCCAGTCCAAGCTCGTTGTTGTGATTAGGTGGTGACGCTGAATGGTTCTCCTCTGTGTGCAGACGTCAGTGAGAGACTGGAGCAGAACCAGACAGTGACTGTGCTGCAGGCTCAGGAGTACCATGCTGCCCCGCTGTGCATTCAGTGTGTGCCATGTGTTTATGTTGGTGCTGTGTCTGTCTTCGGCTGAGGACTTCGACTGGACAAAGAACGACCACAGCTCCTTCTATTATGGCACTTTTCCAGCTGGTAAACACTTGTTTTCCTCAGTGGGATAGATTCAAGACATTTTAACAATTTGGTAACTGGTGAGATTATCCCGAATTGAATGGTTGTTGCCAATGTTGCATTAATTAGGATTTTCGTGGGGTGCCGGCAGTTCAGCCTATCAGACAGAAGGAGCCTGGGACAAAGATGGAAAAGGACTGAGCATCTGGGACGTGTTCAGTCATAAGAAAGGCAGAATACAACAAAATGACACTGGGGATTCCTCTTGTGAGGGCTACCACAAAGTCAAGGTGGGGTGAGCAGGTGCGGCGTGTCTGAGAGATATGGAGAACTGAGGGGGGCAAAAGGAAATCTTAATATTACACTCTATCGTCTGTGTGTGTGTGTGTGTGTGTGTGTGTGTGTTGTACAGGATGATGTTTCTTTGATGCAGGAGCTGAAGCTTAACCACTATCGCTTCTCCATATCCTGGCCAAGAATCATCCCCACAGGCATAAAGTGTGAGTAACTGCCGTTAATTCAAGCCTTTTGGGTCTGAACTGGCACGTATGATTGAATTTGTTGATCACTAAAACTGAGGAGTTATGCACACTTTGATACCATTTGCAGCCGACCATGTAAATGAAAAAGGAGTACAGTACTATGACGACCTGATCAACCACCTGCTGGAGAACAAGATCACCCCTGTTGTTACTCTCTACCACTGGGATCTTCCACAGGTTGGTATACAGAATATTTCCTATGCCTTACTTTGTCTTTTTTTGGCATTACAGCACGATTCATCTTTACCGGGTTCCCGTATTCTTTGCTTTTCTAGGTCTTGCAAGAGAAATATGGTGGATGGCAGAATATAAGCATGGTCAATTATTTCAATGAATTTGCCAACCTGTGCTTTGAAAGATTCGGCAACCGAGTCAAGTACTGGATCACGTTCAACAATCCATGGGTAGGTATTACATTCACACATGTACATTTTGTTTCTTTTTTATCGCAGAGAGTGGGTAAATATCTGCCTGTTACTGAAAGTACTATCATCACACTAATACTCCATAATCTGGAAATCTGCTTCAGTCTATAGCAGTTGAAGGCTATGAGACAGGTGAGCACGCTCCCGGGCTGAAGCTGAGAGGAACGGGGGCGTACAGGGCTGCACATCACATAATCAAGGTGGGAGAATGCATTCAAGAAACACAAGTTATCATTCAACAAATGTGCAACTTTGAACAGAAATTGTATTCATAACATCTTTTTCATAGGCACATGCTAAAGTTTGGCACAGTTATGATACACAGTGGAGGGGAAAACAAAAAGGTAAACATGGTCAAACTCTTGAAAGTAACATCTTGACTTAATTCAATATCCGCCTCTCGACAGTACTGTCTGTCTTTGTGTTGAGA
Source organism: Chelmon rostratus (assembly GCF_017976325.1). Taxonomy (NCBI): domain Eukaryota; kingdom Metazoa; phylum Chordata; class Actinopteri; order Chaetodontiformes; family Chaetodontidae; genus Chelmon; species Chelmon rostratus. The sequence continues at coordinate 17,635,659 of NC_055663.1, read as the reverse complement.
GCTGCTGTTCATATCTGCAGGCTTGATTGGCATCTCTCTGTCTGGAGACTGGGGAGAGCCGGTGGATATCAGCAACCAGAAAGACATTGAAGCAGCTGAGAGATATGTCCAGTTCTACATGGGCTGGTTCGCCACACCCATCTTTCATGGAGACTACCCTCAAGTGATGAAAGACTTCATTGGTACATTGCATGTTAAACAGTCAGTCCTGGAGAAATATCAGTGGGAACGAACTAATCACTACATGTGACTGTGTGTGCAGGGAGGAAGAGTGTCCAACAGGGCCTCGGGACGTCTCGCCTGCCCACATTTTCCCCCCAAGAGAAGAGCTACATCAAAGGGACCTGTGACTTCCTCGGCATCGGTCATTTCACCACCCGCTACATCACCCAAAAGAACAACCCTTCAGGTCGTAGTAGCAGCAGCTACTTCACTGACCGTGACCTGGCTGAGCTGGTAGACCCACGATGGCCTGATCCCGGGTCTGAGTGGCTCTACTCTGTGCCCTGGGGCTTCAGACGTCTGCTCAATTTTGTCAAGGTGACTTATAGTCAATGATGTGAACAGGCTTGTTGACATTTGTTCCTGCAATGATCTCAGCACAGATATATTTCATTATGACAGCTTATTGCACTTCATGTTGATTTGTTCCCCATCTAGACTCAGTATGGAAACCCAATGGTTTATGTGACCGAGAATGGAGTCTCTGAGAAGATGCTGTGCACAGAGCTGTGTGATGACTGGAGGATACAGTATTACAAAGACTACATCAATGAGATGCTGAAAGGTGAATGAGCTCATACATGTACAACAAGCTGTGCATTTGTTTAGGTTGGTTTTAAGTCTAATCCCACTCTCTGTTCTCTGTGGTGTCACTCAGCTATCAAAGACGGAGTCAATGTAAAGGGCTACACTGCATGGTCCCTGCTGGACAAGTTTGAGTGGGATGAAGGCTACTCCGAGAGGTTCGGCCTGTACTACGTGGACTTCAGAAACAAAAACAAGCCTCGCTATCCTAAAGCTTCTGTTCAGTTTTACAAACGCATCATCAGCTCCAATGGATTTCCCAATCAGAGAGAGGTAAGAGACGCAATGTGGTTGCTACAAAGCCCTGCTTCTAATTCTTCCCAGACAGACGTGTCAGACACTCTTCTGAAATTAAAACATCAAGATTCACTGGTTAATGCTCTAGTGTGCCACAAAAGTAACATCAGTGATGATATGTGACATGATTCTAAACCCAAACAGGTTGAGAGCTGGCGGAGGAAGGCTATCGAGACCTGCTCTTCTAGCAACCAGCTCCTTGCTGCAGGTCAGTTCATCTACAACATCCCTGACCATGTTTATCAATGATCAGAGGTGAGGAACTAGCTGGGGTAAACAAATAAAGATTCTATGACTTAAATATAACAAACATGCCTGTAGTTTTACATGCAAATGAGATTAGAAATTATAATTTGACTTGTGTTGCTGTTCTTTAAGCAGAAAACACACAAACAAATTACTAGTTACATAATAATGATGGAAATAGAAAATCTCTGACAGAATATCTGAGATATCTTCTTTGTTTGCCCCTCCAGCTAGAAGAAAATCCAAGGAACATGCAGAAATGCCAAAGGTTTGGCCAGTGCATGATGAAGTTTAGAACTTGAGGGTATATATCTTCCATTAATGTCATTTTGTTGTTGCTTTGTGATTGTGCGGTTTTAAATCTGACTAACAGAATTAAGGCTCTGCAGTTTAACACTGAGATGTGTGCAACTACGTCTTCATTTCTTTAACGTTTTACTAGTGTGCTTTAATCTAATTTGCAACCAAGAACAGCCCTTTTGATTTCACAGCAGCTCTGACAAAAACTCATGAGCATAACAGGGGATTTCACAAAGCAGGATTATAAATTTACCCAGATAACATAAAACCAGTGAAACTGTTTGAGATAGAACTGAATTTAGAAAGCAAAACTTCAGCATGAGGTTTTAGGAACATGACCACCATGGTTATTGACCACTGGTAATCATAAATAACAGATGATTGGATTTTTTTGTTATCTGGCTATGGTGCAAATGCTGCTCTCTGAAATATTCCCCAGTAGCTGCATGCAGTTCTCAAAGGGTTAAAGTGTTGTTAATCAACTCTGAGTACTTTCTCTTTTTTTATTAGAGGAACAGCGGAGTACTGCTGCCAATATTCTAAGACTTATACATGGTAAGGAATCACTCATGCTCACTATGAATCAGATCAAGGATTATTTAAATCAAGGGAAAAATATTAACCCTTTGAGTGCTGTGCTTGAGCATCATTACTCGCTTCATAAGCAGTTGTCTGAACTACATAATAATGCTAGTGATTTGTTAATGTTTGTGTGTGTGTGCAATTTGCAGACCCTTTGACCAGCCACATGGAGATGGTAACTGAGATCGTTGTTCCCACTGTGTGCACACTCTCTATTTTGCTCAGTGCCGTCTTCCTCATGTTCCTGCTGCGAAGGCGGAACTAGAAAGGAGCTCTCACAGTGTGCATGTTTACACACACACAAGCATCAACACACACATACACACAGGCTACATACACACACACTCATATTCTAAGTGCATCCTTTCTTTAATGGATCATGTTTGAACATAAATACATTATTTGAACTGAATTTCACGAGAATTAGTGACTTCATTAATTTGATGTGCATACAGTGTTTGCTGTAAAAACATTGGTTTAGCCTAAAAAAATGAATTTAGGACACTCAAACAGTGTGGACAGCCCTTCAACATGTTGGATTTTAAAACATTGCTGTGGAATATTACCATTGCAAACCACCCTTGTGAGCAACTGTACTTTGTTTTTTCATTTGGTTTCAACTAGGAGTTGTTTCAGGAGAAGATTCAGCAAATGTGATAATAAAGATGCAATTAGAAAACCTATGACATCGTTACAGAACATACATACAGAGGACTGAAAGTTCATTTAAAACATCTGACAAAAATACAGTATAATACCAGAACACTCTATAGTTGTACATGTACACTTTGTGATGCAAAACAAGGTCATCTGGCTAGGTCCTAATTTTAAAACATGTTAATTCCTGATGAGAATATCAAAAATGACAATAAACACCTCCTTTGTTGTTCAGTTGTGTTCTGTGTAAATTCATGCAAAGTTGATGAGACTGCAACACACCATGGTGGAGAAGAAGGCAGGATCCTCACTGTCCCCATTCACTGTTTCGTTTGGGTAATCTAAAGACAGAACAGTTAAAGACGGAATGAGCTATGCCCACTGTACACTGGGATAGTAATCACTTGCAGCTATATGGCGTGTACTACAGTATGTTTGGAGTGGGGCATAAAAATAACCTGTTTCAAAGATGACGTGATCAACCAACGGTCTGTCACTGAGCTGTAAGGATGTCCTGACCTCACGAGGACCGTGGCCACTGGACACCTCAACCCCCCACACTATTGGCTGCTCCCTGGAACACACACAAAGGGATGAGACAATAGCCCTTGTTAAAAGTTGGCCCTTACATGCATGTGTGTTTCACAAAACCCAGCACAACAAACCTCATGAACACATCTGAATTCAGTTGTCTTCCTTCTGTCAAACGACTTCGGCAAGTTTTTAAATGTCATAAAACCCAATAACAGAAGTCCTATCTTCTGTTTCACCTTTTTAACACCTTTGTCGGTGAAGCAAAGTCCCAGTTTGTGTTGAAACATGAATAAAAATACAAATATTTCAATTTCACTACAGTTTCCTTGGATGTAATGAAGCAGCAAAAGATCCTTACTTCTGGTAGAAATGGCTGATCAGCGTGGGTTTGATTTGCAGTTTGAATTCATGCTCCTCATCGTACGGGTATGTCTTGTAGTGCTGCAAACATGACCTACAGAAATGAAACTGGAGACTTTAATGTCATCTTCAGGAAATTACATTCTGCACACTCACACATCACTGGAAAAAGCCAAAGCCATTTACTGTGTGAGAAGGAAGAGCCGGTCGTAGGGCAAGCCCAGGAAAGTACTGCAGGTCAAAATTATTTCCAGCACGTGATGCAGTTTTCTGAGTCGAATCACTTGTTCCTGCAGATCCACCTCTGTGCTCAGGTAATAACACTACGGAGTAAAATATTCACACTCAGAATATTTTGTGAACAGTCATTTGGACGTAATTGTCAGTAAAATAGTCTTGAACTTACCAAGTGGTTCAGAGTTGTCAATTCCTCACCTGAGAAAAAAAAACAAACAGTTGTGAATGGCTGAATATCAAATCAAAGTTTGTGCTTAACAGTTCATACGCGGTGAGGTGAAATATTACCATAAAGCATAAACAGAATTATACAAATATTCAGAGTGATAGGTAAACGATTACCAATGAGGTAGTTTATGTAATCCTTTCTCATCTTGTCCAGACCCATCTCTAGCAGCATGTGGACAGGAGTGACACCTGTGAGAGACACATGATCGATTTGCTGGTGGTAGGACTGCAGGATGAGCTTGCTGAGGGAGCTACTGCTGTCTCTGTGAATCTGGACAAAGTGAAACAAAACAAAACAAAACTAAAATTACCGCTTTGCTCTTGTATGCCCCCGCCAACCAGTCAAGAGAAGACTATGAAGGAATGCAATAAAAGGTAATAAATAAGTGTAGTTTTTGGCAAAATTAAGTTATCACTGTGCTGAAATTGATAATTTCAATGTATATCACAGTAACCTTTGACTTTTGTTCACCAAATTCTAATCTGTTTATCTTTGCGTCCAAGTGGACGTTTGTGCCAAATTTGAAGAAATTCCCTCCTGGCATCCCTGAGATATTATGTTCTTTAGAATGGGATGGGACAACCAGAAAACATAAGGCCTCCAGCCACGGCCATCACTGATGCGGAAATTTAAAAAAAACCTTAAACACAACTATAAATATTTTCTCAGCGATAAACACTTGACAGAAGCTGCATCATTTCATACCCAGGGTTTGATGTCGCCGTATCTTAGAGCCTCAACTACCAATTTCAGGCAGTCTCCTACGTCTTGATATGAAGTCACACCTACAATGACGAATAAAACGGAGGAAATGATTGTGGCTTTCTATTTGTAATACTAATCACATGTATTAGTTATCTTAATAGAGGAACTGACTCACTCTTTCTCATCCGAACCCACAGCTGCTCCACAAAATCCAAATCACCTCGTTCCAAAAGAGAGTTGAAAATGGGGGTGTCCGTTTCAGACTTCAGCTTTGTGGTCTTTAAAGAAAGAAGAAGACGCAACATAGCTACCACATTATTCTGAAATGAGTGAATCTGTGAAAAGTCCCTTGATTTTAACACTATCATACCTCTGCTGGTTTTGCAGCCTGGTCCTGCAGTGTCTTTGCAGTGCTCTGAAGCTCTGAAAGAAGAACAAAAAAAGAAAGCAATCTTCTTGACCATCTGTTATTAAATGCATTATATGCATTAAATCATTGTGAAGGTGCAGTGACTTAACACAGCAGATACCTTCCAGGAAGGCCTTGGTCAGATTTACTGCTGATGTGCTTTCCAAAGGTTCCATCCATTCAGTTTCACCAGTTCTCAAACCATCAGCAAGAGTCTGACATAACAGGAAGGCAATATATTAAGCTGTTTATGTATGTATTGATACTCACAATCAGTAACTCAGACTACTGTGAGACACAAACCTGAAGAAACTCTAGCTCCCTGTACATCTCAAACATTGGGCTCCTCATGTCCCCGCTGGCAACTTTGATATTCTGCACGTGAACAAATTTAAAGTAGGTAAGTATAGAAAATGTACTACTTTATTTTGTATTTTACAATTCAACTTTAAGTATTTATGGCAGAAAAAGAGCATGTTTTGAGTGTGAACTACTGGTGTTTACCAGTGTTGCTGTAGAGGACAGGGGTGGGGTCTCAAGGATACTCTCCACGTGGTTCCATTTGAAATCCACTGTCACACTGCTCTGTGACTCAATCATGGTGTTTTCAACAACAGTAGAGCCAAACAAGTTGAACCTGGCACTGCCTTTAATTGTCATCTGGAAGCACTGGCAGATGTAAGTGAATGACCATTCATTCATACTGACTTACAAGAAGGGATGCAAACTCACTTACCGAGGATGGGTGACGCCTGTTCTTGTGCTCCTGTTTAAGCTCATCCAAGGTTATGAGAGATCTTTTGTCGACAGTAGAGCCTAAATAAAATATGAATCGGAATTAAACAACTCAGAAGCAGCAAAATCACACTGAAATTAATTAAAAAGCATAATCACTATACTGATAATGTTTGAAGGGTGGGTTATTCAAAAGGCATGAAACATTTGAGCTATACCTTTGCAGGTAACAGAGTATAATTTGGCACCAGATACTTTATTGCCAATGCAGACAGTCTCAGCTCCAAACCAGGTTGTTCTAGCTGGGTCAGACATGTCACACCGTACCCACAGAGGGTGTAAGGCAGGGTTGTTGTCCACAGCTGACACATTAGCATTTTGAGATAATATGTACCAAGACAGCAACTGCCTGTAAAAAGGAGATATTAGCATTTTGATTGTCATCTACAGTGTATTAGACAGACAGGTTAGAAAGTCCTACCAGCACTTGCTTCATTTGGATGAAGTGTTAAACCTCTTAACATCAGTCACCTTGCTTTCATGATTGTGAGTGGCTGTGGTCCCAGTTCTGTCCGGAGTGCACGGGCATAATCATCAGCATCATCATCATCATCATCATCAGTACAGTTTGATGTTTCAGTCATTTGTTGATCACCAGCTTCATTTATTTTTGGAACCTTGTGAAATAAAGAAATAAAGACACAACCCAAAGGTGGGCAATTAGTGAGAGGTCTTAACAAGATTGTATTAGGAAAGAAATTGCATCTTTAGTTATAGTATATCCCTGGCTTTTAGAATAGTGCGTGGTTCTTGGCAACTGCACTGACATTCAAGCCCAGTGGAAGATATTGATTCCTATTTAAGATATTAAACTAATGCACCATCCCATACCAAGATTTGCATGTCAAAAAAGCCATAAGCAACTGGTAATCTGAAGAACCGTGCATCAAGAAACTATAGACTTCTTACATGTATTAAAATGTGTTAATTTATTCAGTTTACATGTTACACATTAAAACTCGTCTAGAGCTTGCAGATTTCCTGAATATATTTAAAGAGTCACAGCATTAACATTACTCACAGCTTTTTCACAGATGAAGACTGGCTGGTTGCCATAGTACATATTCAGCACAGGGATTCGGTCTCCATGCATCTTTAATATTTGGATGTCCTCCTGAAACCCAACAAATACTGCACCAACATCACTGCGACAAAAGAACTGCGACATATTTTACTTTAAGTAAAATTACCTCATATAAACATGGATCATTGCTTTCCTCATCTTGAAGAGACCTTCGACGAAACGGGACAACACAAATCACACAACAAAAATTAACCTTACTTTGGCAAGATAAGTAGATGATGGTTGAGGCAGTCAATTGTAAACATAAGCCGTAGGTTGAAAAGTCAGCCAATGCCGAGCGTTACTTTGACGTTAGCTGAAAAAGCTAAAAATGAGTAACGTCAAATATCTAAAAGTAAACTCACCGAAGAACATTATAAAACTCGTTAGCACTAGATATCACCTTTGAGCCCATTGAAAAAATATCTAACAAAACTCCTATTAGAGAGTACACAACGTAGAGAAATACAAGAGACGTTCGTGAAGACACTGCTTTGCTCTCCTACTGTTGATAGTTTGACAGTCGCGCGCTCAGTCGGGCGGTGATGTCATGGGGTCACAGGTCATCTCTTTCTTATTTTTAGTTTACGTTTGAGGAATTCACAAATTGAGTCATAAAAGGGTGTAAGCAACGCAACACAAATAAAATAGAAATTTTAAACAAATTAAAAATACTTTACAGGAAAAAAACGGTACTATGAAAATAGTCCGGCGTTTACGTTCATACTGCGCCAACATGGCGTAAAGAAATAGTCCCAGCTGTAGCAACAAACTTTAAGGTGCTTTTTGTTTTGCTGCATAATTTAATTTAGATGCTAAAGCAATTGTTTCTTACATTCATCCAAAGTTTATCATGTGTATTTCTTTGCTGTAAACAAAAATAATGGTGGGGAAAAAATCTGTCGACGGAAGTGATATTCGTCAGGGCGGAGGCATAAACCATTCAGGGTGATTTACCAACTTCCTTTTTACTGTGGCCGCCATAGCGAGTGGAGCGTGGTCCCCGGCGAGCCTAAAATTAACTACCGAAAATGGTGAGAAATTATACCACTAATGTTATTAACATGCTGTTTTATACGTGGGGGTTGTTTCGTTGTTTTTACTTTACAAATAAACCTATATTTTCTTTCTTTGGAAAGGTAAAGATCAGATTTAATACAGTACTGAGTTGGAATGCTCCCGACTAGCGAAGCTAACACGAGGAGCCATTTTGGACGAATAGCTTCAGTAGTTCAACCAAGTTACACGTGTGGCTTACGACTCAGTGGTAGATCACTAACAACCAGGCAGCTGATGTCGCTTATTTAGATGGCATCTATATTTTGCTCGCTGTAGAAACTAATCGTGGTATTCGAGTGTGTTTATGCTTTGCGTTAATGACGTCTATAATGAGAGGACAAGGTAACGTTTTAAACTGCCTTGCTAAGTCACGTTAGCATAATCGAGCTAAGCTAAGGCCAATAGCCGAAGATTAATTATTCTAGATACGTGAATAAATGTAAGTGTAAATGGGCAGGTTCTGCTACTATTATGTTCGTTAAGCGTGAGTTGTGCCTGATTTGACATACCAGTTGCATCAGACTGACTTTAGCAACTTGTCTGCTGGCAAATGCTAGATGTAATGGGTTCGGCAGACACGTTCTTAATTCCTTCCTCTCAAGGAGCCACTACACCTTACAGAGTAATATAGTGCATGACTTAAAGTCAGTATGACATGTTTGCTTGAAGCTCAGTGTTCTGGTTCATTTTGCCTCCTAGGCCTGTGCCCGACCCTTGATCTCGGTTTATTCCGAGAAAGGAGAATCTGCAGGCAAGAATGTTGTCATGCCTGCTGTTTTCAAGGCTCCAATTCGCCCTGATGTTGTGAATTTTGTTCACACCAACATGCGCAAGAACAGCCGCCAGCCTTATGCAGTCAGTGAACTGGCAGGTGAGTGTACACGTTTGTTCTCAACTTGCATGTTGATCAAGGTTTGTCATCAGTTAAGTTGGTTATTTGAGTGCATGCGTACACAAATCTAAGTTATTTTGTTGTTTGTAATTTAGCTGTGTAATTGTTTATTTCAGGTCACCAGACCAGTGCAGAGTCCTGGGGTACAGGAAGAGCTGTGGCCCGTATCCCTCGTGTGAGAGGTGGTGGTACTCACCGCTCTGGCCAGGGTGCTTTTGGAAATGTATCCTTCTGACCAAAATTGGAGCTTTACATTTTTTTCTTCCTTTTTATAATACTGTACGTGGCAGGGCAAACTGAAACCAAAGACTTGCAGTGATGGTGTAATTTGCGTCTGACACTGTGACCAGTGACAGAATGCCTGCTGTCATATGCTGGCACAGATGGCTGACGAACAATAGAGTCTGAGCAGGCATTAGGTACTTCAGTAGTAATGTTCCTACAGTAGTTGTCAGACCTCCTTGACTTTGATCTAGATGTGTCGCGGAGGTCGCATGTTTGCCCCCACCAAAACCTGGCGCCGCTGGCACCGCAGGATTAACACAACCCAGAAGCGCTATGCCATCTGCTCTGCTGTGGCTGCCTCTGCCATTCCTGCACTTGTGATGTCCAAAGGTGAGCTTAAAAAAACTATTTGTACAGGACAAGAAAGTCTTTTAGAAATATGTCTACCATGATAATTAACAAGTTTAAGTCTATTATAATATTTGACTTGCCATGATGGTGTAATTTGCATCTGATCCTGTGAACAGTGACAGTTGCCTGCTGTCTTCAAGCTGTCACAGGGAATTGATGTGTGTTAAATTCTGAGCAAGCGTTGGTCTTTGACATTCATAAGAAGTTTGTGTGTGGATCTCTCTGGTTAATGTAATGTTTTTGTCTGTCAGGACACCGCATTGAGGAAATCCCTGAGGTCCCACTGGTGGTTGAAGACAAAGTTGAGGGCTACAAGAAGACCAAGGAGGCAGTGCTCCTGCTGAAAAAGCTCAAAGCCTGGAATGACATTAAGAAGGTAATCAAATTTTTCACACTTTCTCTTTTGACTTGACTCAGCTCTCCATTAGGGAACACGTGATTCGAAATTGAAACAAAGTGAACATGTAATTAAGTGTTGATTTCAGCTTGTCTTTGTCTACCTATTGTATGAATGATGTAGGAATCATAGTTGTATACGAAGTCCCATCACACTATGATGGTTGCAGCACAGGCTGAGGAAAGGATGACTTAGACAGCTGTTATCTGATTCATATGTACAACAGGAAGTGTAGCATTAAAATGTCAGACAAACTTGTTACTTTCAGTAGGATCAATTAAGAACGGTTCCTCTGCCTGTGGTCACTGAATAAATTAAGTACATTTATTAGACATTACTAGTATTTTTAATCTGAAGGCAGCTTACATTGTTTTTGGGGTAGCACATAATTTTTACATATTTTTTCTCCATGTTTTATTTTCATTTATATAGTCAAATTTCATTTTGATTGTATAATATATATATATATATATATATATATATATTAGTCTGCTTTTTATTGTTTTTTTTTTCGAATGTTCTCTACCTCTGCTGCTATTTTTCTTCCCACTGCTATCACATGCTGCTGTATACGTGCCCAGATTTATATAAATGAAGTTTTATCTTATCTTCTTTATTGATTCATGGCATATTGAAATAATAAGCTTTCTGTTCTCAGGTCTACGCCTCTCAGCGCATGCGTGCTGGTAAGGGTAAGATGAGGAATCGCAGACGGATCCAGCGCAGAGGACCATGCATCATCTACAACCAAGATGCTGGTGTAACCAAAGCCTTCAGAAATATCCCAGGTGTGTTATTTGGTCAAATGTAGAACTCAGTAATGTGAGGTAAATAGATATCAGACCATTAAAGTCTTTTTCAGAATTATTTAATATGTAATTGTGTATATAGTTCATATGCAGCGGTTATTATACCAATTGTATTGTATCAAAGTTTTAAATAAGTAAACTTTAAATTAGTTTCTAAAAGGAGCAACAAGGCAACCTGGCAAGCTTATAATTGTTGTGTTGTGTTATGAAGGCATCACTCTGCAGAACGTGAACAAACTGAACCTCCTGAGGCTCGCCCCTGGTGGTCACGTTGGACGCTTCTGCATCTGGACAGAGAGTGCTTTCCGCAAGCTGGATGAGCTGTACGGCACCTGGCGTAAACCTGCTTCCCTGAAGGTCGACTACAAGTGAGTATTTAAGGAGCAGTTGCACAAGACAAACTTGTTGCCATTACAGTGATGAGCTTCCACTTCATGGTCCGTGTTTTTGAAATTCTGTGATATTTAATGAAGTTCTGAGTTTAAGCATCAAAAGACTTGGCATGTTGCTATTTTCTTATTTTCCAACATGAGGAATTTAATTCTTTATGCCTTATTTTTTCCAGCCTGCCCATGCACAAGATGACCAACACAGACCTGAGCAGGATCCTGAAGAGTGAGGAGATCCAGAAAGCACTTCGTACACCCAAGTAAGCACTGTTCAGTTCTTGAAATTAGCTTAGCTTGTCAACTATGATGATGTTCCACTTCAGGTCCGTGTTTCTGAACCCTGATTATTATGGAAGTCCTGAGCGACACAAAGTTTCTTAAACTTACGGTTTAGCACAAGTTCACATTGTTAAGACTAGGTTATATTATCATTACAGCAAGAAGATCAACCGCAGAGTGCTGAAGAAGAATCCTCTGAAGAACTTGAGGATAATGCTTAAACTGAACCCTTACGCCAAGACCGCAAGACGTCATGCCATCCTCAAGCATGACCCTACAGTAAGAATCTAAACAATTCAACTTGGAGACAAAAACTGGAGACTGTAATTTTTGATTGTGACTTTAAAACCATATTTTTCGCCATAGATCAAGGCCAAGATGCTGAAACCCAAGAAGAAGCCTGGAAAGAAGGGAGCACCTGCCAAACCTAAGGCGTAAATCTATGAATCTTTTACAGACTGGAGTTCAGTTAAAAAAAGAATAAATCGGTTGATTCAAATGCATGAGTCAGACCTGTCATTCAAATTTGATTCATGAGACTATTTATTTCACATAACCTAACAAAGTATTTAATCTGCTGGTGCTGTTAGGACAAAAGGTGAAGAGAAATACCAAGCATGCAGGTTGAGCAGCATTTCTCATGAAATACTTTGATCATTAGAAAAAGATGGCCTTTCAGGCAGGCCTGTAATGTAGCCCAAAGAATGCATTGTTAATTTCACTTGGCATGTAGGTGTGTTTACTTGATATACAACTATTGATGGCACACCTTTTTAACTCATTTAGTACTCAGTATGAACATACATTTTGGCTAAAGTACAAATACTGTCACGAGAAGAGGACCTTGGGATATGGGGTTTGTTACAGACAGAAGGGTCTATGAGAGTAGGAGTCAAGGTGCTTTGAGCACAGTCCCCTCAATTTTAGGGGAATCCTTGCATGTGTCGTACTCACCTGAAGTAAAGACTGAAAGCCGAACAAAACGAAGACGGCTGCAGCACAGGTTGAGTCAAGCATGACGGTGAATGATGCTGGTACGGGTAAGATGAGGAATTGCAGATGGATCCAATGAAGATGACCACACATAATCTACCATCAAGACGCTGGTGTCACAGAAGCCTTCACAAATATCCCAGGTGTGTTGTTTAACTATACCATACACTATAATCAGACCATTATCTTAAGTCTATATTAATACCTAATGATGTGTAGTCCTGATGCTTACTACAGACTTGAATGAAGAACATGGGGCAGTGTAGCGACACAGGCAGTAAAGCTGCTGTCCTTTAGACCCCAGTCTTTACGTAACTTGGTATTGATGCAAGTAAAATAAGCTTCTGCCGACAGTGGCCATCAGTTTTAAATCCGTGAACTTATGATGGCTTTAAAAGAAGCAACAGGATCACCCAACCTGTTGAATTGTTGTGCTCTATTATAAAGGTGTCACTGCAGAATGAAAACAACCTCCTGAGGCTTGCTCTCAGTGGTCCATTGGACACTTCCCTGTCTGGAGAGAGACGAGCTGCATGGCACCTGGTGTAAACCTGCTTCCCTGAAGCTCATTTAAAAGTGAGTATTTAAGGAGCAGTCGCACTAAACTAGTGTTGATAACATTACTGTGATGAGCTTCCACTTCATGGTCCGTGTTTTTGAAATTCTGTGATATTTAATGAAGTTCTGAGTTTAAGCATCAAAAGACTTGGCATGTTGCTAGTTTCATGTTTTCCAACATGAGGAATTTAATTCTTAATGCCTTATTTTTTCCAGCCTGCCCATGCAAAAGATGACCAACATAGACCTGAGCAGGATCCTGAAGAGTGAGGAGATCCAGAAAGCACTTCGTACACCCAAGTAAGCACTGTTCAGTTCTTGAAATTAGCTTAGCTTGTCAACTATGATGATGTTCCACTTCAGGTCCGTGTTTCTGAACCCTGATTATTATGGAAGTCCTGAGCGACACAAAGTTTCTTTAAAACTTAGTTTAGTGCAAGTTCACATTGTTAAGACTAGGTTATATTGTCATTACAGCAAGAAGATCAACCGCAGAGTGCCGAGGAAGAAGAATCCTCATAAAATGTCGTGTCAGCCTGAAGCCTGAGAAGAAGCCTGGAAAGAAGGGAGCACTTGCCAAACCCAAGGTGCAAATCTATAAATCTCTCAGACTGGAGAGAGAGAGAAATAAATAAATTGATCCAAATGCACGAGTCAGACCCGTCATTCAAAATGTTGATTCACAAGACTTTATTTCACATAAGCTAACAAAGATTGTAATCTGTTGGCGCTGTAAGGACAAAAGGTAAAGGGAATATCAAGCACACAGGTTGAGCAGCATTTATCATTAAATACTTTGATCATTAGAAAAAGATGGCTTTTCAGGCAGGCCTGTAATGTAGCCCAAAGAATACATAGTTAATTTCACTTGGCATGTAGGTGTGTACACTAAATTTACAACTACTGATTGCACAACTTTAAACTCATTTAGTACTCAGTATAAACATACATTTTGCCCATAATACAAATCCAGTCCCCTAGTGACTTTGGGACATGGGCTTTGTCGTAGACAGAGCGGGTCTCACATTGCTGTCCTGTGGGTGGGTGTCACAGGCTGATTGAGTCCGATGGTACTGCACAACCAGCCAGCAAAGTCAACCTGCTCTGCCTCAGACTGTTTGATAAAGGAATGCACCTGAAGACAAGGAAAGGTTTGTAAGATGGTAAAGAGGTGAAGCAAAATGTAGGACAATACTGTTAAACATGCACACTTACCATCAGCTGCTTCAGGTCTGCACGCTCTGCAGGGTTCTTTATCAAACTGCAATGGAGACACAAACCAACTTAGGATGTACTGCATTTTTAACACCACTAGGTGGCATTAAGTCTGTCAAATATGGGTATGCCATTGGTGTAGATGCCAGTAAATGTTTCTCCTACATACCATTTATTCACAAAGTCCTGAAACTCAGCGCTAAATATCCCAGGTAGCTTTGGTGGAGGCTGAAAATTGAAAAAGGCCAGTCAGTACTGAATGGATCAAAGTTTAACGTGATCAAATTGCTGGCAAACATGTTCCCAAAGTGTGCACAGGTATATAGGTGATCATACAGTGGAGACACTCACCTCATTGACGATGTAATCAAGCAGCTCAAATATAGCCATCGGTGGTCTGCTGTCAGGGCCGTATGCTAAGGGGGTGAAAGATATCAGCTTTTGTCATAATTCACTGCGCATTAATCATCGCTCAAGGCCACAAATACATCTCGCTGCATGACAATGCTGTGCCTGATTTCTTGGGGTAAACAATTTCAACAGACCTTTTAAAATTATTTCAGTAAAAGCAGCTGTAGTTATTAAAAAAAAAAAAAAAAAAAATGGCACTTACAGCTGCCTGGTCGCCCAGGGGGCCGTGGCTTTGGGGAGGACTCACTGGAGGCTGCCTCCCCTTCCACTGGGAAGCCAAAAATCTGTTCCAGTTCCTTAGCATCAGGCGGTGGGATGGGGAAGCGTCCAATGGCCATTTCAACCAGGGACAGACCCATACTCCAGATGTCCGACTGAACAGAATAATGGGTGCCCTGCAAACGCTCCGGCTGCACAACACACACATGCAATTATATCATTACTACAACCATTATTGATTTATACAAGAATTAGAAAGTTCCTGGTAAAATACAGCAGCATAACAAGCAACAGGCTAAAGCAAATCTGAAATTCATTACATACACTAACATGCAACAACTGCTGTTGTGTTAATTTAAATTACTGCATAAATAGTTTTTGATAAAGCAACATAAATTTAGAGCTCTGGATTACGTCATGTAATCAGTGTTATATATTATGTGAATTGCATAGCCCGTGTTTAAATGCAGGCCTACTTTTAACAACTGATGCTGAAAAAATATCTGGCCTATTCCCCCATGAAGCCTATGTACAAAGTCAGTCCCAGCTGGTCTGTGAGTCATCCAATTTGTGAATGGACTCTGATCTGGGGAGTCCAGTTGCCCTAGACATATAAATCCTACTCTTACTACAGTTGTAACAGGAATGGTGAAGGCTGGCGTGTGAATGAGAGCAGCAGGAAAGCAGGAGCGTGTCCATTTGAACTCACAGACATGTAAGAGCGAGTGCCCACAAAGGAGTTGGCCATGGAGTCTATGAGCTGTCCGCTCACTCCAAAGTCACACAGCTTGATCTCACCGCGGGAGTTCACTAGGATGTTAGAGGGCTTGACATCTGAGAGAGGGACATGCAGTATTTAGGAGAACATGGCGGGCAAGTGTTCAACAGGGAACAGTAAGCACCACAGAACAAGCTGCTGCAAAGGCCCGCCGCATGCTGTGCTGCTTATCTGTTTTAACGTTTCCTTTTATTGGTCATATGTCACTAAGTGCAACAAAGATCTAGTCCATGGATCTGAAATAGGGAATTACTGTGAGGTGAAGATCAATACTCTGCCTCATGTTATTTAATGCGAACAGTGTTATTAAGATTAGCATGCCTGAAGACAGGTGTTTATGTTTTAAAGGTCTTGTAGCCTTAAAAAACCTTAATATATGTATGACATCTTTTAGTAAATTAAACAGCGACTGACCTCTGTGCATGATCTTGTGTTTCTCCCTCAGGTAGGAGAGCCCTTTAATGACCTGGAAAGACAAATATTGCACATCAGTGTTGTAACGATTCACTTTAGTTGGTAGTGCAAAAGCAATAATATATGACTGAATGTGCATCAGCGATAAAGACACAATTTCATAACCAAAAACAAAACAAGTATAGCTGGAGTGTGACGACCAGAGCACAATACTGGTAGGAGAGGTGTTGGAGCTACCCACAGCGATGCTGACTTTGCCAAGGATCTGCTCTGGGATCTTGCCTGCCTTCTTCAGCGACTGGTCCAGGGAGCCACCGTCCTACAGCCAGCAGGGAAGGAAAACACGGAGAGCTTCAAAATATAACATGTGAAATTCAACACATCTGAACAAAATTGGTTTGTTTCAATAGCACATGGGAGAAAACACACTCGCAGCACAGACTATAAAAAGCAGCACTCGAAGCAAATGCTGTGCAAACACACTGGCAGCCGTAACATATTAAAGATGGGTACCATATGCTCCATGCAGATGCTGATTTCTCCATCGCTGTAGAAAGCGCCATAGAAACCCACAATGTAGGGGGAGTTACACTCGTGCAGCACCTGCAGCTCCCTAATGATCTGGTTCCTAATGGCTGGTTTGATCTCCAGGTGGATCAGCTGGAACACAGGAGACGTCGGGTTTTATTTATGTTCTCACATCACACTGAACGGGATTACCGGGGGTTCGATCTTCCTTTTCTGCGCACCCGTGCACACACACAGTCCTGTTTCCACCACTTAAGAGCACATTACATTGACTTCCATTCATTTCTTGTAGACTTGCCCTAACCATAACCCTTATCCAAACCTTAAACCAACTCTTCACCCTAAAATTTAAAGATTTGTGTTTCGTTCTCAAGAGGAAGTTGAGTCCCCAAAATATGACTATGTAAGCAGATTTAGGTCCCAACAACATTAGCAGGCCTAATACATGCCCATCCACACACAATTATGATCAACAAATGACAAAGAAAAGTGTTTTAATATGGACGGTGTGTTCATATTTCAGTCTTTTCAGCCAAGTGTGGATATCATAAAGCTTTTTGAGGCTGTGACAGACTGCTCTCCCAGTAACCCACATTTCATGTTGTTCACAAAATACAACAAAAAAGAGACGATTTTAAAAACAGACACTGAAGAAAACTCTGAAAAAACAGCTTTTTTCAGTGTTTTCACTAAAGCCCCCACCCTTTAAGCAGCCATCAGGGCTGCAGCTTTACCTTCCTCGCCATAATCAGACCAGAGGGTCGGTGGGAGACCTTGAAGACGACTCCTCCGTTGCCTGCACCGAGCTCACAGATCTTCTCAAAGTCATCGTCCTTCAGCTCTCCCACCTTCTGCTTCTGTGTCAGAAAGGCCTCCAGGCGTTTCCGCTGCTGCTCATCCAACTCGAGCTCCTCTAGTTTCTTCTGCAGTGCCTCCAAGTTTGTTCTTAGAAAGAAGGTGAAGAAAGACGGAGAGAAAGATGAGTAATTCATGTATTATTAATGTATTCTTCCCTAAATAAAAAGTCCCTGAGTCCATTCAGACAGAACTTTTGATTGAGATGTTCTTTGCGCAAAGTACCGGCTGTCCCTACATGGGCCAAATACAACACTGGAGAAAAGACAGCGCTTGGTGTGTGACAACTACGGCTGCACGAGCCTCTGGGAACGATGACAACAAACCCAGGAGCCAGCAGGAACATAGAAAGGGTCGCCGTGTGTGTGTGTGTGTGTCAGTCTTCCTTCCCCGGCCCTGATGTAAGGAAGCTCAGAGTTCCTCCGAGCGCTGACGCTGCTCCCTTGATGCTGTTGTCATGGCGATTCATTTCCTTGAGAAATCAAAGGTGGAGTGAAGTGCTTTGACATGCTGCTCTCTGACCTCTCCTTCTCCTCTCGTCACGTTGTACGCACTGCAACACACAGGCTAAGCTTTAATCATGAATCTGATGAGGAGTAAAGACCACCGAGTCGAGTTAATTCCACTGATCGTAGCCGGTCTGCGAAACTGAACTTTGCTCTTAAAAAAACCCTCAAAGACTGCAGATGCCTGCTCATGTAAACTAATGGAAACAAGGCACAAATCAGCATTGTATTTTGGAGTAAATGTTCGCTAAGTCAAAGTTAAAAGCTTTATGCTGCAAAAGAATAAAACAAAAACATGCAAGATCTGATGTTTTCATACAGCTGCAAGTATTCAAGATCCAGTCAGGTGTTTCATCTTCAGCCTCTGATAAAGGATGAATATTTACTTTAACTGCCTGTCTTTCATATTTGCACAATAGCACGGTGGTAATTAGATGCTTTTCTTCAAGCTCAGTGGTAATTACGCTTTTTAAAAATAAATCTTTGTACTTAATCAGGACTCAGTGGAGAGCAGCTCGAGCAGAGCACTATGCTCTTCTCTCCGCTGCTCCAACACACAGCAAAGAGAGGGTTAAGTGGTTTTATTTTCGACAGCAGGCCTGCATATCCATGGAGACGAGGCGCTGAGTTTGAGTTGGCTGTGGGCAGCGTGGGCGTTTTGTCGACAAGAGCTGGGGGTGGCGGAGGCTGGAGATACGGAGAAGAAGAGCAGCCTGAAACACACTCCACACAATACACATGTGGGAGGGACGACGGTTGCTGCACACTTCAGCCCCCTCTCTGGGTGCAGGAAGAAGCGAGCACGACGCTGGCCTTTTGTGCTCCATCCACACAATGTCCAAGGACATCCAGTAGAACTTGAATGCAACAGGCTCGGTATTTCTGCAGCTTGCCATAAAGTGCGACAAAGAAGTGGGAAGAAATGTGCCACACTTGCATAAAAATTAGAAGCACCATGAGGTTTTGCCTTGTGAACTGGGCCTCAAAAGCCTTCACCTTAACTGCGAACTGTATTTCTTAGACCCTAATATCTTTAAAAATCAAGGTCGTCTAGAACAGGATATCACTGTAAAACAGAACTCATATGGCAATCTTTGTTATTAAACTGATATAAATGAAACCAGATCAACGTAAGAAGCTGCAGTTGCAAGGCCAATCTGCTGTTTTCCCACCAAACCTGTGACATGGACCACAGTGGAAATGAAAAATCATCATGACTTCTTTGCTTTTTGATCCAGAAAACATTGCACTGTTATTGTTTTTGTGAATTCAAAGCTAAAAGCTTCATGCAAAAAAGCATGCAAGATCTGATGTTTTCATACACCTGCAAGTATACAAGCTACTGTAAGTTTTTCCACTGACTTCCATCATAAAATCTGAAGTCAGGTTAAATGCACATAAATAGCATAGTTTGGTGTATCACAAGAAAGGCATGACTTTATTTTGGAAAGATTTTACTGTGCTGGAAAACACAACAATGTTTAAAGTGAAAGGGAAACTAATGCTTTTGCAATCAAGCATGTTTATCTTTCCTTTGTGGAAAACAGGATATGGTAAGAGGGACCTAACAATCATGAATCCCTTCCTCAGACTATGGTCGCTGCATGGGTCAATGTTGACTTCATTTTCAAACATTTACCTGAACACCTTTTCCAACAAAACAAGATTCCCTAAACAAAACAGTCATATTCTAGATAGTCTGGATGTATGTGATTGTAGGATCTTATCCAAGATTTTAGCAAACTGCAAATTTGCATGAGCAGGTCCACCCAGAACAGGTTGTTTTTATTTGTTCTCAGATGTCCTCTGATAATATTACATGCTTGGCTGACATTATGTGGGCCACTCAGTACACTTCTCCCATGGCTGCCAGCCATTTCACGCTGAGAAAGCATTTGGCGGGCAGTAATGGCAGTTCCTTTTCACCAGAGTGGAATGGTCTGGTTTCCATAAGAGGCTCATTGATTGCATTAAGCTTGTCTACACCCAATATGCAACACCTGTGTTGCTGGTGTGAGCGTCCTCCTGTGTGCTGGTCCAAACGAGCCAAAACCATGTGCTAATTTCTGTGTCGTTTCGAAACGAACAAATCTTTAGTTTCAGCTAAGATACCGTTGTCGTATCATCCTGTCCACAGTGCAGACCTCTTTCACAACACATTTTGACATGTCACAGCGGTAAAACACTGGTGCAATTAATAAAATTAACGATGGCTGAGTTCCATTTGTCTGCTTCAGTTTCAGGGTCTTTGTATTGCAAACTCCATCTCGCTGTCACACTGGCACGGCCAACTGGAACATTTAAACAGGACAGAGCCATTGTTAATGTTGTTAGTAACACCTGTTACTAATGGGAATTACAGGAGGTCATTAAAGTGTGCTGATCAGAATGACAGAGGCGTAAGCAGAAAGGAGGTACAATCAGCCTGCGGGATAAACCAACCAACTGTTTGCTACATGGTCAAATTCTGTGACATTATTTTATCTCTATATATTAAGCTAATACAGCATATCAGGGACCTAGACCAACACATGACAAACTGCGGACAGCAGCACCCTGAGGATGCCTAATCTGTTGATTTTGCTACCATTAAAAGTCTACCTGACACATGGGACAGAGGACAGAAAAAAGATACACAACAATATCTCACCTGTGGTGGCTCCAAACATAGACACCCGAGCTAATGCTACGCACATGTGCGGTAAGGTAGCCTTGTTCTTTGAATTCAGTCCTCCCCTTCACTTGTCTGCAAATGTCTGGCAAAGCTCCAGCTCTCAAACAAATCACCCATCCACCTTTTGGCTCATTATGCCCTTGCAGAGCTATAATGAGGAAATCAGGAAATATTAAAAAGCTTGGTCAACATATTTGCCCTGTCGGACATTTAAACCCTGCATCTTCGGAAGTGGCCGTGCATCGCCGTGCTTCTTCACGATAGCTACTAGTTCAGGTGCCCATTGGCCGCCTCTAAACACTGCTGGTGCCATGATGCAGAGGCCACTTTAGGGCACACTGCACATCTGGAATTACTCAAAAACTTTGACATTTAAATGGATTATCAAAGCCTAACTGAGTCTAGAGAGCGATAACTTCTCGTCTAATAACATACTGAATCATACTGGCACCCTCGTCATCTGACATACAACATACAGGTTCATTATAAGATAAATCTGATTTAACTTTTGATGCTGCAACTGTGTAACTATGACAGATTTTTTCATGATGGTATGCAGGAGTTTAAGAGTTAACATGAGGGACATCTGTGGGCCTGCAGAGCAGCCGACAACCATCACTGGTCTGAGACGGGATCTGCTTTTCCTCAGAGAGCTGAAAGTGTAGATGAAAGATGTCTTTTTATGGAAAGGAGGATTGAGGAGCACCAGGCTGTGTGGCTTTCTGTCAGCAGTGTGTCAGTCTGAGTGTCACAGTGCACGGTACAGCAGTATTACTGGACACACACACACACAAACACACACACACGAACATTGTGAGCTCCTGCTGTGGTGGGAAGAGGGAGCCCTCCACGACAGAGACTTCCAAATGTCTGATCCTGAATTCCTGATAGCTGCTGCGTCGTGACATGCTGCTCCTCGGCCCCAGCAGCAGGAATGTGCTCAGCGCCAGCCAAACATTATGTCATCATCAACAAGTTCTACTGAGCGGAGCCAAGGCACGACTCCCCTGTTTAACATTTAACACGCTGAGCCCACAACAGAAAGCATCAAGTGCCTTGAACATCCTTTTACGATTCTAATATACAAAAGTGCATAAATGTGAATGGGGGACTGAGTTTGTTCATTGTATTCTCTCTTTGATTTCCAATTTAAAATGAAATGCCACAAAATTATGGCCACATTTAAGATGTTTTGTATGTCTTTCAATCCACAGAAAATTAGTTGGAAAGTGATTTCTGAAGCAAAAATGTCAAATATTTAGTGGTTCCTACTTTAAATGTGACAATTTGCTACATTTCTTTACCTTTTTAATTATAAACTGCATAGATTTGTGTTAAAGAGTCTTGTTTGGTGAAAAAATAAAATAATTTAGAAAATAATTTAATTATAAACATTTGTTGGTTGCAGCCTCAAGACAAGAAATGTTTAATGCAGAATTATATTTAGATTTAATGCAGGATTTTTAATTTTAGGCCGTTTTCATTGCAAAAGGCCCAAATGGCCTTCAGATGTGTGATCTAACGAAGAAACAATGAAATATTCCACGTCTGCAGCACATTTGAAAAGCAGACATCACACGAGATGACATGTTATGTAATTCTCTTCTCAGCGGATCCAGCTTGTTGCTGGACTGACTGGGCTTTTCTCCGTGGACTGAGGACCATGAGAGCATGGTGTCACAGCAGTTCAATATCTCCATTACTGTGTTTTGTCACAACGTGGTGGGAACACAAAACTTCTTCAACGCACAGAACTATTATTCTACACGCTGCCTCCCGGCAAAGGTCAATCTCTGACTAATCACTGTCCACACAAAGTGGGCCGCTGGAGAGATGGAGCGCCCTGCTCATCCATGACACTGGATGAGATAACCTGAGGACCTGAGAGCTGCACGTTTACTGAGTGCAAACTAGTGCATGAAGCATTGATCAACCACAAATGTAAGAATTGATTAACTGTTGGCATTTATCAAGCGAAAGTGCCAAAGATTTACTGCTACCGGCTTCTAAACTATTAGAATGTGTTGGTTGTGTTTTTGGCTGCTGGTCAGGGCTGAAACAGATCAGTCGATTAATCGATCAGTCAGTGTAAAGAAAATGTATTGCCAATTATTATGATGATTGCTTGATCATTTAAGTCATTTATCAATACTATACATTTGCTGGTTCCAGCTTCTTAAATGTGAGGATTTCTCTATATTACACTATAGTAAATTTAATATTTCTGTGTTTTGGACAATTGGAAAATGCTGTTTGGCGGTGTTAGCTTGGGCTCGTTGGCTTTCGTTTTCATTATTTTCTTACATTTTATAGTCTAAATTGTTAATTGAACAAAAAACCCAACAACAACTATCAACTGATTAATTAGTCCAATAATGGAAATGATCATTAGCTGCATCTGTATCACTAGTCAGACATAAGCAGTTGGAGGATTTCACCCTGCGTTCTGGGAAGTTAGATAAACAATCATTCGATCAATCAAAAAAACATCTCGACACATAAATCGATAAAAATGAAGACGATCATTAGTTGCAGTTCAAGTGCAAAACCTCAGTGAGCTCACGCACGCACGCACACACCTGGTGCAGTCTCACATTACAGATGTGAGAAATAAGTGTACACACAGCCCACTGTAAAGGGGATATGCAATATCTGGATGTTATTATGCAGCTGTCACGAGCATTTATTGATTGCTGAACGTGAATCTGACATAAATGATCAATCAGATGAGCGTTATCAATATTCCTCAGTCACCGGTCAGAGCGTCAGTAGCAGATGAACATTGACACTCACTCTGTGGCTCCGGTGCCGTTGATAGTGTTTCCATCGGGGATCGGGTTGAGCTGGATCGGCTCTGGCTTCCTTCTCTTCTGCATGTTACACTCGAGAAAGCAGCTGATGTGGAGACACACGAGCTGCAGCGACGGAGAGGCGCAGGAAGAGAGCTCCGCTATCACACGGGCACAGGCAGGTCACTCGACATGGACTGACACAGAGGCGCAGTCATGAGCTGGAGGGGACCGATAGTCTCCCTAATGGGTGGATGGACGTGAATGATCCGGAGATGAACGTCACAAAAATATTTACATTCGTCTTCCGGACAGCATGGCTGTGCTTGGGACAGCGCCCCCTCTGCTGGCGACGGGTGGTACTACCACGCTGTCACCCAAATACCACTTACCTACAGGTCTAATTCCTCTTATTACTAATATACATATATGTGTAGCTACTACTGAAGACAGTGAGTTTATTTCTTTTGTATTTGTTGGTTTTAGCCACTCGGAGGGAGTTACACTTTAAAGCGAGTACACAATGTGTTTTTTATGGCCCGATTTCAGCATTTTTGGACTCAGCATATTGAACTTGCGCCACTTTTAGGCCACAAAATGATGGAATTAAAGTCAAATAAAGGATTTAGTATTTCTCTAATAGGTGATGTTGTTTCATGACCACAGTACCCCCTGGCTGCAGTGCTCGGTTAGAGCCAGGCACCGGTTCTCCATGTCACAAGAAAGTTAAAATGTCCCAACATGCAGTCTCAGAGGTCCAAAAGTAATAATATTAATGTAATTATAAAATAAAATGCTCAGAAAAAAATCCTTAATACGTCAAATTAGCATGGACTATGAATATTCGATATCCCGTATTTTACTACATTTTCATTATTCTAATTGCTGCTACAAGATAGTCTTGGCAGAGTCAATTAAAGTACTTCAAAAGCCAAAAACTGTATACTCACTTACACAACAAATGAGATGCATGTTTGCCTGTTTCACCACTGAACATAATGGGAAAATCAAGCAGTATAAATAAAAATGAAAACTGTCTATTTACCATATTTTTTCCCCTTTTTTAAAATTCAGGATCTCTCATCCCACCATTTTATTCCCTTAAATGTTTAATTATCCAAAATCCAGACTAACAATTATGCACGTGCACATTCTAACAATGTATAATTTCGACTGCACAACATACATTAAAATCCCAAAAAGCCAAAAAAAAAAAAAAAAAAAAAAAAAGAATGTCATGGAAAGAGCAAATGGAATGCAAATGTGAATTTACTTTGATGCAAGTTGTGTGTAATAATTATGCAAATGGGGTAAATGCTTTTAATGCAGGAAACTCATGTGAACACATCTGAAAGCCACTTTGTGTGATTAAATTAATGCCATTAATTTCTAATTAGGATGGAATATATGATCAGTGGACCTTAAACAGACACCATTAAAGCCACCACTTTCAACAAAGGGATGAAAACGGGAAATCTGTCAAATCTACGATGGGGTAAACATCTATGTAGCTGTTCTAAATTTGGTCTCCAAACCTTCCACTGTTTTCCTCTCCCACTGACTGTTTTGGTCACTAACCTGTTTCTCATTTGAACGCAGCCCTTTTAGAATCATTTCACCATCTTTTTGCTTCCAGCTTACCATCAGCCTCCCACAAATTCAGTGAAATTTTCCCTACATGCTCCACTTCTGCTAATTTAGTCCAAAATCACAGAGGATTCAGTGTCTGATTCCATCCACAGCAATACCCTCCCCCTCTTTAGTACTTGCCTTTTAAACATTTGGTATCTTTTATTATTGTTGACACTCTCTGCGGCTGTTCAGAAGCTGTTGATGATTATTATTATGTTGTGCAAGAGGTCAGTCTTCTGCAGGAGCTCAGACTCTCCACAGTGCTGAGCTTTCTTCTCTTTTTCCATCAGTGCCTTGCTCACTGTTTATACAATTATGAGGTTATCAAATCTTTAGTGCTTTTGCGTATAAAAGAGCTATTCTAACAATTTTTGCACATTGCAGCATTAAATTCTGAACTTGATCTGATGATTTGTACATTTTCTGGGTATCTATTAAACTTTCTGATCTATTCTTTCAGATAAATCACAGCATGGAAAAAACTGTTTGATCTATTCTTCCCTTAATTTGAGCTACATGCTCTACCAGTCAGGCTGTTTGACCTCTGTGGAAACAATTAATCAAAACTAGGAATGAGTGGTTTCACCTGTTCGACAGGAGCGCACCACCTTCCCTCGTGAATGATGTGTCAGCTGTCAGCCTGACCGTACCATGTAGATTAGATATCAAGCAGAAGCTGGAACCGGCTGCCATTTTTGCAATCTGCTCTGAAGTCTCCACACATTGTCCTGACAGACACAAGGCCACTGAGCCGTGCCCGGTTTACCAAAAGCATTTTGCTGCCAAAATCATATTTTTCTCCATAAACCAGGACTGACAGAGAGGAAAGATTGGTCGTGTCCCACCTCGAGCCCATGGACAGGAGCCGCGTGAATTCTAAGTCGCTTTTGACAAATTGGGTTGTGGCCACTCGAGCATTTCAGACCTGACTATAATCCCACACAGACCATGAAACATCGACACCAGTGGTTTTCCTGGACCCCCCCAACTTGTTGCAGATTGATTATCTGAATTAAAACAAAGCAGAATTCTCCCTCACAAAATTATATTTATGCTTGGGACTAATTTGTTTTTATTTTGTTCCTGAGAAAAAAAGGAAACACCTTAAAATAACTGCATTGAGCTGCTCACGTTGGTCAAACAGGCACCTTATTGCTTTGTACTGATGCTTCAGAAGCATGCTGGGAAACGCAGTCTCTAAAAAGAACATTGTTTTCACGACATTTGACCTGTACAAGGGATCCTCCAGGCTTGTGGGAGCATCCATAATATTCCATGTGTTCTTTCCAATGCATTCTTATTGGTGCAGCATCTTTGGGGTTTAAAAAAAATCATAATATCAAAAATGATGACAACAGACAGAGATGACAACATAACAACTGCAGTTCATGCAGCTTGGAATCTCTATTATATTATGTAAACAGCCAGCTGGCTAACTCTGGCACATTTGCAGAAATGTTTATTAATGTGCGTTGTCCTCATAAATAAATAAATGTAAATGAAACAAAAACAAACACTCCCCCCGCCCTTCCATCCCCCTTCCCTCCCCCCACTCACCCAGCTGTCCCTCCATCCGAACCTGAGGTGGGTAAATGTAAATTGTTAACAAATCTTAAAATATACAACACATCGGCAGACTTTTAAAGTGGTTATGAAAGCAGAGACTTTGACGTCCGAGTTGGAGTCATCTTTTAATCATGTTGCTTGTGCAGGGTGAAGGCGAGCTAAGCAAGGAATGATTGTATTTGATCAAATGATAACATGCCACATTTTCTAATTTACCAGTGCTGCTAGTCATGCAGGTCATTTGGGTTTAATTTACCCAAAAATCTGTTTCATCTGCTGAAGGAGGAAAGCTCACTCTGTGCTCGCCTTTAATCTGAATTTAAGACGCGTACATATGAGCAGGACTTTGTGACACGGTGTGACATCATAGTCCGGAAGCCAATCACAGCCTAATATGCATCTTACACAGGTGTGATGCGGAGACTTGAAGCCGCAGTGAAGGCATGCAGTGAGTGAACTCTTCAGTGAGGAGACATGTTGCGTCCAGCAGCTTAACCTTCAGTGAGGGCGAAGGAGCAGATTTTTCCACAAAGCAGCAGGAAAATGTCTATCATATCCAAATTATTATTTAAAGCAGAGTATTTTTAATATATCCTAACATGTCTGGAGGGGATCTTTAAAAAATTCAGCAGCATCATTTCTTTCCGGAGTCAGTGTGTCTCTGGTACTGTGGATAATCCACAGACCTCGCTGTCAACAGTTTTTATGAGGGCTATTTCTTTGTCAGAGAGCGGCTACAATGAAAACTGTTGACTGTGGGGTCTGTGGATTATCACTGCCACAGAGTAACAGGGACTGATGATGCTGCTCCAAATATGTTGCTCCTCAATGTCATTCTTTAAAGCCGTGGATGCCGCAAATGAAATCACATTTATCTCCATTTTAATGCAGCAGAAACGTCAGAGACGTATCCCAAATGAATGGGTAAATAAAAACAAAATCATTTTTATTCTGTTTTATTCCCACTTCCAGCTCGATTGGCGCACAATCACACTTTTCACTTTTACCAATCAGATCCTGCCTCAATCTCTGTGAGCCAGTCATCTTGTTGCTGCTGGTTTTAGATTTGATGTTTATTTTTTCCTCTCTCTCTCTCCTTATGGCTTCTGTTCTGTTGAGCTACACGCTTGTATCTCTCTCAATAGGGGCCAATAGCCTCCTCACACATGTCTCCTGTCTGAAGAGAAAAGACAAAAAAGTCAGAAATCACTGCAGATGAAAACACACATTAGGGAAGATGGTAACTTACAATTACTACAGGCGACGCACAGGCCACCAGCTGAAGCTCCGGCTCCAGATGTGCCCCAGCTGTGCCGCGAGGAGACAGCAGAAGAGACATAAAGGAACAAGCTCAGATGCACTGATCGAAGATGAGCTGCACTGCTGGAAAACCAGAATACGCCATGTCTTGTTTGATGCTGCGGATTTGTTGCCTCATCCACCACTACTTTGTTTGGGGAGTTGGGGATTTATGGTCAGGGATTACAGCAGGCCACAAAGGCAGCTTCTGAAGCAGCCGATAACAGCAGACAGTTGCTCCGGCTGAGAGGAGAGGCCAACAGTTGGGGCCCCAAACATGCAAATCTGTCCAATGACTAAGACAGACATTTAGCCACAGGATGGGACGGCCACGGTAGGACAAGTGGGCGCTCGTGCACTGTTTCCAGTTCTTGAAATAACTGTTAATAAGCATTCTATTTGCTTTTTATTCAGTGGCCGAATCTCATTTGGAGTGTTTGAGATTCCCTCCTCGCTCTGCATTCGACTGAATCACCGCAACACAAACATCATTGTTTCTTTCACCTTGAACGTCCTCCGCCCCCTGGGCAGGATAGGATGAAGTCTGCTCAGGTGCAAACGAAAGCAAACTTCGCTGCTTTTTAAATGTTTAAGATGTGTAAAAGTTTTTTTTCTTGACTAATGGCTAGCATAGATGGCGGCAAATCTTTAGAAAGATTACAGTAATGAACCATGCATGACAAGGATCAAAAGAAAACAAAGGAGATCTCAAGGAGGGAAAAAAATCCCCCCCCCCCCAAAAAAAAAAAAAAAAGAATTTGTTTGCAGATCCTTGAGTGGTGTAATGGATTTTCATGTTTCATACAGAACATAATGTCCCTTAGCCAGTGGCAAAGGGAAGGTGGAGCTGTGCCCTTCTGTTCGGGTAAGATAACTCAGCGAGCTAATACAGAGGCGAAGGCAGCTGTGTCTCCTTTTACTTTTGGGCAGATGTAGTTCATCTGGAGCCGGGCCAAAGACGGCACACGGAGGACTGCATGCGCTGAATGTGACTGCAAACACATTTCTGATAAAGCACGAAAAACAACGCTCTGACGCTGAACTGAGGCAGAGGAAGCGCTTGTAGAAGACTGAAACATGAGTGCACACATACACACGTGTGGGAATACTGCAGGTTTGGTTTGGGGGATGTTGAAGGTTCAAGGCAAACATTCACCTGAACGCTGCATATAGTGGCGTAAAGTAACTAAATACCCATAGTTACCTCACTTACTTTACTTGAGTACTTCCATTTCATGCCACCTTATACTTCTGCTCCTACAGTAACTTGTTACTTTACAGATGGAGAGCACGTAACAATATGCAAAATTAGAGCTACTATGATAAATGATCATTTAAGTCATTTTTCGTGCAAAAATGTTAAGCATTGCATGGGTCCAGCTTCTCAGATATAAGGATTGTTGCTTTTCCTCGTCTTTAATTACAATAAATAATTATAACAATGATGTGGTGGGCATTTTTCAGTAGTTACCAATTAATTGAGAGAAAAAAATCAACATATAAATCATTAATTTGAATAATCATCATTTAAGAGCCCTGCATGAAACACTTGGCTCTGCCTCAACCAACTACAACTTCAAATCTTTCTTGAGAATAATCTAATAATATTATATATAATGGTAAAGTCACACTTACATGGGGCATTTTTCTGCAAAGCAAGTACTTTTACTTTTGATACTTTAAGTACATTTTACAGTTTTGCTGCATCCTGCACCACTCTCTTCATGTACCATGACCCCTTGCTGTTCTAATTGCAATTAAATCTGGACAGTCAGTCGACTTTGAGAGGTTTAGGTAATTACTATACAGTCAGACGCTGAGCCTTCGAATGTTTATTTAGAGCGTAACGTGTGAAAGGTTTTTAGTCGTTATTTCAGGGACTTTGGGTGTTTCACGTCACACATAATCACTGAGAAACGTCTGAGAATCAGAGCACGGAGCCTAAAAGCCTGTGAAAACTTTTTAAAAGCATGTTTTGATACAGCTGAGCAGCTCAGCAGTTTCAGCGTAGTCTTGTTGGGGCCAGCAGGGAGGTTTGAGTGGCCAAGGAGGTGTTGATTGGTGTGCTACAGTACATGACCACAGCCCGTCTGTACTGAGTGTACTGCTCTTAGATCCTGAGCGATAATAAATTAAGATGGTGTTACATTCCCTGTTGTGTCATGTTTTTCTTCTCAGTTGTCATATGTTTCTGGTAACATGTCTTTGCAAAATTCTGCAATGACACAATTTAATTGCAGGACAAGTTTGGTGCTATGCTATATTTTTTCTTGTTGTCAATAAATCCCATGAAAAGTCAGCAAATACTGCTCATCTCTGGAGTAAATGGTGCCTTTATTTGGAACTATTTTCAGCAGCGGATGAATACAAACATGGTGCCCTAGTGAGTATTTACAACAGGAGGACAGTGTATGTGGGATTGACTAAAAACAAACTAAAGTGCCAGCGATCATTGTAATGAAGCAGCAATAGTGTGGCTCGCTGATGTTTTTTTAATAGCTTTAGGACAACAATGGAGCTCTAAGCTACAGCAGGCTTTGATACACAGACTGTTTGTTGAGAAAAATATAGATTATCACCAGACTTATCAGGTAAAAGCACATTTTTTCAGGTGACACAATCATTTGGTAAAAAAGGGAACATTTGCCTTAAACCTGTCCTCCATACTCACCAGCCTCTGACCTCCCACTGAGAAACACACCTCTGTTAAATGTCACCGCAAGAAACCAGACTCACTGCCAGCTTTACAAATCCTCCATGTGGAAAATCAGAAAGGGAAATCTTGTCGGCCGTGGGAAGCGCCAGGCCTGCGAGGCGCGATCGTTGCTGATGCCTGAAATGTTGCTCAAATGCACAAGAAATGCTCAAATGCACAAAATGCAAAGACTTTACACTGGACACATAATGCCGTGACAGGCAGATGAGGATGTGTCAGTACAGGTGAATCTTCACCGACCATGAAAAATGAAGAAAAACTCTCCTGATCTGATGTGATCTTCTTTTTTTTTCTGGATCAGAGGAGAACTGAAGTGCTCACCCTTGCAGAAAAATATAGGACTTAATTATAATCATTATGCCATTCTGGGCAATTTACCCACTTTCACTTCATATAGGCTAATTTTGAATATTGAAACCATGCATGGCAAGCCGACAGAATTAGAAAAGAGGCTTTGTCTTTGGATTTGACAGCTTTCACAGGTTGCATACCTGTTAAAGTTGCCATAGGAACATTGTAGGATGATGTCTAAGGACAAGACCTTGTGTGTGTGTGTGTGTGTGTAGAGGTGCAGGTATTGATGGAGATGGGGAGGGGGGGTGTGCAGCATCAGCATCAGTGCCCATGACGTCACCAGAGTTTAAAGTGGGCCGCGCTTCACCCAGTGAAGTAGAGGAGAGAGAAGAGGGAGGAAGCAGCGGCGGTCCCCTCCTCGCAACACCTGCGTATCGAAACACGCCGGCGTGAACTCCAGAAACTACCTGCTCTCACCCACCTGCAATTTTTCACTTTCTCGCGCTGATTAAAAGATGGAAGACCGTGTGGCACCGCGGACCCGCCGATTTCTGTTCTGCTGAGGGCGATAACTTTAAGTCTCGAGTCTCCCTGAGGGTGAGTTCAAATGCTTTTTCCCGAAAAACGTACAAAAAAAACAAAGAGAGAGAGAGAGAGAGAGAGAGAGAGAGAGAGAGAGAGAAGGGCTTGATTGAATCGGCAGAGGATGCTAATGATGCTGCAGCAGGCGGGTCAACAACCATCGACAGTGTCCGTGGTGATAAACAGCTTTGCAGATGTTTGTCAGAGGAGATGAAATAGCTTTTCTTTCCTGTATTTTTGTTGGTGTTGTCGAAGCGGCCCACAGGAACTTGGGGCGCAGTCTTCTGGCATTTTGAAAGCTGCTGCCGCTGGCTGCTTGATGTGACAAATTGTGCTTTCTATTTAATTAGGCTATTGGCGAGTCTATCCCATGGAAATGCGCGTGCTGTGCCAAAGGAAAGGGCTGTATCATCCCGGAGAGTTTGATAACCCACTGCAGCCATGTAGTGTTTTTAATTGTTTTTGTTTTTTTTACATGCCTCGAAAGCTGCATGTTCTGTCAGAAAAAAAACTATTAGTTTGGTGATGCACAGATTTAAAAGCCAGCTGTAGTGCAGTGAACGCGAATAATGCAGAAGTGTTGGAGGATGCACAAGCAGTTGGCTTGACTTGCTTCAGTGTAAGTTTTCATCGGCGGCTGTAGAGCGGATCACCTGTCATTTCTTGGTTCCTAATAAAATGCTGCATTTGACATTAACATTGATTTAAGTGGCACTTAAGCACCTCCAATGTCGCGGTGTGTTTCTCAGTTTAAGACTGATTTCTCGGTGAGGATTTTAAGGTAGTTTGTTGTCCTTTCTAAGTCAAAGATGAGGAGTGAGCACAGCAGCTGATGAACGTTTTTATTCAGCCCGGAATGAACGTCAGATGCAGCGTGTTATGCCACGTTTGTGCCACTAGATGGCAACAGAGCGCAACCTAACGCAGCTGATTAAACTTGCATTAGTCTATTAGCCAATGAGCAGATCTGCACCGAGGTTTAATAATGGAATCATTACTGCTGTTGATTTCCTTTGTGGAAAAATAAACAGACCGAGAAGGCTTTTGTTAAATCAATGATTTTTATCAAATCGGTGGCAGGGGCTCACGCACACACACACACAAGCGTGCGCACACACACACACACACACACACTCGCACACACACTGTTATTTGAAACAATTGGGGCTCTACAGTAGACACTGTTGTTTTGCCCTGTTGGAACTGCAGAACTCACTCTCTGCATGGGTGCCCCGCATTATAGCAATTTTTCATAAAGTCATTTATCATAAATGTATCACGACACTACAGCAATACAGGTTTTGTTCTGACCTCGAGGCTGACACTCTGTGTAAACGAAGACCTTGTGAAAAAAAAAATCATGATATGCTTCCTCTTTGTTCCCTTTTGCTGACTTTAATTGTCTTTTGTTGGGGTGCGTATCAGTTTCACATGTACAGTCTTTAATCACTTCCCAAATGTAACATCCTGCATCCTTGTCCCCTCACAACCACACAAACACAGCACATCCTCACGGACAAATAAATAATTCACATCATGCAAACTCAATTTTATTTTAGTATTTCTCTTTGCCTTTATATTAAGAAGTTCGTCAAGGAGTTTGTTATTTTTAATCCACTGAAGGAACAGACAAAGCCAATTGTGATTTCGGATCATCATGGCCGAAATGTGGACTCACATCTCTCACATTTTTGCTTTCTGTCGTTTCTGGCTTCCATGTCACTGTAATTTAGTCTCAAACACGCTGACTTAATCCACATATTCATTTTTTATATTTTGTCCTGTGCAAACTATGCATATCTCTGAAATGTCAACCTTCCCTGAGCATAAATAACCACCTTTTTCTTCTTTGTGACAATGCATTTTTCAGCGAGCCCACTGGATTTAACTTGTATATTTGCCTTAGGAATTAGGATCATTTTCCTAGTCCTTCAGTTTATCTGAAAAATTCATAATCACCACATTTGGAGCTATATGGTCTATGTGGTCTTCTTTGGACAACATGTTCTGGTCAGTGAGTTCAGAAGTCATTTCACCCACTTATTCTGCTCATTTACTGTGTGCAGTAATGTGAAACATCCTGAACATAAATAACTGTAATATCATTTTTAAAACATAAATCTTTGTGTGCAGATCACTTATGTGGTCTAACAGTAATTGGTTTTTTATTGTACCCACATACAGCAGTTTCAGTCTGTCGGGGCTTGGAGGTGCCATAACATGTTCAGTGAGCTTCAAAGTTATTTTCCCCTCTCATCAGATGGCCGGTCATTAAAACTTGTGATGTGTAGGTTGTGATCCTCCAGCGTTAGGGTTGGCCCGAGCTGTTATTTCATACAACTTTTTTCCAGCGATGAGAGGTCGGGCTGCCAGAAAACAAATTGATACTCAGTTCAGCTTCAGTGGCTTCAGCTCTCTGAAGAGCCAAGGACGACGTTCGCCACAGAGACGCCGTGAATTCAGACGGTATTTAATGAGAAGTGAGCAGACACATCTTTGTCTCATTTTCTGAGCCCTTCCAAAGCAGTGGATCCCTCAAGGGCACATAAGTGGCTTGTGCATTTGGTAGTTTTTTTGTTGTTGTTGTGTGCACTTGACAGTCTAGTAAACCCTTTCAACTAGAAATCCTGATGTTTGGCTCACTCAATATGTTTAATTAGTGCTGATTAATGAAAGCGTGTGGCTGCAGAAGGCTGACAGCTTTCTCTCCTCGCAAGGACATGTTCTATTGGCAAACGGGGAGAAATGGCTTTTAATGCCAGGATTTTGATTTTAGTAGTAATAACAATTCACAATGTAGGTTAGAAACAATAAAAGAACATATTAGATTAGTGTGAAAGCACAATTTACGTTTGTGTTTTGATTCAGGGCATGCTAATTCATTCTTTGATTATTCAATACATGCAATTAACACTTGATTAGCTGCTGGTTTGGACCCAAGTTCAATAATTTCTTAATTATATGTGAATTCAAAGCTGTGGAACACTCACCAGCACATATGTTGAGTCTCCAGCAGCATATCGGCATGTGCTGTACGTGCAGTGCGCTGTAGCATAATGAATGTGTCGGGTCCAGGTCACATGGGTGAATCAGAACAGTCAGTTTCGCGTTATAAACTTGACACACAGGACTACATGTGAGCACCTCAGTATACTGTAATATTTTCAGGCAGAGTTTCCTTGAGACTCTGTTGCTTTGAACACTGTTCTCTGTCAAGGCCTTTCAAAAGTAAGAGCTCCAATGACCTTTATTCTGCAAATTAAGCTGTTTTTGCTTTGCGCTGACTGATAGATCTTATTATTTCAGCAAAAGTGCATTGAGCATTGAGCAAATACCCTAGAGCCATAGCAACTACATTAACAAAAGTTAATGAAATGTATGGAGCCAGGACCTGGACTTTGTTACTTTTGAAAGCTGTGGCATTTACATTTTGCACGTCTGTGGAGAGTGAATGAAAACACAACATACACCCACGTCTTATCTCTTACTTGTCTGTGTAAACATATTTATGCTGCAGCCTATGCTGCATTATTTGGCTGCAAAACACAGACACAGGCTTGTTTAAGTCCGTTTGTCATGCATTTCCTTTTCTTGTGAGTGTGCATTATGAAGAAAAGTCCTGGCCGTACATGTTTTGCATCACAACAATGCTAATAAGTGCAAAGTGATGCTAAATTTTTAAGGCCGCAAGATTTTGCTCCTAAAACAGCATAGCTAGCTGGCATTGAAAAATAAGGAGAAATCTGCAATTTAGATTTAGCTTCAATTCTATGTTAGCTGTCCCAAAGGTCTCACAGTGTCTGCATCTGATTATGCTTGCATGCATTTAATTAATAATTCGACAATGCACAGCACTGACGTCGGTCAGCCGATGCTCTGCAGGGGAATAGATTTCCTGAGCCTGATATCCAGCCACAGCCTCTTAGCGAGGAGCAGAAACGATGAGCTCAGGCAGATTTCAGATACAGGGGCTCCAGCGTGGGGCTGCGATAATCCCCCCTCCCTCAGGTGCAAGCGCTCCTGGGGAGGAACTCCACGGACTACAGCTCACCGTCGATGCTTGGCCGCGCTCTGATTAATGCACTCATCAGTTCTTTTCTTGTTTGTTTTAATGACAAGCATGTCCCTTGTGGGAATCTTGTGACTTTTTGCAAATACTGCTGATGCATCTGCTTACACCTGCCACTTTTTTTTCTGTCTTCTCTTGTGCAAGGGCTGCTGCCATAAAGCATGAGTCTTTTGACATGACTAGGCTGTCAGTTACAGTGAGGGGAACCACACGACACATTTTCCACCGGAGCTACAGGAAATACATGAGCCGAGGAAATGAGCAGTGATAAGATCCCAGCGTGTTGGGATGTGTTGTGCTTTGTTGATAAGGCTATTATTCATCATTATGCCTAAGACAGCAAAAATCCTCCTTCCATCTCAGGCATATGCTTGTTAAGCATGGTTTACTCACTCTTTCACATTTGCAGTTGAGTTGTACTGGCTTTTAATACTGGTTACTGTGGAGTTTTAAAATGGTTTCATCACTTATTTAGATTGTAGAGAAACCAAAGATATTCAACGAGCATTTTAAATTTTGGCTAATCTTTTCTTTTCGGAGCTGAGGTTGTTGAATGGATGTAGAGAATTGAAATATGGTCCTCTCTGAAACATGCTGAAATGTAATATTTAATGGTAATTTGACAGCATCAGAAAGGTAATGAGAGGCACTACGAGCATTTTAAAATATGGAGAAAATCAGTTCAAATGGATGTGATTCATTTTCTAAAAAGTGTCAAGAAATGTTATGTAGAGGATGACTCCCTGACTCTGATCAAAGGATGAGGCCATTTTGAACACAGAAACACACACACAAAAAACCCATCACTCAAACAGTGCAGCATCCTGCAGTGTGAACTCTTGCGTGGGTCCTAAGAACTTTGCAGATTGTTTCCTTATCACACAGCATAATCAGAAATGACATGTGCTAAATAAAAGAGAAATCCAGTGTGCGAGCCTTGGAATGAAGCTGAATTTAGAAGAGCTGGAACGAGTTTAGCACTCGTCCTAGAAAAATATGTAATTAACATGAATCATTGACCTGAGCGTGAACTCTTGAGGCCGCGGGATCGTTACGTAGGTGTTTGGGAGTGCCACAGTCAGTCCAGTATGCATCAGTAAGGTGGCTGACACGGTAATTATTATTCACATTTCATAATACACAGTAATTCTGCAACATGATCGATGATGGATGATCATCGTCCTGACAAATGCAGACAGGGGAAGAGTTGTGGTCACGCCACATTTGGCTGCCTATATGTGATTGATGATTAAAGTGGGCAAATGATTCACTGTGCTCAACTGTCCATTAATAGTGTGATGCCTATTAGAGTGTTATGCCTTGCCTGTGGCACCTTTCAGGGAGGGACCTCATCGTAGTATTTTCTCTCTCTGTGTATGTGTGTGCGTTTACGTGTACAAATAATAATCACAGTGCAGATTTTGGAGGAAGTGAATTTTGATTCAGAAACAGAGATGCTCACTTGCACACACTCCGATCCACTGATAAATTAGGTGGATGCCTGACATTTAACATGTTAGTGCCACATCTCAGCCACATGCTGGGCTGCTCCTGTTTAATAAATGTTGTAGATGCGTCTCCTCTCAGCCTTTCCCATCATTCCGAGCAAGCAAACTTTGGCCCATTCCCAGAGTCCTAGTGATGGATCTTTGTGCTATCAGTGAGGCGCTTTGAGCCCTATAACATAAAGCCCCTGCGCTTATTCAGCACCCGCGTACCTCGCTTGTGATCAATGGCCAGCAGTCAGGACAGTGAATGGAGCACAGATTGAACCACATCTGGGATTTGGATGCTGAATAACTGCCCACTCAACAGGGGCGACTCATGAATAATACACACAGCCATCCGAGTGTCCCATCTCCTTTGGCCCCTCACGGGCGATGCTTTCGCACTCAGACCTGTCCAGAGAGCAGGAGGTCAGGGCACAAATACCTGGCACCCCCTGCACCAGCGTCAGACACCCGCCTGACAGAATAATGGAACAGACGCTGAGATGGAAACAAGCAGTGTTGTGAGTGTGTTGAGGAGGTGTAGCAAAATTTACAGCAATGATCAGTGTGGTTAGGTTTCCCTAGATTTTTGGAGTATTTTTATATGCAGCACAAGGTGGTGTAGATTGATATGACAGAGAGATCTGCAACACACACACACACACACACACACACACACACACACACACACTTGCTTGCATAGTTATAATATATATATGATGACATTTGATGATATTTATTCTGTCGTGATGTATGACACAATTATATGCTAGTATTACACACTAGAGAGAAACAGAGAAACAGGATGACTTTAAACTATAAGAACCTCTAATTGAGCAGATGATTTATATCAAACACATTTCAGCGCTTTGTTTCTCCAGCCCAGTGGATGTATTGTTTCCTAATGACTGTACAAACAAATTCCTAATACCTTTGACTGGATTTACGAGTATTTTGGGTCCTCGCTATCAGTTATATTTCAGCTTCATTTGAGTCTGTCACATCAGTGATGAAAATAGACATCTTCTTCGTGTATTCATCAGCAGGCTGAGCAGAGACACAAGCACTTCCCTCTTTTGTTCGGTTCTTTTTTTTTTTAATCCATTCAGTCTAAGTAGCAGTATTTTGCACAAGTGGATTCAAGGACATTTAAAAGGTCATGGTGGCAAAAATTGGGCACACATCTTTAATGCAAATCCGGCTGATGGAGCTCTCATTTCACCAAATTGAGATCACCTGGTTGCGTGATGGGCAGGCTTAACATGCTGCAGAAGCATATTTCAGATTTAATAATCATGATGATAAGTCATTCCTCTTTCAGTCATTGACTAGTGATCCAGAAGGTTAATGTGCTACACCAGCAGTGGGAGTAAACCATTGATCTAGAGAGGGACGTGGGAGATGTAGCTTTTAGTTGAAAAAGTAAGAGTTAATATTTCATATTAATTAATGTAATGTAATGTAAGAAATCCCACTGAAATATACACAGATTTTCTTCTGAGTAATCGCACAGTGTCTTGAATTTCTGTGAATTAGCAGTGGAGTTTGGCCTGCACTTGACTGTTACCATATTAAACTACAATACACCAGTTGTGGAAAGTATTATGTGCATTTACTCAAGTACTGTGCCTAAGTATAATTTTGAGGTACTTGTGGTTCAGTGCTACTTCATAATTCTACAGTAATATTGTATTTTCTACAGCACAACATTTATCTGGCAGCTGCAAGCTACTTGTTACCTTTCAGATTAAAATTTTACATGAAACATGTAATGACATGTGATGACGTTATGAAGTATAACACATAAAACTGGTGGTTTCAACATTAATGACTGTGAGCCTTTATGAAAAAAATATCTGTATCTGCTTTTGAATCCACGTTATAGTTCAGATGTCTATGAGTTGGCGGAAACATATCCCCTGAAACTCAGATTTACAACAGTAAAATACTGCTCACACACTGACAATGTTTGCATGCACAAAATATTAGAGTTTTTGTCCTTACATGGCTGATAAAGATAAATATTCCGCTAATATGCCTGTTTACATTGAGCTATGCATACTCCAATCAACGAACAAAGCCTCCTGCTTTCATTTGTTCAACCACCTTCTCGACAAAGTCAACCTTTGCACATGAACACCTGTTGATGTCAAAGTCTTTCATAGTATTTAAAAGTTGCTGTGTTTCTCCTTCGTGCATGCATCTAGCCTTGCAAACCTGACTCTAAACAGGTGAGAGGCTGTGTGTAAAAATCCCAAAAGAGACAAATATTCTGAATGTGCTGTATACACACAAAGCCTGAATAATATTGGCAGTATCCCACGTTTTAATCAGAAAATGCTGCATTTGGAATAAGGCCCAATTTCGGAATATCCTAATAGAACATGCTGTCAGCACGAGCAGTAACAAATTCTTAATATTGTCATTTTCTGAATAATAGTGGAATAGTGTATATACAGTATATTATATATTATGTATTATATTATAATATAATAGTGTGCTTGTAAACGTAGCCAGTGATCCCTCAGCATTAACAGTCTAATAATGTCATATTCAGTAATATATCAGTCACACAGGCAGTTTTACTGCAGAACCAGTACCTTCACTTTGAGGGCAATTTCCTGATATACTTACATACTTTTACACAGGACTTTTACTTGTAATGGTGTGCTTTAACATTAATCTATTGGTGCTTTTATATAGGTAAAGGATCTGAGTGCATCTTCCACCACAGCAGCACATGCTGTGATCAGTATACAGTTGTATGTTTTTTTTTTCTCGAAGTATAAGACTAATGTGAACTTCTGTACAAAAAAAAAAAAATCAACCCTCAGATCTCAAAGGACTGCCTGCACAAAAAGCAAGGTGCACCCAGGCGCACTGGCTTTTCTCTTCCTCGCTCCCCCTGTCTGCTTCACACACCGCTTACCCTGCGACATTTGGGACGAGTTTCTCACTGCTTGGCTTCTCACATCTTGGACACTGACACAAAATAAATGAAGACACAAAGAAGACACAAGGTTCAGAGTTGGAAGGGGTTGGTGGCTGAGGTGTGAAACTATTGGGGTGTAAAATTGCCCTGGCAGTCGTGCTGTTGTTTCAGCATTTCATGGCGAGCTGCTCAGCTAGCATCCCTACTTGCCCGCTCAGTGCCTTCTTCCCTCCATCTTTTTTTTCATTTGTTTTTCTGTCCACACCACACCTCTGCTTGAGTTCAACCCTGCCTCTGTAGAGGCTGTAACTTTATAAAACACAGCAATGACCATCTCAGCTGCTTAGTATGCATGGTTGTGCTTACTTGACCAGAGCAGCAGAGTAATGAGTAGTTCAGTTTTCTTCTCTTGGTGGGAGAGAGCAGAAGGTTCAAGGGGCTAATATTCACACATTAATTTGTCCTAAGATGTCCAACTGTTCTCCAGCAGCTCTCATTACTTGCAATCAGTCACAGGGTGGCTAATTGTCTGCGTGGGGAAGAAGAGCCTTACTGGTGTTCCGAGGAGCCCGACTGCTGCTGCCTCCTGGAGGCAGCAGGAGGCCTGAGCCAGGCCGTGGAGAGAGGACAGACGTAGCGCAGAGGGCATAGCAACACATTTGGTCGTCATTGTGATGCCTGGGGTTAGTTATTAGAAGCATGGGGTGAAACATCGTGACTATTCTAAGCAGCAGGCAGAGCTATCTGACATCAGGCACATTGTTATTTTGGTTCATTAAGTGGTGTTGTTTCACTAATTAGTTTTCTTACGGAAAATGTAGGCCTAAAGCTGGTAATTGGTGACATGTTTATGACTGTAGATTCTGTTCCTGTTGTGTGGATGAGAACCCAAAACCAATTAATTACAAAAAAATCTGATAATGTTTGACAGGAGAAAAGCCATAAGAAAAATGAGGGCGAAGTTGCTATATGCTCAATTCTATTATCTATATTTGATGATCATGTTTACTCACATTACTTTCAGATTTTCTGCTCTTTCTTTGAACCGTTTCTGAACAGATGGCTCGACCGGCTCTGCTGCTCCTCTCCCTTGTGTGTCTGATTCTACATTCATAAAGCTAACGTTAGACTAGATTAGTTCCTCTGATGTCCATGAAGCAATTTCTCATTATTGCCTGTGGTTGAGAGTGGGCAGACTCCTGCCTGGGAGCACACAGGACAGCGTTTGCCTGCTCTGACAGGCTGCAGAAAGTCTTTGTGCCCAGACTGAAAGGAATAAAAGTATGAGGAGAGCTTCCCTCCAATGGGCTGTGTCTGGTGTTGGCCTGCCCTGCGGTAAGGCAAGGTTATTCAGATGAAAGATGGTGTTGAGATTAGTGAGCCCTGCCTGAGCGCGTGGACGTCCAGCATGCCGCACTGCGTGATTTATGAGAGTCGTGATATCACCGGTCGCCACATGAATAAACCATGTGGCCAGAATTAAGCTCCTGTTAAACGACGCACAGCATTTTCCCAGGTGCCTCAACCTCCAAGTGGAAATCACAGTCATGAAAGTTGTCTTGATGCTGTTGTGTTACGGCCGTTTCTTGAGCCTGCGTGTTGATGGCCGAGTGCAGCAGCTGAAGTCTTCTTGGAGGTTTTCCTAACCTCTGACGATTCCCACAACTTTACCAGTGCTGTCATCTGAAGGTTGGATGGTTCTAAGTTCATTAATGGTTGGAGAGTGACTTGAGACACATCAAACAGTATCGAAATGCAACGCATCCAAGTTGAGAAGATCTGAATGCTGAACACAGCAGAACGTAACTCCACTTTATAACATAATATAATATATTAATATAATTTCCATCTCATATTTTCCAACCCTGATTCCATAAAAGTTGGGCCGCTGTGATAAAAACAGAGTGCAGTCATTTGCAAATGAATGGTTTACAGCAGTTTTACAAAGTGTTCCTGAGCCCATGTAGTAACATCCTTTATACAGTCATGTGTTCACAAAGTGGAGCCTTTCCAGGATGCTCCTGTCATACCTAATCATGGCACTGTCAGCTGTCACCAATCAACCTGTTCACCAGTGGAATGATCCAAACAGGTGTTTTTGGAGCGTTCCACAACTTCTCCAGTCTTTTGTTGCTCCTGTCCCAACTTGTTTGAAACATGTTGCTGCTTTAAATTCAGAATAAGCAGATATTTACAAAAATCAGTGTGGTTAATGAGGTAAAACATTAAATGTATTGTCTTTGTACTGTTTTCAG
Organism: Chelmon rostratus; assembly: GCF_017976325.1. Taxonomy (NCBI): domain Eukaryota; kingdom Metazoa; phylum Chordata; class Actinopteri; order Chaetodontiformes; family Chaetodontidae; genus Chelmon; species Chelmon rostratus. The sequence goes on along the minus strand of NC_055663.1, from coordinate 17,593,202 downwards.
CTGAGTATGTATTGAGTATATGTCAAAAAGGACTGGCAAATTATCACATTCTGTTTTATTTTTTTATTTTTTACAAAGCCTCACAGCTTTTCTGGAACTGGGGCTGTATTCAATATGGTACTAGCTTGTTAAATTCAAATTTTAGTTTTCTTAAAGTGCCCTTTATAAAACACACTAGGGCTACAAGTAATAGTTATTTTCATTATGGATTCATCTGCTGATTCTGCAGTTCATGAAAAGTCTGAAATTGCCCATCACAGTTTCCCAAAACCCAAGGTGAGATCTTCACATTGCCTGTTTTGTCTGAGATATTCAGTTTACATTGATATAAAGCACAGAAGCATTTGACCAATGACTTCAGTGATTCATTGTTTTATCAAAATGGCTGCCATATAATTGTCTGTCAATTGATTGTTTCACCTGTAAAACATACAGCATTTTGTTGGTATGACAGATACTTGTGATCAGCATCTCTACTAGATTTATAGACGTAAATAAATCTTCTTAAATAAACCTTCTGGGACTCATTTGAAGACATTAATCAGGTTGATTTGAATATATTATATTCAGTGATAAGACTGATTGTATGAATGTACATGCAGTCAGAGTTATAATATTTGGTGCACATCAGCAATACTCAAGATTAAGTCTTCAAATAAAACAACTGTTTTTGTAGATTTACTATTCTTTAATGCAATACATCATGAGAGAGAGAGAGAGAGAGAGTACTCCTGGGAAACTGAAAACCGCATACTTATGAATGTCTTGCATGCTAATAATATGAATATTTCACTTCTGTCTGCTGTCCTTCTTAACCACCTTCAGTCTCTGCTGAGAAAATCATATGTTAAAGCCTGGAGCGAAAGCAGGATGGAAATAATGTGAACTCCCTGTCCTCTGTCTTCACGAACAAGTTGAACTACTAAAGTCCATAACCATAACTAAGCAGTATTATAGTCACAGAGTGTCCAGTCTGAGATTGAGAGATTGTGAAGTTAATCCTTAGCTGGATCATGTCAGGCTGGCTTTCCTAATCATTCAAGTGTAATAAAAAGTAAAGTACCCAGGAGTGCATTTTTACTGAGATCAGGTATAAGACATTGCTGCCTTGGCTGCACTTCATGCTGTCAGCATTACTGAAATTCCCATAAATGCGGCAACAAACACCCTCTTGGGCTTTATGACTTCAATACACTTGATCCCAATTCACGTGTTTGGTCTGTTTAAAGTGACGTATATATAGAGAGGAATAAAGCAAGAAATCAAGAGAAACTAAGAAAAATCACTAAATATATTCCTTGCCACCATAAAGGTTAGAATAGACTAACTTAATGTTTAATGGATTTTTTAAAGCACAGTCTGTCATGGAAGAAGTGTTTAGATCCTTTATTAAAATACCACAATGTAAAATACTGTTAGAAGTAAAAGTCCTGCACTTTTTCAAGTGTACTCAAGTACAGAAGACCACCAGCAAAAAGTATTTAAAGTACTTTAAAAGTACTCCTTGAGCAAACTGGTCCCGTTCTGAGTGATGTGATGTACTATTATTATTATCATTTATAATGTTACATATTATATTATCTGAGTATTAACATCGACACATAAAGCAATACTTTAACACTGTAGCTAGTTAAAGTCAAGCTTTTAACAATAAACTGTTGGATAGTTAAATGTACTGGAGGGCAAAATCCTTTTCTCTTATGTGAGTGTAGGAATAAACTTGCAGAGAATTAAATAAGTCTAGTACTTTCCGCTACTCAGCACAGTTGAAACATATAAGGAGCTTGTAAAATACAGTATTTGTGGTCAGTAGCAGCAGGATTTAGTTTTGTTCTGTTTTATTGCTCCATTGGTCAGAAACCAGAACATCCCTCTGCATGTCATTGTCCTCTCCTCCTGGCCTCTAACACTCAGGTATGAGGCTGAAGCCAGGGGAAGCAGTGTCTATGATGCACCACACCATGGCCTCTCTAATGAGGCCTGACTCTTAATGACTCACAGCCCCCAGCAGCAGACAGGGATGGCCAGCGGTGGGGCTTATCGCATTGACACTCTGTGCTGCTGGTTACACCTGTAACCTTTAGATCACTCCAAATTAGGCTGCTCCGGGAATCCTTCAGCAGTGATTACAAAACAGATTGAGTGGCCAGAAGAATTCTCATAAAAATTGCATATGAGCCCTCCACTTGAATTCAGAGGAGGGATAATAGGCTGATTGCGCGAAGACATGTTACACACAGAAGCCCACAACTGATCAGGCATTCTCTCTGCTGCTGCAGACAAGATTGCAATGCCAAGCAATGTTTCCGTTCACTGGTTTCCATTATGTAGATGTAAATTAACACAAGCAGGACAAAACTGAGCGTCGTGATAAATGAGCTCATAGAGCACCGACAGGAGTCTGAGAAGCAGCTGGGATCTATAGGTGGGAGGTGAGGTTCTGACTCGTGCCAGTCAGTCATGCCTGCTGAGCATCATTCATGGAAGAGTGCAGGTGCTGGTCAGCCAGGGGACAGGGTGGTTAATTGCATTGCACTTTAATAAGTCACACATTGAAGACACATGGCTTTAATCATGTGGACGTCCCTGCTGAGGGGCAGTACTGGGGACATAGTTGTCTCTGGCTCATTAATGTCAATGTTTCCATCGGACACCTGAGGTTCAGATTCGTTCATTCAACATTCAGAAGTCCTTATCCTGACATACACCTTGACGCTATACCCTGCCTTTTATACTCTGCTTGTGTCTCCATCAATAGCCTAAAAGATGTTGCTATTTCAGCAGTTTGTCAGCAGGATCAGATGCAGCAGCGCAGCGATAGAGAGGGGTTCTTAGTCTCAGTAATCAAAGTGGTGAAGAACAGGAGAGAAATTCATTTAGGGGGAATAAGGTCTCTGGAGAAAATTTTGTTTGGAGTAAAGTGAACACGTTTGATGTCAAAACAGACACAAAGTGTTTTTGTGGATGTCGGCAGACGCGGTTAAGAGGCGTACAGGAGAGCCCCAAATGATAAGCGTCGTATTGATCCGACGTGTCTGCCTTATGCAGTGCTCTTTGTTCACACTTGCTGCATGCAGAATCAACAATGAACAGGAGTTCTCTTGGACCCAGTGTACCACTATTAAAAGTGTATGACTTTTAGTCTTTTCTTAAGCATTCAAAATGTTAAAATCCAAGCGAAAGGACATGGAAGGGATTTGCTCAAGCATGAGAAAATATCAGAGTTTCTTGTCCTTGACATTCAGATTTTTAAAGTCACCGGCCAGCTCTTCTGACACGTGCTGTGCTGCACACAAACATCTCAGCGGAGGTAGATTTTGAAGAGATGTAACAGGGTGAGATTGCCCATGAAATCTCTGCGTGATAACACGGCACAATAGTGACGACACGGACAGAAAATTAGATTTCAGATCAGAATTTGCAGCTGCTGTCTTTTGCGTTTTGATGATGTTGGACAATGAGAGCGTGTGCCGCTCGCATGGAGCTCGCACGTTTGAAAAATAAATGTAGCGTGCAAAATAATTCCTGTTCGCTGCAAAAAAAAAAGTAAAGAAAAAAAAGCCCAAAATGGTTCATGCTTTCGGCAAATCTAAAGGGTCCTAAATTAAATGAAGTGCTTTGTTGCATCCTTTAGAAGTTAATTAGAAGTTAATTAGAAAACTATCCGGTAATCCAAATGGTAATATTATTGTACTGATAAATATGTGCTTGTTATAGTTAAAGTGTGGTGTACAGTATTTGTTAGCCAGCTGTATGATGGTGCCTCTGTAGAAAGGTTGATTTAAATTCAGTCCTGATTACCAAACAGAGATCTTTTAAAGATCTTTGTACAATCGACATAATGAGTCTTCCTTAAATATATCTTCAGTTGTAGGTCTCGGTTTCCACCCAGCGCGGTCTTAGCAGCTGTTGTAATGCAAAAGAAAAATGCTGAATTATTTATTTTGGCAGGAACAAAAACAGCCATATTATTATGTTGCCCTTGTGTTTAAATCTTAATTCAGAATTCACAGCAAATGAAGGGCAGAAGAATCTCAACCCTGCCCTCTGACCTTCCAGAGGAATCATTAAGAGCAGTGTAGTTAGAGAGATGACAAACACGCCATTGGTCCATTCATGCCTGCATTATCATTGCAATAACCCTTGTACAGGCTTTGCTAATGAGCACAGATAACGTGGTCTTGCCACATTGTGGACATCCCACTTGTTATGTTTCAAGTGTGAGCAGAGTTCATTGTATCAGGCCCTCTTGAGTTAATGCAGGCTTTTATTCCTGTGGGCAACTTTGTGTGTCTGTGGGCACCAGGTAGGAGGGACGGCAGAAAATGGAATGAAAACTGTGTGGTCAGATGTGGAGGCTGCACAGAGAAAATTGGCCTTTCAAGAGCCGGTTTTGTGAACTATACCCCTGTTGAGATTCTTGATCCCATAAGAAATTTATGAGTTTGTGTGTGCGCATGTGTGTGAGAGGAAGCATGTGTCTTCTGTGTGTCATCATAAGCTCATTATTTTTCTTCTCTCCCACAGATCCGCGACTTGTCACCACCTCTCCCAGTAAGTGTGTGTGTGTCTGGGCACAGCGGCACTTCTGTCACTTTGTGCCTCCACAGTCCCTTCAGCAACCACAAAACACACCCGGAGACCACAGGCTGCAAGATTAGGTGAGCTTAAGGTCACATGCCTCTCGCTGCTTGCTCCGGCTATCATGCCAGAATTCATTCAGGATAAGCCTAATTTTATCAACTCTCGGCTTCCTGGTGCACGCTTGTGACTGAGGACTTGTGGGGTTTGAGACATGATGACAAGTTATGAGGTATTTCATTTTTCCAGAGCCATTCAGAGGAATGACGGAGGGTGGTGGTCTAATCACAGGAACAATAAAGGCTTTCTAGTCAATCAAGCAGGGTCCCTGCGTATTTAACAGGACCGTTGCAGAGGAGGGCCTGAATATGACATCAGCTGTAGCCCTATAAGATGTGTGCATCTTGATTAATCATCCTGTTAAGGAAATGAACATGACTTTAACCTCTGCCTGTTCAGACGAACTGCTACTTAGAGGAAGTGGACGTCTGATTGATTTTCTTTCGCATGTGAGTGAACTACATGTGACTATCAATGCAGAAGATTAGCTGAACATGTGAATGCCTGTGTTATTGGACGCGGTCACTCAGAAATATTGAACACATGCCCTGCAACACGCCGAAGCACATGCAGGGCACACACAACATCATGTGTGCATGGAAACACACTATCACATATACATATGATCTGAACATATGTGAAGATAAACGCGTCAGTTCCCTTATTTATTTTCATGTTTATTGTTTATAATATAACGATGTGTGTGTTTTCTATTCTCAAAAGGCCTTATCATGTTCAGAGTCCCGAGACACATCATTACCATACATAAGATGTAGTTATGTTACTGCTTGTGACATCCAGGCATTAACCTGAAGTATGAAATATGCTGTGTGTCAGTCATCTGTGTGTCGTTCATACATTATCTTCGGTAGGGATTTTCTAAGGTAAGACCTGCACATGTGGTAAATCCATCACTGTCATGCCTGTTGATCATATGCGCTCTTCCTCCGCCTTTACGTCTAATGAAATAACCCGCTGGTCTAAACAAATCAGCATCTCTGTCACTGTCGCAGGGAGGTTTCGTCTCTGCAGCCGCTCACTGGGCAGAGCAAATGCGCTTTTTGAAGGTCTTACTGAAGGAGAAAAGCACAGGAGGAAATGTTAAAGGAGCGTGGGCGTGTGTTTTAACGATCCGAGCTCGACAACTGCTTTAAAGGAATAGTCCGACATTTTGGGAAAAGCACTGATTTGCTTTTTTGGCGAGAGTTAGAGGAGAGGCTTGAAGGTGAAACCACAGCCAGGAGACGGTTTAGCTTGTTGTGAAGACTTGGTGGTAACAGATGTTAACCAGATGTAACAACATCCACTCAGTGTACAAGTAACCTACTGCTAACCGTGCGTTCAGACACAAAGCAAAGAAGGTGTGCAAATGACATCATTTGTGTGAATTTGACTGCTGAGTCGTTTGGGTAATCTGTGTTTGTTCGTCCCAAACATTCAATATAATGACTATGCTGGCATTAGCTGTAAGATAGCTAGTAACGAATGCACTAACCGTTTGTTTAGGTACAGCTTCACCAGGAACTCTTTAATTTGATCCTCTTGCGACTTTTCATTCCCTTTGTATGCAGTTGCTCTGCCTCTAAAATTCACCTTGATTGTGACTGAAAACACTGTAAAGCTCACATAGTAACCTAAAAGCCCAGCTATTTTTAAGCTCTGCACATAATCCTTATTACAGCCACAACTTGTCCGTTTTACACTGTTTTTGTGACATGAGCTATAGTTAGCTTTAGAGGTGTTGGTAGGTGGATTTTGCTACATAGCTTGTTTCCAGCTTTTATGCTAAGCTTAGCTAACTGGCTACTGGACTACACAGACATGAGAGTTTCATGTTATTCTTGGCAAGATGTTCAAACTTTTAAACAAGTATGTGCTTGTGTTTTGACAATCCTATTTCAAAAACTACTTCAAAGGTGATTAAATTACTGGAGAAGTACCACTCAGTAGAAAGAGGCTAATATGAAAGCTGATCCCACTGACAGCCAAAGCATGACCTCCTACCTTTCTTCCCTGTCACCCTCTCAGACTGCAGAATGGGGTCATGTGTTGGCCTGCCAGCCCTGCTGCTTGTTCTGGGCTTGACCGCCAAAGTCTGGAGTCTGAACCCGGACGACCCCAATGTCTGCAGCCACTGGGAGAGGTGAGCATTATCCTCTTGTGTTTACCACAGCACACTGAATGTTAGATTTGAAAGACAGTCTGGTGTGGTGTAGCAGCACCAGCTCCAAGGACCGACATTGTCGATCCTGGAACTTTTTTAATGTATCTGCTACACGCACTCCTAAAGTTCCAGATCTATTCTCAAAGTCCATACAGCAGTATCGATCATACACAGCTCAAGTCGCCAGGCTCCAAGAGATGGGAGGAGCTGCAGCTTCAAATGAAATACGCAGGGAAATTGATCAGTGTACTCTCATCCCAATCAATCACGACAGCCATAGAGCCTGAATAATTATTAGTTGTGCTGGGCAGTGTCACTTATGAGAAATAAGCAGGAATAATTTCTGTCCTCAATGCAAAGGGGAGGAAAGAAAGCTGTGAAGATATATTATCTGGATTATTGCCTGACCGAGGTGAGGGTACTTAGGGATCGTAGGTCCACCTCGTTGGCATCGAAATGAATTCCTTAAGTGAGGTGTGTTCATGGCTGTGAGGTCTCCAATATCCTCAAACTGTCTCTGGCTGCATATTTCACTAACATGAATCAACTAAAAGCTCCTTTCAAGTCCTGTCTTTGGATATCAAAGTTATTGTATCACTTTCATTAGCACCGTGTGCATTGACAGGACCTGTGTGCTGTTGTTGTTTTCTGTTTCTTCAAACATCTCCAAGGAGCAAGAAAATCCATGTCCCCAGCAGCATCTTTCACTGAAGGAAGATGTATTCAGATCATTTTCTTATTAAGTAAAAGTACCAGTACAGCAGTGTAAAAATACCCCGTAACAAGTAAAGGTCCTGCATCTAAAATGTTGCAAAATGTATCATCAGCAAAACGTTTTTAGAGTAAAATTATTTACTCAACAGAAAACCGGCTCCTGTGACCGAGGTATGATTATGAGTTATATTATTACACTGATGTGTCAGCAGCATTTTGCTGTTGGCCTAGATGGTTGAGGTTGAGCTAGTTTCAACTTAACAGTTTATAGTTTAGTCCAGTGGATCCCAACCCAGGGACCGGGCCCCCTCCAGTGGGTCACAAGATAAATCTGAGAGTTCTTGAGGTGATTAATGGGGTCAGAAAGAAGAAAAAACAAAGTCTGTTCCAAAACATGTATATATATCTTTAAGCATTTTCTATATTCTTTGCTTGTTTTGTGAAATACTGGACACCTTTGTTGTCTATGTACTTTCTTCTTTGGGCTACTGAAGTGGAACGAGAAGTTTAGAGGGGAAAGGTCTCCTTGGTTGAACAGCTAACAACTCATAGACATCTGCAACATGACAAGGGGCCCAAATGAAACATTGCTTTTTTCTAAGAGGTCGCAAGCCACAATGTGTGGAAATCTCTGATTTAATATTAGTTGTATTTTACAAGCTCAACGTGTTCTTTTGAATGCAAAATCTTTAGTTTAAAAAGTAACTTGTAATTATAACTATCAAATAAATGCAGTTGAGTAAAATTAGTTTAACTGTACTAAGTGCGGTACTAAGTACGGTCTACCGCATGTGTCTTCACATTTCTGTCTCGTAGCTACGCTGTGACTGTCCAGGAGTCCTACGCTCACCCATTTGACCAGATATACTACACTAGGTGCACAGACATCCTCAACTGGTTTAAATGCACGAGGCACAGGTAAGTTTGGAGGAGTCTCCTTAATTGTCCCCATATTTCTTTCATTGGTACTCGCCCTTTACTGTCCCCCAAAAGCAGAGCCAAGTATATGAGGGCCACAGTAAATGTCCTTGTTAATGTGGCGGACAGTGAAGTGCCAGAGCCGGGATGCCTCTGACTGTAATCACCTTACAGTAAATGTTTTAATTATTCCATTAAGGTTTATAGTGGGCATCCAGCTCAATAAGTACACAACGTTGCCTAACAAATACTGACTTTTATGTTGCGTTTTACACAAAATTCCTCTGGATTTTGATTCTCTTTCCCCGCTGAACTTCAAAAACTTGTCGGTCACAAATCAGCAAAATCATGGTAAAGCTTACTTTCACCGTCTATATCTATATCCTGCCCTTCAGAAAGGGTAACTCTTTACATCACGTCTCTGTGTTTCTGTTTTTCCAGGATCAGCTATAAGACAGCTTACCGGCGGGGAGTGAGGACCATGTATAGGCGCCGCTCGCAGTGTTGCCCCGGCTACTTTGAAAGCGGTGACCTGTGTGTTCGTGAGTATGCTTTATTTAACTCCTGGCTGACATTTCAGGCTGCGTCTGCTAGACGTTTAGAGAAAAAGAGGAAATATTGGGATTGATCGTTACTGTGGGTGGCTCGCCTGCCCGCCTCTGTCACCCCCACTCCAGTTTATCACAAACACCCAATAACACGCCACCTCTCCCGCCTCTGTTCACACGCCACCATCCGTGTGAATTTACTCAGTTTAAGATGATTGAGCATGATTTAACATGAAGGCACAGCATTTTACAGCATACACCGCTCTCTGCTTTCCTCTTCCAGCAAGAGTAATTTAATCAAAGTTGTATAACAATGAGAAAAATTAACGAGCCAAGAGGGCCTTGGTTACAGACAGAGTAGGTAGAACACCCGCCATAAAACCACACCGGAATTCAATGACATAAAAAGACCAGAAGCTGTTAAATAAGCAATATGCTGATAACAATCCCTCACTGTCATTTTAGTAGCTTCATTAATGGTCATTGATTTCTATTTTTATTCACGCACATCAAACTGAATATTTTTGCATGTTGGCCAAATAAAGACAGAACATATAGCTTCTGAGAGTTACATTTTTTTGATGCTCTCGCCTTACCTAATGTTTTATTCCCTTTAAATAAGATTAGAATCACACTTTAATATTTTCCTAGATCTTTTGCAACATGAGGGAGTGAATGATACAGTGACTGCAGCCATGCGGGTATGCTCTTTGACCAGAGTTGAGCTTGTCCTTGTCTAGGCTCGACTAGCCTCGGGGCAGCAGAGCACCGGGAAGCCAGCCAGCCAAGAATAAGAGCCGGTGTGATTATCTCGGGGTCTTGAGGAGGGAGGCGCAGATTGATCAATAATGTATTCATTAACCATTTGACTGTCAGTGGAGCTATTTGTTCATTAACAGTCTTTTCGGGGTGTTAACTAGGTGATTCTGCAAACTGTGGAGGTGCATCTCATATCGGGCCTTGGCTTTGTATGAACAATAGGTTTTGTTTTGATATTATGTCAGGCTGTGCACGGGAAAAGCTGCCCTCCCCTTTAACCCTCTTTCAGGTGACGCAGGGAGGCTCAGTTGATAGGGGCCGAGAGGGCAGTTGTGCTTTCTGCTGCCGTTGCAAACTGTTCCACCCCTTTTAATCCTAGCACTCTCACTCCCAGGATTAAGAGATTTGTATTCCCCGAGCTGCTTTGCATGCAGTGACAAAAGGGGGCATTATAGAGTAAATCGACCCTAAATTAACTCAAGTAGTCTATTTCAGGACACTTTGTTGTATTGTTAGTTTACTGTGGATTTCTGTCATTAAGTCAAAAAATGCTGCAAGAGCGTTTGCCTTTTAATCCTGCCTGTGCGTTGTTGTTGTTTTTGTTTTGTTTTGTTATGGCACCACATCAGCTTTACATTAGCTTCAATGAGAGACGGCTAAATGAATCTGGGGATGCGAAGACCTTGAATGAGCCAAAATTATCACACAAACACACAGAAGGAGAATACTTCTGACGCTGAATCAACAGCATTATCTTTAAGGATGTTTTTTCGCTGTTTGTTCTTGTGTTTCATCGTCTCTTTTGGAAGTGATTGTTTCATTTTCTCAAAGCTCTCCACAATAAGTTGAACTTTGATCTGCCTCTCTTTAATTAGTGCTTGAAGTTCCCGACTAGTGGTCGTTATTAATTCTGTGACCTTTGATCTATCATAAGTCATTACCTTAATCTGTAACTAGCCCATGTAGAGGATGTGAGGAACTAATTTCCCTCCTATTAAGCATGATTATTACAGTTGTGCATGAGGAAGCGAGGGGAACTCACTAATGACAACAGCTCCTAATATCTTCAGAGGCTGACAGGCTCTGCAGGGCTATGAGTCCCTCTTTTTGCAGAGCATTTAGGCCAGATGACTCCTGCATGACTCTTGCCTGTCCAGTGGCGCAGTATGATTCTAAAAATGACTTTGGCGGCGGAATTAGTTGGGTCTTCATAAAGTTTCAGGCAGAAATACGCTCGCACATTTCACATTTGGGTTTTGATGATCGGGAAGATGATGAGATTTTTCACCAGAAAGGAATTCGGTGCCTTTGATTTCATTTTGGCTTTGTTGCATTTTTTAATGCTTCAAAGACACAGTTTTAAAATAAATCATCGCTGTACTAGACAGAGGCATGTGGAAGGAGCTTTGGAGGGAGTTGTTTGATATGTTCTGTAGGCATATCTCTTAGAGCGATTTATCCATCAGCTACATCACAATGTTCCACTTTTTTTTTTTTTACTTCACTTTCGCTACCAGTGTTCTACAAAACTACTACTATTACAGAAGTCATAAACAAACAGAATTGTACTGGGAGGTCTTTTTTTCCTGCCTGCAGCAGAGCTCTCCAAGCACAGGGACAATAACACAGTTAGAGTAGAGACTATACAGATGTATTTTATCAGACATTTTAAAAGACTGTAGTTCGACTGGGCACGAATATTAAATTTATTAACACTGCATGACAATCACCAATTAGCTCCATTGTTCCCTGTTCTGATAACACCTCTGCATAATGAGTTAGATTAGCCTTTTATCTAGATGAAAGACTCAATTTTCCAACAGATTCCTTAGACATGAGTTAAGCAGAGTGATTCATGAATTTCAATTAAAATGAAAGACCTACCTCCTACTTTATTATGCCATCCCTTCCGTACACCGGTTCAGATCTCAGGAGAAGGGAGCGCTTTATCCTTTCTCCCATATTCAAAACTTCATTTCCATATTTCTTTTTTTTTTTTTCTAAAGGATGTGACACATTTGCATTTCCCTGTTCTAGCTGATCAGGATTTGCTGATTGAAAGTAAACGAAATCAACCCATCGTGGTGACATTGAATTCGTCTCCTCTTCTGTTTGAATACTCTGCATACGGTGGGCTCATTGATTACATGATGTAGTCAACCTCACACCTTCGTCAGCACAAATGTTGAAGCCCCCTTTTCTTTTTTGCTGGCTTACTGTAATTAGGCAGTTTTTCTGCCAGAGTACTGATGCTCAGAAATCTGCCCTAAATTATCTTTCAATCTCTGGTTTACCATTTCTGCCTTTAGAGCATTTCTGCGATTAGCACCGGCTCGTGGGTGTTTGGCATTCACTCCTCTTTCTCCTCTCCCGCTGCACCTCTCCCGCAGGCAGGGGATCCTAATCGAAGCCTGATTGAGTGATAATCTATAGTAGCACTGTTCAGGCCTGCATCCAGCTCTCTGCTGACCTCTCTGCCTGCAGGATGAGTGGCATACTGTTGCACGCAGCGCTGCAAAATTGCTCCAGGGCTTATGTTGTTTTACAAAAAAAAAAAGTCCACAGATGCTGCCCTGCTGCCCTTTTACGCGTTTGATCATAAAACACGAAAAAAAGAAGAAAAAAAAAGCAGATCTTGGATGAAGTGCAGGATGAGGTCTGATCAGTTAATGCAATGGTCTGTCTGTTCTGCTGTCCTTGGATTGTGTATCATCCCTCCACAGGCCGTGTTAGTGGACTGCTGATTCCCATCAGGCGGGATTTCTCTCTCTTCGTATTTGCCTGACTGTCTCGTTCCTCAGATAAGAGCCTGTCTGTCTTAACCCTGCTGGCCATATGACCTTGGCTGCCACAGACTTTTTCATGCTAAATGCTTATTTTTGTGATACTTTTCTTTTTTGGCTTCGCACACACAGAAAAAATGGCAATGTGGCAAAAAAAAAAACTCCATGTAGGTCACTTTATTATCCAGCTGAAGCAAACCTCCAGCTCTCGTGAACATGCTCCCAGGCATACTGATGCCGACCCAATCAATCGGGTGCTGTGTTGTTCAATATGAATGATCAAGAAAACTGCACACTTAGTAAACACTGTGGTGCCTGGGCCTGCTACATTAAAGCATCACTATGTGACAAAGCACTGGCTGATCAAATTAGAAGGGATTTACAGCTTGTTCCTTCATGGCCCAGCCTGCTGATAACATCCCATTGTGGAAAGTTTAGCTATGTGATAAATAGAGATGCTGAGAGTCAATCTCCTAAAAAAAATCATTTAGACCACTGTCAAGTTGTGGAGATGGATGTTGAATATGAGTGCCACGGCTAAGATTTAGTCCCTTGATGGTATTAGGGAGATATTGAGTGCTCAATTTTATGGGCCATTTTCTTTCAGCTGTTATCTTGGTGCTTTTCATTGTGCTGTTTATTGGTGGTTTAATGATGTTTTACAATCTGCTTGTGTGTGCGTTGTGCGTATGTGTGTGCTAACTCAATTATACACTGTGCTGATGAGGGAACGTCTCTGTGTGTCTCAGCTTTGTGTACAGAGGAGTGTGTCCACGGCCGCTGTGTGTCTCCCGATACATGCCAGTGTGAGCCTGGATGGGGCGGACTGGACTGCTCTAGTGGTGAGTCCACTTTACTCTTAAACCAGCATTTAATCACTTTGACTCATTTATTCCTAAATGGCTTTCACAGCCAGTTAGTCCATAAGAATTTACTGTGAATCCTGCAACTGTTTTGCCTCAATGTGCGTCTATCTCAAAGCTGCTCAGCTTTGTATCCTCTCTTCTTAGCAAACACAGCCAATGGAACAGGTAAGTCACAATGAATTCATTTTCATTTGCTGGAAGTGGAAGTGATTTGCTTGATGAATATAGCGGATGGATGGATGGTTGCATCCCCCCTGTGTCTACCGAGCTCTCTGTTATGGTCTTAATCATGATTAGACTGGTGCCTATGACTTGTTCAGTGGAGTGATGAATCAATGCCAAGCTGAAACAAACCACTGTGCTGGCCTTTCTGTTCACTGGGGTTTCCTCACAGATCCCACAGTTGGAAATCAGGAGGAATGGGAGGGTAGAGTGAGGCATATCCATCCTGCGATCGGCTAAAAGCTGGAGGGTCACTGAGGCCACACAGGAGGAAAGAATCTATTTACTCCCTTTTTTGATATTTATGTCAGCAGAGAAATAGTGAATGTGCATACAGGAGGCTCTTATTCCCTGATAGCAATGACCTAGTCAACATTTCTGACCCCAGATTCTTAACTTCAGCTGCCTGCTCCCTGTAGCATTTGACTGTTACTCCCTATTGCATATTTAGGAATGAGTAATGGGAGCTAAAATCATATCAGTAGTGTTACTGTATAGATCTATGAGTTTTCATTAGCAAGAGAGCCATTCCCTGATTAGCAACTGTGTGTAAATCAGCTGCTCTCGCTGCAGCGCCGGCCCATTGGTGGTGGATTCATGGGCATAAATGACAAGCCTGAGCTGTTTGCTGCTGCTCACTCCTACAGGCTGGTGAGGGTCCAACTGGGAGGATGTGAGGTTCAGGGCCCCCAGGGATTCTTGTCCCACTCTTGGTTGGTTAGGAGTGCAGCCGTGCGTGCCTTCCAGCCTGCAGGTGCTGGGCTAATCCACCTTATTAAAACAGACTTGATGATTGAGACAGAGGCATTATTCATAACTTTAGATTTCCATACCAGGCATGATTCCAGGCTTTTTCATTTATGAGCTTTCATCTGTAGAAATGAGGAATGCGTGCCAATTTTTAAATTAAATCTGCCCTCTTTTTCCTTCGTGTAAATGGTTCAGCATGTTTTTTTTTTTTCTTTCACTGTAAATTTTGCTTTCACCCAGCTCAGATAGGTGATGTGAGCTTTAGCAGTCTTCGCATAAGTGGATGATCAAATTGTGGCTCAAATGGGCTGAAAAGCACAGGTAAAATCTATTCATGTCCAACACAATCAACGTCATTGGTTTAGCTGCTGTTTATTTTACAGGTATTTTGTTTGAGTTGAGGTATTTGTGCTCGCATGAAAGCAAATTCCCTGACGCTATAGCTGGTGAGAGGGCAGAATGAGCCGGTCACATGATGAAGGATGTGTGAATGTGATAAAAAGTGTGTCGCCCAGGCTTGGAGATGAAGAGCTGCCGTGGGATGCTGAGCGGCCTAAAGCTGAAGTGACAGCCTTTCAGCCAGTGATCTGGAGCTGGATCAAAGGCTTGGACCTCGTTTCTGGAGCAGCACCCACCAGGAAGCAGTTTTGTATATGGGTCAGGTGGTGAAAATAAAGAGTCGGACTGTTTGTGGCCAGAAAAGAGAAGGCGATAAGGTGGGAGAGATTCAGTAACTTGTGTGGGGAGCAGTGGTGAAGGCTGTTTTTCACCCGCTGGTGTCCACCTGCTGTAGCCAGAAAACATTTCATCCTCTTCCCCGGCCTGAGGCTGCAGTCCCACTGAGACCAGACCTGCTCTGTGACCTGCCTGGAGTCCTGGGGTGTCTTAGATTCATCTCAAGGGCACGCTGGTAGATGTGGACCACTGATAAAACAGCAAAACAGAATGTTTGCTGCTGGATTGTTGTTTGCAATGAATGATTAATTGTTGCTGTTGGTTGGTGTGATTGCTCTAATGCCTGTGTGTTGTGTTTGTGGTCTTGAACATGTTTCTCTGATCACATGTCATGAAATGAGTTTTTGCTTTTTCATTTAACAGCTGGGGGCATTACGACAGTGTGATGACATGCACCTGCTAATGTTTGTTTTTTTGTGTCAGTTCTTCTCTGTCGTGCTTGTGTTTTCTGTTTGAATTGAATATTATTGTGCTCGTCTTCTCTGTGCCGCCGCGTATGCTTTGTTTTGTCAGCAGGGTTTGCCTTGAAAAACAACATTGTTCCCTGTAGGATTTTCAGGATGTAAATAAAAAAAGGGATGAACAAATATTAGACTCAATAAAACAGGGACAGCAGCAGTTTTTGCAAAGGCAATTCAGATAGATGGAGCTCTGCTTATGGAACTGAACAGTATGTCTTTAGTCATTTTAGTCTGCTGAACTATAGCACTGGATTTTGCCAAAGCAATGATATTATTGGTCGTTGTTTGCAACAAATATAGTATATACTGCTGTAAAAAGGCCAGCGCGGTATGAGATGAAATGGGAAATCAAATCTTTGTGGAATATTATGAGTTTATTGAATGAAAACCATATCAGGCTTTTTCAGAATCTTATGAGTTTCTTGGGTTTAAAAGTGGACTTTCTTTGTTTGAAGTAGCAGAGAAATGACCTGGTCTCTTTGCCTCCATCGCTGTGTGCTTTTCAGCACTCTCCCTTTTGATGAGCTTGTCACACAAGGTCACTATATGCTACAGTAATAACAGCTTTCAGATGAAGAGAATGATAAAGACAGATGTTGCTTGTACAAGGTATATTTAGCTATGACTGCCATCACTTGTAAAATATTAGGTGCAATGGAGCACTGTCGTTGATTTTATGTGCTTCAGTCTTATAATGATACGTTCCCAGTGCTCAAGGAGAAGAAATGTGCATAAATATGGAGCATTTAGTGTCTCTTCTCTCTGCCTTCCTGAAGTCTGCTTTTTACCGTATTGTGGTGGAAATGTTCACCCTCTTCCAGAGAGGTTCTAAAGATCAATGCTACCAAGATAAGTATCTGAATAGTCCAAAGGGTAGTTTAGCTTTGTTAACCACAATGCATCTTTTGCGTTCTGAGAAGAAATCTATCACACTTAATAGCCAAATCTAATGTGGTTGGTCAGCCGTGATCCATGAGGTAACATATTCCTCCCTAATGTATTCAAATGGGAAGGCAGCCACTGCTGCGGGTGCTATACACATGGTTAATTGATGAATGTGGCCTATGAACACTTGTTTATGGGATATTACACCAGATGGAGAGGGGAGTGGGCAGGGGTGGTACATGTTACTTATTTTCTGTTAATTGTCAACTAAGACAGTGAGATTATTTATTATTATTAAAGTTTTAAACCAGCGAATGGTTTCATTAGATCTTGAAATTGCGTTGAAATGAGAATTTGGGCTGGGTCAAGAAGATATGCTGTATTTCCTTTAGCTTCATTAGCTTATTTCATTTCAGACGACATTGCAGAGACAATATGAAGGAGTAACCAGACCAAAACTGTGCAGTTAAACTTCATTTTGGCTTGAAAAACATCCTTGCGAGGACTCCCTCTGGCACCCGTCGACAGTATTTACACATTATTCTCAGAAGTGCATCTGTGCCAGATGGTTCCTCTCCAATCCCGCAGCAGCAGGACATTGACATGCATCGCTGTCAAAGACCAAGAGACTGTGAATTACACTGAACAGGACAGAGATGCACACACGGATTCACTGTGGATTGACGCATCACTCTACACGTCTCCATACTTTTCTCTCAAAACTTCGCTCCTCATTAATCTTACAGACGGAAGAATTCAGTATTTGTTGCGTGTGTTTACGTGCGTTTGTCTTTTGAATGTCTGCAGCAGTATGAAATCCACAAGTTGCTTTTCTTTGAGATGATGGCCCCATATCAACAAAAAAACAGGAAAAGTGAGTTTTGATCTCTGCACCACCTTTTAAACGAGAAGTCTAAATCGATTGAATTCCTCATTATAAAACCATGCAAAGAGACATTTTGGGAGACCTATAAATATTCTAACCGTATCTTTCTGAAAGGGGTTCCTTTCTGCTTGTAACAGTCGATGCAGACTGCCTCATTCATTCTGGTAGATCAAAGCACCCGGCAAAGCTATTTCTCGAGGGGACAGGAGACGGACCGATCTATAGTGCCTTGTGCAACACAGTTACTACTCTGTATGTGTGTGTTTGCGTGTTGGCGTGCATGCATGAAGCCCCCCTGTGTTGACAGAGCTTTGTTTTTGTATAGTGCACCGGACTCGCAGCCGGTTTATATACTGCACAGTATGTGACAGTGTTATTTATCTTCTCCACAGCACAGAGGCCATGTTCATTGAGATATCACCTCTTTCTCCATATCGCACTGATGAACCAGAGCTGGTTCTGCCAGGTTTTTAGTAAATTCAATTTTAACTGAGTAATCTCAGGTTCATGATTGTAGATTTTGTGAGCATTAAAGCACTTAAAGGGCTGCGTTGGTGCTGTTTGAGACACCGATGAGACAGCCAAATACGATCCAGGAGGTCCAGTTTGAGTAACCGACTAACTAATCCATGCGTTTAAAGGCTTATCAGATTATACCAAAACTCTGAACAACGGTACATAATACCGCTGATTTTGCAACTCTATATGCCTGCCACAGCACTGGAGTGGTCTCGTTGAAATTAATGAGGACGTTGGTCTGAACACAACTGTACCCATGACTAGATAAGAATGGGTCGCACCACAAAAATAAATTCATAGAGATTAAATACATACAGATTAGTTGCTATTAAATATTTAAACAAGTAACTACATACAAGATGTAATTATAACTGACTGAACCAGCTGGCAAAGCTATCATCAGCTTGCTGACTTAGCAGATTAATTGAAGACTAGACTATATTGAAGAGCTAAGGGTAGTGGGATATGGCTGACTCATCTGACTGGACACTTGATCAAAATGCTGTTTAATATTCATGTAAACTGGAAAGATTTTAAATTGCATCTCCCAAAAAACATAATACGCCTCCAAGTGTTATGCTAATAGACTAAATGACTAAATGACTAAATGACGGTCGTCATCAGATATTTCCCACTCATTATAAACTGCGTAAATACTCATTACTCTCTACATAAAACCCTGAAACACACATATTTCTCTATGTATTCATATATAAATACCACAAAGTTACACCTACATTTCCAGTAAGTTAAAGTACCCTGTGGAGTTTTTGAACACTAGTAGTGTTTTTATGGGTGGGTCCCTGTTAGTTTCCATCACACATGTGAGCACATCCTGCTGCTGGTTTCTGATTGAAACGTCGCAGTGTGCCCACAAAGGGAGCGAAGAAGAAAAGCATCACCTTTACAAGAGTTTTTGTGGAAACAAACACACTCATGTTTGCTCGACCTCAAGGATACACACAGTGTGTTTTGTTGAGTAACGCTGAATGTAAGAAAAAAAATCACTTTTGCTTGTTTGCAAAAAAACTCCACAGGGCTCCTTTAGGTTTAGTATATTGTTTGGCTCCCTAAAACTGTTGCTCTTGCTGCCATGATGACTTCCTGTTTACACTGTTGATTGCTTTTGATTGGACTGTGCTACAGATGTTTTATGGTAACCGATTTACCAGTTACTAAAGTCTTTGCTACCTAAGGTACCTCTTAAGTTTTAATGGTGCAACCGATTGAGTAAAACACCACTGGTACTAACAGTCACGCAGAACTTTAGGAAGGACTGAACTTTGTTGGTTTGAGTTGAGCACTGAAATTGGCTGTTAAACAGAACAGATTGAACTGTGTGGATGTCACTGCTGAGGCTCTGACAGAGATTTCTCAAAATGTACCCGCATGCCTCTCAGATCTTTCCCTACATGTCTCTTCGTGACTCGTGTGACTTATGTGTGGTGTAAATCACTGTGCCAAGACATCAACTGACTGATGGTGAGTCCATCAAATGAATCGTGGCACACGCACCCTAGCTGACTGCAGGCTTCTTTACTGCTGATGACGCACACATGCACACATGCACATGCACGCATGCACACACATGCACACAGATGTGTGGTGATCATGATTTAAATATTATTCAAATATTCTCACTGAAAGCAACCACCACAATTTTTTGAAGAGGTTTTTGCAATAGTATTATGCATCAACTTGCTTGACACACTCACACACACACACACACACACACACACACACACACACGTCTTTATAACATTTTCCGTACATATAAGCCTCATTGGTCCAGTGTGCAGATTGACTTTGCCTGGCTCTGAAGATTTTTGTACCATTCCATTAACCAGGATTTATTGTTCCCCAAGAGCTCACTGCTCCATTACCTTTGGGACACTGCCTAAAATGTGTGGCTGTGTGTGTTTTGTGTGTGTGAGTGAGTGCATGTGTATTACTTATGTTTTGGGGGCATAAATATGTTTACACAGTCACATTGTGGGGACTTGCCTTTCTTTTGGGGACAAAAAGCACCTTCCCATAACGTAAATCATTAAATTTTAGGGTCAAGCACAAACGGCAGGTGGATATCACGGCATATTGTGGTGATGGTGAGGATGACACAATCATTTTGAATAGTGCAGATACAACATGCAGTCCCACTGGTCATTATCATCGTGATGCTTATTAGTCAGTAAGAAAGAGGGAGAGTTAAGGCCTCCTGGAACACACTACCCAGCTCTGAGAGTCTGTATAGATGGTTTGATTTAATAAGGACATTAAAAAGCCTTATCTCCCGTCCTTAAGAGAAGGTCAGTGTGTCTAAAATAGCTGAAATGCTATGATAACAGTTAAGAGAGATAAGATATCTCCTGAATGCTAATGTAGAACAAAGCCGTTTTAGGCTCATTTCACAGTCTATAAGTCACACTTGATTTTGTGGTCCTTTGCCGTGTTTGTGAAGTTTGTCTCAAAAGATTGAATTGATTTTTGTTGATCATTACTTTTCATGACCTGTGTACAATTCACTGTCTGGTAAACATACTGTAATTCCACACACCAGACTTAGAATGGGGTAGCTTTAAAACGCTGCTTGGTTTTGGTCTTGTGAAGTCTCTCGAGCAGTACCAAATATTTTATTCTCAGTCTTTAATGTCAGATTTTTTTCTCTATTTTGACCAGTGGTGCATCATTTTTGACTTGTGACCCTTTAAAGCGAAGAAATGCCTTCTTGTGAAACATTTTTAGAGGCCTGAAGAGCTACGATAAGAGAAAGATTGGAGAAAAGTCATAATTTGTGTAGTAGTTTTTTTTTTTTTTGTCTGTCTACCACCAATCTATACAATTGGATCCCCAACCTTTCTGGCTCGTGGCCCCTTAAAACAAACAACATCTATCAACCCACATAATCAGTGGCACAGGTCTACCTGTTGTGATGAGTTCAGCCAAAGAGTCATTTTTTCCCTTGTTTTGTTTGACTGTTTTTCTAAAGGCTAGAAAAGGAAAAAGGCAAAGATTGGAGACAAGCCTGAAAAATAAACAACAATCCTGTTAATCAGTGACCCTTCAGACTGAACTCGCGACCCCCTGTGGGTGTCCCGACCCGAGGTTGGGAACCACAGGTCTGGACTGCACACATGCACAGTCTCATGTCGTATTTTCATTGTCATTGACACCCGTATCACCTCTCAGGACCTTGACTCCGTGATAATTTTTGGTTGGAATAATAGCATGAGGTGTAATTCAGTTCCTAGGGATCATCACATTCCTTCGGGGGCTGTGTTGCAGTGTCCTTGGTTTGCTTTGGGAGCGGGGAGCATATTAGCAGTCTTTCTCAGATCCTCTGGTGCACCTGCAATCTCCTGATGTTTAACCCTGGACTTCATTGGAGTGTTGCAGTGATTACAGGTCGTCCTGAGGGACATCGATTGTCCTGCTCCTCCTAGGCAAGCCCCACACAATGCTGACGAATGAACCCGTGGCCCTGCCAAGTCCAATTAACTGTCAGTGCCGCATCGACGAGCTCCTCCGTTTGTTGAGAGTGAAGAAAAACAAACTTTTAATCAAATTTGCCTCCGGGCCCTAGGGTATTTGGGGTTGTATTTTGCATTCCACTGTGTTCTGCCTCGCCTGCAGTTGTGCCACCCTCTCAGAAGGTTATATTGCATGTTGTTTGTGTGAGATAGTACAATGCCTGCACCTTACTTTAATGGCAGCTCTATCTTCACTGATGAATCATCCCGCACTGGCATTTTAATATTATACAGTCAGAAAGCAGAAAAAGACTTGGAAGCTGGGTCAACTCATATAAAATGTATTGTGTACACTGCTACTGTTTTATATAAAAGGCAGTGCTTTGGTCTTTGAATCACAGAAGAGTGTTGTTTATCTTTGGTGTGAGTTTACAGCATTTTGTCACCAGCACATGCTTTTCCCCTGAAGCTGGAGTACACGTCAGTCTGGAATGGGTATAAGCACCTTTGATTTGCTGATCTGTACAAACCCAGGTTACGATCTTGCAGAACAGTTTGTGGGCTTTTCAGAGCATTAACATCTCTACAAATACCCTTCTGCTAATTCTACCAAGGTCGAGATAAACAACTCTACTCTCCTCTTCTCTGATTAGGGTAATGCAGACATTAAAAGCCCAGAAATTCAATTAAATTGGTGGCTTTTGCCACAGAGGAAAAAGGAAAAGGACAAAACACGAAGAGACGCTATCGCACAGCTAGAGCGTACTAAGTGGAACAAAGAGATGTAGCATGGGATCTAAACATCGACAAAAGGGCATCTGGATGATAAGGATCAAAGGAATTTTTTTAGAGGAAATGTAATCATTACCAGACACAAGGATGCATTCATGGGGATCCAATCTGTGTTGTGCAGAAACTGATCCAAAATTAGTTGAAAGCTGAAAAAACCCGACAAAAACAAGGTCAGTGCCAACGAAATTGTCTTCTTGCACGGACCGGCCGAACACGTGTCGTCGGTTGCTCAGTGTTAATTCCGAGCAGAAAAACAGACCTATAGGAGCTCAGCATGTCCTGTGGCACGCACTTCATTAAGACCTTTCAATTGGGTTTAGATGGATAAAAGGCAGAAAATGCTGACTTACTGGTTCAGGCACACACATCCTCAAAGTGATGAATCCCCCCTGAGAAATTCCATTTGCAAAGAAACTTGACACCATGTGATTCTCTCAGCCTCGCACTTTAAACATTCAGTTGTATTATGATTCTGGGACATGTTCCTGGGACTCACTTCCATTCCAAGCGTACGCATAGTGTAGTATGAATGACAAAATCGCCCTCCGCCGCAGAACAAAAAGAGGGTTAAGGTCCACGGATCAATCTCGCCGCTCCTTGCCTCGACTTTGAAATAAGCTTTTGGATGGAATTTTTTTTCTTTTGTGTCTTCTGTTTGTCCTTAAATGAGACAACTTCAGTTTTATCAAAAGTGACCAGTGATTAAATCTAATGTTGTGCTTGTTTTAAATGTTTTAAACGCTGTTCCGTCACTCATTGTAAATGTCATGAGGACTGAGATTCAGGATTTATGCCCCATGCTGACAGGTGCTGGAACCTCCTGCTCATCCCAGATGGCTCGATTAATTTCTTAGCTGCCTCTTTAACTTCAGTGTCTCTCTCCCCCTCTCTCTCTTTTTGTCTCTTTCTGTCACTCACACACTCTTTCTCTCTCTCTCTCTCACACACACACACACACACACACACACACACACACACACACAATACTCCCTAAGTTGCTGTTGTATACTTTTCACTTCACTTTGACTTTGAGAATCGGGGAGAATAATTCATGGGCCTAGCGAGTTTCAGAGACTGGAAGAACAACACTACTTTCAGAGCCAGCAGTTCATTTGAGATGAACTCCAGGATTTCTCTCTCTTTTTTTTCTTTTTCGGAGACGTCTGTAAAGGGTTCGCATTATACTGGAGAGATGATGGCATAAAGAAAAAACCCTTAATCTACAGTTTTTCTGTGTTAATCAAAGGCCAGAGATGTTTTCCTGTTTCTGTCCTTTCATATTGTACCAGCTATCTATCCATCCACTGCTGCTGCTCTTCATACCTAATTGAGCATTATGCACTGCTATGGTCTCCAAACTTCCATTTTTCAGATATTTGAATATTTCACAGTAGGTGATTAAACACACTGCTATACCACACTGTGCCTGTTTTTATAAATATCAATGACCTAGCAGAGTTTCCTGAAAGTTAAAATGACACATTTCTGCCATTTTTTGGCTTGTTTTTTGACAGGTAGGTCATTAAAATGCACAGGATTAAGGTATATGAGTGTGCATATAAATTGATGGAGACCAGTAAAAGTCTTTTTTAACTTCTAACTTTCCTCATACAATGTAATATGTCAGTCTGTTGGCTTTACTGGCGGTGAGACAGGTATAAACTCCTCCAAAGATTTATGACTTCATGATGAGCATTTGCATAATGTGAGATCATTAAAAAGCAATTATCCTTGTGTTTGTGTGAGCGTATGTGTTTCTGTATTGTTGGGATTAATTTGGTAGGTGGATAGGAGCACTGATTGTCCATCTTTACACTGGATGGTGTTTGTGTTTACAGTGAGCGACAGATCCATACACTGTGACGTGTTGGAACCATAAAATCATTGGTTTGAGTAAACAACTGACTGAAGTACCGGCCCTCTCTTCCCACGATAGTAATAGTTTGATTCAGGTTTTATTTACTCTTCGATTTTGTTTGCCCTCTTTGTAAATTGGCTGTTTTGTCAGTTTTTACTCTCTGGAAATTATTCATTTTAGTTTAATTTGTAGTTGTATTTGAATTTCTAAATGTACAGAACCAAACAATAATACAAAGTTTAATACTGAATTCCCAGATGACACCTCTCATGTTTTAAACTATTTTGAACCGTTGGAGCAAAGTGTTGGTGAAACTGTACAAACTACACAGACTAAGACATTAAAAGCCATTTTCTCAGTCACTTGTTTTACTATAACCATGTTTGCATCAGCATATTCTAATGTGCATTAAGAAGTGCTGCATTAAAAAAGGTTGACGGAACGAGCAAAATTGGACATAGCAGACATTTCACTTACATAACTGATGAGCTGTTCCTGCAGATTAAAGCGTCTGCTCATCACTCCACACAGATCTGATGTAAACGTCTTCACCTTATGACACGAAACATTATGCCAGATTTCCATCATGTTGTCTACACCTTTTCACCATTTCAGATTCGACTGGCCCTCTTAATTACGTCATCGTGTAGCGCCCTCTTCCTCTGCAATTGTTTTCAGACCGGAGAATTGTCGCCACCTACTGCGATTACTCTCGATGAGCAAACTCCCAATAATTGCATAATGGTAGTGGATGGAAACAAGCGTTCATTTTCATTTTCTTTTGCTAATCTTCTCACAATTCCACTAAAATTTGCCATGCATTAGACTGAAACCTTATTAGAGCATTTCTGCCAGGTTTGATTACTCCCTACCCAGTCACCAGACTAAAATGTTGGCATAGTACATTTCGGTAAGCCATGGATATGTTAAATTTGTATGTTTCATATGTGTCATATCAACATGTCTACAATAGGTATCAAAGTTATGTAGTTCAGATTACTGGTAAATGTATCTCTGCAGGAGAAGATAGGATGGTGGTGGTGTGACAGCTAGGCGAGATGACTGTACAAGCCTTATTTGTGGTGACAAACGAAGAGTTTTGAATGAGATTTTCAGGCGTGTTTATGGCAACATGGATTTTTTTAGGCCAAAACATGTTTTTTGTGCTTAAATCTAACCAGATCATAGCCACGGTGTAATCAAAACATAAAATTGTAAACTAAACAGATGTAAAGTTTGGTTTAAAAGAACATTAAGAAATACGAACACGCAGATTGGTTATCTCACATGAAAGATATCCTGGGTTTAGTTTATTTGTGTGCGCTCTTCTCAATGGTTTGAATTGGATGGTGCTGTTGGCGGGCCAGATGTTATCCTAGATAGTTGCACAAGTCATGAGTGTTGAAGGTTATGGCCAAATAAGATAATACAATATGAAACCCACGTTTTAACCTGGGTGCAGCCCATGTACATTAAAGTTCTGATAATCTAATAACCTTAAGAGCAGCAATAAAGCTTCCCTCCTCCCATGAATATATCTTTTCCTTTTGCATCTCTGCTCTGTCCCAACCTTTGTCATTTGCTCCTTCACAGGTTGGATTCATGTCAGTTACAAATGGATTCAGTTTTCTTTCACCTTGATAAATGAAAAGAAAGCCCCTCTCAAGGGTCTGCAGCACAATCAGCTATTGACTGTATTTGGCTCCATGTTCCAAACACCAAATATAGCTAAATCCACTGGTTCTATTTGTAGTTGCATTCGTAGTTATGAGAGGAAACAACAGCAGTCAATGCAAACAGCCCACCACACGAGCCTAAGATGGCAAAAATATGTGCAGCTGTACTGAACATACTGGTAGTCAGCTGTGAACTGAATTATGCTGCAGTGAGTGATTCGAAGCAGTACAATATAACTGTCATGAATTCAAGCTAACCACTGTTCTCCATAAAGGATTGAAGTGACAACTTTTAACATCCACATTTCCCTAAAGGGGGCTGAATAACTGGTATTAAAAAGACTTCAGGTAATTAATACTGAGGTAAATTTTCAGGTACGGAAAGTCACGGCACATACTTAAACTGCAGTCATCTGGCTCAGCTCCTCCTGTGGACATGCAAACCTTCATCTGAGACACATGTATAAGATTTTTGGGCTAATTGACTAAAAATTAATGAGCAGCTATCTTGATTTTCAAAGACCACATTTAACCTACATGTCAGAGGGAAGTTGTTAATACTTGAAATCTAAAATCCAGAAAATAATTGAGTTATCTTTTAAAAGTGATATTCAAACATCTGGATTTAACTGCAGGGCTGTGTAGTGTTTGTGCCTAATGATCACTTGTGTCGGATATATGCTGAGATGAATGTTTTTCCCTATTATGTGACATTGCATGTACTGTGCCGTGTGCTACTTCAGCATGACGGCTGCAGGCTCCAGGATGTTCTATTGTCTGTGTAGTGTGCGATGCTGCACTGGCGCTAATTTTGGGGCTTTCATTTGGTGATGCACCAAACAAAACCTGCTTTTATAACCTACTATTTTCAGTACCGCAGCCCAGCACACGCATAGATAATTGATGCCATGTTGATGTCAAAAACAAACTGGTTTAAAAAATCTGTTTCAAGCTCGCACCTCCTGATAACAAGTCCTAGATTCACCTATGGCTGCCTCTGCCTCCTCTGTGTGGAGAGAAGCAGACGTGTCTGTTCAGTGTCACACGAAGCACTCAGATACAGTTATTACAATAAATCATAATCCGTTAATGAACTGAGTTGAAGTTAAGTCTAGTTTGCCACGTCGCCAAGTTTTGCGACTTGATTTGATGTTCATTTTCTATTTCAAGATGCAGCCTTGAGGATCTATAATGCCATTTATTTCTCTCCTCTCACATTTCATTATCAAATATAAGAGCAATTCTAAGCTTTTGTCTTCTTTTAGTTATTTATTGCCGTATTGATTGTAAACAAGACATCAGCTCTCAGGGTAAGAGGATGGGCCTTCTGTAAATGTAAAGGGCTACCCCATTTAGCTGCAGCGGTGAAAGAAGTATTCAGATCATTTACTTAAGTAGAAGTAGTGATACCACACTTTAAAAATACTCCATTACAAGTAAAAGGCAAAAGTATTGAAGTATCAGAGGTAAAAACAGTCATTACGCAAAAAGGTCCATCAATGTATGATATTGGGTAACTAAGTTGGGCTAAGTTAAGAGCTTTACAATACGTTTGGTATTTCTTTCTATAACAATGCATCATATTTTATTAACTGATGATATGTTTTGACGTAGATGTGGAGTTAGTCCACATGGGGTTAAAGTGCAGTCTCTGTCTCTCACATGCAGAGGTATAAAGTAGCATTAAATTAAAATACTTGAGTAAAGTGCAAAATACGCAAAGTAAGAGTATTAATATACTATTGTATTATATATATAATATATTATTATATAGCACAGCAAATCATACTTAAATACAGTACATGAGTAAATGCACTTCCTCAATTATGTCTTCGCTGCTGTTGAGATGTGCATACACACACAGCTGCATCCCTTCCACAGCAAACATTAATGAAATATTGCCCTGAGGATTCTTTGGATTCTTCTCATGATGCTGATCGGGGTGCCCCTATTGGCATTGTACACATGCACATCAGTCTCCACTCTGTGACCGCACCCCTTCACATTGACTGCTGATGCCCCATGGCACATGCTACTTCATCCTAATTAAAATTAATAATTGAAAAAAGGAAATCAATGTGTGCAAATTAAGTGTGGTAACAGTCGGTTGTATCGGGTTGACATTGTTTTTTGAGCGGCTATGTCGCCGCCCATGACTGATCTACTTTTGTGCGTTATGTCTGTGATGCAGTGCAGCCGTGGCTTTATTTATACTCCGGTCACCGTGTATCGGTGTGTACTGTAGATAAACGTCCACTTCAGCTCTGATTGCTTTTTTGTTGTTGTCCTGTGGCAAGAGAGCAAAGGGTTTGTTTTCTGCAGGACGGGGTGAAGGGTAAATTATTAATTGGAAGGAGCACTGGGCTGTGTAACAATTTGCTGATCCAGAAGCTTTCATGAGCCGTGTCAGGTTCTGTTGAACAAGTGACTGGTTTACTGCGCTGAGGCAAAAGCATCCCTCACAGCCTGCTCGCATTGCTGCTCAACACAGCCTATTTTATTAGAAAGAGAGGGCCACTCTTTTAAGTCGCATCACTCTTAAGTGCTTGTTTAGAGTGTGGCGTGAGATGACCTGGCCTTGTCTGGCTTGGTCAACCAGTGGCCCTGTTAACCCTGTTAGAGAAGCACTGCAGAGAAACGGGCTGGCACCTGCAGGGCTCGTATTGATCCAGGTTCACATCCTGAATAGAACTTGGACAAATGATCAGATCCTCTGCAGGATTAACAACCAGGCTAGTCGTTTTAATCAGTAATGCATAGGCCTAAAAGAATTAAGTTATTCACTCATTAGTTTTGTGGTTCCAAATAGGCAACAGTCAGATCTTGTTACTACTTATCCAACTGCAAGGTGGTATCAGGAGGGGGCATATGGTGCATTATAGTGAACAATCAGAGTCACCATGTTGTGCTGTGGGCTTGGCTCTGTGCTGCTCTCTTCCCCAGGGGACTGTGAACACACAAGGGCTCGGCTAAGATGAATTAGGGCAGGACAAACGACACGCCCAACAGCAGAGGCTGCAGCACGCTGTTATTCCAATTCAGCAGAACTGCCCCCATGACTATTGGCAGTTTCTTCTGTATATTTAGAAATTCATTTGTCAAGCTCACAGGGATGCATCTAAACCGCTTGCTTGTCGTGTCTGGGTTTTCTGAAAACTAATAAATAACAGTGTAATGGGAGTCAGCAGAACATGGAGGGGACAGTAGGGCCTGTCTTGTAGGGTATTGGCAGCTTTTACAGCCACACGTTTAACAAAGATGAGAGACATTTATCACTCAATGCAAATTTTCCACTTTACACAACAATCATCACTTTCCCTCTAGACCTCGGTACCAGTCCTGTCTGCTTTTCACTCTGTTAGTCTGCATCATTGAGTCAGGGAGCTGTGATGAATAGCTGAATGTTCAGTCGGGCTTTTATTGAATAACTCCTATTACAAATAGCTCATATTGACTGAAGAGCAGAATATAACATACTCTTGTGTCAGCTAAACAGTATGCATAATTGCTTCATTGTTCCTTTAAATATGATCAATTTAAATATTTAAAATCTGTGAAGAAAGCCCGTCTCTTCTTGCCATTTTGAAACAGTGACTAATATTAATTCTGGTCATGGACTGGAGTGTAATTTGAAAATTCGGATCTGTCACGAAGGAAAAAAAAAAAAAGAACAAAGCTAGTGGTACAAAGTGTGAATCAGACAATATGAAACTCAGAGGTGCACTCTTCTCGTGAGGCAATGCAGGAGACTCGTCAAGACAATGAGTCACGCTGCTTTGCTTTGCGTCAAGCTCTCCTAAAGACTAACCGGGGAGGAAAAGACTCTCAGGAGCCAGAACATTTTACCTTCTAATGTCTTGTATGAGTTAAGTTATTCTTCGTGTCAGCACTGTGTGTTAATAATAGTTATGTGACAGTGAGTGGCTCTGGCAGCGGGGAGTGAAGTTTGGCTGTGTGCCAAATATTCCAATCGCAATAATGTGGTTTTCCCAGTTAGAGTTGGCAAAGAAGCAAGCGACTGTCTGCACCGACCACCTCGAGTGGCCGGCGTTTATACCGGCCCAGCCCTGATTCCTGCTTTGCTTTTGCCCGGCGTCCAGCTGAGTAAGTGAAGTATGAAAACTCTGATGCCATTTGAATGTGGAGAGACATTCTGCTGTTTAATGAGCTTGACTCAGGCCTTCATTTTGAATTTAGCTTTGAGAAGCTTTCTGTGGCCCAGACTCCCCCTCATAGAGAATAAACATTTTGCTGAAGAGGCCAAGTTCAGGAGAACTTCTGAATGAAGCCAGCTGTGGAAAGCTGTTTGGTTTTAATCTGGTTGAAGACAGCTCATGATCATGCAGACTCTTGAGCACACTTCAAAGCTCAGCACCACCACGATGGCTCTCTCAGCCCATTCTTTGGACATCACCTTCAGAAGTTTACTATCTGCCTGTGCCCCTCAACGTGATCTGTTTTGTTCCAGCCAAGGGGATTATACCCAGCTCCTTGGGATTGGACCTTCCCCTGCAGTGTGTGAGGTTATCCACATTGCAACTGTTATGTATTATGAGCTCTGAGAGTCCGGGCTGGCTAGTGTATGTGTCCTCTGGCTAGGCTCACTGACCCAGGCCAGACCAGTTAATGGGCTGGATTGCAGCTTCTCTAGTTTCAGACTTGTGTGGGATTCGCTGCCTACACACCACAACCCACAGGGGGTCCTCATCACCTCTGACAATTTAGCGGTGCTCTCTAGAAGCACAAGCCTTCATGCTACATGCTACTTTCCTTTGCTGTTTCTCTCTGTTTTTGCCCACAGCTCATCATGAACTCTGACTCCTTAATCACAGTTAAATGCTGTCAGAGCTAGGAAGTGAGAGACTACTGGGTAAAGTTTGAGAACCTCTGTGTAGGAGAGAGACAGCGAGATAATGGGCTTTGCTCTCAATGTGCTGAGGCCTCTAACTGCAAGCTAAAGAAGGTTTAAAACTTCAAATGGTAACATTTGTTGAGCTCCTAAGCACCAGAAAAGTCTGCAAATTAAGCGCTGGATAGATTTTGGTTTTCTCTGCTGCTCTAGGTATTTTTATTTTTTTTACTGACATCATGTTTTGAGTTATACATGTCAGAATATAAAATGGTACTCTGTATTAAAGTGGTCAAGGTTTGAAGCTGGAACCAGAGGTGCCTTCAGCGATATAGGCAGTGCCTGTTTTTGTACTGTGCTAAGGGAGCACTGTTGAGCTGAGGGAGCTCTGATGAGTGCTTATAGAGTGCTAAACCAGGTTGCAGCTGAACTGCTCATCCATTACCCCGGCCGCCCGCACACACCTCAGATTTAATGTGCCAGGGTCGTTTGCGTGGCAGCAGCTCAACCTTCAGGGAACTCATTCATGCCAGACTGGAGGCCAGCAGCAGATTAGATCAAATCAATGTGAGCCCTGTAATGTGGCCTCTAGTCTGTCCGACCCGCAGAACTAATACTGCACTAGCCCAGTGTTTCAAGACCCCCTTCAGGGCAGACCTGTCTGTATCAGGGAAGGGCTGATCATCTTCCTGCTGTGTACCTGGAAAAACAGGCTTCAGTGCCGACCATGAAGCAGGGCTCATTAAGCTCCCACTCTGACTGATCACAGCCCTGGCAAAGCGAGCATACAGGGAGGGGGCGTAGTGTCTTTACATTTACAACTGAGTCTGCGATGATGTGGGAATCAATAGTGGGATATTCACCGTCCTGGCTGCTGTGCTGGCCTGGATCTCAAGCTGGGCTTTTATGTGAGGCAATACAGCCGCCGCCGCTGCTGCCGGAGAGACATAAGGCTGTACCAATCACTTAAATCACCACTAGATCCTCGAAAGAACGATGTCCCTGGTGAGAGTGAAGACTGCCTGCTACCCCAGCTCAGTGCCGATTGTTCTTCACATAAAAGCCGGTTGCTCATTTAACCTTGAAGATTAGCTATTTGCTTGTAGTTTATGGGACGTATTGAGTTTTTCTAAACAGGCCCATCCCCTGAGGAAAGTGAGAATTGCTTGTTTTACATCATTCCCTTAGGTACCACTTAGTGCTATCACTGAGCTATTTACATTAACCCATGTAAAGCAGCTAGGTTACGTAACTTAACCAATTTCCTTGAGTGGCAATATTACAATACAGCTGGCAAGACTAATTTTGCTGTTTGTCGTTGAGGGATGACGCCCCTGGGGTCTCTGTATTTGCACAGTTCTCACAGAGGATGAACATTGTCTCATTCAAATTGAGCCTTTCTGCACTGGTACTCCGAATTCAATAATATTAGTCATTTAAAAGTACATTTAGCAAAGTCTGAAAAGTGAGCATTTGTCATCAGAGTAACAGCAGTTTGATAGTTTCACAGCCTCCAGTACCTGACCATTTTCCCCCCACCAGCTATTTCGACAGCTGACTGCTGAAGTTGCACCTGAAAAAGGTGTTAAAAGACATCCCAGTAACAAACTGTTTTATTTGAAGAATCTCTCGTTCCTTGTGTTCTTAATCTTTGCATCCTCTTTTGCTCTTCCTTCTAGTCACTGAGAGGTGCGAACAGCTTGCTTCCCTTTTTGCAGATTAATTTCAGGGTGTTATTAAGACCTTTCTCTATCATGGTTGTGGGATGTCAACATCACATATACTCACCCCGGTACAGTACACATCTTCGCCAGTTTCCTCGAGACAGAACTATATTTTGCACCTGTTTGATCATTTTAATGTTACTTGTAAGCAGTGCAGAGTTTTAGTCATCCTACTACAAGGGAACCACAAGGAATTTGAGTTAAAACACACTAAGGGAAATGTGATGTGCATTTTTCACTTTTTTTTGACATTTTATATATAAAATGATTAGTTGATTTAATCAAGAAAATAATCTGCAGCTTCACTGATGATGAAAATAATAGTTAGCTGCAGCCCTACTCTCATTAACCACCACAGTCTGCTTATTACTAAGCACCAAATGACAAGCTAACTGTAGCTAATGATTAGCTACAAATACATTACAACTGCAAGCGCTAGAGCTCAGCTAGATACACTCTTAGCATTAGCGGCCATCCTGGTAGGTAAGGATAGCATTTAACTAACGTTCACAGACAAAGTTCCATCTATTGATCTGTCAGGAAGGATGAATTTGCCATTAGAAAATGGGGAAATCAAAAGTTTAACTTATTTTTGATAAATACGAAACAGATTTGCCATATGTATTACAATTGAATAGCTAATTGTGATGTTTTTGTTGATATTAATTAGGGAATAAACATGCCTGATAGGCTAAATAAGTCAAAAAGGAAAGAAAATCAACAGCTGTGTGACAACCTTTATTCATTTTTTTTAGATTATTTGTATGGCTTTGTCCAATACAAGTATTTATTGACTTAAAGAAAGACAAATGTTTTTTTCAACAGTTAACTTGATAAAGCAGCCTGTCTGCAAAGCAGCTGTAATGTTTATCAGTTTTCTTTGCAGTGTATTTTTCAGCCAGAAGCTTTCTTTAGTCACTTGGCTGTAGTTTGATGAATGTTTTGAAAAGCTCATATTGACAGGAGATATGAATTTTGTTCTGCATTGTTGCTGGCTTTATAGATGTCTTACAGAGGCTTTGCAGTGTTCACAGGTGTGAAACAGGCTCAGTGGCCGCACACACAGTCTCATTTTGATTTCTAGCTCACGTTTGCATGTCTCCCTGTGTTTGCGTGTCCATTTCTCTGAATGTGTGTGACTGTCTGTCAGAGTTACCTCTGTGATGGATAGCAACCAGTTGGGGGGTGATCCCTTGTTTTTTGCTCAGGGCATGCTTGGATACACTCCTGCAGCCTATGACCCAGACCCCGGTGATATTTTGACTTCTGTACCACCCAGCAAATACTCAAACAGGATAATATGTGTGTATTTGTTTGAGTATTTAGGTACAACAGAGCGGTGGCGTACTGCATGTGGGACTGACTCAAAATGTTCTTGTTAATGAAGAAACATGTTGCCAAGTGCAACAGTGTGGCTCATTGATGTGTTTTTAATTGTTTTTGGATGACAATGGAGCTCTGTGGCACAGATGAATTAGAAATATCAGGCTGCACAGATTTGTAGTTCTGTCTGAGTTGTCGGTTTTGATCTTTTTGCGGGACATGTTGACAATAAAAAGAATAAGAATATCATTATGGGTTAAGCTAAAAACCACATTTACATTACAAACTGTTTTTTTATTGAACTGATAGAAAATGAATAATACAGGCATAAGCTGAAGATGAATGTCAAGATTAAAAAGCATATGAATCACTATGGGAAAGTTTTCACAGTGTATCTCAGTAATTAGTTGCGAGGAGTCATTTCCAGGAACATTCACTATTCATGGTAAACTATTACATATATTGCAGGAATCCATTTATGAGTCATTTTATTACTTGATTGCATTTATTTTACATCTGATTTCAGTTTTCAAGGATACCTCCTGGTGTATATTCTCTTTTGTATTACTCTGGCTGATGCCGCTGTCTCTCTGTGCCTGCAGGCTGTGAGAGTGACTACTGGGGACCTCATTGCAGTAATCGATGTCAGTGCCAAAATGGGGCAAAGTGTAACCCCATCACAGGTGCCTGTGTCTGCACTGATGGGTACCAGGGATGGCGTTGTGAGGAGCCCTGTGAGCACGGTTACTATGGCAAGGCATGCCAGCTACCCTGCCAGTGTCTCAATGGTGCCACCTGCAACCACGAGACAGGAGAGTGCATCTGTGCACCGGGGTACTCAGGGGCTTTGTGAGTACCAGCGTCACATTTATTCTTTTGCAACTTTCTTTTTGTTGTCTAAGAAATATAGTTTGTTGTTTGTCTGAGCGTTCTTTGTTGATGCAAAGAACTGCAGGCGAACACAAGTGACGCGTCCGAGACGTCTGACTCTTGACTTGTGTCTGCTGACAGCTGTGGAGAGCGCTGCCCCTCCGGTAGTCACGGGCCTCATTGTGAGCAGCGCTGCCCCTGTCAGAATAGAGGAACGTGCCACCACATCACTGGAGATTGTTCCTGCCCTGCCGGGTGGACGGTAGGTCACAGTTAAGGTGGGAGGGTGATGAGCAAGACAAGCCTGAGGGAAGAAAAGGCTTGAATACCGTTGGTGTTCTGGAAAAAGACGTTTATATCTTTAATGTACTCTTTACAGAAGAGACTGACATGTTGAGAACCTTGATCAATATGCTGTGTTCAATTATAAATGAGAACGTGGGATTCTCTACTCCCTGCAGGAAAAAAAAAAATGGAGCTCCTAGTGGGGAGGTTGTGCATGCGTTCTCAAACCCCTCTTCACAAAGTAATGTCAAGTGAACATGGCCACCCACAGTGAACAATATAAAGTGTTTGTTACATCCCTGTGTCCTAGTGTTTCAAGGCAATGTTCCCAGTTTGATCTGAGCTCCACACATGTCAGCATGTCATCTTCCTTGCACTCTCCGTCTGTCTCTACTGTCAAACTTTTGAATAGGGGAAATAAAGCAAAAACAAAATCTTAAAAAAGAGCTGTATGCTTTTAAAACCACTGCCTGCTTTGATTTTTGGCGTCAGGGGTGGAAGTTATGGGTAAGATTGTATGTTTATTGCAGTATTTATATATCATGATTTAACATATTCTTTCTGGAATTCAGTTTAGAAAATGATTGCATATGTAATAACCAGATATCAATGCTAGTTTTCAGCTAATCTATTGAATTACATGCATGACAAATCGAGAAACTTCATCACATTTATACAAAAATGTTATAAAGATTAAAGTTTGCTGAAATGTCACAGTTGTGTATGCAGGGGTGCAGGGAAATGAGGGGATAGACCCAAATGAATGGACACCAAGCAGCCAGGCTGAAAAAACGAAAGTGAGCTTTTATAATGTAGAGCTAATTCCAACTCACAAAAGCAAACAGGAAGCAGGCTGGGGCAGATCCAAGACAAGTACCACAATTGAACTAAGAACAAACTGGGACTAAATACACAAGAGGCTAAATAACTAATGAAACTCAGGTGATACAGAAAACTGGCAGGAAAACACACAAAGACAGGAAGTAAATCAAAACATTACACATAAGGAGAATAACTTTCAAAAATAAAACAGGAAACAGACTAAGCCAACCCCAAAACTGTTATATGTAAAGTCATCGTCATTGATTTGCACTGTCCACAAATACCTACAACAGCCAGAGGTTTTAAAGGGACTGCAATATAAACAGTATGATTCAATCTCTGAGGCAAGACGAATTTCTCATTACCATATTCCCTTTAAATCATTTAACCTGTCGATACAGCAAAAATAAATGCTTCATCAGTACATAAGAATATTCTGGTGCTGGTGTATGTTATTCATACCATGATTTGAAGACGAGTAATCAGTAACCCCATGTGAAAATAAACTGTTATTCTTACTCTCCTATAAAATAAAGTTGAGCTTTTTGAAGATAATATGTGAAAATAGTGTCAGAAGAACTGTGTTGTTTTGAGTGGTGTTGTCAGTTTTATTTCTTGAATGTAATAACCGTCTTGATGTTCTAAATAGGAGGCGGTAAGGCACCTGCCAGAAACAGAAAATACGTAAACAGCGGGGTCCAAATTGCCTAAACATCAATAAAACAAAAGAGTCCTGGCGTCGTGATCGATGTATCTCACATGATTCTTTGCTGGCTGTTTTTCAAAGGGTTCAGTTTGTGCCCAGCCGTGCCCTCTTGGCAAGTACGGCATCAACTGCAGCAAGGACTGCTCCTGTCGTAATGGCGGACTGTGCGACCACATCACGGGGCAGTGCCAGTGCGCAGCTGGTTTCAGTGGACGCAGGTACGCGGGCAGACAGCCCTGGCAGACGGATTGCTCAATTACTATGCACAAAAGCCTTCCATGAAGTACCCTGCAAACCTTTGTACTCCTAACTTTGAAAATAGGTCAGACAATGGCATGATTTATTGATATTAGTATTTAATGCAAAGTGATGGTTTCACACCGACAGTTACACATTAAAAAGTCAATCATTGACCTATTCTCTTTGTTGACATCCAAATCAGGCACAAACCTGGCTGTTCTTTTAAAAGAGCAACGAAACACTGGAATAATCTCACGCTCAAGAGAAATAAGCATTTATAAATGCCCATTAGTCCATTTGAAGGTGGATTGGAAGCTTTTAATAGGGGTGTTTATGTTTAATTCATCTTGTACTTCATGCTGGCCTGCAAGGTTTCATGTCTTCAGCCTTCATCCCCCTCCACTCTCAGCCTGTCCATTGATCTCACCATGGGCTACATGCTGTTTGGATTCTGCTCATTAATTATAAGTAATGGGCTTATATTAAGGTCTCATTGAAATCCACAGATCTTTTCACTTCCCCATGCCTGCCAGAGCAGCCCAGAGCAGCCTGGGTTTATTAGTTCAGCTAAAGCAATTGTCTCTTGGATGGAAACACTTCCTTGACAAGACCTTTTCCTTTACTTTATTATTTTGCAAAATTGCCCTCATTCATTTTGCAAGTGGCAGGTGAATTAACCTGCCAGGAATAATCTGAGATTGTGCTATCCCCCGCCCTCTGCTGTATCGTATAATAATACCATCCTCCCCTGATAAAACTAAAACAGGGGTAATTTAAACATGAAGCATAACTCGCCCATTTTGTAACGTAATTGAGCTATTTGTAATCGCTTTGTTAGGCTCTTGAGATTGATACTCCACCAGGATTGTATACTTAAGTCAGTATATTTAAGTGAAAAAAGAAAAAAAAAATCAATTTTCTGATCTACTTCAGTGCTTCATGTGGAGAAACTCCGCGGCAATTCTAATTTCTGTGGCTGATGACGATTACTAAGTCTGGCCAACCCCTGCAGAGATGCTTAGCCCTGACTGCTGATAGCAGGGGGCTGCTTTTACTGCTTCCCTGTCATGTACTCGTTGAAATTTTGCCACATCAGCCTTGAATATAAGACAATATTTTCAAATTAAATATTCATTATCTAAATTATGAAATACAAAAAGACTATAAATAGTTCAAGTTTTTTCTTTTTTACTGTATTGCAATAGTTGCTGAAGAGTTTAAATAGCCACTTGTTAAACAAACCTTGCATTGTACAAATGCCATGAAGGTCTTTTTCATGCTCATTATTTTTATTATTGATCCTAAGTATTACTTCCTTTTAGAGTAAGAACAATTTTAGAAACAATAAGAGATTTCAGATAACATATCCCAAAGGATATTTAGTATTTTCAGTTTCAGCTGTAATAATATGTAAGTGGTAGATTTTTGCAGCATTAACAGCAGTGGTGGTATAATGAAAGAGGTAATAATGCCATTCTTCAGAATAATTCAAAATGTGTGCTTTCTTTAAGGCCAATGACTATCATATTCATTTTTTCATAATCTGTCAGTTATTTAATTGATTCATTCTTTAGTGCAAAAAGTGTCCAGAAATTGTGAAAGATCACAGTTTCAGAGAGTCCAAGGTGATGGCCAACACTTTGAAAAACAAAGTTGTTAATTTATGATAATATGAAACAGAGGCAATGAGCAAATCTTCACTGTTTGCTGTTGATAAATTGATTAATCGATTGATTGTTTCAGCTGTAATGTGTTCAGTGTATCACATGTACAGAGCTGCTGTGACCTTTTTAGGCTCACTTGGCTCTAATTTCTCGTAATGTACGACATTTTTAGAGCATCAATTTAAAAGACAGTGTAATCTCCCCTCCAGGTGTCAGGATGACTGTCCTGTGGGCAGCTTTGGTCCGCAGTGTAACCAGAGGTGTGAGTGTCAGAATGGGGCCAAGTGTCACCATATCAATGGAGCCTGTCTGTGTGAAACTGGCTTTAAAGGCCCTAATTGCCAAGAGAGATTCTGTCCGCCGGGCCTCTACGGCCTCATCTGTGACAAGTACTGCCCCTGTAATACCACCAACACTGTGAGGTAAGTGAGACATCAGTGCAATGCCACACACAGCTTCGCTCTGACCAAACCCTGAAGTGAAGCCCTCAAGTTCTGTATGAATTAAGACTTCTCCAACCCAATTTCGCTCCATCTCAGCTCGAAGCCAGCACTCATTCTGAAGTCTGGACACCTCTTAGCCATGTCATCCAGTTAGCTTTTAATCGCGACCTTTGCTTCATTCATAATTTCTCAGCAGCATTCATAGTTAATGCAATGTTAATGCTCTGATTCCGGCTGGAGTTGGGCACCGACCATAGAAGTCATTACAGAACGAAGGAGAAAAGGGACACCTCATCTATCTGAAACAAGCACGTAGACACATAGATGGATGAATTGCTGTTGGCGCTGAGCGGATTTCACACTTTGACCCTGCTCACGAATGAAGTGTTGATACTCTCAGAGCCGAAACTTTGCCTCACTCTTTTTCTTTCTGTTGTTGTGCCATCTTTCTTTCTCATTATGTTGTAGCTGCCACCCGCTTTCTGGTGAGTGCACCTGCACTGCAGGATGGACAGGGCTTTACTGTAATGAGACCTGCCCGCCTGGATACTACGGAGAGGGATGCATGCTGCCTTGCAGTTGCACCAATGGAGCTGACTGCCATCCTGTCACAGGTGCCTGTGTATGTGCCCCTGGGTTCATGGTGAGTACCCTCAATGCTATTTAATTGTATGCAAGTCAGTGGCTGCTATTGTAGTAATGATTAATTGCTATTTTTCATGTGACATGTTTTATTGTTATTTATTTTATTTTTACTTGGTCTCATGAGATCTAAGTCTCCTTTTGGAGAGATGTCTAAATATTAGCGCAATTATGTTACACTTACCAACACAGAAAGTAAAGGAGAAAGAAAAGGAAGACAAATCATAAAATGCATTTAAGACACATTAACACCCTCCAACATCAATCCTCAACGCGTCTTAACTTTGTGTCTAAAATCATTGAACATGTTGCCACTTTGCTCTCTATTTTAATTTAATCACTGCTATAATTATGGGATGCCAACTTGTAATTACGCTCATGGTTACATGAATTTTTAATAAAACCTCCATAGGTTAATTGTCATTGTAACCTTGCTCCTTGTAATCTTTGTCATACTTACTACATGCGTATACACTCTGCCACATGCTGTGAAATAGTTCATCCTTGTAGTGTATGAGACTTACTTGTGAAGGTTGTTGCTTTGATTTATTATTTCATGTTATTTGTGGCCGTAGTAAAATGTTTGCGTCATTGTGGTCGTAATGTTCTGGAAGTGCTCCCAGTATTACTTTAGAGGCTTTTTGTACACAGGCAGGCAGAAGCAAGGTGAGGCATTTTATTATTGCCTTATTATGGATGTGCTCTATCGCTCCACCAGAAATTCTTTGCTAAATGAATTATTCTTCGTTCCAGGACATTAATAATCACTCGTGGGTATTTTACAAATACGGCTGATATGCCTAACTTATAACACTAGAGATACAAGTAGAGAGCAACCTTAGATCTACATTCCTAGACCAATTGGGGGAAAATTGAATCTTTGACCTATATACTTTTCCATTTGAATAGTTTTTGTGGAGCCATATTGTCCCCTTCTACAACTGTCAAATTAGTTGGGTAACTTCAATCAGTTTTCCCATTGTATTTCTTGTCTTGCAATCTGAAGTTACAGAGCAACAGAGACCAAGAGGGTACATTTCTGCCAACATTACATTTCAGTGGAAATTGCCTGTGTCTTACAGCGGGCCACTGTGGTGAATTGAGCTACCGAGCGGGGCCGCAGACTGTGTCTTAATTTGCTCCACCTGTTCTCTTTGGCGGCTGCTGGGAAGGGCTGCCAGATCCATTAAACAGACCTAGAGGGCAGGAGCTGGATAGAAAAGGAGGCAGTCAGATGGGAACAGACACACCTCATATGGAGGATTTGCGTGTGTGTGTGTGTGTGTGTGTGTGTGTGTGCGTGTGTGTGTGTGTGTGTGTGGAATGAGTACTCATGGTAGTGTTTTGATACCCTTAACAAAGCTGCTGCTGTGCAGACAACACCAGTAGTTTAATTATAAAGGTAGAGTGTTGATTATGGCTCTTACCTGTAAGTGTGTAACTTTTTGTCTTTTTGCATGTCACATCATCATTATAACGCACCAGGGCTTTTAAAAGGCCGTTGATGATGGCATTGAGGCTATGATTGCTGGTGAAGTCACTTCCCCAGGAGACAGCTGATAGGACTAAGCCTCCCTGCTGCATCTTTGTTCTGGAGTCCCATTGGGGGGCAAACCAAGCAAAGTGTTGGAGCAGACTGAGCTCCTGCACGCTTGATTTAGTTCTAGTAATTGGACATGCTCTTTTTGACTGGGACAAAGTGATTACATGTTACCTATTCAGGCATTGTCCCTTGCAATCTGCAGAATGCACCGACAGTAACATTTCTCCCCTATGTCTACAGATTCTGATGATATGGCTGTGGCTAAAATACGAATATATTAGAAACAGATTCCAGTCCTCCTTTGTAGATGGTCAAAACAAATCATTTTCCTATCTCTCAGGGCTTTCCAGCCTCATCAAAAAGGTTCAGAGGTTCATTTTCTGTCTTGCTGAATGAATTTTAAACTGCAGTCACTCCTCCAGCAGTTAGATGAACTGTTAAGGAGTGAGACTGATTGGTAATTAGTGGTGCCATTTGCATCTAGTCTCAATGGGTTCCAAGCTGATCAATGTTGTGTCAGCGAGAGGCTTTCTGGAAAAAAAATGCTCTCCAATTACATTAAGATACTAATAGGTATGAATTTACTTCCTTGGCCAAGGACGACCTGGCTGCCTCTCAGCAGCTCAGGTCTGGTTACAGCCTCTGGCTGTGTAGTTATGTAAGGTCCTGGTGCTCTCGTGCAATGGACTGACAGCCCGTGTATTAATAATGATTCTCCACATACAGACTTCTATCCTTCACAGCTCAGAAGGAATATGAATCAGTCAACTAATGAGAGAGCTGCCTTTCTCCTCTTGAGAGCAGACCAACCACTGGTCTCACCATGAGGGTGAACCCAAGTGGAATCCGACGCAGCCATGGATGCAGCAAAATCCATGTGGTCATTTGTGGCTGCATGACGTTTTATCCATGAGTCCAGTCACCAGTAAATTGCCTGTGCTCAGAAGACAGGCTCTGAACCTCCCCACCCCCACCCCTCCAGCCCCCCTGGCTGGTCGAACTTCTCTCCGCACTTAACAACTGTAACTGAACTGCTATTGTTAGCAGTTTGGAAGCTGTCATTTCCAGTAGAACAAAGGTTATTGCAACGGATTGATAAAAATTTCATTCACAGACAGGCGCTTTTATGTGGTGTACGGGGAGGAGAGATGTTTTAAGATGTGTGTTCTGCCCCTGGTGTCCGCTGGCACATCTCCTCCTGCCTCCTGTTTAAACTGAGTTCAAAATGATAATGAGAGCAGTGAGCAGCCAGCAGTCCCCTGGTGCTCTGGTGAACGAAGCAAGAGCCACTCAGGACTCCTCTGGGCCACTAATTGGAACTCTAAATCATTGTGTCACCTGTCACTCAAGGCAGGATTTGGAAGGGAGGGTGTGGGAATCCATAGACTGGCTGTGATCTCCAGCTTAGGGAGGGACGAAACTAGTGGAGGTGGGCTGTGCTCAGCTTTTAAAACAGAGAAATTCTAATGACAGCAGGCTGCAGAGGACAGCGAAGGAGTGCTCCGTGTCCTTTATCAGATAGTTCACTCTAATGCAATGGTAAGCGAGTTAAAGGCTGTGCCAGCATGGCTGCCGATCTCCCATTGGCATGCTCATTAATAGTAGGGAATTAATTGAGAGTCTGCTGCAATTTGTCAAGGATGTCTCTGGGATCCTGACTTTTCCCTGTCCACCTAGTTCACCACAGAGTTTATTTGTTTGGGTTTTGCATTAACCCTATTTTCTCCCCTGTTTGGTTTTGTCAATGTATTGTCAATTTTACTGCTGACTCCCACTGCTGGCCTGAGGAGGGTGTAGGCAGCCATGTGCTTCCTCTGATACACACGGTGTCGCCAGCTGGTTCGGCAAAGAACTTTACCCGGAGGTTTACAATATTCTCCTCAAATCAAAGACGCTTCTGCGCAGGCATCTCAGCCAACCGGTAGGAGTTGCTAATTAGGGGACAAGGACATGATCGTCAAACACTATCAGTTGTGTCCTTTGGGACAAAATGGGGGAGTTGCACTCTGGACTTCGAGCGAGTGAGCGAGACTTTTGAGCACTGCCTCACTGCACCCTGGAATTGAATCGCTCTTGGTGGTCCTGTCTACAAAATCCCTGCATCACTTTGCACTTTATAGAGTCATAGATGCATCTTCCAACAGGCATTTCACTAAGCAAGAACCACAACGCACATTTATTTTGAACAGAAATGATTGTATTGATGAACTAAAGCTGTTTGGACAGAAGGGCAGATTTGGTAGTAGCTTGGTTGGAAACAGACGGAGGAAGAGTCTGGATTCTCCGGCTTGGAGTCCTGCCAGTCTCTCCTCGGATGAAAGTGGAGACCCCCCATGAGAATGAGATGGAGAGCCTGGGTGGAGCATGGTTGCAAAAAGCGAAGCGTGGCTGTTAGGGGGTGCTGTCAGAATATAGAGTACATAATTGGAAGCTGAGAGGCAATAGCTTGGGCAGATCAAGTGTGGTTCTTCCTCTTAAACTTCAGTTGCTTTCATAAATCCATTGAGTTTTGTCGTTGCTTTGCTCCTCTTTCTGTATACAGATACAGTATGAGTGGTGCAGATAAACACTTCAGTAAGCCGGTGGCTCTCAACCCTTTTCATTAAGGGACTCATTTTCTATCATCTATCTAAACTGACAATCTCTGACTAAGTGACGTGTTTTATGGCTATTTGATATTATTATTCAATGCATAACAATGACAGCAGCTGATAACAACTGAACAATTAGTCCAAATAGTGAACGCAATACCTGCAGGTAGTTGGTGTAAGAGGGATTTGAATGAGTTTTTAGCACATAATTTACTCTGAATATTGCATCAGGGAGATTTTTAGGGGTGTTTTATACAATTTGCTCTCTGTGCTATGTTTTTTTATTGTTATTATTATTTTAACAATCATACATACTTAATAGGCTTCTTTTTTGGCAAATTTAGTGTTTTCTTTCATCTGATGCTTGGCCATTATTCTATTAGCTCTAAACTTTAAAGATAACAATTTCATTTAGTTGTCTTCACAAAAAATGAAGAGATCCCACTGTATATTTTAAAAAAAAGTTTTCTTACATCCCTTTAAATCAAGAAGCCCCCCCCCCCCCCCCCCCCCCCCCATGAATCTTTGTTAACCCCTAGTATGGGTCGGGGCCCCAATTTAGCAACCAGCGCAGTAAGCCAACAAACGTTCGTTGTCTTTCTGTCCGTGTCTGTTCAGACTATATTATTCCTATTTTAGGTCTGCCAGAGTCAGCATTTAGTGCCATGCTGATTCTTCGCCTCATGACTTTGCATTATTTCTACCTCAGGGTGAGGACTGTGCTACAGTGTGTCCCCCTGGTCTATATGGACCAAGCTGCATGTCCACCTGCTCCTGCCATAATCATGCATCCTGCTCTCCAGTCGACGGCTCCTGCATCTGCAGGGAAGGTACAGTATAACTGACTCATGGTGAAGGTCCAGACAGACAAGTCAGAGTTAATTGACATTTCTGTTAATAGTTTAAGATTTGCATACAAAATGTAGAAAGTCTTTGTTAAAAACTAAACTACCCAACAAGCTGGGAACCACTGTTCTCTTCCATTATTTTGGTTGTTTGTTTGTGTAAATTAAAAAAACTCTCTCACAATGTTTGATGTGTCTCTGCTCCGTTCTACCCCAGGCTGGCAGGGTGTGGACTGCTCCATCCTCTGCTCCAGTGGGACATGGGGTCTGGGCTGTAATCAGACGTGCTTATGTACCAATGGAGCTGCATGTGACCCTATAGATGGCGTCTGTACATGCTCTCCTGGGTGGAGGGGAGAGCACTGTCACGAGTCCTGCCCTGTAAGTCTGTCTTTTAACTAAGAGGGCGCTGCAAAGAATCCACTGGGTCTTGATCCTTCTGGAGCACTGTACATCTGGTAACGATGTGTTTGTCGTTATCAGGATGGCACCTATGGGTTGGAGTGCCGTGAGCGCTGCGACTGTGCTCATGCTAATGGCTGTGATCCAGTCAGTGGC
The DNA here is from genome assembly GCF_017976325.1 of Chelmon rostratus. NCBI lineage: Eukaryota > Metazoa > Chordata > Actinopteri > Chaetodontiformes > Chaetodontidae > Chelmon > Chelmon rostratus. The sequence goes on along the minus strand of NC_055663.1, from coordinate 17,548,453 downwards.
TACTGCCGCTGCTACCCTGGCTGGACAGGTCAGTATTGCTTCAGTAATTAGAGCAGGCTGACATAAGAGGCAGAAATAACCTCTGAAATCTAAACTGCATTTATTTACCCTCATCTGCTGAAAATCAGAGACATCAGATGCTAGTCACACCTGTTTATTTACCAAAACAGGAAAATATGCCTGGGCATTCATGGTTTGTGTTTTACAGTATGTTTACAGAAAGTCTGAGCAGGGTTTGTTAATTGAATGTTCAATTTGTTTTGCCACTGGACCGGCAGGGTATGTGAATGAGAAACGTTGTGTGCAAAAGAACGCTCTTGGCTGACACACTGGATGCTGGTATCCACTCATGCTTATATTGCATCCATTATTGGTTATAAGCAAAGTCTGAAGTGTCTCACCAGACAAATATTTGAAAGGGAATCAAATTGGCCCAGAATGGTCTCAGGAGTTTGAAGCGCAGACTATGATATTTTTATTTTTGGCTCTGATAATTATTTAAAGTTCCAGGTTGCTGTGAAATCTGACTGAACCAACTGCCATGTTTATTCATCGGAGGATTGACTATGTCTTAGTCGTCACAGGCTTTCCGTCTGAACTCTGATCCCCTCTAGACCCAGATTCTTAGTTTCACGTGAACACGCCTGCTCTTTGTTTCTTGTCATCTCTAACATTTGCTTACAGGGAAGGAGGTGGAGGTAGGGAAGTGTGAATGTCACAGCAAGGGTGAGGATCATTATGCTCAAAAATGAAGCGTCGCATCTGAATGTCAAATACGGGGGCTAGCTGAGGACCTGGTCTCTGAGCCTGGGTGGAGAGGTGCAGCCAGGGAGGGAATAGATTCAGCAGGAAAGGTCAAGCCTGTGAGCTCTCTGCAGCCCACTCCATTCAGCCTCCTGAGCTTAGGGCATTTATTCTAGGAAACAATGTGGGTTTTATTATCTGCAAGAACGGAGGCGGCAAAACGGGTCTCTCATGCTCTGAATCCTGCACAGGTCTGAACCATCTGTCAGCCTTAATTGAGTCACCGGGGTGCAGGGCTGGGGGCAACGTGCAGCCCAGTGGGCCAGACAAACACACATACATACATACTCGAATCAGAGACACTTTTCAATGGGCTCTCTGAAGGAAGGAGCACCTAGAGAGAGGAAGATGTGGGATTCGTCACAGGACTAAGTCAGGGATGGAATAAAATGGCTATTTCCAGAAACACTGGAGCTATTTTTTGCTGCGAACTCTGTCATACCGCTAAGCATGCTAGCTCCAGAGTTGATATAGCATCCTACTTTGCTGTCAACTTGCTGTTTGTTTTATTGTGGGTTTTTGCGCAAACTGTCAAGAAACTTGACTCCAGGAGTGTGTGTGTGTGTGTGTGTGTGTGTGTGTGTGTGTGCATGTAAATAGCTGAGTCGTCTTTGACCCAACACAGTTGTTGCTGAACTGTCGTAAGCCTGACATCAGCCAACAGAGATTTAAAAGAGAGCTGGGACTAGAGACTTGATGCAGAGGCTTCATGCTAGTCCATGTTAAATAGGACTTCACCTTTTATTTCTGAAGAGATTCCGTGTCATAGAGCAGGTAACGTGAGTGTGTGTTTACGTGCACTGAGAGAGAGACGTTTGCTTTGCTTGCTCGCTCTGTACAAATTGGATAGTGGGACCTCTGGCACTTCTCAGCGAAAAGCCTCCTTTGAAGAGACTTCAGTTCTGGCTTCTCTCACTCTTTCTTCTTCTCCCTCACTAGGCATCCAAAGCCCCTCTGTTTGCCACCATTAGACTGAAAAGTGTGATGCTCTGCCCGCATTCATTTTCTGACAGTAAAGGCAGTCACAGTTTTTTCTGCGTGGCCTAGCAGAACCTCAAACACACTTGCACAAGCCTTGCCCTCCTTTTGATGTCCATGGCTGGGCTTCTGACTAAATCACTGCTACCATGCCCCCTGCTCATCAGCACTAACATTTCCTCTCTTTTACTCCTCCATTGCAGCCCAAAGGCACCCTGGTTACTGTATAACATTAATCCCCAGAGTTTAGTCCAGGTTTAATTCAAAGGTACTGCACTAATGCTGCTTTAATGGCCACACCATTCTCAGATATTCTCACTCAAAGGAAATTTCAAATGAGGCTTCGAACTAAGGGCTGGCACTTGAAAGGTTGCAGAGTTTGTGCGCATGTGTGTGTGTGAATATGTGACTCTAACTGTGTGTATGTGCCTGCGTGTTTGCAGCAATACATTTTATTTCATGCAACCGCGTGTATGTACAATACATGCAATTTCGCTCCTTTTTAAAGGCATGGGTATCACTGGGAGAAAACGCGCCACTTCGACGGACGTGCTAATGCATTCATGTGCACAGTGGGAGCCTTGTGTGGATGCAGTGTTTTGCATTTGTTGGTTGGAGCAGTGCCAAACACACAGTGACACTTCCAGACTGTGCACTTGTAGCCTGAGTACTTCCCTTCGGCTCTGTACACTACCCCGGCTCTGCTGAAAGAGAATGGGAGACAAGCTCGGCCTCTCCGGAGACCCAACCCTGTTAATCAACACAGTGCACTGGCAGGGAGCCCCAGTCAGATCAAAAATAAAATACATTTGGAAAGGAGAAACAGAGTCTGGAAGGATGGGCTGGACTAAAGAAGAAAAAACTCCAAGCTGCAGCTTCTTCATTTGGGTCTAAAATCAATCGAGGATCCATGCTGGGTGAATAACCCTCCACAGAGCCGCTGTAATCAGGCATTGTGACATCTGGCCATTGATGATGAGTTTTTATAGATGGCAGGCTATTTAGAATATTTCAGCATGCCAGTCTTTGCCTTCTTAGTGTGCGTTCGCTGAATATTTGCCATTGTAATGTGCCTGCAGGAATCCACTGTGATAACGTGTGCCCACAAGGCTTCTGGGGACCCAACTGTTCAGTCAGCTGCTCCTGTCAGAACGGAGGATCCTGCTCTCCAGAGGACGGCGCATGTGTGTGCGCACCTGGATACAGAGGGACCTCCTGCAAGAGAAGTGAGCCTCCTTTCCTTTCTCTCCAAGCACCCTCCCTTTCTCTAACCCTTTAAGAAAAAACTGCACAAGACAGAGAGCGGCCCAGTAACAAACTCCATCACAGTATTGACCTTGGTTTGATCTTTGAAGAGTTGTTGAAGGGTGAGCCAGCTAGGGAGAAGCACTAGTCGACGGTCATAACTGCTTGAGTGTAAACCCTTCATCACAGCTATCACTTAATCACAGTGTCTGTGCACCTACGGCACACACAGACACATACAAACACGTATAAGTGCACATACTCCTCACACCCAGGGCCTGTCCTCGACAACAAACTCACAGTGGGAGACTCACAGTCCTCGCCCAAGGCTCATCAGAGGGCGTGCTCACTGGGAGTGCGAGCTCTGGTTTCTGAATGGAGTCTGTCTGAGGCTGCTCTCAAGTGATGAGCTCACTGATTGGGAGCGAAATTCACAGTCACAAACCTGTAAACATCAATTTGAGTGAGGGAGCTGAGAGATTAAACAAGCACTGTGTGGGGGTATGTGTGTGCGTATGTGTGTGTGTGGGCGCGTGTGTGTGCGCGTGTGTGCACGTGTTTGTGTGAGGAAACGATTACTCCTCCAAATTCAGTGTTTACACAGATAATGTTCCCGTCAGGTGGAAACCTCATAACTGCAGTCCTGCTGTTTTTCCTGTTGAAACTTTAATTGGGGGATTACACGCTTCTCCGGAGGCTGATAAAGGTGCATCACACCTGGTGCTTTACATCAAATCCAAAACCCATGGGGTAAACTTAACATTGTGCGGTTGCCAAACAGCCACCAAGGCCTCGTCTGTTCTTAAAAAGGTTTCTTATTTCAAAAATACCTGATTTTCTCCTGAGAACAATTGAGTAGAAATCTTCCCAAATTGCCAGCTATGAAAATAAGGACATCACATGGATTTTAAAAGCTCTAACTGCACTGAAATGAAAACATGTTCCTGACATAAATTGCAGCATCTGCAGAGTTAATGCTCTTTGTATAAAATGTAAGTATAATTACCTTCATACCACCTTTTGAATATCTCTTAATGGTCCACATTCTTTCAATAAAATCTGTTATTACGCACAGTTGTGTATTTCCTGACATTTATAGATCATCAAGCTGCTCTCAAGACTTTGCATAAAACAGACCTCCACAATTCTCTTCACTATTTTACGATTCTGTCTCTGGCAGCAGATGAAATGGGGGTGATTACAATAAAGACTGACTTTTCTGCTTTCTCGCTCCCTTTGCTGTCTCTCCTCGTCTTTTCTGCTTTAATTCTTCCGGCCTTGATTTTTCTGTACTCCCTTGATCACTCTTGTCATGCCCTGTTTCATTATTATATACGTACCTCTTGTTCCATCCAACGATGCCGACTGATTCCCTCTCCTCCCTTGCCACGCTCCGCCGGCTGCAGTCTGCTCTCCGGGGTTCTACGGGCACCGCTGCAGCCAGTCGTGTCCGCAGTGTGTGCACAGCACCGGGCCGTGCCATCATGTCACGGGCCACTGTGAGTGCCTGTCTGGCTTCTCTGGCTCTCTGTGCAACCAAGGCAAGTAGCCTTCTGTGTCCCTTTGACCTTTTCCCTGCTGTTTCACTTACTGTCAGATTCATTCACTGTGAAGTTTTACTCATTGCTACTGGAAGTAGTAAGTACAGTTTATATCTGAAAATGTCCTGGCATTTTGTCTTGACAGGAAATACAAAAATCTGTATTTAAATGGTTCAGAAATAACAGTGGTTATAAAAGGTGAAACCATGTATAAGAGAGTAAAAGTTGATGCCTACAGTATCCCGTAAAAATTTAAGGTTCATTTAGATGTCATATAATAAACTCCCTCTGTCACAGCGTTTTGTAAAGACACCTGTGTGTTTACCTACAGTCCTTGCTGGCTCTAATAAGATCAACGGATGATTTGCTGTCACTCCCACTGACATCTTAGCCCTGAAACTTTATATAATGGCTATTATCAGTGCACCACAGACCGAAAAGGGGAAAAAAAGTCAACCTTCAACAGCATCCTGAATATTGCTGAGAGACATTTTTTTAAGACAAAGAATACATCAAGTAGATGTTGCTGTCCCTCTGCCTTATTTTGCTGCATGTAAATTACCACTGCAAACAGACAAAGAAGCAACGTACGTGCACGTCTTGTTAAATTTAATTTGAAGGCGCCCAGGCAAACTTTTCTCTTTGTGTGTTGCCTCCAAGATGTTGTTTGAATCACATAGGAAGATCTTGTCAGAGAAAAGTTTGCAGCCTGTGTGTTGCTTCCCTACAGTTGCTTACTTTAGCCTTAGATGTGTTTGATAAGGGTGTTGCACTTTGAAATTGTGAGTAATTTTAGCATCTGTGTCTATATCTGTGTCTATGTCTATGTCTAATAATATTTGTAATTACCATGTAATGTGTTGACAATATCAGAATTGGGTTTAAAAGAAATCTATTAACCATGATTAGGTATATTACAACGAACATGTTAAAGGAAACATATTAACAAAGGGTGCGAGTTAAAATTTTTGTCTCCTCACTCAATAGCTAAATGCTAATCGTCCCGTGTGTGTCAGTGGTTCCTCGCTGGCTATAAAGTGTCTGCTCTCCATCACCATGTTGAGCGAAGACATCTACATACAAATGTACTGTAGGTTTTACTTCTAATAATTTACCTTTCTTTTTATAAATTACAGAAAGGAAAGGATTTTTGAATTCTCTTTCATGGCTTAGAGCAATGTCTTAGAAATAAAAGTTTAATAAGTTAGCTGAAGGAAGAAGAAAGAGAAGAAACCAGATCGCGTCCTAATTTGTCGGACTGTAATTACTGGTGAGCAGGCGTTGGGCTGTGAGCGACTAAGGTGACCAACAACATGCACATTCTCCTCTTGTTGAACCCCGTTAGCGTCCTCAATTGTCCTCTGTCCAGCAAACAGTCCCCTAATGAAGCTCTCCCGGCACACTGGGGCTTGAATCCCCAGCAGCAGCAGTATGGGGGAGTCCTCATGGCCTAATGACAACCTGCTTGAAGGAGCTTGAAAGAGCTCTCAAGAAGAGTGGAAAGCCAGTTGAAATGTAATCATTAAAAACACCCCACATGAAAATGAGTCAGACCCATCTCTTTCACAGCCAGCCACCTTATCTGATATTTCTAACGCTGGGCTATTCTCTTTATATGAGACCTTTGATGTATCTGCTGCCGCTGCAGCTCCCTGATCCCTGTTAGATACACCTTGGTTCAATTTGTCTCATGGCCCAACAAGAAAACACAATGGAGGTTTCATTGGAGATGACATCTTTTATTGAAGAGTGCCGGCGAGCATTGAAATATTAATTTCATAAAAAATGTATACAGTGGTCTGTGTACATGGTCTATTTTAATTCTGTGGCACATCACTCATTCCACCCTTGTGAGTGGAAATGGGGCAGTTGTGCCACTGGAGGCAGTGATTGACTCCTCCTTTTGTTTAAACAGATCACTTCATGTCCACTCAGATAGAACAATATCATCCATTAGAGGAATATGTTTACACAACCTTTCACACACTGAGTTTGTTTTTATAAATGTGCTCACAGTAATGTGTCCAAGTTTGGTGTCATGATGTTAATGGATTTCACTCGTCTTTGCATGTCAGTGGTAATATGCAGATCAGGTCTGTTTTGTAAAATGATGTTTTTTTGGGGGGGGGTTCTGTTTTGCAGTCTGTCCAAGCGGCAGGTACGGGAGGGCCTGCGCCGAAATCTGCCTCTGTACAAACAACGGCACCTGCAACCCCATTGATGGCTCCTGCCAATGCTTTCCTGGTTGGATAGGAGAGGATTGCTCTCAGGGTATGGCTTATCTCCTTCATCCAGAGTTTAACTTATTTTCACTGATTTCCTCCTCTCATCGCCTGTGTCCATTCTCACATTTACCTTCATGCACATTCATCATTTTCATGACCCTGCACATTCCAAGTACACCCCTCAGCCCAAGCTTATGTTGAACAGATAGCTTGCTTAAATGATTGTTGTAATACATTATGCTCTTTGATTTACAGCTCTGTAGGCCAAAGATCGTTAGCAGAGATTTGAGCCATCCTGCCATCGGAAATTGATGTGTGTTTTTTTATTGCATTAACTACTTAAAGTAAAAATAATTTATGATCAGATAGATGTATCGTTACCAGTGCTTTACTTTGCGTTACTCAACCTGACACATACAAACTCATATATTACATATTATGGGCTTGTGGAAGGTAAAGACCACGCTGGATTTTCTGCAAAGATTTTTGTTAAGATTCTAACAATATTTCTATGTGTGGAGAGTATTTAAGCATTTCCTCAAACATGTGTATTATGTGCTTCCTGTATGCATGCAAAGGACATAGAGTTTGTGTGGGAGGGTGTGTGACCATGAGCTTGATTGTGTCTCTGGCGTCTGCAGCCTGTCCCTCTGGGCACTGGGGCCCTGATTGTCTCAACTCGTGTAACTGTCACAACGGAGCCCAGTGCAGTGCCTACGATGGGGAGTGCAGGTGCAGCCCCGGCTGGACCGGACTCTACTGCACACAACGTGAGTCTCTCCCATCCAGTTAGCGGACACACAGTGGCATCTACTGGCAGTGCAACAGACTTGCAGCAGACGAAGAGTGCGAAAGCATTTATTTAGGGACAACAGAGCTCCTGGATGATGATGGTTTTTCATTTACAGTTTGTTTAGAGACACTGATGGTCACTTCATTAACTTGCTAATTATACATTCCAGTCATTCACCCTGGGACAGTGCATCAACATCACTCCATTAATTTGAATTTCATTATCTATCACCCCGAGGGTTTTATTCAGTCTTGTGTCATGCTCCTGCTCTTTTGCATAGAAATTACATTTATTTTAAATGTTTTTCTTCCTTTGTTGTCATATAGGTTCTTACTATTTCCAGTTGTCCCGTCCTTTATTTCCCCCTCTGTGTTATGTTAACACCATAACCAGGTTTTCTGCTGAAGCAGGAAATTTTCATTTCCATTCATTCACATTGTCCCTTATTAAGTATGCTGCAGAGACATTGAATGTTATTGATTTTCTTGTTCCTCTGCGATATGACCTTGACTTTTTACGTTGTCTCCCCCTCTCTTTGTTTTCTCCACCCATCCCACCCCAACGTTTTATACATCTCTGTCCCAGGCTGTCCTTCAGGGTTCTACGGCAGGGACTGCTCTGAAGTCTGTCGTTGCCAAAACGGCGCAGACTGTGACCACATCACTGGCCAGTGTGCTTGCCGAACAGGCTTCATTGGGACGAGCTGTGAGCAGAGTTGAGTAGGCCCAACACGCTTTAGCTCTGAGCAAAATTACCCTGTGGATGAGTGCGGTTGTGTATGCATGTGTGTGTATGTGTGTTCTATAAACACTTTGGCTCCTACTCTCTAAGTGCTTTAATTTTGATGGATTTAGTAATGCGCCTCTCTCCCATTCAGAGTGTCCTGCTGGTACATTTGGATACGGTTGCCAGCAGCTGTGTGAGTGCCTGAACAATGCTACCTGTGACTATGTGACTGGAACGTGCTACTGCAGCCCTGGATATAAAGGCATCCGTTGTGATCAAGGTGAGAGGTGATCGGGATGATCGAGGCTCTCCACTGTATCATCATTCAAACGCAGATGTGTACACAGTGCTCAAACAACCCACTTTCTGTGCTTTGTCTGTAGCAGCTCTGATGATGGAGGAGCTGAACCCGTACACCAAGATTAGCCCGGCACAAGGCTCGGAGCGCCAGTCGGCAGGGGCTGTCATGGGCATCATCTTTCTCCTCCTCATCATCATGGCCATGCTCAGTCTGTTTGTGTGGTACAGACAGAGGCAGAGGGACAAGGGGCATGAGATCCAGCCCAGTGTGTCCTACTCACAGGCGATGCATATCACCAACACTGACTATTCCCTGTCTGGTAAGTTATTTTAGAGATCACTCAAAATATTTGCTTGCTATGGACAAATGCTAAATGCGGAAAAAAAAATAAAGAATTGGCAGCTATTTTGACATTGCTCACTTCGGTCATTTATCAAGGAAAAATACCCAAAAATTCCTGGTTCCAGAATAAATAGATAATGAAAGCAATAGTTAGTTACAGCTCTAATGCTGCATACTTGTCCATCAACTAGACATTTATTGTGATTAAGCTTGATTTCTTGTGCACAAAAACAGACATACATGTTAAAATCTTCATGCATATTAACACTTATTGGTATATTAACACCATAATACTTTTTCAAACCTGCTGTTTGACCCTCAGAGTGTGGCAGTACTGTAGCAATGAGGACAAGTGCTGCTGAGGTCAATCAGAGCCAAAGCAGCAGCAGCAGTGGCCAGTGCTTCTCCAACCCCAGTTACCACACCGTGGCCCAGTGTAATGTTGTCTCAACCATCTCCAGCAACCTGGATGGCACTCTGACCCTCAAAGTATGGCCGCTCTCCATGCACATTCACATCAAATTCAACTTCCCAGTACCACGCTGCAGTATAAAAGAAAACACCGAACTGTGCTCTTCCTTTCACAGTCAAGCACCCTGAAAAGCAGAAATGGCTCAGAGTGGAGAGCCTATTGCAACCTCAATGACATAGGTCAGTTTTCCTCTCTCCTACCGCAACACACTACACACATCCTGAGTTTTTGGACTTTGTAGACCTCAAGGGCAAAGTGTCATTACAAACCTCATATAGGACCCAGCCTGGACACAGCTACCCTGCTGTGAATGACGATGAACCTGGGGTTTCTTGTTAGGCATAACCTTTGCTCTGATTTTGATAAGATATGCAGGTGGGACAGAGAAAGCAGCGCTGTCGGAGTGAGTAGGGGTCACTGTGAGCTCGTTAGTCCTCTTTCACATCCCCCTGTGGCACATTTATCTATGATGGCCTATACTGGGTCAAATACTGCACTCTTGGCCTGTGAATTACAGAAAATTAAGCACGACTCAATAATAGCTTAAATCGCTGCTTGAAATACCCCCTATTAGCATGTATTAGCAGCACATCTAATAAATGGCTAGTTAATGTAATAATAATAAAAAGAATTGCTGTCAAATCCTGTACATTAATAAACTCTCAAAAATACCCAGATCTGCTTACAGCTACATTGTAAAGTGTTATAAATCATTTATTAAATGTTTATGCTGTCTTTATAAATGCTAAATGGGTGGAGAGGTTGAGAGTTACTGAGATTATATATTTTATACATCGTGCAAACTGACTGTAAACACTCTATTGTCGGTATGACAGCTATGCTTGTGTACTGACTACAGGCTCATCACTGCAACGCACCGTGCAACAGTCTAAATATCTATGATCCATTCCTTGTCATGCTTGATTTAAAAGTCAAAGTCCCTCTCAAAAAGAAAAAAGTCTTGGATGTTCATCCTGATGTGCTGAAGTAAGAGAGCCTTAAACAGGCTTGTCTCCTCTTCGTGATGTGTTATTGTTTGGCAAATATCCCATTATGGCCACAGTTGATTATGTAAGCTTGTAAGCCTCAGGGGATTTGTGACGGCAAGCGGGTGAAACATTCAGTTACTCCTCACTTTCACGTCCCTCATATTCTCCTAAAAAAGACATACTGCATCGCACCTTAATGAGATATAACCTGTCAACCTTCACACACGGGGGAGTTCACATGCGATATTTGACTTTGATGTTTTGACATTTGTTACAGATGTTCAACAGGGGGAGACACAGACACAGAGGGGTTCCAGAAAAGGTAAATAATTCATTGTATTAACAGTGTGTGTGTGTGTGTGTGTGTGTGTGTGTGTGTGTGTGTTTGTGTGTGTGTGTGTAGACACACTGCATGTGGAATCCTGTTCAGCTTCACCAGCACCAATGTTACAAAACTCTTTTATGCTCAACAGCCTGCGTATCAATTTCCCCATTTGGTTTCTATTCCCCTCTGAGACTTCCATTTCTCTGACCGAAAAAACCCATATCCTTATATTCTCCGCGATTTATGTGAAAACTCTCTTTGGACAAGATCATGGTGGGCTGAGGTTTTGTTCCAACGGTAATTGCTCTCTGTGGCTCAGTGCCCGATACGTCATTTTGTCTCCCACACTGTGCAGTCGGTGGTGAGTGTGAGGGACCCAGGGGTGTGAAGAGTGGTCTGAAGGAGCTTTGCTGCGGTCTCTAATGAGGCCTCTTATCAGACTGATGAGACTGTTATGGATGAGATGAGCCTTCCAGTCTCTCCCCTTTGTACTCTGATTACTATATACCGTCATTAGTCACCTGTCGGAGACTAAAAGAAGTACAACTTCCTCAGAATGGCAACGATTTTCATTGCCATTCTCCAGGCCACACTCTGATGTAGATTTGAATTTTAGTGGTAATATCAGACTCTACCATTAATACCCATCCTATAAGTCAGTGACAAGCTTATCATCTTTGTTGATGCTGAACATGTCCTTGTCTCGTGGCTACTGCAGATTACATCAAGGGCTCCATGTGCAGCAACAGCTCCTGCTCCCTGAATAGTGAGAATCCATATGCCACCATTAGAGACCCTCCAGGGCTGGCTTGCAAGCACACAGAGAGCAGCTATGTGGAGATGAAGTCCCCCTCCCACCGTGAAGTGCCCTTTGGAGGCACTGCCACCCTCCTGGGCAGTGCAAGCAGGAATGTCTATGATGTTGGTGAGTGCGTTGTTGCTCTGGTGTGTGGAGCTCAGCAGGGTCCTGCAGCTTATGGCCTCTCTGCTCATATCCCCCGGTGTGAGCCTGTGCAGACTTTGTAAGCCTTGATGAGAGGAAATGTGAGCTGCCTCTCTATTGCATGCACCTCTCATTTCCCCTTTCTCCTCAGCCTGTGCCTGTTACTCTTCAGTATTTCTCACATACCTCTCCTACTTTTTCCTTCCCTGTCTCCCATAACTACCACAGAGCCAACGGTGAGCGTCCTGCAGGGACCCAATGGAATGGCCACCGGCTTCTCCCAGAGCCCCTATGACCTTCCCCGCAGCAGCCACATCCCCAGCCACTATGACATACTCCCCATGCGTCACAGCCCCACGCACACACCCCCTCCACCCCCAGAAAGCCCCAGCTCCCTGCTCTAGAGGGCGCACCCTCCGTCCGGCTCTGACAGCGTGCTGGCATCCAGGCAACGTTCAGCCAACCCTCAACCAACAGCCCTCCCTCTGTCTCCGTGTGTGTTCAATTAGATACTGAGGTGTTGAGATGGAGGGACAGCCACAGCTCTTCTGGACCCTGCTCTCTTTGGCCCCCTCACTGACACTCTTTCTGTGGCCCTGACGGAAGGAGGGGAGGGAAAGAGTGTCCCACACACCAGCGACCATTCACCCATTTTATTTTCTTACAGAACTGATCACTCAAACTGCTGCCCGGCCTCTTTATGGACCTCCTGAAGTGGAACATAATAGTTCCAAAGGGCAGCATACAGGGATTGGGTGGACAGATTATTTACAGGGAGAGAGCTATCTTCACGCTCATCTTTAGCCCATGATATCGCTTTACTATTCAAGGGCAGCCAAGTGTTTATAATGTCCCCTAAACAGAAGTGATTTTCTCCACAGGAAGGAAGGTATAACAACCTTGACACGAGAGTTTATGAATTGTCGCTGTGTGCAGCAGCTGCAGATCACAGCACAGCTGACATGAAGTGATTATGATCATCTGCTTTGAGGTGAAGAGAAGTCCAAAAGTAGAGAACTCTCTGTTCTTAGTGTTCAACATGGAAGCCCAGCTGAGAGTGAACCAAGTGTGATAAAGCATGGATAAATAGTCAAATAGTGTAATGGTCTTTTATTCACCGTTATCAGCAATGACCACACAGTTAATACTGAGGTGATCCCTGTCTGTAACTCAAGAGCTTCTTTTAAGTTGCAGTGTAAATGAGGGCCTGTGTATCTGGAGATGCGTTCAAGTCACCAGTGTTCCTGCATTGTTGCATTACTAAGAGATACACACATACAGTAGGTTTCAAGTTTGGATTTCTTTGCCCACACTGATCAAGTGATCAGATTTTGTGTTGTTTTCTATGTAAAAGCATTTTTTTTTCTCTTGCAAATGTCTTGGTTTACATTTTTTAAAATGTTAAGAAGGGATTGCTTTGACCTTTTCTGTTTTGTATTTCTAAAGCTAATTGTTTTATTTAATAATTTATATTAGTGATGGTGAATTTTTATCAATGTGACACTAGAATTAAAAAAAAAGATGAGCATGATCTGATAATGGATACCCACTGATGTAGATAACACACAATTTATCTTCTTGTGAGATGATCAGTGTCATTTTGTGAAGCGTTTTGAAGTTATTTAAAATGTTCTCTCTCTCTCTCTCTCTCTCTCTCTCTCTCTCTGTCAGATTGTAAATTGAAAATAAGGTTTCATCCGACCCACAAATACCCTGTGCAGTATTTACAAAGAGAAAATATGAAAAAAGTCAAATTCAAAAATATTTTATGTTTGTATCAGGCTTATTACCTTATTTATATATTGAACTGAATTTATTCATTCACTATGTGAATTCCATTTCACCCTCTGTAGAAGCAATAACATGTTGACAATCGATGCCCAGACAGCATTTCATTAGTGCTGGACATTATGCCATCTTTGACCAGTGTGGTGACAGTGGATCATATTTTATGTGACTCTTTTTCCTCTGAGGAAGGTCCTATTTCCCAGTTGCTGTCATATCAAAGCTGCTTGTTGTTTTGGTATTTAAGTTTCAAATTAAAAGCCTATTCTGCCACCAGAAACCTGTTTCAGTCAGGTCAATATCCTGGACAGATAGACAGAAGACAGACAGAAGATGAATTCACTACTTATATACTTTATATATTAAAAGTTGTAAAGTTTTTAAAAATGATCACCTTGAGGAGCTTCAACACAATAAACCTGATTACATATTATTGCACCAATCCAATAATATGTACCATAAAAGTATAGCAGGGGGCATTTATTTCTACACAGTAGTACTACTGTTTTCACTTAAAGAATCTGAATACTACTTCCACCACTGCATCCTTGACAGGACAGATGTTGAATTTTTAATCATCTTAGTGTTGACAGTGTGTGGGAATTTGCCACTGTCTTTTGCATAATTTGAATAGTAACCTAAAATGGTAATCTCAAAGATTTAAGTCCTGGTTGATTTGGAGACACCTGTAGTTAGTAGTAAAGCAATGTGGTTTAATACTACAGGTCACATAATTCTGGGGGCAGAAAAACAAAATATATGATAAAGAAGTCAGGCAGTAATTCGCCCTTTTCCATCATTCTGTGGGGAACACTGATCTGGTTTTATGCTGCACACAGCTTGAGTCCTTGAGTGACCTTGCTGAGAAGTTGGAGGTGTGCAGCCTGTCGCCTGCAGCTCACTGTGGCTGCTCCTTCTGGTTCCATTTCTGCCTGCAGCTGATGCAAACTGATCCGCTGTCAAAACAATGACCCTTGTCTTGTTTTATAGATGCATTTTTGATAAACAATAGGGGCCAGTGTCGATCTCACTGACAAACACATTGCATTTCCTGTGACTACTTCATAATAAAAGTCAACTCATGTTTCACCAGGTCAGTGCTTTTAATGTGAAGCTGCAGCACTAGGAAAGTTTGCATTTGCAGTAAGTAAATACAAGATTTTTTCCAGCAATGTTGACCAGACATCCAGTCTATAACACTCTAACACTTTCATTAATGAGCCATACGCTCAGCATTGTGCGATAGATGGTGACTTAACTGACATTTATTTAAATTAAAATAAGGAGTATTAAAACTTTAACAGGAGACTGACAGGCAGGATTTCCCTGCCCTCTCTCATTGAAAGAGAGTAACCACACCAACAGTGATGTCACAGGGTCCTGGAGTACACCTGTACATCACTGCAGCAAGGTGAGAATTAAACCACTAGGGGTCAGCAAAGAGAAGAATTTTAGAGGTGCTAAGTTACTCTTAGTAACTAGTTATTTTAGAAATAGAAATAGTAGCTAATTAGTAAGACAATTTTCTAAACTGAAACGGGACGACTGTCACATTATGAAGACCGGGACAAGCTGCACCAGTGAACCAGTTCACTACAGTAGATGAGTTCTGGTTGCTTCTCAGCAGTGAGAAACAGGTTTCCTGAGCTCCACCGATGATGGACACGCTGCCCTCCTGACAGCCAACAAGACCTGAGTGATGCCCCACTGAAAGGAAACGCAGCCAGTGAGTCAGAAACTTAATGGACCAAATACAAGTGAGTACTTCAAGGGGGCTAGAAAGAGAGAGAAGCAGGAAAAGACGAGGTCACGCGGCAGCAAGGGGGGGCACTCGAGAGAGGTTTTGATTGTGCAGCTTGTTGACTATCCTCTCGACACAGAAATAATTTATGGTATTCCTCACAGCTCAGAGGTTGCAGAGTTAAAGACAGCAACAAAACAGAGACTTTATTGAACTTATTATAGACGGCAGATTGAGAGCAGGGCAGATACTGAAAGGTGAAAAGTTCAAACTGTTTGAAAATCAAATGCCTCCCAGCAAGACATCCTACTAAAAAGGTGCTGAAGCAGGTATGATTACTGCTGCTGGGAGCTGGCGCTGCCTTTCAGCCGACTCACTGTGACAGAGAAAGCAACACTTTTTTTTTAAATTTCTTGGCTCATTTTTCAGCCATTCTAGAGCAATATGGATAGTATCCATATATAATTGTAAACGTGTTTTCCCTTCCTCTGCACCAAGGATTACCAGATTCTTACTGACACATCCACATCTGTACACACCTGTATTCCATCATTTCTAATGCAGCAGCATCAACTGCCTCAGAGAAACTAATGTTTCCTTTCTTACACATTTACATTTTAGATCTAAAATGAATACTGACAGTTGGAACAAAACACAGTTTTTCTCTGATTTCTATTCCAATGTCAGCGTGATGAGTTGAATACTTAAGTTATAGAGAGTTTGTTGCATATTTAAACTTAATTAATTCCCTATTTGCATACCCTACACTAGTTAAAATTCTATGCAACTGGCAAGTCTTCTGGATTACAAAGTACAGGGAGGATGTAAGTTAAAAAAAAGACTGTATTCAACCCATATGGAAAACTTGTGAGCAACAAGGCAAGGTAATTTTATTTTTATCGCTCATTCAATTGATTAACTCAGTGTGACTTACAGTATATTAAAATGTACAAAGCAACAAGTAAGAATATAAAAAATAAAATAAATAAAATAAAAATTCAACCATAACTAAGACAAAGACATACAAGAGAAATACTATCTGAATAAACCTGGAGCAAACAAACTTTCATGTAAAAATATCCTTCAGTAGGTTCATGCAGAATAGGTGCAGCAGATAATTATGATGTTGTAAAATATAGCAGGGGCAAAGAAGAAATGCGTGGACTCTCTCTTACTAATGCCGGCCTTAGGCATTATCCTCTCTGCTGCAGTCAGCCTGTCAGCCATATCTTTTAGCCGAAGCAGTTTTTCACAGAGGCTGCCACCGGGAAGAGGCTATACCTCTAAATGCTCTGACAGAGTTGCACCTTTGGTTTATTCTCAAGAGGCCGCACCTGGATGCCGACCACACTGCTGCTGGATGAGCTGTCACTTTCACTTCAGTCTGACATCAAGAGCCAGTCTGGTAGGTGAGGTGAGCCAAAATGAAGTGAACGTTAAACATTTTTAAGATGACTTGTACGTGACCACCCCTGTTTAAGTTAGTATGAAACACTGCCACAAGGAATTTAATCAGTGCTCTGTGTAATAGTGCTTTTATTTAAACATGAACCATTTGACTGCACTCTGCTGTGGGTAAGTCCATAGCGGAGCTCAGCTGCAGATCTTTATTGCGGTCACGTCCTGCTACAGGAACTGTGAGGATCCATCAGTCCAGAGCTGGTTCTTTACTTTCCATTCTTAATGCGTAATCAGTATTCACCCCAGCCAGGCCGATTATTTTCACTTCTTCTATATCTGCACCCAAATACAGATATAAATGTACCTTAACACACGAATAAGCCCTTTAACAAAGTAAGTCTGCAACATTTATTATATGGACAAAGGATTTGGCCCGTATCAGTGTAATTAAAGAGGTGAGTGCATGGAGGAGGACACCTGTTTCCTGCTGAGGTCTCCAGAAATTAGTATTTCCTCTTTGAGACAGACAAGATCCATTTAGACACTGATTAATTCACTGAGATGTCGTCATCTTTCCTGAAGAATGGGGGACAGACTCTTCATCGTAGCTTTTATCAAATATTATTATATTTGATTGAAGATTTAGTCATGCTAGTAGACTAGTATCACTCTCAGGGCAAGCCTGCCTGTCCAGGCTGCAGCCTTTGATTGCGGTTCAAAGAGCTTCACAGTGGCCATTCAGTAAAATGGACGTTCACATTAGTCTCTCTGAAACTCTCTCGCACAGTTATCTGAAATAAGAGAACTGAAACAAAACAAGGATGGAAAAAGGAAATGTTTTCTGAAACGTTGATGTTCCTCCTATTGGCCACCAGAGGGCAGACAGCGTGGCCGTAAATGTGAGGAAATGAAACCAAGGACAAGTGAGTAGATGGGTTCTTTGACTTTATGACGCTTCCACATTAGTGAAATCACTGAAAATACAATCACTGATGGTAAACCACGAAGACTAGAGATCGGTGGAGTGTGTGTGTATGTGTGTGTGCGTGTGTCTCTGTGTGTGTTTTCAATGTGCTTGGGAGCCATATGGTTCCATGGTGTAATGGTTAGCACTCTGGACTCTGAATCCAGCGATCCGAGTTCAAATCTCGGTGGAACCTGAGTTTTCGGGGTAACTACGCAAACAGCTGTGGCATTGAAAACAGCTGTTGTTGGAGAAAGTGTGGTGGTGATTCCTGTAAAGCTGATCACTGTCATTAAAGACCAGCTGTGATGATAATCAGTCATCCACCCCATGCTTCCCCTACATTCAACCTGCCTAACTGAGAATTGCTGTGATCAATTAATGATTCTGAATTGTGCTCATTAATTTATCCACATACTTTATTATTTATCTTAACTATAGGATTCACACAAATTACCAAAGATTATTTGGTAGAAACTTTTTGTATGAATTTCGAACAATATGGCTGTACTACTGTTTTGTAATAGTGAGGAAGAGGACCTGCAGGACACTGAAAGTTACCTTTAAAGGACACTAGAGTGTATAAGGCAGCAGTTAAGCTTGTGGTCGTTTTATGGATGGGACTTGATTTTTTTCTGAAATGATGACCCTTTGGGCGGGTCATGATCCACACTTAGGCCATCAGAAAGCTGGTTAGACTGGCGAGGCTTGCATGACCAGTTAATGATGGTCTCTTGTCAAGCTTGTGATATATCATCAGCATTGTTTCAAGCGTTATCTATTTTTTGATATGCAGTATTTTCTGCATCAGGCTGCCTGATTTTTAACCAGTTTGAGAACTTAACTGAGAAAAAAGTGAGAAATGTTCTTCCAGAATTTTTGAGTGTTTATTTTAAGAGTTTTAAAAACATTTCTGATTCCTCTTGACCATTGAAAATTTCCATCAACAGTAAAAAAAAGATAAAAAAAAAAATATATTTGACCTCAATTCTTCAGCAGGGATATTGACTAAATCTCCAAGTTAATAGTGCCCTTATTAATCCTAACTGAAGATAGGCTGAATCACACCTTAAAGACTGTATTTCACACAGACAAAAGTAAAGCTGTCACAATGCTGGTCTGATTTCAAACCTCAAAATAACCTTAACACAGCTGGTTCTTTTTTTTAATGCATTCCCCAGTGAATATCCTGAGTGCAAGCAGAAGATGCTGTTCCTGTAAAAACTCCTCCGTCTCTCTCTGTCTGTCACATGTTAGTGAGGGAGGCTCGGGTAATAATTCTCTTCCTGGTCTGTAGATGCTGTGAGCTATAACGAGGCAAACTAATTCATCACTTCCTTGCTGTGTTGGCGCAAATGATTAAAGATAAAGATAATCATCTAGACTGTAGAAATAACCTTGTTTAGCTTAAATCTAGCCCTTCTTCTCTTTGCAATTGGTCGTCTACCTTTTCATCTCAAAAGATGCGCCGGCTGTTGCCATGGATGCTCTGTTCTCCTCCTTTGAGAGCCGGAGTATTGTAGTTATTGACGAGCCTTCATCACAGGCTTCATCTTTACTTCCCTACTTGTTATTTGATGGAGCGTACCGCCCACAGAAGCCGACTGTTTGGTTTTTGATCTGCAGCCCACGATCTCTGAGCTGAGCTAGACACGGAGATCAAAACGTGCCGTGTAATGTCAGTGCCGTGGATTCGTGTTTCTGCATAACATTCGTGTTTCTGCATGTTTTACACAGTAGCCAGTGCAGAAAACTTTGGAGTCATGTGCTGACTGACCATGACATGTACTGTTATTGTAGCTGAATTCTTGTGTAAATTAAAGTAAAAGTAAACTCTCATTTACTCCCCTCCATCCAAGATTTAAAGGGTTCACATTTTTCTTTTCTTCTTCTGTTTTGTCTTCCTCCCACATAAACACTGGAACAGTTTTTCTTAGTGTGATCCTCCTGCTCATGCTTTGCATTAAGAGACCCCTCATTAACCTGCTCCTAATGTATGCAATGGGGACAAGCTTCACATTTTTAACGTTTATCTGAAGGTAGTGCAAGGCTTCTGCAGTATGAGTTAAACAAACCAAGTGAGTATTTTCCAAAGTTGAAGTCTTTTCAGTGCAAAATTCCCTCTTTGTGCCACTTACTGTCCCTGCAGTGCAGCTCAGCAAAGAAAAGTTGTCTGTGGAAAGACAAAGGCTCTGCTAAACTTTTGAATGTATTTTTGCGGAGAATCAGAGCTGTGGGTTTTGTCCCCCGTCACTTACATCAGAAGCATTTCAGGAAGGAACATTGAACCTGCCAGCATGAGCAAAAGGAGCAATTACAGCCAGTAAGACTTGTTTCATTGTACAAATGGGCGCCTGAATATTGTTTTAAGACAGACTGGAAACCTGTCCGCTAAGGTCAAAGTCAGCAACAGACACCCATTTCCACACACAGGTGTTTAAGCTCACCTGATCCATCCTCTTTCCCCTCAGTTTCTACATCCCTCCATGCCCCCTTTAAACTTTTTTCTTTTCTTTCTCCATCCTCTCTTTTGTCTTCCCATCTACTATATGATATGCAAACACTTGAAAACGGGTCAAAATTGACCCGAAGACAATAGGAGGGTTAACTACAAGACCCTCTGGGGCACAAACCAGAAATCCAAAGCATCCAAAGAAATTGCTCCCCGACCCAGAGTCTCGACTCCCCCGTTACCTCCTGTCTCCCATCCGCCGGCTGACACCGATCCATCATCACACTCCTCCATCTGTCTGTCCATGACATGGATTTCTCACCTCACCCTCCTTCCTCTCACTGCTTCATCCCTTCATCCCTCAATCCCCACACCTCGTCTCACCTCCTGTGCACGCCTGTACATCTGAAATAACAGGCAGCATCTCTGTGTGATGAGAAAGCCTTAAAGGAAGGAAGAGGATTCTTCTTTCTTCAAAGATATCCTGGAATCAGGGGCTTTCAAACTGTATGTGATTCACTGTCTGTTGCTGCAGACGATGGAAACAATCTGGAGTATCAAGCTGTTATTCAGACTCTCCTCTTTTTTAATCCAATCAGAGCCTCTCAGGTCAGATGCCATCTCTCACTTTCCATTCTTTACATCTGTAATATCATGTCTAAGATTTTTTATTTAGTGATTTCATGACCCGCTATACCACAGAACTGCAATGTCAGTGCAACGGGGGGAAGTCATCATGACCATCAAGATACAATAACGACATCAAAGATGACACAGCAAGATGTCTGAAGACGGAGTCTCTGCTGTAATCTTCCGGTATTCAAATATGGTCATTTGTAGGTTTCAGCAAAATTGTATATCTTGGTAATCGCCACACAAGGGCAGTAGAGGGCAAGACAGAAGGCCTTGTTCTCTCTGGCCACCAATTTCATGCTCCTATTCAGCTTTTCCAATCAAGACACATTCTGAATGTCTATTTTGACAGCAGCCACCAACAGAAACGTTTCATCTCTGCAGGAGTCCAAGTCAAAGATAGACAAACACATTGCACTCCTTTATGCTCCGCACTGATATCAGCTTAGCTTCAGTTTAACTAAACATATAACTGACAGCTGGCTGACAAAGAAAAATAACATGCTATATTGTAACTATGTGTCTCCCAATAAAAAAGCTTCATTATAATAAATTTATGCCACCAAAAAGCACCCAGAATTATATTTCCAGCAGCAGAAGGCTGTGAAGTAGAGCTGAAAGCCTTGATCGTTTCCTCTCCTAACAGAAAACTGATCAGCAACTATTAACTGAATAATAAAGATTTTTTTAAAGCAAAAATGCCAAACAAATGTGAGGATTCTCTGACTTTTCTTTGTCACGCATGATGGTGAACAGGATATCTTTTTTGGCTGGATTTTGGAGATTTTGAAGACATTTGAAGATGTCAGCTTGGACTGTGGGAAATTCTAACAAGCATTTTTCAACAATGAATCAATTGAGCAGGAAAATAATTGGCAGATTCATTGACAAGGACTATTGACTGCAGCCCAGCTGTAACGATTTACATCTCAGTGGTCAAAGAAAATATAGTTCAACAGGTTGCTGAATTAATTAAATATACAAAAATGCAGATAGGACCTAATGTTTTTTTTTAAAAAAGATTTTAATTGTCTCGTCAAAATGTTGTGAGGGGCTCATAGCACTTGGCCACAGTCCTGGAATTGACAGTAATAATAATACCAATAATAACAGGCTTTAATGATAAAGCGCTCTATGAATATACTTTCCGTATTCCTTCATTGTGCAGTTGCGCAGTTCAGTGTAAACATGTGCATGTAAATCCAAACGTTTCCTCACAGCCACAGACGCGCTTCTTCTGTCACAGCCGCCAGCAGTGTCATCAGTGACGTCAGTGAGGTTTGTAATCAGTCACGTGAACCGCGCAGGTCTGGATAAAGCGCTGCTCTGGACTACACGGTGTATTCGGATCCGTCCAACAACCCAATGTGAATTGTTTTTTTTTTTAATGATAACGAATTTAGAAAAAAAAAGGCAAAAGAATCTCCAGAAATCTGGGGTTTATTTCGACGTTGGTTGTGCGACAGATCATCTTCCAATCGTCGTGATTCTGAGATGTGAGTAGATTCTTCTTTTAATGAGAATAAAAAACAAGCGACGCTCACACGCACAGTCTCGATAATTATTTCTCATGTTTATTTTTTTTTTTTGTTATTACCTCGGTAGCTTGAGCGTTACAAACGGGATCCTTCGAATCATTGTCTTAATGTCGGAGGTTAATTAGGATAATTATCCGACACGGTAAATTGGTTGTATTATTGTCGTGTAGCTATGTGCATTGCAAGAATAATTTAATGCCTTATAGTGACCATCCTGTGTGTGATTCATTATATTTACACTGCGCCCATTGGTTACAATGAAGTCATATGGAGGCTTATTTCATTGCATGCAGTGTAGATGCTCCATAAGATGGCTTCTTCTGATGTGGGCATATGAGAAAACCCCTCGGTATTATTATGGTCGCTGTGGTCAGTTGTGTGTTCAAAGGATCTGGCTTTGGAATAAACCAAATGCTGTCAATGCGCGAAATGCAAGCGTTGCAAGCTTCTCGTGCTTTGCTCTTTGGTATTTCCCTGCGTCCAGCACCACCTTAGAGTATTTCGTTCTTCATCTCTCTGCTCTATTTATCTTGGGCGTGTGTGGTTTCCTCATCAAACAGCCAGGGTCCCCCCTGTCAAACATAAGGAATGCAAATGGCTGATGAGGGTGAGGGTTGCCTTCGTGTCTAAGAGGGAACAGATGCTGAGTGAAATGTTGTGGTGGTTCCCTCCCTAGATCAGACTGCCCATCCTCCCTGCCCCTCCTGCTGTTAATACAAACCCTCTAATCCCTGCACAGCCGGGGACTGACTGTCCAGCAGCCGCTGCCTCTGTCTCTTGGGCCATAATTATAGCAGCACTGCGATGCTCAGAGCATAAGTCAAAAGGCCTTTATTTCGCATCACAAAATAACAAGCAGAGTGGAGAGAGGGTCAGTTATTTTGTCATTAACTAACCCATTTCAAATGCAAAACTCCCCATTCTAGTTTACACATTTAATAGAATCTAATTTCAGCCATCATTGTGTCATTTTTTTTGTCACAATTCAACAAACAGAGTTTAGATTTTAGTCAAGACTCGAACTTTTCCCCAGATACCAAAATGTGTCAGGTTGAACTAAAAGAAGTGGGTTTAAAGACATGAAGGTTTTTTCCATTTAGTCAATGGTGCAACCGTGATTGGCATGTTGCAATGTTTTAAATGAAACACTGATAATAGCAGATGCAGAATTTGACATGTGATGTCGTCAGACAGTGTGGGAAAAATCAAAGTTTGTGTTTCCTTGAGGGCAAAAATTTAAATGTTGGGAACATTATGACACAAGTGGTTAGCAAATTACTGACATTTTGTCATTTTTGCAAAGCTGTTGGTTGGAAGTGACTCATAAAAACAATAGTGGATGCAAATAGGGAAGTTGGCTCGTTAGCTGGCGAGAAGAGGAAATCCGCTTTGTCCTTATTTGTGCTGCTTTTATGAAGAAAACTGCGGTGAATGAAAAGCGGTTTCTGGAGAGACCGTGAGTCACTCACATCCAGTCTTGAGCTGACACAGGATTGCCTGCAATAAGTGAGGTATTAAGAGGAAAGTTGAAAATCATGTGGAAAATGAAGTCTGAGTCAGGTTTATTTAAAGGCCTTTTGCCACTAAAGCAGGTCTCAAAGGACTTTAGAAGAACAGTGTTTCTAGGTTGATGGACTGAACAACCAAAGGGATGCAATGCTGTGTACAAACAAACAAACAAAGCACAAGGCACACACCAGCAGACTGGGAGTAACCTTTCAAATCTAGTGCAGCCTACACAGCATTACTCCATCAACCAGAGACAAACAAAAAATTGAAGTAAAACCCACAAAAAAAAAATTGCCTGGAAAAAACTGTGGACAGGCTCACTGAGAGGTGTGATGAGTTTGAACGAGCTTCAGGGTCAGTGCAAAGAAAAAGGCCAACAACATGGAAAAGCACGATGAGCTACGGAGACAGAAACTGTGAAATCATTGTCATATTCAAGATCTATCTGTTAACATCGCCGTTTAAATGATGTTATTCTTAGGCTGTCTCAGAGACTGGGATGTTCTGAATCGAGCAGATCTGTGGTAACGACACAGCCCATTATTCGACTTGTATTTAACAAGACCAATGTTCCCGGCTCGTTTCGGCATCAGAGTGAGAAATGTTCGGTCTTCAGTTCAGTCTTCAGTTCAGTCTTCAGTTTTAATCTTGTTGCTATGGCGAGGATTGGATATCATTTTAGGCCTCTGCATACTGTTGAGAGGGAGGAACAGGCACAGTGGATGTAGTGGTAGTTGGAGCTGGAGATTATCTATATTTAATCCTGAACCTTCCCAGTATTGTACGACACATCTGCCATGCCATCAGCTGTATATTTAGCAGCATTCGTGCAAAACCTACTGAGAGCAGGTATTTCATGGACTGGCATATACATGTTTAAAGAAACGCAGCTGGCTTTTTAACTTTATTTGGTTAAGTCCCAGAATAAAATGGATTGTAAACAAAGATTACAATCTGGATTTTCAGTGTCCATCATAATCACTGTGTTTGACAGTATCTCCATACTGAGCAGTGTGGTGGAAGCTTTTACAGTGACGATGCAAAGTTGTGAACCCTCTATCCGAATAGTATATTGCCTCAAAATGATACTTGACCACTACATGCTACCTCCTGTGTATGTGGAATTCTGGTGGGACAGTAGTCTGAGATGTGTTATGTTTGCAGACACTATCTGCTGTCATTAAAGATCTGCTAATCTTAGAATCAAATCCATCTAATACAGGAAAGGTTTTTCTATTATTTCTACAAATATTCTCCATAAAAAATGTTTTTGTGCAACCTCCAACATGGAAAAGAGAAGAAAAGAACCAGCAACTTTAAATATGCATCAACTGTGAAAATAGTATATCTTGAAAGAGTCAGCATGTGTCAAATTCTGGGCCTTTAACGTTTTGGATAACCTGCTGCACAGCTCAAAACCTTAGTGAACAAAGATGCACAAGAAAAACAAACACAGCGCATCATGAGTGCCACTCTAATGTATATGTGCATATTTCACATTTAATAAAATCCGGTGTTGAAGCAGTTCAGTAAAAGCTGAAAACTTACCTTGCGCATGCTGAGTCATCAGGTTTACCCACAAGGCTCGACAGTGTGGAGCATAAACAACCGGCATGAAAGCAGCCATCGGCTAATCAGGGAACATCGGACATAAACAGTCATAAACAGATGTAGGCTAACACGCCGTGCGACAATGAGCGACCTTGTCAGGGTGACTCATAATTATAAAAGCTAACTCCCACTGATGTGGAGAGCAAACAGGCTTGTGAGACAGGATATTTATTTGGCTGAATTGTTTTGGACGGTTTCTAGCACGTCAGAAATCCGACAGGTGGCTGAATCAAGGTGTTCTCTCGTTGACTGGCTACAGGTGGCTGGTGGTCATGCTGCAGTTTGCTTGTTGCTATAGATTATCTTCCTTTATCCATGTTCTCGTGCTAGTAGTTTCACACGCTAAGCCTGTCAGCAATGCTGAGCTTTCTGTCCCATCACTCGGCCGCATGGGGGAACGGCACACTTTAGCTTTAAAGCCAGTGCAAGCCAAAAGTCCTAAGTGGGTGAGATATGGTCACAGCCTCTCGTGGGCCATGGTTCCTAGCAGCGACACATCCAGCACAGGGGAGGGGGGTAACTTTATGCTAACTCCTTCATGTCCCAGCGGGGGAAATAATAGGCAGCTGTTTATCAGTTTGCTAGTGAGTGTGGAGGAACTGCTGAGAGAGATAAAGCAGGCTCTTCAGTTGAAGCACAATAAACTGGCCCAGCGCTGAGAGGGCGTCTAGGGCTCCACGCTTTGTGATCAGGCTATAACGAGCTGACTCACAGGCGCTGCCTCTATTCCTTTCTTTTTCCCAACATTGTTGAGCGCAGAATATATGAATATCACCCCACTAAAAGCCCCCAAAAAGCTTTCCGCTGCACTGCAGCGCACCCTCTCCTCATATCCCAATGCTCGTTTATTGTTCTGGTACTTTTCCTTTCCACACATTTCTGTTCCTTTTTTTCTACACAGGCATGTGTTTTATTTTACATAATCGGTCACGGCATACAGCAAGGTCATTGGTCCTAAGCCCTCCCAGATTTTTTGGTGAAATGTGGTGTTTTTGTAGACAGGAATGCATGCTAAATGCTTCCAGATGCTCACATTATATTCTGCTATTACTTCAGTGTGCTATGCATTTAGAATGTACATAATGTTTTGCATGCTGCGTGGTATCTCTGTTTCCATGTTACATGCAACAATTTGAGCAGCGAGAGGATTAATGCAGGGTGCTCAGAGAGTGATTTTAAAGGTGTTGCTGTTTTAATCAGCCTAGTTTTCTCAGCCAGGTTGTTTCCTGATGGCAAAAGCTCATTTTCCTCTTGTTTTTAAGCTGAACTACATTTTAGCATTATGCATAATGGAAGCCCTCCCCCTCTCTCCCCTCTTCTCTACTTTTCAGCCCACAGTGTGGGCATGGGAAATGATGGAGGATAAAGGGCCTCGCATAGCCGACTACTTTGTGGTTGCCGGCCTCACCGACTTGTCCAAGCCTCTGGAGGAGGAGCTCCACTTTGATGACGCCGGCCCCAAGTCTGTGAAACCCAAAGCCCCCATCACCGACGTAGCTGTCGTGATCCGCTCCCTGGGTGAAGAAGTACCCCCGGGTTTCACCTGTGTCGAAAGCACCCCCTCAGGCCTCTCTGCAGAGCTCAATGGAGCCAGCCTCAGGGGCCCGCAGATCTTCTTGTGCTTCAAGCGAGGCAGAGATAAGCCTCCACTGACAGATCTTGGGTAAGCAGTAATCCTCAGTCACTGACCCTTTACTCACCCAGCACCACTAATCACTTCTCTGCCTTGGGTCACTATAATCTGCTCTTAAACACATCCTCTGCATCCCTGCAATGAATACATTGTGAAAGCTCTCCAGTAATATTTTTTAAGACTGTCTAGTTTCAAAAGGGTTCAAAATCGCATAAAAAGTCTAACGCTGCCTTGTGTTTCAGGATTCTGTATGAGTGGAAAGAGAAGCTGAAGCCTGGATGTCACATCGTCCAGACCACGCCCTCAGGTCGCCCCGCCAACATCAGCAACTCGTCATCCCAACGCATCTACATCACCTACCGCCGCGCCCCGAAGAGCCAGCCCCACACGTCACTGGCTGTTACTGATGTCTGCATCATCATCCCCGGCAAGGGGGAGACGCCTCCTCACACCTTCTGCAAGGTGGACAAGAACCTCAACAGCAGCATGGTGGGTTAGAGCTGCGAGAGCAACGTTAGATCTCCAGTGTGTCTGATTTTGCAGGTTCTGATTGATCTGTGATGGTCTTTTGTCTTTTCTCATATTCCAGTGGGGATCTTCAGTGTACCTTTGCTATAAGAAGTCTCTGGCTAAAGCAAACACAATTGCATACAAAGCAGGTAAAGTCGTGTGCAGAGTTTGTAGCATGAGCTAAAGCTATTTCAGAATGCTCAAGTCATCTGATCGTGGAGTTAGTTAGTTTTCATGGAGTTATGTGGACTGTGCTTGACTCGTGTATTTGTGTCCAGGTCTGCTGTGTAGGTACCCCGAAGAGGACTATGAGTCCTTCCCACTGCCTGAGTCAGTGCCTATGTTCTGCCTGCCCATGGGGGCTACGATCGAGTGCTGGCCTGCACACACCAAACACTCCCTGCCAGTTTTTTCCACTTTTGTACTGACGGGGGCCTCTGGAGAAAAGGTAAAACCACCTACGTACACGAGCAGTTACCAATAACCATGAGCCTTCGAAACTTTTTTTTGGATTTGAAATTTTTTGTTTCACTTGTCTTTTCGAGCCCTATCGCATCATAGAAACCTACAGACATGCATACAGATTTTGCCGAGGAAACCACACCACTCCCTTCAGAGTCCTGCTAAGTTTCATTTACATCATCATTAACTGTGCAGTTCCTCCCAAAGTTGAAGTCAGTGTTCTGGCCTTTAAGACACAAAGTCTCCCTTGATTGCTTTATTTCATCCTGCCTCTCCATCTTTATCTGCCCCTCTGTCTCTCTCTGTGCATTAATATCCCTTATGGATTAGTTTGTTGATGAACTGTAGCAGTGTTTCTAATAATACCAGACAACCTTAATCAACTTCTAAACTCTGACTGGAATCCAAAATGGTCTAAAGACTGCATCTGGAATACTAAAATGTTGTTAGTCTTTGAAATCAATGCAGCATAAAAGATTTTTTTGCAGCTCATCTTCTGAATAATGGATATCTCATGCACCACTCGGGCTGGTGCATAAGTTTTAAATGCTGAATGCCTCGGTGTTCACTCCTTCTTCCCCGCAACCTCTACTATGCAGAGTCTCCTGGCACCTCATGCCTGGAATCATTTGTTTATTTATTTGGAAGGAACGACTTCAAAGGACTGAACATGATTTAGCTGATTTATTGTGATGAAAATTCTCTAGTGGAGCTGCCACAACATCTTACCTGAATACGTTCTTTCAAAGGGCCTCTGACTACTCTGTCTGTGTGTGTTTGTGTCTTTGGAAAGTTTGCATCAGGATGTGAACAACTCTTTGTGTGTGTGCATACTTGTGCATGTATTGGATGTTCTTTATTCTGATCATCACCCTTGCTGTGTATTGTGATCCTTTTGCTTGCAGGTGTATGGAGCAGCCATCCAGTTCTATGAGCCTTACTCAGAGGAGAACCTGTCTGAGCGTCAGCGCTCACAGCTCGGCCTGCCAAGCTCTGATCTCGGACCTGATGGGACCAGGAGTGTTTACAGCAACAAGAGCATCTGTCTGCTCTCCCACTGGCCCTTCTTCCAGTCCTTCAGGAGCTTTCTCACTTTCCTCTACAGATACTCCATCTCTGGACCGCATGCCCTGCCTATTGAAAAGTTAGCATTGCTTTTTCATTCCCTCTGTTGAAATTCTATCAGTCACTCTGGTTCAAGGATTCAAATCTATTCTTAGTCTTGCAGACAGGCTTTGCCGCTCTTACTTTTGTATTAAGTGACTATTTTTTGTGCTCACAGGCACATCTCTCACTTCATGCAAACTGTGCCATTCCCCTCCATTCACAGACCACGCATTCTAGTGCAGGTGAGCTGAAAGTGATGACTTCAGGTTTTTTATGCTTGCTTTATTTGGTTTGACATGTCTTTAAACACGCTAAGCTAAATCCTCCACCCACCGGCGCGCTAATGCTCTCACGCTCTCCTCTGTGCCTGCCACAGCTGTCTCCACATGACAGTCTGATGCTGAGCCAACCCGTGTCCTCTCCGCTGCCTCTCAGGTAGGGACATATCAGTAAAATGCAATATTTGAACGTGCAGACAGACTGTATTTGCTGCCGTCTTAATCCGGAACCATTTGATTTATTTATGTGTGTTTTTTTTCTTGCTGTAGTGGTGGAAGCCTCTCCACATTACTCCTGAATCTGGGCCCGAAGAACGCAGCCACTCTGCTGGTGCTGGCTGTCACAGAGCACAAGATCCTGGTTCACTCCCTGCGTCCGGCTGTGCTCACCAGTGTTACAGAAGCCCTTGTATCTGTAAGTCTTTTTGTCCCTTTCCTTCCTTTCCACTTTTCCTGATAATAACGCTAAAGAGGATGGTCTTTAATGTGATTATAGGTACAATGGTGCATGAGGTAGGAGGCAGAGCTGAACGTAATCACATCAAAGAAGACTCTCTGGTGTAATGGATGTTCAGCAGTTACCTCTGAAAAACATTCTACAAAGAAATGTGCATATGGAGGTCTCAAAAAAGAGGAGGAAATAAGAGATTCTGCTGACTCGCCCCCTGTTTGAATCTCCTCTGTTGTCTCCTCCCTTTCAGATGATCTTCCCCTTCCACTGGCCGTGCCCCTACATCCCCCTGTGCCCGCTGGCACTGGCCGACGTGCTCAGCGCACCGTGCCCTTTCATCGTGGGCGTGGACTCCCGATACTTTGACCTTTACGTGCCCCCAGCTGACATCAGCTGTGTGGATCTGGACACCAACACAATCTCCCAGTAAGTGACCCCCTAACCGCAACCGCTCTGTGATAGATGGCCACCTTCAACTTTCAGACACCCAGCCAAAAACCATCTTCTCATGGTTTAGGTTTTTATAGGTCGGATGATGAAAGTTCTACCGAAGGTTATCGCCGTCTGTC
This sequence comes from Chelmon rostratus, assembly GCF_017976325.1. Classification (NCBI taxonomy): domain Eukaryota; kingdom Metazoa; phylum Chordata; class Actinopteri; order Chaetodontiformes; family Chaetodontidae; genus Chelmon; species Chelmon rostratus. The sequence goes on along the minus strand of NC_055663.1, from coordinate 17,518,125 downwards.
AGCGAGAGCCTCTTATGTAATGATAGGAGCTGGAATGTGAAATATTCTTACTGTACACAAAAGCACATTTGAGTACTGCTGGTCGTCCACATCAATTCAAAAGCTATTTTGCGGAGAGATTAAATTGTCAGTGCTAATGTCAGTGAATCTGTCTTCCTCCTTATATCGCATTGCAATGCTTCTTGACTGTCTTCCCGTGTAATGAAAGCCATATGGTGTGCTTTCAGAAAAGACGACAAGAAGGCGCTAACGTGGAAAATCTTGCCCAGGAGAGCCTGCAAACATCTTCTCAACAGCCTGAATAAGCTCTATCAGCAGCTCACTGAGGGTGAGTCCGCTCTGATGCTGGATCGTTTTATACGTGATTTCATGAATAATTTAGGTTGTCGACTTGAGTCTGTTGAGTCAGCCTGTACAGTCAATTTTACAGGAAAGCTCATTAGATGCTTGCGCTGTTATATAAAACCAACGCACGATGTTCAGTGCATCCAAGGAGATATTGTGGATGAAGTGTAATTTAGTCTTTATGGCATACCCATCCAAGCTCAGCCTGTCTCACCTGCATTTACTTAAATTAGTCATTTCCCATGAGTGAGTTAAATTTCAACATATCATGTGGCTGAATGTATTAGGGTCTATTATGGTCTGTCTGCAGTAAAAACAGATATCTGCCTCTTCCATCGTCACAACATCAATGCAAAATGAATCTCAGCCTAGAAAGAAGCTTCAGTTGATTGTGATAAATAACATTTACCTTTGATGTTTTCTGCTGTCACACTCCATTTTTAACTATATAATGGTGTATTGTCAGGTGATCTATTTTTAGCCAGTGATACTGAAACATGGAAAATGAACCCAGAAATTAATGTCTGTATTTCTTTTTTTTTTTTGCAATGATGGCTGCAGCTCTTGGATGAATTCCCATGGAATTTGGTGCACACATTCAGGCTGAATTGTGATCTTAGGTGACCCCTTAAATTTTAATCTAGGGCCATCTTCCAATCAAAAATGTTATATGCTACTTTAATATGCTAGTCATAAACTGCAGAACAAATGACGTTTCCATTAGCCTGCGCCGTACTTTCGGTTTATTGCTAATTACCAAGTATTAGCATGTTAACACGCTAAACTAAGATGCTGACCACACTGAACATTACATGCATTCGGCATTGACCTTGTAAGCATATTAGCATGCTGGCGTTAGCATTAAGCTCAGCAGCACTGTACCCAAGTATAACCTCATAGAAACAGTAGTTTAATAGTAACAGTGTATCTTGGCTTTATTCAAGTTGTCTTCAACATGCTTCAGCTAGCACAAAGATAGTTCCACTGTATATGGTATTCACTGTGGTATCTGCATTTTAGAAGGCAAAATAAATAGCTCTTACTGTGTTAGGTAATATATAGTTCTGAGTTATGTGCAGGTTGAATGGATTAACAATTTTAATTATTGAAACAATTTTCTATCTGCTGTTTTTCTCTTCACAAAATATTTTGTGATAAACCTGTGCTGCGGTTGGGCCGTTTATGTGCGTGCACATCCTACATAATCTACCTTTGTGTGCCCTCAGGTGGTCAGCTGAACCGTGAAGATGTGCAGATGGAGCACACAGTCACCGACAGCGAGCTCAACGGTGGCAAGAGCCTCCACACTCTGGAGCTGGAGATCCAGGAGGCCTTCCTGCGCTTCATGGCGGCCATCCTACGAGGCTACCGTTCCTACCTGCTGCCCATCACCCAAGCCCCCTCTGAGAAGACCACTGATGCCAGCTCCCTCTTCGACATCCAAGGTACACTTTGGCCTCGGTCTGCAGTGTTTACTCTGTATGTAAAAACATGCTGCCAAGCTATTGTTGCTGTGCCTGTGTATGATTCAGTGCTGTAGTAGGTCAGGGGGTTAAAGTACTGCTGTGTCAAAGTTCGGCCTAAATCACTGCTGTAATGACTCTGGTGATTTAGCTAAAGCCTCAGTGAAAATTAGGCTTGGATGACAAGTTCGAGAAACCGCCATGATTAATATGACAATGTCCCAGCACATCTGTGTGCTCTTATGCAAGCGGAGCAGCAGAGAACAACTTATCATACCACAACATTCATTTCCTGTAAATGCTGAAATCTGCATGTTGACCCCGTAAACGTCCTGAAACTGTTGATTTTAATGGCCAGATGTCATGGCTGTCATTACATAACATGTTTTGTTTCATAGGCTTCCTGAAGAGCCGCGATCGCTCCCACCAGAGGTTTTACTCCCTCATGACCAAGACTCAAATGTTCAGCCGCTTCATAGAGGAGTGCTCGTTTGTCAGCGATAAAGACGCCAGCCTGGCCTTCTTTGATGAGTGTGTTGATAAGGTGAGGCTTGCAGTTAATCTTTAGTATGGATTTTCTGTGTCTGAGACGATTCATCAGAAGAACTGCATCATTCTGCTGAGTAGGAACAAACGCTCCGGTAATAATATTTAGTCTGGCATCAGCCCGTTTGCAGAAGAGACAGGCTGAGGCATTTAGTGGAAAGATTAATCACATGCTGTCCTTTCAATTAAGATGTCTTATTAAGGTCTTGGTTTAATTTGAATGAGCTAATAAGCAAATAACAGGAACTAATAGAAATAAACAAAGAGTAATTAACACTCCAACACATCCCATGAGCCTCTTACTAACATCAGCACAAGCTTGTCTCAGCTCTAATGTCCCCTGTTCTTTCAGGCTCTCCTTTACTGCTCTATTGTTGTCCTCTTCTTCCTCGCTGATTTTCTGCCTTTTGTCTTTTCTGCTGCGCTGTTTGTCATCATGGCCCCTGCCTGGTAGCTATTCACCACTGGAGGGAAGGTAAGCTTCCAGAGCTTGTGTTGCAGTTCACTTATTTTCCTCGTTTAGCGGCAGTAGCATCAGGTATGATCCAAATCAAAGGGTGGTGCATTGTTCTTAGAGCATGACTCACCTCAGAGTGTTTAGTTGGCGTGTGTGTTCTAAATAAATTGAAGCGAGGGACAAAGCGAGTGGGGCTTAAGTGCAGTAAAGGTCTTGAATGTGAGGACGTGCATTAGCTGTCTGTGTGTGTCAGCGATCTGCATTATTGAACCAGGTGCCACTAGAATGAACCACACAGAAGTGTTTGAGACTCTGAGGTGGCGCTGAGACAGTCAAGTTAATTATTTGTGCTTGACACTGAGATGATTGTGCACTATCCTGACTCCAAAAGTCTCTCTGAAATCTAATACAGAAGAATGTCAGAGGAAGACAAAGACGCCGATAATCCTTATTTGTCAAGTAGTGACGAGTTTTGATGTTGAAATCCCGTCGGATGTGGGCCAGTCCTGCTCATTGTCGCTTACAGTGTTAATCGTTCGGGGGTTTTACAGCTTTCATTAACGCAACCTGCCTACACATGTTTTGTAACACATGCAAAAAAAAAAAAAGACGAAACATCCTCCTGTCCTCCAAAAAAAAACCTCTCTATGCTTGCAAACTTGTGCAATCAGGAAGTTACATTTACATCCTGCATGAGCAGTTAGATCTCCTGTACGAGTGGTCATTGCGGTTGTTATTGAGAAGTGGAAGCATTGATTCATTTTGCTGCTGAAGTTGACAACAAGTGCGTGATTGAGAAAGACCTGTTGGGGTGTAAGAGGAAGGGCAGCTAGCGGAGAAACACTGAGCAAAATCGAAGCGAGGGCAAATAGGTCAGTCAGAGTCAGCTGACTGAATCATCCAGTCGACTGACTGGAACAAACCCTGCAACGCAGGAGCACTGGGGAGCTATTCAGCCGCTGCCATGATATTAATGTTTTGGAGAAGCTCGCGTCTGAGATCAGCTGGTAATCGATTCAGATAAGACAAGTGACTGCACATCAGCCTAGCAGGCTTTTAACGATCTCCAGACAGCTATTCAGCAGTGAATTTCTCCTCAAAATAAGAACATGTGGGCTTGCCACGCAACACAGAGGAGTGCTGCTGTTGTTCTCAGACAGGCAGGAAGGCAGTGGAGCTTTGTACTGTGCACTTTCCTCCATACAGCAGATCAGTCAGTCCGTTCTGAGCTGAGGGAAATGTGGCAGTTTAGTTTCAAGCACTGCCGCCAGCAGTTTGGTGGTCTCATGTCCCTGGAGTAACATGGCATCGAGTTTGTCCAGGTCACTGCAGCCTGGATTAATTTAGTCTTGGAGGATTCAGGATCAAGCCTCTGCCTTGGCAGTGCCTTTTAGATAAATGTAGTGGGGACACGTTTGCCCATGTTGCTGCAGTAGACGGACTCATTACTGACATCTGTTTGTCCTCACTGACCCTCATATTTGATCTGATCTGAGGGTTCGTACAGTATCAGATTCCCGTGAGCCCCTAGGCAGCATTAGTGCCTATAGATTTGTGTTTATGACAGAGCCAAGAGGAAAGAGGAAGAACAGAGGGAAGAACAATGATGATTGTGTGATTCTCTTGAAAACCAGATGGACAGTGAACGGCCGGAGGAAACCAGACTGATCGAACTGGATGAATCCCACCGCAGTGAGCACACGGTCTACGTCAACCCTCCAGAGCTGCCTCCACTACCACAGGGAGAAGAGCATCCTCTGTGCTATAGGTACCGCAGTGCAGATCGATCTCTAAACGAGAGATACAAGACAGGCTGTTACACAGAGACACACTTTAGGAGCTTAGCGCAAATTGCCTCTGTTGTCACAGTTTGTCACTGCTTTAAGTTTTTGGGATGATCATTAGCTAGAACACAATTCTCTTGGATTCTTATGAGTGTCAGAGCCAAACTACTGCGCATTTCACTTGACTTGCAAGTGTCCCTTTCAGTTCATGTCAGTGTATCTGAGTGAGTGTGTGTCTCTCTGCAGCTACTCTGGCTTCCCTGTGCTGAATGCTGAGCTTCTGGAGCCACTGGAGGGACCAAATCCTCCGTCAGCAGGCACGGCCTCACGCCACAGCAGCCCAGCCAGCCCGACGGCTATCTTTAGACGCTCTAAACAGGTCAGCCATGAGTCATGAGATTTCTTTGAAAATAAACTATTAAATAAATGATGATTTGTTCCTCTAAAAATAGATTTTATCAAGAAAACCTTAATTTCCACCCTGATTTTCATGGCATTTACCAGCTTTTTTCAGTTGTGCAACCATATAATTATGCTGACATGAATATATGTTAAATTTGTTGTGGATTTGATCCTGATTTGTCTCTTGTTATGTTTTAAATTTAAGAGTTTAAGCTTATTTCACTGCTGTACTAACTCTACGTAATGATGAGTATGAATGTGAATGCAAAATGCAAATCTGGTTGCCAAAGAACGATGAATCATCTCTACACGTGATCTTTTTTATCTCAGGAGATCAAATCGGCTCAAAGGATGGCCAAAACCTATTCATCCATGCCTCAAATGTGGTCCAAGTGTCTGCTGCGCCACTGCTATGGCCTGTGGTTCATTTGCCTGCCAGGGTTTGTCGGCACATGCCACTCTAAGGTGCGGGCTCTGCGTACAGCTTACGATGTGCTGAGGAAGATGCAGGACAAGAAATTGCACGCTCCAGATGAGGTGAGAAAAGCATAATACACATTGAAAAGTGTTGATTTTGATTTTACTAAAATAAGCTGAAGTGCACATTCTTGACTTAAAAAAACTGGTGTTTTCTGTCCAAGGTGTGTTACCGTGTGCTGCTGCAGCTGTGTGGACAGTACAGCCAGCCAGTCCTGGCCGTGAGGGTGTTGTTTGAGATGAAGAAGGCTGGGGTTCAACCCAATGCCATCACCTATGGATACTACAACAAGGTGGGTGTTATTTGTATGTATTGTACACACGTGCTCGTGAAAAAATAAATGAGCTAAAGTGGCTCTGGACTGAACTGTTTAGTGTGGGTCTAAAACTGTGTGATTACGCATACTGTTCATGTCTGTTGCTGTAGGCGGTGTTGGAGAGCACCTGGCCCTCCACCACCAGAGGAGGCTACTTTTTGTGGGGAAAGCTGAGGAACGTGCTCCTCGGTGTGCTCCAGTTCAAACAGGCGGGGAGGAAACAACAGACTCTGCACAGAGATCCTCAGCTTTCAGGTTAGGATGCTCAGTTTCTCCCGATAATCCAAACCTCCATGTTAATTTCATTTTATTACCATGCTGCTTATTTTGGTAGCAACATTCCTAGTTTTCCTGCACAGATGCACAAGGTTGCCTCAGGTGTTACCTCAAATTTTTCTAAATATTAAAAATATGTTCGAGACAATCCTCACTTAAAGGTCCAGTGTGTAAGATTTAAGGGAATAAATTGAAAGAAATGGAATATAATGTTCATGAGTATGTTTTCAGGTTATTAGTGTATAATCATCTGAAAGAAGAATCGTGCTTTCATTAGCTTAGGGGAGCACCGCCATGTTTTTACTGTAGCCCAGAACAGACGAACCAAACACTGGTTCTAGAGAGCGTCTTTAGCTTTAGTGGTGTGTTTCATGGCCATAGGTTCTCCTACACGCTTCAAAAGGGAGGGGTGAGGGGTATTCAGTTGGTTGTGATTTGCAAGCTCGCTGCTAGATGCCACTAAATCCTCCATACTGGTCCTGTACGTTTTTAGAAGTCAGTTTAGTCACATTTGTTTGTTTGATGTTGGCTAGTAATTTATCAGTAATATTTTAGCCATAAGAAATGGGAACACACTCATACACTAACAAATTAATCATCCACATGTGAAATCACTGCAATTTCTCAGCCACAGCATATTTTGAAGCAATTATTGCCCAGTGCCAGTATGATGACTGATGAAGTTAATCATGCATTCCCACACCGACTGCATACAAACACTAAAACACACACTAGTAGGCATTATTTAAATCAGGTCTTAAATCGTCTGAGATTTCATTAAGTTCAGTGGTAATTTAATTCTGCAAGTGATAGACTGAAAGCAGAGGATTTTTCTTACTTCCTGGAGTTCTTAATGACTAGAAATGTAAATGAGTTTGATCCTGTGGGAGCGGCATTTCTTCGAGGCTTCTTTCCCGCTCTCATAACAAGGTTTGTTCCAACTCCTGCCTCCTCCAGCACACATTGTTCCCAATCCGCATTTCTTTAATGACACTAATTAAACAGAGCGAAGAGGTTTTCCTCCCCAGCAGTCACAGCACACAGGTTGCTCTTGATGCCAGCCCCTAATTCCCACAATGGCCCAGTGAGACTGTGATTTCCACAATGACATGTTGTGTGAGGCGCTCTAATGAAAACACTGTGCTTCACACCACGTATTGTAACGATGCTGTGAGCTCACATGGATTTCATTCACTTCACACGAGTGTTGAGTAGCACGATCCTTTAGTTTTTAATTTGTGAAATGAAAACGTGCAATTGAAAGAGATTTTGTTTTCCTTTGAGCTAAAAATAAGACTGAAAAGTGAAACTCTGATCTCTCTTTTGGCATTCTTCTACACTGAATCATGTTCAGCCATGATGACAGATATGTAGTATTCAAAGCATTCTTGCATCTTTACAGTGGATGATGATGATTCCAGCTTTGATCACCGAGTGTTTATACAGTGCTCTCAGACCAGCTGGGCTCTGGTCTTATGATCCTGTTGGGGCTCTGTCATTTGTTTTAACTTCTCCCTTTCCTGTTATCTCCCCTCAGACGGCAGCGATCTTGACACTGTGAGTCACGGCAGTTTGGACAGCGCTAATGACTCTGCTGAGCGCACTTCCATAGACACTGACTTCACTAAGATGGACTCCAGTGACGATGGATTTAGTACAGGTCGGAAGCCACAGCTCTGCTTTGTTCTTCTTCAGACTATTTCATCTTTTAACTGTGTCGCTGCTCCTCCTCGTGTCTCAGCTTCTCTCTGGAAAAATCTAATTTTAATTCGATTTGACATCTTAAAAGTGGCCAAACCGCATGATTCACAAACCTGTACCTCTCTGCTTTAAATGTCAGTCAAATTGTTTTGACATCATTGCACGCTGCAGATTCTGCTTTCTGTCAATCTCCCGACACCCACGGAAAGAAGCGAAAGTCTCCAGTACCAAGAAATGCTTCACAAACCCCTTAACTATTGAGTGTTGCCGCAAATGTTACAGCAGCTCACATGAACAGTATAAATCCATCCATAAATCATGTTAATATTTTAAAATGTTAAAAGGATAATTACATTCCAGTGACATTTAAAAGCGACTGGTCATTGTAAAATTTACAGTAGACTTTGGCAACAAATGGAATAGTTGCCCTGGTGACAGCTTCTTCCTTTGCCTATTATGAACAATGTACTGTAGATAAAGGACACCAGAGACAGCAGGCCTTATAGTGGTCTACAGGCAGGCTGTAGCTCTTACACAAACAATATTATGGATTGGAATCTGGTTCAGGGGCAAACAGTTGAATAAAGCAGAAATTCGGTGAGAATAAAATAAATCACAGCAGATGAGGTTTGTACTTTTTCCTGCAGTTTGACCTTGTGAATATGATGCAAGTTTCCAAAGACTCTGTTTCTCTCCTGCTGCTCCTGCTTTTCTATTCTGGGAGTGTTGCGTGCTGTAAGCTTCAGGGAATGTCACCACACTCTGCTGAAGAAAAACTCTCAGATCAGTTGTCTCTGATAAAGCCTCCATGGAGAGTAAATAGCTGGTTTTTGATTCACTCAGCTCTTTCTGAAAGAGGAAACGAAGCAGGGTGGGGGAAAAAAAAAACTAAACAAAATATCTCGCTGTTTTTCAGAGGAGTAAAGCTTCTTATCTTTTTCAGGTGGGCAGTCAGATCAGGGCTACGATTCACTGTCCAAAGAGGAGGAGAGGATGTGCGGCAGAGAGAGCGACAACACAACACTGCTGGAAGACAAAGGGCCGAGGCAGTCGAGTGAGTTATAGATTAGCCTCTCTCTCTAATCTTCGACACTCGGTTAGCAGTCCTGCAGGAGTGCATCACCGCTTACTGGCAGCAAACTGAACCCTGAGCTGGGGTATCGCATCGCAGTGTGGGAGTGCTGCACTGCGTCCATTTACTGTTATATTTAGATGCTTTTGAGAAAGAGATCCTGTTGATGGATGTTATGCAACCAGGTGATTGTTAACATGACAGGATTAATCTTGATTTTTTTTTTATTGCAAATAATGATATGCTGTGTCTGATGCAGATCTCTCTTCCAGCTTTTGAGATCAGTAATCTTCACTAATTGGTGTGGTGTTTCATCAGAGGCTTAAATGCAGTTTACAAGACAGCCATATTTTAACATTAATAGCTGTTCCTTAAAGGTACACTATGCAGGATTTTTCTAAAAAAAAAAAAAACAATGCATAGATTAATTCCCTCTCAGTCATCACTGGAAGTGTGTGGCAGTGTACTGGGCTGCAACCTTTGGACAGCTGGTGCGCAGCCCCCAGCCAATAACAGCGTGCAGGTGAGGTCGAGACCTAATTAAAAGGTAACGACCAGGTGCCAGACCATTAGCAGCGTGCAAGAAGAAGCTGCAAAAATGGCAGACAAGGCAGTGAAAATGGCTTGTTTACAAACAGCACAACAGTTCTTGCATAGTATGCCTTTAAGGGACCACATGGCCCTTCTCTACTGCAAAGGTTTTACGTTGGTATAAACAGCCACCTCTAAGTATTTAAAGGTGTAATCAAATGAATCTTTTGCAGCGAAAAAATGTGTGACTTCCTATATTCATTGTAGATTTAGCATGAATGCAATAGTGAAAGAGGTTTTGATTGACTGATCTCTTTAACAATGTGGAATCATTTAAATTTGCAGCAGCTGAGATCGAGGTTCCAATCAGCAGAGTCTCTCCTTCTGCTAGAAGCTGCAAATCAACAGATGTCAGTGCAGGTAAGTTTTATTTATAGAGATAATCAAGAAGCCACAGATCTCAGTCTTACTGTATGGGGTCTGAATGTCTTGCCTTTCTATTTTTGTCACAGGCAATGGGAACAGGTTGGTTTCCAGTCCAACTAGTGACACCGTTCTGTATGGAGTTCTCCCAAAGACAGAGAGGCCAAAATCTCTGGACTTGTCTGGTGGACAAGGAAGCCTGCGGCTCACTGTCCCTCACCTCGGCTCGACAAAGCAGCATCACCTGGCTGCTGACAGACTGCACGGGGTAGAAGAAGAAGAGACAGAGACTGATAAACAGAAACCTCAGGTGGAGAGAAGTGTCAGCTGCAGTGAAGGGACTGTGAGGAGAACAGGTATTGAGACGGGATTTGATCCCCTGTCGCTGATGACGATAGATTCGGTACAAGAGGGCAATCAGGTGAACAGCAGGGCATCCTCGGCCCGCCGCGACCTCGCGGAAGAGATCGAGATGTACATGAATAACAGCAACAGCCCTCTGCGCAGCCGCGCGCCCAGTGTGGACCTGCAGAACCCCTCAAGCCCTTTGTTTCCCTCTTCCTCGTCTCCTCACACCTCCCCTCGACCCTCCACCCTGCTCCGCTCCAACACCCACCTCCCGCTGCCTGTCAAATCCAAGGAGAGGCTGAGGCCCTCGCCGTCTCTTCCTCTCTGTAACAAAGACAGGGAGAGGCCTTCCTCCTTGGTGTCACCCTCATCACCTACTCCCTCCACCTCCTCGTTCTCCATGGACTCACTGTTCACTCCAACTCTGGACATCTTCAGGAGCAGCGTCATATCAGCAGGGAAGGGCGTGGCTGAGAAGGCCAGCCGCCTCTACTCTCGTCTGTCCTCCCAGACTTCATTAACACAGGTTGGTAGTGCAGCAGTTTCCCCTCACATACATTTACAATCAAACTGCCTCCACAATGAATTTTTTCTGTCTTCTCTCCTGCAGGATGCAAACTGTGACCGGATTAGTGTGTCCTCGCTGACCTCTGGAGAGGCAGATTGCTCTTCGCTGCTCGATAATGACTCCTGTCTGGACCCAGACGGTTTTACCTCCCCCCAGCATGGCAGCATGTCCAGACTCAGGAGGAGCCCAGTTGTGGGTCATACGAACCAGGGCAGCCCCAGCACCCCCAACAGAGTGTTCAGACACAACTCTTTCTCTGGTTTGTTGCACATCCGTTCATTTCTCTGCATACCCAATACTGTTGGAATGACACTGCTATTCTTGGTTTTTACATACGTTGAAAATCTTGAATCTTGTGGAACTGATGAACTGCGCGATCCACGTTTATTTAAAGTAGTTTTCATGAAAGCATCCCTGATGTGAAAAAGTCAAGACTTACAGCCGTGCTTACAGCCGTTTTAGCTGCGGCTTTGAATTGGTTCGCAGCAAAACACTTCTTGACGATCTAAATTTAGAGTAAGAGCAGGGCTCGGTAATGGAGAGAGTCGGGTGCTGTTCTGTGCGAAACTAGGCCAGCAGGCATGAGGGCTGACTCAGTGTGTAGGCTTCTGTGCACCCAGCCACAGGCCCTATGCTAAACATAAACACGTGAACATGCACACGTGCATGCACATTCACATGTGCACTTCCAGGCACACCAATGTGGAACACAGATTTGCTAAACCTGCATGCTGCTTCATTTTATTTTTCCACTTTTGCTCTATTTAATCCAGATATGAATAGCTTTGATAGCCGCGTTAAATCTTGGCTTCGCCTTGTGTGTCTAATTGTATAATCTTCCATCGTATCCAGGTGGTTTGGCATTTCCCTCTAGAACGCCTCACACTCCAGATTCCTCCCCCGACACTAGCCGTTTTCAACCCACTCCCAATTACACCATAGAGGTAAGATGCTCACATATAAAAATCCTCATCAGACATTCATCTGACTCATACCATCACTGTTGAGCGTTGAGTCCTCATTTCCTCCTCGTCCTGCTGCTTTTTCCGCGTAGGTGCTGATGTCCAGCTGCTCGCTCTGTAAGACATGTGACTGTCTGGTGTATGACGAGGAGATCATGGCGGGCTGGACGGCAAACGACTCCAACCTTAACAGCACTTGTCCGTTCTGTGGCACAGCGTTCCTGCCTTTCCTCAATGTGGAAATCAAAGACCTGAAACCACAGTGCAGGTAAATGCTCCCTTCACACAGAATAACACAATATGTATGCACTATATATTTACACGAAGTACACTGCATCACTTCACACTGGCTTCAGTCGTAATATGAGGCTTAATGACTTTCCCTTATGTTTGATTGTCCATTTGTATAGTGTCTTGCTAGCAGTTTGGCACTTGTTCAACATGCACACACACACTCATGCACACACGCACTCAGACACATTATCCCTGTGGCCTCTTTAAACAGATCCACTCTGTGTCTCCCCTTCAGGTCTGCTAAGGAAAGTAATCCTATTACAGAGGAGGACACATCGGCATCACTCAATCCTGAGGCCAAAATGTCTGCGGCAGACCGTGCAGCTCAGTCGTCTGCAGCTCCCCCGCTGAAGCAGGAGAGCAGCGGGAGCGCCGGGCTGTCTGCGCCGGCCTCCGCCCCAGCCACTGCCTCTGCTCCGGTGACGGTGCCCTACCTGAGCCCTCTGGTTCTGTGGAAGGAGCTGGAGAGCCTGCTGGTGAACGAGGGTGACCAAGCCATCTCCTCCCCGAGCATTGTCGACCAACACCCCATCGTCTTCTGGAACCTGGTGTGGTACTTCAGAAGGCTGGATCTGCCGAGTAACCTGCCAGCTCTTATCCTGGCCTCCCAGCACTGTAGCCATGGTGACCAGGTAAACATGCATGTGTCTGTCAAGCTCACCCACATTTGGCTGAGCATAAACTGACCCATTAACCATAAAGGCAACGCATACGCATATTCATTTTCTTGCTATGAGTTAGGTAAGAATATTGATACCGCTCTCATATCTGTATCAAGCCACCACTAGCAGCTGGCCATCTTAGCTTAGCAGAGACGATTGCACACTAATTAGCATGTTATATCTCATTTGTGTAATTTGTGCAAAACGTAATAAAGACACATTGTGGTTTTATGGGTGTATTATGAGCCGGACTACTTAAGCTATTCTTTTAAACCAACTGTATGTGTAGGGTTAAAACAAATCTGACTTTGGTGAGCTCCGGTGGTAGTATTAAAGAAGACACAAAACAAAACAGAGCAATGCATAAAAGCAGCACATAGATAACACCATTTTTTACTGGGAATATCTCTTCTTTTTTTTTTTTTTTTTACAGGTGAAAACTAAATACTTTTAAAGATGTAACAACGTTGAAATCCTGCCCATAATGGCTGTAACGTACAGAATAAGGGATTAATCTTTCACGTTTAACCCCTTGCAGACTCCTCAGAGCGTTTCATCCGAGGACAGCAAGCAGGTGCTTGTGAGGATTATGTGGGACAACCTGAAGTTGCACCAAGACAAAGTTCAACCCTGCTATGTCCTGTGGAACACGCACTGTAAGTGTTTAACAGACTGACCTATAATATGTTTCAAAAGGTGAAAGTACTTTCAGAAAATGACTCTGCTTGAAAGTTTGATCAAGGTCAGATATTTACATGTAAATTAAATAATGCATATGAAATAACCAGAAAAGCATGCATAATTCAGGTCAGGACTGCTATTAGTCATGCCGCCCTTATTGGTGCAATACTTTCAGAGTTGATTTTGAGCGATGGAGGTGAATGAGCCTTTGATCGAAGTGACTTTTATCTCTCATCCTCTGCAGGTGCAAACTCACTGGTTCGCTCTGGGCTGTGTGAAGAAGGCCAGCTCTTCACCGTGGAGCTGCTGCAGGGTTTTGTGAGGAGCATTAAGAAGAGTGATGTCTATCAGCCCATGAGCCAGATCATCCAGCTGCTGGGGCCGGAGCTGGGTTTTAAACGGCAGAGGTGAGGAGATAAAGACAGTAGTGTAAAGCCATGTGCGGAGGATGGCATGAATGAAAACTCTAACTGTTTTCTTCCTTTTATTTTCTCAAAAAGGAGCCTGTACCGAGACTTACTGTTCCTCGCTCTGGTGGCTTTGGGCAAGAACAACATTAATATCAGTAAGTTCAAAAGCATGATGTCCTGCTTTTGCAGATGCTGTTAGATGGATTGTTATGAAATTAGCTACAGATATCAGAGGTGCACAGGGGATGAATCCTACTCACTTTGGTGATCCCCTGACTTTGCCTGTAGCACCACCAGCAGGTCAAAGTTTTGACTTATCCTGTGAAAGACTTCAGCATTTACCTGGTGGATCAGCTCAAAATTTAGACATTTATGTCCAAGTCTTCTTCTTTCTACAGACACTAGAGCTCTTATTTTCCTGCTTTGTCAAATGCATGCTACTGAATGCTAATGGCTTAAAATGACTTCACATAAAGCAAATGTGTTGACAGTGACACATTACATCCACATTGTTTTCTAACCATTGTCTCATTGCAGATGCTTTTGACCGGGAGTACAAGCTGGCATATGATCGCCTCACCCCCAACCAGGTTAAACTGACACACAACTGTGACCGGCCCCCTGGAGCTGGGGTCATGGAGTGCAGGAAAACATTTGGGGAGCCCAGTCTGTGAACCACTTCTCTTTTTCTGTCTCACTATGTTTTTCCTTCAACCACAGTCACTGCTGCTGTTTTGTTTTTTTTTTTTTTTTTTATCGGACTGCTCCTCAGACTCAGGACCAGCTCACCTGACTGGAGCCACAGGGCTCTTAAGCACAATGGGAAAACGACACTTAATGTAAAGCAACTGCCATGAGTTTCTTGTGTACTGTTAGAGCTGAGAGGCATGAAATGACAGGCCTTGAGCTTGTAAATATTTAGAAAGTCCACTGTATTTTCGGTATTACTATAGTAAAATGTTTGTACAGTTATTATACAGTATATTTTATGACTTTGTTTCTGTTGAAGCTGTGAGTAAGTATGTAAAAGTAAGTGTATGATCACGTTGAAATTCTTAGGTGGTCCTGGTGACCTTGTGAAGACTGTTGTTGAGCGTGTGTGTATAATAAGTACTTGCTTTTGGACATTCATGTTTTTACAGAGCACTTTGGCAAGATCAGCTCTTGCCATTCATCCTCATTTGCATAACGCTGTGACCCAGCAGCTCACGCTTAAGTGACTTTTTATTTGACAGCTGCAGGACTCACTGTGCTGTCTAATATTTCCATTACATGCAGTTCACGACAGCCAAGAAATCCTCCCTCATCCGCACCCTGTATACCTAGCAGGGGAAATGCTCATATGCCTGAATACACTAAAACTTGATGGTAACATCAAAAAAATGATCAAACATAATATTATTTCTCAATCAAGAAGGGAATACACAATGTATGTATATGCACACGGTTTATTGTTTTTTTGTACAATGTACCAAAAGAACCCAAAAGGGAATTTGATGATTTATTCAAAGTTTTTTAAGCAATACCTTTTTTTAAAGTGTGGATTAAATAACCAATGTGTTATATGGGACCACCAAGGATAGATTTCCTTAAAAACAGTACAATCAAACTAATAGTAAACAAAAACTGAAAATAAATGTTTCTGTTTAAAAAAACAATTTTGTGAGAAAGGAAGTAATTTATTGACCCTGTAATCGATCTATGAAAATGTACAGATTCTTTGATTCTAGTATTTTGTATATTTCCTTTTGGTCTCTGATCTTCACTGTATAGTATAGATGTCAGTTTTAGACATTGCACTGTTTAATGTGACATACAGATCATAAAGGGACATTTTAAATCTCTCTGAACACATGGCAGTGCAAGTTTCTTTGCACTGAGCATATTAAAATGTCAAAGATGTTACGTTGCAACAGCAGCTCTGACTTGTCAAAAACGAGTGTGGTGGTTCACTGTTTTAACATTGTTTTTCACTAATAACTGACGAAAAAAAAAACCCTGCCTAGATGTGATGCAGCTCCACAGCTTATTACTGGACTTCACCACAATATTTGTGACAATATGATGCTGGATTAGACAAGGCTGCGCGCTTGGAATAAACACCAGCCTCACAGCATGTACAGTTCCGTTTTAATCACGTTGTAAGATGACCAAAACATCATTTGATGTCTACATGTTGTTTACACGATTTGTCAATTTAAACAATGTTTATTAAGTATTATTTATCATTTGTAACACAGATACTAATTTGTATGATTTTTATATCAAAAAGAAATCAAATTTCTTCCCTGGTTGGATCTATAGTTTGCTTTCATTTATGAATAAACACGTTTATTCTATGTCAAGTCTGGGTTTTGTTATTGGTATGCCTGACCTTTTCATAAAAACCGATGAGAACTGTGAGTTCAAGCAAGCTCAGGTCCTCTAAAATGAATGTTATAAAACAGTTGTTGGCGCAAGTGCATACGTACATATGATACAAAATTCACAGTTAAAAACCTCATAAATGTTCCAAAATGTGCACATATTCTAAATTTCAAATTCTATTCTTTAGATGCCATTTTGTAAACAATTAACAAATGTTAATATCCTTGTTCGTGCTCTTTCTTTGCACACACGACCTACGCTATTTCAGACAGTAGTTCTGCATCTCCTGGTGTGATCAAAACATGAATGTAAAAGCTGCCATCGTTGCTAAACGGGAGTATGTAACGAGTTCTAGAAAATGTTACAGTATGTGTATTGCTGCTGATACATTGGACTTGTCCCTGGCAGCAATGCAGAGCAACTAGAGTAGCTTTCTGCACAGTTTCTACAGATATCCAGACCCGGTTTGCTGGTTCAGGTCCCACATGAAGAGAATGCCTGCTGTAGGGAAGGCTTCTGTTCACACGTTCAGATGGAAACAGGACAGATAATGATGCGATCCTCCAGCATCACACTAAGCACCAGGAAGATAAAGTAGAGCAGGAACATGGTGAAACCCAGTGCCTTATTCATCTTCCACTTACAGGACGCGATGGAGATGATGACAAAGAGGAGCATGATGAAGAGCAGCACGATGGCACAGAAGAGCCCATTGCTGCTGACGGCCACTGGAGCCAAACCGTGGATGGCTGAGAACAGGAGCCACGGGACTGGAAGGCTTTTGAAACAAAGTGACAGAGCGAGACATGCAGAAAAATGGGAGAGAAAGAAACGCATTAACTGAGCGTTCATCCGGATTTCTATTTCAATCGTGACACATCGGGCTAGCGCAGCTCACCCCACAGTGATGTCAAAGATGTTACTGCCCACAGAGCTGGACACAGCCATGTCCCCCAGGCCTTTACGAGCCACAATCACACTGGTAATGAGGTCTGGGATGGATGTCCCTGCGGCCAGGATAGTCAGACCCATAATCTCCTCTGAGATGCCGATGGTCTCACCCACCTGCAAAAAAACAGAGTCCAGAGTGGATAGAAGCTACAGAAATGAAAAATTTCTGACATGTTTTCCTTAGCATGACGAATTCAGAACATAATCTCACTTTTAGAATTTATTCTCTGGTTCAGATTTAAAGGGAGTTAAAAAGCACTTGATACCTGGATTCATGTGCACAATCAGGAAACAGGGCGACACAGTTCAAATTCCATCTCTGAATGCTTGCACAGTAACTGACCTGATGGGCCCACCACACCATGAGGTAGGAGAAGACAGCAATCCACAGAATAGAGCCCAGGAAGGTGCCCACAAAGAATTTTCTGGATTTCTGCAGGGCAAAGTCAGTGATGTCAAAGCAAAACACAACGATGAGGAACTTAAGACACCGCAGCTGACCTCAGAAATGTGTGTGGATCTCTACCTGGTTGCGAACATCTGGAACTGTGAGCCACAGAGGGATGATTATGGGCAGCAGGAAGAGGTAGGTGGCTTGTTTACGTCGCGTGTCTGGCCACTCCAGAGTCAGAGGTTCGTCTTCTTTCTCTGCTTCTTCGTCCTCCTCCTCCTCATCTTCGTCTTCCTCCTCATCTTCACTGGACTCATCGCTGTCTTCATCGCTGCCGTCGTCATCGCTGCCGGAGTCTTCTGACCCTCCTGACCCATCCTCCCCTGCAGGCACGTCCTCCTGGAGTGCAGGGGAAAGGCAGATCATGACGGACGGCAGCAGAAGCAAAGAGGGAATAAAAGCAAATATCAAAGAAGGCGAAAGAGGCCATTTGGCTCAGGTTGCAGCTCTGCACATTGACTCTTACATAGACAGGTATCAAAGAGTCACTTCTGGGCTTTTTGATAACCACCAGGACATGGTTGGAGAGTACCTTCTTGTCCTCTGGCTGCTCCTTCTTCTCTGTTTCGCTCGCTGGGGCAGCCTCTGGTTCTTTGGTCTGCTCAGTTTTTTCCCCACCACCTGCGAAAAGGAACCCCCCAAATCTTGTGCATTTGCCTTATGCCTCTAGCTCATTCAGCTACCTACAGGAACCCCCCATGGCCATTGTGCAGTGAATGTGTTGTTTGGACTTGCATAATATATGAGGTCATCCCTGTGGCGACTGGACAGAATGAACTCACTGCTGTCAGATATGTATGTATTTGGATTTGATTACATGCTCCTGTAGGCACTTTTTTTTAATAGTAGATTGTACCTGTACATAATTTGATGTATTCCATGTGTTTTATTTACACTACTCTTGGCTGCAATAAAGTAACGGAAGGCATGTATCATAGACATCATCTTTCTGTTGCCACGCTGACCTATTTTGGCTGTAGGGTATAAATGTTGAACAGAGCTTTGCAGCCCAGAAGAGGAGCAGCTTTCAGACTCTGCTCATTAGCAGAGTCTGAAAGCTTGATGAAAGGTGCCTGATCAATGGATGACCATCACACCCTTCCATTTTACCTTCACTTTTGTCTTGAGTTTTGCTCTCTGCTGTCCGTCTAGCCACATTATTCAGAGTCTCAGCCTTATCCTTAAATTTCCCTACGAACAATCAAACAAGCAAAAATAAACTTCAAGTTCTGTGATGAGTTACTCAGTCATGTGATGATAATAATTACAATGATTTCACAGTTTAACAGTTGCACTGAGGATAAAGACGCATCCACACCATTCATGAGTTAAGCACAGAGAAAAATACTGGCAGTATAACATGAAAAACAACAGCATCGTAAGACTCGCTGCAGCACGGCGCAATGTGATGAAAGGAAGAATGAGCTCATCAAAGGAATCGCACTAGTGGCCCTGCGCCAGACAAGACAGGATCATACTTTTGCTCTGGGCTGAAATGATCCTGTACATGAATTCAACTGCCTCTTTGTCTGTTAGACACAGCAATTTGTTTCCAGTGAACAGGAAGTTTTAAAAAAACAAAAGAATCCAAGGATTTCCTGTTTCCTTTTGAGCCAATGTGTCACATTAAACATGCCAAACTCAAGCAAGCGTAATCATTAGCAGAGGTCGATATAGACACCATGCAGTACACAGTAGGATGCAGAGGAACTGTAAACATATTACATCATCTCTGTGTCTCTTGGTGAGGCAGGGCATCATTATTTAGAGAGGCTCAGGAAGCCCTGGGTCTTTATGACGTTGCTTTGATGCATGTCAATGCCTCGAGTGATCTCCAGGGACACAGACACAGGGAGTGGGTTGATACAGGGGCTGCTGGCTGTGATCCAGATAGTATAGGCTCATTCAAAAGCTAATTTTTGCGCAGGAGTAGTGGAGTGTTTGCTGCCTGGGGGCCTGGGAGAGGAGTTAACCAGGAGCCAGGGCCACAGGTACACACATTGGGACAAAATACAGTCCTGCCTCAGGCAACCATAGAACAGAAAAATGTGCACATTGCTGTGAGACTATGACTCATCATAGCATGTTGTACTGTAAAGCTACAGCAGGCTGTTAGGGAAAACCACTGGGAGAACTGTTCAGGACTGGTTCATCAGCACATTGTAGTTAACAGATTTATTTCATCATCTCACTGATATAACAGGAATAATAACACTTTTTGGTCTGCCTCTCCTAAGCAATCATTAACAATCTAATAATATTTATTATGTGTTAAACAATTTTTCTTGACTAAAACCAAAGCTTGTTTAAAGAATCTTTTCACATCTCAGTGTGGGCCTACAAATGGATGCCTCCATAGACTGAGGCAGGTATTTATCTTCTTAGTACCAATCTGGACTTAGTGCTGCCTTCATTTGGGACACTTTGCTAATCCATTCTACTATGAGAAGGACGTCATCCCCAGACACTCAATATAAGAGGAGTTTTAAAGGCAGACAATCATCAACCATTAGGGCAATCATGGTGGCTATATGATACTCACCCTCTCCGAGAGGGTCTAATGTGTGGATCATAAGTTGGAAGATGGTGTTTCTCATGGTGCTGTTGTGTAAAGAAGCTGAACTCCCCCCTCGCTGAAGGGATGGCTTCAACTGGGGAAAGAGATGGCTGAGGTCACGACAGCTGCTCACAGTAACAGACAGTGGCACATTAGTGTTAGACAACCACATGTTAGTGCATTTACACGTGCCAGCGCTTGAAGGGAGGCCTGTTCATTTGGAGGATTGCAGAAAGGTAAATAAGATGTAAGATAACATGTAGGAAAATAAGCACTGTGAGTGCTTATGGAATGAGGATGTTGCTTTTTCATGTGTTTCAATTTGCAGTATATCGGTTGGTTGATGGACTGATTGATTTTTACCTTTAACCGATTCTTGTCCTCTGGAGCAGGGGGGGCATTATCCTCATCGTCCCCATTTGTCTGCGTGCAACAATGTTTTTTTCAGTGACAATCATTCATTAATAGAGATATAAGTTAGTTCCCTTTGGTATAGCCTAAACATCAGTCGGCTTAAACACTGGCATTTCACACATTGCACACTCTTGGGGTCTTGTTAGCGCTACATGTCAATATAAATAATGGCGCTACATGTAATGTGTCCACTGAAAAAAAAGAGAGAGAGAGCACTGTAGTGTGATTACGTATGATGTGAATTGGCATCAATAGATGAAATATTTACATTTGCTGCCTGCAGTATATCCAGCTCAACAAATACCCTGAGTGTGCACAAATACTGTAGCTTTACTTCGTGTAAATTAAGCCTCAATCACATTTACCAGGGTTAAACACAGTATATGTTGATGCTACAGAGCTGTAGCTCCTCAGATGATTAGTTTGCTGTCGCTGATCAGCTTTGGTCCCGTAAGGCCTTTCATTTCAGTCTTTTGACATGATTTGCATATAGGTGCCATGAGAGGCGAGTTATGTGACTTTCTGTTTCAGCGGTAAACCACACTGATTGTGAGTGAACAGAATAAGACAAAATTACGCATGAGGGACAGGGCTAGTTTCACCTTTGAGAATAACAGTTTTATGGAGTACCATATTATGTGACAGCATTACTTCAGTGTTAACACCAGAAATGGTGCCAGTAAATAATTTGTGAAGTATCACAAAACCTGCACATTTTTGACCCATCAAGATGTGCACATTTTTCTTTGATAGCTGTGTATTTTGTTCTTTAAAGCTACATAGCTTTGTTCTCAATTGCATAACTGACACTGTGAAGTATTTAGAAAACCTTGAGCAAATGCCTACAAACTGTTAGTAGCTCTTCAGGGTTTCTTCCACACTTGAGAAAACTCTGCTATGAATACATAAAAACAGACTCATTTAGAGTCATTTAGATAGATGTTCTGTCACACGAGTGCTTACCTTCTCAGGTTCCTCCACAGCAATAACTCTGACAATGTTCTTGTGTTTGTGGAGCTGGGCTTTGAAGGCCTGCTCTATTTGCACATTGAACTTCATGAAAATCACATAGAGAGTGTAACTGGTCACCAGCATCATGCTCTCCCACCACATTATGACATTATCCAAGAAGAAGATGATGAGTAAGATGAGGTCAAATATGTAGAAGGACACATCTCTGAAAAGCGGCCACCAGGTTAGATGAAGAACCTCCCGTGAAAACAAAGCACACATTCCAATCACAAATAAAATGTTAAAAACTGCTGAACCAACGATAGTGCCAATACCCACATTGCTGTGGGCGATGAAGACTCCTATCAGTGAGGTGAAAAGCTCAGGAGCAGAACCTCCAGCAGCCATGAAGGTGGCTCCGGCCACATCATCAGAGATTGCTAACTTGTCTGTGATCACGCCCAGCGCGGGAACAAAAAACTCATCACACACAATCGCAAGTGAAATGAACATGTACATCATCCCTATAATGTGGAGGATCACCCAGCCTCGTCTGCGGTCTTCAACAGAAAAGAAATCTTCAGGGTATTCACCCTTCATACGTGGCGCTTCCCCAGGAGAAGCTGGAGTGATGGTGGTTACTGGCGGAGCTGGAGCAGGTGTGGGTGTCTCCTGTGGAGGCTCGGGAGCCACATAGATGCAGTGCACAATAGTCCGGTTTGTAGTTGGCGACGATGGAGATTCCGTGGTGGTGGATGCTTTAAAATCTGAAGTTGTATCTGAATGATGTACCACATGCATCTCTGGTGTTGTTTGATCTGTGGGCTCTAATTCATGTGTTGCAGTGAGAGGTTCCTCCAGCCCCTGAGTCTCTGCTGTAGCTTCCTCCACCCCCTCTGTTGAACCTTCTCCAAAATCCTCTCCGATCTGAGGCATCGACAAAGGTTCATACAGTCTGGCGCTGATGGTCAGCTGGTAGAGGGTGCACAGGAAAACCCCAGAGAGGAGAAACAAGACCCGGCTCAGCTGCAGTCGCTTCTTTCTTGTACAATACATTTCGCTCCAAAGCAGTGGTGCTAGTGGCTATGGAGAATTAAGATGCATAAATGGGCTTTGGTTGAGGTCAAGTCCAGCTCTCTCCCCAGCAGACCCTGGGGTGACAGAATCCAAAACCTCTGCGGCGTGATTCATGTCATATCCTTGTATCCTTGGAAAACCAAGCCTACAGTAAATGACAGGAAGCATCAGAGATGTAACAAATAAGCAGCAGGTGGCACAACAATAGAGTATGTTTGAATGCATTTAAACTATATCAGAGCATGCACCACATAAATAATCGTCTGTCATAACATTATTGTTAAGAAGCTGAATGACTATTTTCTCTGCACGCTGGTGGTGTCTGAGAAACAGGATGAACAACAGACAAACAAAAGCAAAGCATCAACGCACATAGAAAGAAAAACTGGCTAACAGGTGGAGACTTACCACGGAACGAATATCTTGCAAAGTGAGGGGTGCAAAAACATGTAAAAGCAGATTTCCACAGTTGGGTTTTGTGGCACCAGCTAAAGTCCAAACTGTTGCCAATGGCCAAAGGGTTATGTAGGACACAGGACAAGTCTTCACAATGGATCAGCATAATACCTGAAGTCTTCTAAGAGGATTATGTGCATTGTCTCACTCTCACTTTATCATGAGCCTATCATAGTAATATTCAATTTAACGCAAAATAAAAGTGTTGCTTTAGTTATATGTTATTATGTTGTATAACTATAGCATAAAATACTAATGAAACATCAGACTGACATTTGGAAATACTCTCTATAAGCTCACTTTAAACTCCAGTCTGAAATATATAATGTGCACAAGCCAACAGCACTGACGCATTGAGTTTTTGGGCTGACTTTTTCAGCACAGGAATGTGGAATTAAAAGTGTGTATCAAAGGAACTATCTATTCCAAAGTACACTGCTTTCACCTGGACGGAAGTAGCGTTGCACATATCAACACAAATTCATGCAAGGATTAGTTAAAGAGGAGAATACACTATTTTACCTTGCAGCTTGAGATGGTATATTTGGTGAAATCAATATGAAGCTTGGCCCTTATAGTTTGTATTTATTAAGATTTACAAAGACTTCAGAAACTTATCTACATATCTTCTCCTATATAAAGCCCCGAAAATGACAGAATGTAAACAGTTATCCAATAAGTAAAAAATATAACAAAATATATTAACAATAATATTGTTAGTTAAATCATTAAAATGGAGTGTAAAAAGAAATATAAAGCAAATACTTCACTTTGTGCTTTTAGCTACTTGTGCATGTTGTTGCATGGGTTTATGTACCTCTGCTTTTTGTCCTCTAGGTGGTGCTGTTAACTGATGGATCGTTCTTCTCCAGCTGAACTGTTAAACATGTCACACAGAACAAGGGCCACAGAGCACCTCTCAGCAGCCATCCATTGGATCATTATTATAATATAAAAATATATAGTGTTAATACTTTAAATACATTAAGCACTATATGTCAATAAAGTCAAAAACAAGATAAAATACAAATAGTAATCTAAACTGAAAAAATAAATGTGAATGCAAAGTTACAGTTAAATAAATCCTGAAACAAAATTTCCAAATTCAAAAAATGATTTAAAAGATAATAGAGATTTGGAAAATGTGGGTTAATGCAGATGAAAATGACCAAACAGAATTAGTGAGTTAAGTCAGTTGTATTTTCTAGTTGTTTTCATAATGTGACATTCTTCATAAATGTCTTCTTCATCTTTACAAATCTGTTGTTGGGGACATCTACAACTCTTGAAATATAAGAGCTGGTGAGATGCATCCTTAGGCACAGGATATGAGCATATATTGTTGAAAAAGAAATAAATGTTTAAAAATGAGACAAAGAGATATTATAAAATACATCTTTTGACATGTGAAAATAAACAAATATGACTCACTTAAACTCCTTACAGAGAATTACGACATTTCAATCAAGCTAAAATCACAGTCCTTGGGGGCAGGCAGTGTTGCAACAGTTTTATGAAGACAAGGGAGATTAACAGTCATACATCCAGACCCAGGAAGTTATCAGGGACACTGAGTCCTGATTGGACCAACTGAGTAACATCTAGCATTCCTATTGGCTAATAGTGTCTGTTGCAATGCATGTAGATAAGAGTTCAGATGCAGAGGAAGGTGTTACTGTAAACGTTGGATTTTGAATTGTTTTACTTCTGTGAATGTGTCCTGCAGATCGGATAACAGCCCACAAATTAAGAACTTCCTGACACATCCTCACCTGCAGGCACGTCCTCCTATGGAGCAGGCACTTTGGTGTGTTGATCATGCTGAGATAAAGCATAAAGCACAAAGACCAAAGAAGCTTAAAGAGGCCATTTGATAAGTTGTAACTCTGTGCACTAACTCTCACAGGTTTCAAAGATTGACTTCTGAGCTTTTTTCTAACCACCAAGACATGTTAGAAAGTACCGTCTTCTCCTCTGGCTGCTCCTTTTTATCCTTTGATGCTGCAGCTTGTTGTGCTGTAGCTCCTCAACGGATTAGTTTGCTCTTAGCTCTCATTCCCGAACGCCTTTGCCAGTTACATTTCACTGTTTTGACACGATTAGCACATAAACGCACAGTACAGTGAG
Source organism: Chelmon rostratus (assembly GCF_017976325.1). Classification (NCBI taxonomy): domain Eukaryota; kingdom Metazoa; phylum Chordata; class Actinopteri; order Chaetodontiformes; family Chaetodontidae; genus Chelmon; species Chelmon rostratus. The sequence continues at coordinate 17,493,055 of NC_055663.1, read as the reverse complement.
TGCAGAGATGTCATGAGGGCTGAGTAATGCGGGTTCTGTTTCATTCATCATAGGCTTTCTGTGATGAGCATGACAGAATGAGACAAAATAACACATGAGTGAACACACAATACTGACATCTAAGTACCTGCATCTCTTTGGCATGATGGAACAGCGTTACTATGGTAATAGCTTGCATTTATGCTAACATGGTGAAAGCTTTTTCAATATTAAGCCACATTATAATGTGGGGATCACCAAGCCTCGTCTGGGGACTTCAACACAGAAGAAATCTGCAGGGTACTTGCCCTTCATATGTGGCTCTTCCCCAGGAGAAGCTGGAGCTGGTGTGGGTGTCTCCTGTGGAGGCTCAGGGGCCACAGATGATTGTGGAGATTCAGTGGTGGTGGGTGCTTTAAAATCTGGAGTTGTATCCAGATGTTGTAAGACATGCATCTCTGATTCATGTGTTGCAATGAGAGGTCCTCCAGCCCCCGAGTCTGTACTGTAGCCTCCTTCACACCCTCTGTTGAACCAAAATCCTCTCCAACCTGAGTCAGTGGCAAAGGATCATACAGTATGGTACTGATGGTCAGCTGGTAGAGGGTGAACAGGAAAACCCCAGAAAGGAAAAACAAGCTCAGCTGCTGGTGCTTCCGTTTTGCACAATTCATCTTCCCAGAGGTATTGGTTAAAAAAATATATAAAAAACTACATCCAGCTTTCTAATTAGCAGGCAAAAGGGGGGCACTTCATGTCACTTTGCTGGCACTTTGAAAGACCAAGCCTGTTGTAATATAACAGAAAATGTCAATATAGCAGCAGCGTATGTATATGCATATAGTGTGTGTGTGTGTGTGTGTGCGTGCGTGTGTGAACAAATGTTCGCCATAGACATCATACCTGGAGTCTAACCTAAGAGGATTATGTACTACAGGTGGTGCAGAATTATTAGGCAAGTTGTATTTTTGAAGATTGATTTTATTATTGAACAACAATTATGTTCTCAATCAACCCAAAAGACGCATAATATCAAAGCTGAATATTTCTGGAAGTTGGAGTGGGGCTTTTTTAGTTTGGGCTATCTTAGGAGGCTTAGTGTGTGTGCAGATAACTTTTACTGTGCAGAATTAATAGGCAACTTAATAAAAACCAAATATATACCCATCTCACTTATTTATTTTCACCAGGTAAACCAATATAACAACTGAGAATATACAAATAAACATTTCTGACATTCAAAAAACAAAACAAAATCAATTCAGTGACCAATATAGCCACCTTTCTTTACGAGGACACTGAAAAGCCTTCCATCCATAGATTCTGTCAATTTCTTGATCTGTTCATGATCAACATTGCACGCTGCTGCAACCACAGCCTCCCAGACACTGCTCAGAGAGGTGTACTGTTTTCCTTCCCTGTAAATCTCACGTTTTATGAGGGACCACAGGTTCTCTATGGGGTTCAGATCAGGTGAACAAGGGGGCCATATCATTAATTTTTCTTCTTTTAGACCTTTACTGGCCAGCCACACTGTGGTGTATTTGGATGCGTGTGATGGAGCATTGTCCTGCATGAAAATCATGGTCTTCTTGAAAGATGCCGACTTCTTCCTGTACCACTGCTTGAAGAAGGTGTCTTCCAGAAACTGGCAGTAGGACTGGGAGTTGAGTTTCACTCCATCGTCAACCCGAAAAGGTCCCACAAGCTCATCTTTAATGATACCAGCCCATACCAGTACCCCACCTCCACCTTGCTGGCGTCTGAGTCATAGTGGAGTTCTCTGCCCTTTACTGATCCAGCCACGGGCCCATTCATCTGGCCCATCAAGACTCACTCTCATTTCATCAGACCATAAAACCTTAGAAAAATCAGTCTTAAGATATTTCTTGGCCCAGTCTTGACGTTTTATCTTGTGTTTCTTGTTCAATGGTGGTCATTTTTCAGCAGTCCTTACCTTGGCCATGTCCCTGAGTATTGCACACCTTGTGCTTTTTGACACTCCAGTAACGTTGCAGCTCTGAAATATGGCAAAACTGGTGGCAAATGGCATCTTTGCAGCTTCACACTTGATTTTCCTCAATTCACGGGCAGTTATTTTGCGCCTTTTTCGTTCAACGCGCTTCTTGCGACCCTGTTGGCTATTTGCCATGAAACGCTTGATTGTTCTGTGATCGCGCCTCAAAAGCTTGCTAATTTCAAGACTGCTGCATCCCTCTGCAAGACATCTCACAATTTTAGACTTTTCAGAGTCCGTCAAATCTCTCTTCTGACCCATTTTGCCAAAGGAAAGGAAGTTTCCTAATAATTATACACACCTGATATAGGGTGTTGATGCCATTAGACCACACCCCTTCTCATCACACAGCTGCACATCACCTGATATACTTAGTTGGTAGTAGGCTTTCAACCCTATACAGCTTGGAGTAGGACAGCATGCATAAAAAGGATGGTGCTCAAAATACTCATCTGCCTAATAATTCTGCACACTGTGTATATGCAGTGTCTGTAATGTTCATTTTACAGCAACATGCTTACAACAGGCGACTCTTTCTTGATAGTTTCTCTGCAAAACGTCCACGACATTATTCAGATCCAGGGCTACATGTCACAAGCTAATTTTTTTCCACAAATTACTTTCACATGTTGAACTCTGTTTTCTTCTACTCCCGCCTAAGCACGGCAAAATATGCTCTGGAATAACTAAAGTCAGGATTAATACTTCCTAAATTAAAGCTTTAGCCTAAAATGTATGATGAACATAAAGCAATCAAATTAATGTTTAGATTGTTAGTTGTTAGATAGTTAATTTCCTGTTAATTTCTGTGCAATCCCCCCAGCAAGATCAGGTAGGAACTATGAATTCGTAAATACACTGTTGTCACCCGGACGGAAGTAATCGTGCACATTAGAACACAAACAGTGGATGGCGAGCGAAACGTTGAATGGCACGTATATATTTAGTGTTTAATTGATGAATTGCTCACTTTATATTTTAACCTTTTGGTAGCTACATTCTCACATTTGTTAAATAGTAACCAGAATGTTTCTTCTGTTGGGTCGTTTAACGTTACACTGCAGAATGCTAGCGTTAGTTAGCCGAACAACTAGCTAACACTCCTCTGCTGTGACATGTTCTGTCTTTCTTAGCTTTTAATAGTCATTGTTTGATCTACACTAAACGCACCGTGTTAATCTTAAAGGCAGTATCGCTGACATAAACAGTTATTGCATAATAAGCCATATGATTAATGAATGATCTTGTTAATGTGCCCTCCAGAGACAGGAAGAGACGCTAGTTAACGCTAAGTTAGCTAACTTCTTAGTTTTGCGCTGTTGTCTTCACACATACCCTCTTTTTTCTTTCTTTTTCCCTCAGTAGGAGCACATTGGAGGGTACTGTAAGTCCATTGTATTCCTCGGGAATCTACATTAGCAGTAAGCCATGCCTACCGTGGTCTTAATGGACGTGTCCCTGTCCATGACACGACCAGTGTCGCTGGATGGCAGCGAGGAGTTTCAGAGGAAGAATCTGGCCGTCCACGGACTAAATATGTTGTTTGAACACATGGCCTCAAACTACCGCCTGGAGTTCACTACACTAATGGCATTTTCTTCTCTCTGGGAGCTTTTGGTGCCTTTCACCAGGGATTACAATGCATTGCAGGTAAAGTGTGCATGATATGAGAAGCAAGTCTAAGCAATCAGAGCAAGTTTTCCTAACTACTTCAGTTTGACCTCAGAGAAAACGAGTATGACTTTAGAGAAGAGTTTGGGGTTGTCTAATTAATGTCTTTTTCTAAGCAGGAAGCTCTGAGCAACCTGGAAGACTATGACAAGACCTGTGTTGAATCAGCTCTTCAAGGAGTTAGTAATGTGGTACAGCAGGAGTGGGGCAGTGCCTGTCCCTGTCAGGTATGTTGAGTGCTTTATACAATATCATCACACCTCTGCATTTTTTATTAATCAGATAAAGCTGATGTGCAGTCAGATAATTTTTCTATTGTTATTTTAGCTATCTGTGCCCATTTGTGGTTGAGTAGGTTTATGTTTATGTACCTCCTTCCTTTGTCCTATAGGTGGTGCTGGTTACTGATGGATCTCTTGGTATTGGAAAGGGTTCCTTAAGGCACTCCTTGCAAACACTGAAGCAGCGTAGCGATGACAAGAAGTTCCCACTTCCTTTCCCTTTCCCAACCAAACTGTTCATCATGTGTGTAGCCAATGCAGAGGAGGTACTGAGTCACCCTTTTTTTGCTGACTGCTCAACAATTAATTTTCATTTACTTACTGCAAAATCATGGAGAGAACCTGATCAGATACCATGCGACCAGAAATAGCTGGGCATAAACAAGATCTAAGGTGCTGGCCTTTGCTGGGCCTGTATATCTTAGATATATGTTAAAGAAATCTTAAAATTATATTTTTTGAATTGCAATTTGATCGTTATTAGTACGTGCATTTCTCAGCCTAGAAATGCATAGGGATGAATATTCATAGCTTTGGCAATGAAATGTAAGTGACTGTGATAAAACACTGACTCCTAGAGACTTTTGTGTTTCCAGACCAACTGTTTTACTGTCGATTGTTTGTCAGCCAGGTCCTGCTGAGCAGTGGTGTGATGATGATGTAGGAAGAACTCCGCTGATACAAGCTTGAGTTAAAGAGAACTTTATTAACAACCAGTAACAGATCCGATGCTGGCCATCTGAGAAAGCTTCAGGGTCAGATCAGAAAACTGGCATGGTGTTTTGTCCTACTCCACCCATATCTTTCCTAACTCAAAAACCAGATCATGTTCTGGGAATTGTGCCACTGAGGAATGGTTTCCTTTGCAACAACCTATATCCACCTCCATAGGGGATTTACGTCCTAATAGCCCCTATATAAATAATATAAACATTACCACATCTCTCATCTCTTACTGATCCGATCCTGCGTGACCCTACATGACCGCACATACCACAACTAAGGATGGTCTACATTTTAGACGTCAGTTTATCTCTGATCATGCTTAATCTGTCATATATTTGATATTTGATTCATCTGAGCAAATACCTCACTGTTTTAACTTTACCTTGGGAGAAAATGTGCACGTTATTTTATCATCAGTTAGATCATGAACAGTTTTTTCTAGTGTGCCCAGGAAGTTATTTTGCATCTGTGTAAAACTTAAGCATATGGCAAGTTCGTGCTTGCAATAGATTTGGTAGCTGCAACAAATGCATCCTCCCTCCCTGTCATGTGTAACTGCAGTTGCAGATGACTGATGCCATGGACAACTTGGAGGAGCTGCTTCGTCTCAGTGGCGGTGATGGACAGATCTTCACTATGGAGGGGCCACTTTGCATGAAGAGTGTGCAGGCCATGTTTGGGTATGACTCTTGCTCCAGAGAGAAAAGTACTTTTCCATGTGTTATGTATTTACCAAGGAGCCATGGCTATTGTATGTCTTAAGGAAGCTGATTGATCACGCGTACTCGCCCTTCCATGCTGTCCTGCACTGTGGGAACCTGTCCTCAGACGTTCAGGTGTTCCCTCGACCTGAGCCTGTTGTGATGGATGAAGAAGTGGAGCCCATGCCCCGAGCAGTCAGTACAGGTACCCAGCTGGCTTCAAATTTCATGACTTAAGTAAAGTTTAAACTATTTTTTCCCTTAAGACATCTTCATTCTGTTATACATGTTTCAGATTTGGAAATTGTGGGCTTCATTGAAATTGCTGACATTTCCAGCCCTCCTGTTTTATCCAGACACTTAGTACTGCCTATTGCTGTAAATAAAGGTAAGTATTGAACATTTTCTTGTTGTGTTTTAAAGAAAAACTAAACATTCATAGACAAATAAGCTGCACAGCATGTTTAGGGCTCATAGAAAATATACAGATGTTCTTAAAAGGAGTGCATCGTTTTAAACTGATATTCACCTGCACTGTACTGCATGTCCCCAAACTTAAAAAGTTCACTTCAGTTTCAGGCACGTCATTTCGCAACAAGGACAGCTCAGATTGTGTTTCCAAGAATACAAATTAAAGAGAAAAATGAGAAGAAAATGCAAACAAACTGCAAATAATTGACCAATGCAATTAGAATAAATTGAAAACAATAAATAGGAAAAATAGAACGTTTTGACACCCAGCAACATCCCGAACACAGAAAAGTAAGAAAATATAGGCAGAGGGCAGGGTCACTGCAGATACACTGCCACCCACTTCTAGTAGGTGATAAGTGATGACTGAGGGTGATTATATTTGTATGAGTCTTGTGTTTTGTTTTATATTTATTTAGGAAAATCCCACTCAATCTGCCTTTAAAATACAAAAACCTAAATCAATGAGCACTCAGTATGCCACCTGTCAGATTATGGTATAATCCAATCTGTTTTATTTGTACTTGTTTTTAGAGGTGGATGAAGTTGGCACAGGAGCCACAGATGAGCTCGAGGAGGAGCCCTCTGCCAGTCAAATGGCAGGCAAAAGCCCCAATTTTTGTGTACTTTTACATGGCAGTCTTAAAGTTGAGGGCATGGTGGCACTGGTCCAGCTGGGGTGAGATTTATATTCAACATTTCTGAATTCTGTTATTAACAAAGTTGTGTGCATTTAGATATTAAGACACCTGCAGAGTACAATGAGTCAATGCACTTGCTGAAGAAATCACCTAAATCAAGCTTGCTTTTTCCCAGACCAGAGTGGTATGGCATGTTGTACTCCCAAGCAGACAGCAAGAAGAAATCAAACTTAATGATGTCTCTATTTGAGCCTGGTCCAGAGCCTCTGCCTTGGCTGGGCAAGATCTCACATTTGGGACCAATATCAGGTAGCCCCTCACCCCTTCACTGTGTCTGGTGTCTCTTGTCAAATAAGCACACAGCAAGTTTCCTCCATTTTTCCAACACACATCTATAGGATCTCTTTAGCACACTGTTCATTCAAGTCTTTGCTAGTTCCTTATTCCAGAGGGCATCATTTTATGAGTATGACATTTTTATGATGATATAAATCTGTTTTGCACTTTAATGTAACTTCTGACACACTAACCCATGTACAGGTAAACAAATCCCTGAAGAGCAAAGGCCTCTCTGTATGTGTACATAATCAAGCAGTTAATGATCAACAGTTTTTATTACAAAGTGAGACTGCTTTGACTTACTTGTGTTTCATGACCTTGCTGGTATTTCAGAGGCTGCTGAAAATCCCTATGGAGAGGATGACAGTAAGAGTCCTTTCCCTGTGCAGCCCCAGGTCAAACGAAGCTATGCCCAGAATGTCACTGTGTGGATTAAGGCCAGTGGACTGCAGGTACAGTAAAACGCCCTGCATAAAAGCACTGTTGTTTGTTGAAGAAATGGAGAAGTCATTTTTACAAGGTGCCTTCAGACTGTTTTCCCAAAGTGGGCATGCCATGATATGGCAAACTGAGGAGACTTTTTCCCCTTAATGCAATGCAGTATAGGGCCTTTCAAAATTAATAGGAATCAAAATTTCAATTCACATATTTCAAGTCACATATTTGCTCCCCCCTTCAAATCCAGTGAAGGGGGGACAAATAGTGGCTCTTTGCTGCAGGCTTTGTGAAGGTGAAGTGTGTGATTGGTCTCACTACTTGGTAAAACACAATCACACTCACTTAAGTGACTTCGCTCACCTTTACGAAGCCTGAAACCTGCTTGTTGCTCCTTGTGGCCTTATGATCTGCCTCTGCCAGTTGAGCGTGAAATGATTTGAACACAGAATTGCCACTTACTGTATTTATTATCATCATTATCAGTTACACTGACACTTTAAGAAATGAATACAAAAACATAGCTTTTTGTTGAACAAATTTGTTATTATAATTTCACAAAATGTTATTTCCTGACAGACATGAAGCTTGATATAAACTTAATTTTTGTCTTTTTAATAACACTAATATGGTTGAATTCAATACTGTAGATGAACAAATGTACATACTATAATAACCACCAATTGCACCCAACTCTACATCCTGATGATGTGAACCCTCACAAGTTTTAAACATGGAAATCTTTCTCATCTCATCCATCCATCCAATGTGACATGACTGCAGCATGAGCCTGACTGAGATATACAGTTAGAGCCTTTACCATGTGTTTATTTTAAAGAAGTTCTTCAATGATGATTATTCTTGAGTTTTAACACTGTGAGCTTCGACTCAAAATATTTGAGGGTTGTTTCTGGTCACCATTGACTTATTATTTATGTTGTTCTACAGACTGATGTGCAGAAGATCCTGAGGAATGCAAGGAAACTGCCAGATAAAACTCAAACTTTCTATAAGGTAAATTTATCTGAAAATGGCTCTGGGCTATAAATAATTATATTTTTTAAAATTCAAATTGCTATTTTGTATTTGAATCTGTCAGGAACTGAACCGTCTTAGGAAGGCTGCCTTGGCTTTCGGTTTCTGGGAGCTCCTGAAGGGAGTGGCCGATCTGCTGGAGAGAGAGTGCACCCTGCTGCCAGACTCGGCCCACCCGGATGCTGCTTTCCAGCTCTCCCACGCTGCAAAGCAACTTAAACTGGCGAGCACTGGTGACTCCCAGTATGCTGCTTTTGAGCACAACATCATTCCCATGCAGACTGACTTCTCAAGCTGAGCTATGTCTGAATGAGTAAAAATGGACTGAAATATAGCAGCCTCAGCCTGTGTGGACCAAGGTGGAGACAGGACCTGTGTGTTCCTAACGTTCTTTAAGGAACTTGTGAAAGGGGCTGCTTCAAGAACCAGTATGTGGAACCCAAATCAAGCAAATTGATAACTTACACTCCTTCTCTGACACTGCCTAAACATGGCAAAACGTACATGAGGTGTTTGTAAGGTGTTCATGTGTACATATTTTTTTACATGCTCCTTTGTAGAATCTTTTTCACAAATTGACCAGATTTAAGTTTTCTTTTTATTCATTGTCAAAAAACCCTTACATTTACAGGAGACCTAGGAAATTACTCTTATTGTTGGCATTTAAAATTCGGGTGACTGTCAAAATCATGAAATAGCATAACGAGGGATATAAATAAAAATTCTTCATAGCTGGTTACTGTGTTATTGAGCATAAGGGACACAAAATGCTCTGTGTTTTATCAGTTGCCAGCATAATTTTCCCTGAGGTTGGTGGGACAGTTTAGAAATCTGGAATGATAACAGATACAGTACTTGTTGAGAATGTTGCCGCTTTCTTCACTCATACACAAATTAGCAACCAAGATTTAAAGGAAAAAGAAACACATGATCAAACACATCAAGCTTTGTACAGAGTACAGCTTGTTCTACAATCTAATCTACAAAAAAAAAAAGACTGACGTCTGACGGGAAATTATTTTAGTGAGAGAAAAGGGCTGTGGGGGGAAAACCTTCATAACAAAAAGTAGAACTGATTACTGGCGTATTGTTTATAAGGATCATTTCAAAAGAAGAAATAAGGAGGCAGCAAAGGTGTTTGAGGAGTGCTGTTGGTGCAAGATCTCAATTTGCTTTCCTCTTCTTGGTACGGAAACGCCTCTTCCTCTGCTTGTAAAGATGACGGAAGTTGATAAAAAGTCCTGAAGGGGGGGCGGTGACCAAAGGTTAATGCTGGCATTAGGACATAACATTTGTTCAAAGATAAACTGTATTTGTTTAATATATTACCTGGACACTTACCCAGAAACATGAGAATGAGATAGACATGCAGGAAGTAAGAGAAGCTGATAGAGGTACCGACGGCTTTTGGCAAAGGAATGCTCAAGAGTTTGGTCTCGTCAAAGATGGGAATGGATTGAATCACAGCAACAGCTACATGGGGTTCGGGAGATGACATCCATTTTAATACTTGTGTATGAAGAATGGTTATTACTTGTGAGAGAAGTAAACAAGCTCACCCTCAGCAATAACACCTAATGGGTACAGTGGTATCCAGACGGTATATCGCAGCCATGTGAGAGCCTTCCACTCTGTGTTGAAACAGCCCAGCATGTAAAATGGATACCTGAAATTGGAGCATCACGTTAGTTTTAGGGAGGAAACAAAAGGCGTGTTGCTATTAATCAACTGACACAAGGTTTCATTGATAAAAGCCCATCCTCAGAACAATGAAGCCTAAATGACCTGCTGTTATGCTGCTTCTTGTAACACCGACTGCTGCACCAGTGTGCTAGTTGTGTCAACGCCTGATGCCACAGATGCCATACAGCCACAGTTATACCATCTGCTGATGATTCTCTGCATTGATTGTTTGGTCTATGAAGCATCATACAACAGTGTAAAGGAACTTGCCTTTACACTGTTGTATGATGCTTGATGTTATCAATTGGCTGACCGACTGTCTAAAAGCCAAATATTAATTCTATCATAACATATGGCCAAGAAGAGCAAGGAAAACTGGCTGAACTTGGGACCAATTAACTTTCAAAATACTAAATTTTCTGATCGAATTTCTAATTGTTGCTTTACTTAAAGACAAATGTGTTAATGAACAGAATCAATCAAAATCAAGAATCAGAACTGCATGTTTTTGGTGTGATTTGAAAAATACTGGCTGTATACACTGACTCTGACTTGAAAATTCCATTTACGTGACTGTTCTCCATTAACATGACAAAGCAGACGCATACTTACCTAAAAATCTCAATGGCACTCCACAGATAGAAAACAAAGAACACAACTGGCTTGTTGTGCATTTCCTCCAAACTACCAAAAATGATGAAGAGGATAAAATTCCTTCCAACCACCTTGCAGAAGAACAAAACCCACAAAAGCAATTTAATATTAAATTAGTCCGTAACATTTGAAATGTAAAGGCATCCCATCTGTTACACATAGTTTTTAAATTGTGGAAAGCAGGTGTTGGTGCACATCATGAAATTCAAACTCATATACTACCTGTATAAGAGTTGGAGCAACACCTGTCCGGACTACACCAAAAGCCGCGTTCAGGACCTCTACTGCTGCCAAGATCTGGCAGAAGAACATCACGTCCGAGATGGCGTGAAACGTGTCGTAAAGGGAATCTGAAGGGAGAGTCATGTTACAAGGTTTTACCAGGTTTTTGTGGAGAAACTGATCAATGAAGGAAAAATAAGAACTTTTCTCACCTTTGCCGAACATAAAGAGACGTACAGTCATGTTGAAAAAGATCCATGAAAAACCAAGAAACTGCACCAGGTTATATACAAACAAAAATCCAGTTTTCAGGCTGACAAACCCTGAAACATTTTATAGAAAAAGAAATCAATGAGGCAACTTATACAAACAACTTGCTTGAACAAAGAGACAAAACTCTACTGTGAAAAAAACCCTTTACAGTTTAAAGAAACAGGCATGCATCCAGATAGATTTGTACTCACCTTGCTCTTTATGCCTTGAAGCCTTTAGCCTGTTCCTTTTCTCCTCCTTTCCAAAGTAAAAAAAAAGCTATATAATATATGTTTGCTCGGTGCCTTTAGTATCCATAATACAATCTTAGTTCTGATGTTTGGATAATGGCATTATGCAGTATTAAGAGAGAGTATGCTGTTTAATACAGATGTTAAATACACAGGGCTGCACATGAAAACGCTCCACTGATAAAAAAACAAACAAAAAAAACCTTATCTCTCACCTTTTCCCGGATCTCCATCTCAGCGTCTGACTCGTCCAGCCAGCGGTCAAAGTCAGGTGCCAGGAAGACTGGTTTGCGCTCCTGCACCAGTCTTTCCCACCAGCCTCGCTGCTCCTTCCGCACTGTAATATTCACCTGCCGCTGTGTGGACTTGTGGCTCACCTGGACACACAGGTAAACTGAATGAGCACATCAGCAAAGCTAGTAGGTAAAAGTAGGAGAGAAAGAGTAGATATCTCGGACTGGATTTTAAACTAGATACACACCTCTGCCTTTACTGGCAAAATAAACTCCAAGCTGAACTCGTATTCATTTTGTCCTTTTGCACCATGGCCCTGGGCTACACACAAAATACCATCGATTATGTTACAAATCATGAACTTTTCCAAACTTTTTCATAGTCAAATGAACGTGAAATGGAGGTCACCTCTAAACCGAAGCACTTTTTCATGCACATGGACGTCAATATTCTGCAAAAAGAGAGAGAGAGGCATACATAGTGAGAATTCATGCATGATATTACTACCTGTGCACAACACCGCTGAACAAAGTGGCATCCGTGAGTGAGGCAACACGTGTATCTCAGCCCTCCTAACCTCACCTGTGGGGCTCCGCGCCAACGATTCAGGTAGGACCTGGGGTTGTAAACCCATGTGACTGACCGTACCACACACATCTTCTCAAAATTATGATACTTATCAGCGCATCATGAACGGGTTTGGTGGGATCAAACCTGAAATATAATGACGGACCTTAATAGAAGGGCTTTTTGATCACCAACTACCGCCTAAAATAATCTCTGTTTACCCCCAATATGCAAAGTGTACAGTTAGCTTTACCCAGCGGTGTGGCAGTTACAGGAACATCCACCCTTCATTTGCATTGTAGAAGATTTACCCTTAGATGCATAAAATAGTGCACCAGTCGGTCAAGTGCTACCATGAAGCAATTTCCTGATGTGAAGTGAGGCGTTTTGCGTTACCCCAGAGCGTCCCGTCCAGTTCTGTCCCATTGGCTCACCTGAGCGTCTGTCAGCTCCACTCGTAGGTAAATTTCTTCATGGCGTTGAGCCCAGTAAACCAGCGGCGTGAGTACCATCGTTCCGTTTCTTCTAGAGCTTTGTTTCAAGCAAATATCAGGAAGGGCGGACAATGAATGAAGCCACCTCGCTTCATGCTAGCTGTCCTGGAAGGCTAGAAAGAAATCCCCAGAATATTCTGCGAAAGCGCGCGCGCGCTCGCCATCTGTCAGCGTATCGACGTGCTCGTGCAGGAGACACAGCGTTGGTTGTGCTCTTCTCTGATTGGCTCGCGATGAATATTTACGGAAGTAGTTAGCTGAGTGGAAGCGGTGCGGTCACAGGACCGCCCCAGCTCCGTGCCGACCTCTTCTTGGTGATATACTAATATGCAGACAGATAGTGACGTTGCTTGTCTAAAGAATGATTTGTTGAAATCTTACGGGACATTTCGTGTTCTTGTTGGCGTGACGGGAAGTGTTGCAGCCTTGAAACTGCCTCTTTTGGTATCCGAGCTTCTTCAGCTCCCTGGGGTGAGCTGCTTCGTGACTATGAACTTTTATTTTATCTCAGCCTGCCTATAATCGCCCTTTCTTCTGCCCGCCTCTGTTAGTTACACGTTAAGTATATGACTATGCACCTCCACACACTGTTGCTTCTCTACCTGGCAGTGCGCACATGAACGCGTCGTAACCGCAAGGTGGAGATGTAGCTGTTAGCAGCTGTTAGGCAGCTGTATACAAAACAGCAACGCAACGGTATAATCTTGTTGTTATGGTCCTTTTATTCAGGTACGGTACTCTTATTTTACTTTCAGATACAGTCGTTTTCTTTTAAAGCCTCACAAAGTACAGGGGGATTAAACTAGCAAAACAGTGGTTCCAGTCTGCTCATCAGCAATGGCGAAAGCTGCATATTAATGAAAACCATAAACCGAATGTAAACGGGGAAGCTAAAAAGAGAAGTGAAACTTGTGTGAAATGTTCAGCGATGCATAAATTAAAGACGATGGCAAGACTGTATCTAACACGATTGAGAGAATTTTGCACTGTAACTGTCCTTAATATTAGGAAGGAACATTCAAAAGAGAGACAAGCTCAACCTGTGGTAATTACACAAAGCAACGAATGTATCTGACCATGATAAAGCAGTATCATGAAGTGAAGATTAAAATGTTAATAAACAAAAATACCAAACACTACTGGATACAGGAGATATGCTCCAGAGAAATGCAGAGGTCCTGACGAATCCAGTCAAACTTTCATGCCCAGTGTTGTCGTGCACATCTGAGGACACAGTTCTTTGAAAACTAAACTAACTAACTAACTAAAGCAGAGCTGCAATGATTAGTCCATTCATTGATTAAACGATCAAAAGAAAATTTTCATCTATTCTGATAATCAATTAATACTTTCAAGTTATTTTTTGAACAAAAATTTCAATCATTTGCTAGCTACACCTTCTCAGGTGTAAGGATTTGCTGCTTTTCTTTGTCATTTATGATAATGTAAAGTAGATTAAGAGGACTGTTGGTTGGCAATTTGACAATGTCACTTTGGGCTCTTGGAAATTGTGATGATCATTTTTTTACATTTTTTTTTTTTACATTTTACAAACTTAACAATCAGTTAATTGTGAAAATAATCATCAGATTAATTGATAATGAACATAATCGTTAGTTGCAGCCCTATACTAAAGTGTAAGACCTATAAAATGGTCTCTAGGATAAAGATAAATACTTGACGTTTGAGGTGTCTCTTCTTAGTCTTCCAGCTCTTCAGCACTATAGCAATACTAAAAAGTGATTTAAAAAATCCCTGTGGCTGTCACTGTCTTGTTTTCTCCTTTAGGTTGATGTAAGAGTGGTCACCACAGAGCATGGCAAGCATTTCTACAATCCTGCAGAGGTTTCAGTAAAAATCTACAGTGACAAGGATGAGTGGGAGGTAACAATGAACAAGTCAAATGTCCTAATATATTAACATTATTTACAGACGATCTGTAGCAGAGTTTCTCAAACTTGGTGCCCCTGATAAGATGACTGCATTGTGGAAGATTTCTAAAATTCATTTTTTGAATAATTGGTGTATTTGTGATAATAAGTGATGTGGGTATGCAATATATCATAGTTTTCCTACAGCTAATTTGAAGGTGCCTTTGTGCTCTTGAAATTAAGATAGAAAAGAATACAAAATCACATGAGCGAATTAATATGTGGCTTGAGTTGGCAAGTAGTTGCTTGGCAGCTTTCCAGTTGCTGAGGTTGTCAGAATTTTGAGACATAAAAACATGGTTATGAGCCAGAAAAGATTGAGAAACCCTGGTCAAAAGTATTACCCAGAAAGGAAGTGAGGACTTTATTACGTCTTACTAGTTTTGTGCATAACATCATGTCTCTGATCTAGCTGTGGACTCAGAGATCTGACCCTGTGCTACACATTGAGCTAAGGCGCTGGGCAGATCTCCTTGTTATTGCCCCTCTTGATGCCAACACTCTTGGAAAGATTGCTAATGGCATTTGTGACAATCTGCTGGTGAGAACATGACATTTTTATTGGTTTACTGCAAAATGTTAAGGCAAATAATGATTAATTACAAAATTTCTCTGACATAATTTCCAAGTTGATTAGTCTTTGTCATCGGCAGACATGTGTGGTAAGAGCATGGGACACCAGTCGCCCTCTCCTCTTCTGCCCTGCAATGAATACAGCTATGTGGCAGCATCCCATTACAGCCCAGCAGGTATCCAGGCTGACTGACTTCGGATATGTGGAAATTCCCTGCATTGCTAAGAAGCTCGTGTGTGGAGATGAAGGTGGGTTTTAATACCAGAACAAACAACAAGATATTAAGTATCTACCAATATTTATGTTATGTATATATGTATGTAATATTATGAAATCTCAGAATGCAGGGTGAAGTTGGTTTGACCAAAACAATGACAATTCAGTCGAAATATGTAAAGTAAAAATTGACCTGACCAATTGTAACATGAGGCACTACCATTCTATAGATTCTGACTGCATGATGGTCTTTTCAGCATTATTAAGTTTGCAGTTCAACTAATTATTTCCTTAAATACATATATATTGTCCTCAAGGATAGGAATTGTAAAAAAATGAGCTAAATACAAGACAGCAGATGCAGTAACATCCATAATACACTAGGTGAAATTCCTCCTCTTCCAGTCCTGCAGGGTGTCCTGCAGGGTGTGTCGTGTGTTGGGTGTGGTTACAGATATGATGGAATCCACACACGAGGCCACACACGTCTGACTACACCTGCAGTGATGCTGGGTGTTGTCAGCGGTAAACAGACTTCATACTTTCAACCAGAGAGGGTTAGTGAGAAATGGCTTTTCAGTCTGTTTTTAAGTTACTCCAATATAAAGAGAAATGCTAAAAGACAACTTGTGAATGCTCACCCTTCTTATTTAGAAACTTTTCAAGCCACCTTTCAAGGTGAGCCACCTACAGATGTGTGTATCACAAGATATATACTACCCTATTTCCATTACCCAGGATTAGTACAAGGCCTCTGCCTTCGCCTACCACTCAGCTGGCGGTGTACCAAATCCCCTCTTGTGGCTGGTGGGGCCACACAGTAGTGATCTCCACATTGTGATAGCCTTGGGCTGTCCCAGGTGCTACCTGCAAGCTCTCCTCCCAGGCCTGGCTACAGAAGCCAGATTTTTCTACCCTTGACAAAATCCTGATGTTGGGACAATATAAAGCGTCTTCCATTGCTCTCAGTATGGTCCCATGCTTGGAACCAATTCGCCTCAGGAGATACTGCCAGGCTCTATTGCCCTTCACAAAACAATGGTCACAGGGACACACAAGCCTAGCCAGATGGCTATTCAAGGAGGAAGAAGTAGAAAAGAACTTGGATTAGACCCTGTGGTCCTTTGCATTGAATGTTGCCAGTTGAGGTGGTTTTAGCCTACCAGACACATTCAACTATGAGGAGAACTTGGGTCAGACCCAGAACAGATTGGCAGGATTATATATCCCCTCTGATTTGGGTTAGGGTCAGGCTGAAGGATAACTGGGCTCCCTTTCTAGGCCTGCTGCCACCTAGGCATGGATGAGTAGCTGAAAATGGGTGTTATCATTTTTTAGAGACTAGACAGTGTAGAACAGCTGACCCCAGTGGGCTATACTTCAGAGAACTAAAGAAAAGGCTGAAACCTTATGGTAATCAGTTTGTGAGAAACCTGAGAGGAAACTTAAAGAATATAATTAGCAGAGCACCTTCCTTTATCCTGTTTTTGGTAAGGCTAAGGATGATTTGTATGTTTTCTCCTGGTATTAATTGTAAGGAGAGAGGTGGACAATTGAGATAGTGACTGTCGGATTCTTTGCAAGTTATAGTGTTGCTGAAGCAGCTAAACAACAAAATAGCTGGTGTCATTAAATGCCCCTGACTTTAATAGATTTGCCTTTGAGTTAGAACTTTGGTTGGAATGCAAAAAACAATTGGTTGTGAAGTTAAAGCTGTCTGCTTCTCAGCGTGCTGGCCAGTCTACGCTCTTATTGACCTTTGAGACTGGTTCCAGTATGGGTTCTGGGATGAAGAGATGTTGATAGAATGGCTCAATGTATTTCTGATCAGCCATTGGCTCCAAGATAGTCGGACTGGCAGATCATTTGTGCACTGTGGCCTCCTTACAAAGATGTGGCAAGTTGTCGTGGAAAGGTCTGTAATAAAGAGACTTTTAAAAATGCGGTTGTCTTTCTGATTTTCATTACAGCTGTTTGTATTCATGCAGGGCCAAAGCATTCAGAGCACTAAAGGGCAAATAATAAAGTTGCACTCTAACTTTTGTAGATAGAACCGACTTTCATCCCCTTCCAGGCAGGGACAAAACAAAGTGAAAGCAGTTATAACAGAGATCCTTTTAATTTTGTCTGCCTAACCATAACGAGCTCTCATAACAGGTCTTATCTGTCTAATTTACGTGTGTGAGAGCAAAGAGATAAGGCTTTCTCATAGAGAGGAGGATGCTTTTGAGTTTAAGGGTCTCTGCACACTGAAGGTCAAACTGACCTGCGAGCTGACTTGCACACAGAACAGGAGATGAGACACGGATCACACTTCAACATTGTATGTGTAGTTAATATATAAGAAGTAAACGTAATATATAAGCCCTAAATATGGACAGTCACCACACAAACACGTACCGTGTACGTGTGGTATGTGGTTGGTATTGTTCCTGAAGCATTGGGGGTGTTACCGTTTCATCCTCTTCACAACTTCCATTCATTCCACTAATTTACCCTGGTGAATGTTAAATTAAGAGCTGCATTATGTTCTGTGTTGCTATTTGGCATATGGCTTTGTCATACCTTTTAGCTTATTTGAATCCGTAGATGCCCTGATAGCAATGATATATCTGCCCAACCTTCTTAGCGAGCAAACTACTTAAATTTTAGTTTCTCAGTTATGGTGTGCATTTGATTAGAACATGCTGAAAACTCGAGACTAACTTTTGATTGTGTGTTTATACATACAATCCAGTAGTATCAGTAGGGGAGTATCAGCACTAAGAATTAGTTTTAACAGTTATCCCAGCTACTACTGCCATTTACTTAGATTTGTGTCTAACAAATTTAAATGAAGTTAGCCCAACGGGTAGTTTGGGGAATTTTTTTTCCTGACGACATCCATAAGAAGCAAAGGATTATTTTCATCAAAAACCCAGTGATTTACTGTAAATGCACACTTAAAATGATGCTGTAAAATACTGTAAATGTAACTTTTTCTCCACTTTTCTCTGTTAATCTGTCACAAACCTGAAACACTGTACCTAAGTACAAATTCAGGGTGCTTTATAATGCAACTCCACAATATCAGAGGCAAATATGGCACTTTTTACTCCACTACATTTGTCTGACAGCTTACATTTTCACATTCCAGTTTTTCATACTGGTGATTCTGGTATCTCTTTTACAGATACATGGTTTTCACATGACAGCGATGCCACAAACATATGATGACCTAGAATATGATGCATTGCTGTAGACTGAGCTACCCAATAGTATTTATCAGTTTTAAGGGCACCACTTTGTTATACTTCTCCACTGGAAGGGCACACTAGAGGGAACTTCACCTCTTTTTATTGCACATTTGGCCACCACAGAGGTGCACTTTATCATTACGTCTTATCTAACATGATGGATTGATAATGACAGGATTTTTTGAACATGGAGGCCATCAGTGGATGTAGATATGCAAACCTTGGAAGCGTACAAGAGAATATGTTTTTTAAAATGTGTTTGGAGTGTGTGCAAATGGGCAGAAGTGCGTATGTGTAACTCTGCGGTTCTTTACTTTGTTGCAGGTAAAGGGGCCATGGCAGAGGTATCGACTATTGTCAGTGTTGTTAAACAGTATCTTCAGGAACCAGATGAGTGCACATCACATCATATCGTAGACACCTCTGACACCAGAGACAAATAGAAAATAAACAGATGACTTGTCTTGAGTCCAAACCCTCAAGGCCCTTCACAGTCAAGATAAACACAGCTGCTTTCACCTGTTTTGTTTTAGAAGTCTTCTTGTTGGGATTGCATGGGTGTGAACACACCGTGAGTGAATGGCATCTCCCCGACTCCTCTGTTAGTTTTGTTGCACCTGTTAGGGCAGGGCAACCTGCACCTTTACCCTTCTTTTAGTACATGGACTTTGGTGGCCTCATGCATTTCCAAAGATAGCTCCACATGATAAAGTATGCAAGGTATTAATGTGTTTCATCGAAGTGCTTTATAAAGTAAGTTAACATAGCAAATGAATTGAAATATTCTATCTGCTTAAACAAAGGTGGAGGTTATTCCTGGGCTGTTAGCACTGACACACTTGCAAATTGCTGTTTTGTGGTTTACTACAGAATTGGACAAATACTGTTTACATCAAAGGTAAATGTGACTGGATTATAAACAGTTTGTAAATTAAAGTTTAGACCATGTTTGTGAATGTTTAATTGTCTTGATTTTCATTTTTCTTAATAGCAAAATGCCATGCAAATTATGAGACTAGGTTTTATCAGCAATAGTTGCACAGTTTTGGGAATTTCAAACACTCTGTTGTTTGTAGAGAAAACAAATACTCACTGTGCTTAAAGCAACAAAGGTGTTCTTCAGCAAACCGGTCATTACGCTATAAAAAGTCATCAACAACGTTCTTCCTGTTTGAGTCTGAAGAAGCTGTCATGGTTCCTGGAGGGGTTAATTATGTGATACAAAGCAGTGGAAACTCTTTTCCAAGAAGGTACTGTGACAGACTGGCCTTACTGCAGGACACATAACATAAACCTGTCAGCTGAAGTATGGATGCCCCAGACTCAGTAGTGTCTTATTTTAGTACATATGTACATATCACTGCAAAAATTGAGCCATCAAAAACAAGAAAAAACAGGGGAAATGATGCTTTAAAAAAGCTACATTATCTGCTAACAGAGCAGAAACTTGAAGATTTTTAAAACAAGTAAAAATATCTAGTCCCTTTAAAAGTAGTGCAGCCAGACTAAAAACAAGTCCGTTTGTCTGGATAAAAACAAATTCTGACTTCAATAAAGTGGTTTTGTGCTTGTCAGTGTCGATCAAAGTATAATTTTGGAACTTCTAGTTTCAAGCATTAAGTTACTTAAAACCAGTAATAAATCAAATTAAGAAGTTATAAGTTCTTATTAAGATACTTAAGGACATAAAAGCAT
Organism: Chelmon rostratus; assembly: GCF_017976325.1. Classification (NCBI taxonomy): domain Eukaryota; kingdom Metazoa; phylum Chordata; class Actinopteri; order Chaetodontiformes; family Chaetodontidae; genus Chelmon; species Chelmon rostratus. Next base: position 17,472,750 of record NC_055663.1, on the reverse strand, counting down.
GAAATGCTCTACCATAAAGACTGTCTGGAAAGAAGATCTATCTCATCAGACAAAGCATATTATTACCATAACTAAAGATATTTTATCTTACTTAGTTTAATATTTAGGAAAAATGTACTTCTAATATTATAGCTTAAATGGGTTAAAAAATATACTGAGGAGATGTGGATGTATTTTACAAAGAGCTTTTTGCTGTGACTCTTCTGTGAAGGTCAAAAGTGATGAAACCCATGGTCCACGTGGTGTTCGACATGTTTATCTTTGTGAAAACCCTCTGTCTCCTAACAAAGTGAAATGTACCAGCCTGGGTTGTGTCGAGAGGAGACTGGTGAGAGAATGTAAAACCAGACAATGGTTTGTTTATATTAGTGAGTGGAAACAGACTGTAACAACTGTATGACTTACTTAATTAAACTGAGAGGAACTGAACCATGTAGGTAGCAATCATGCAGGTATGTCCCCTCTGCAGTATTATCGTGTTGGACGAGAAGTACTACGCAGCTATTCGGGCAACCTGCTTGATAAGAAGCCAGGATATAAATACTCATACATGTCATCCAGAGACAAGAAACACTTGAAACACTTTAGGTGCAAAACAGGTTCACATTTACAAACACAATGTAAAGCAGCACAGTTTGTATAAAGTTGATTATTAAAATTCTACCTTCTTACAGTTAAACACCTTTTATTGTTTTAGAACACTCTTGAAAAAACAGAAGCCTTCCTGATGGCACGCATCACTGGTGAATCATTAATTGTATTTCTTGCCATCAAACTGTAAACATGCACTTATTTCCAAAGCAATGAAATTTCTCTTCCCTGAGGGAGCTAGCTCTTCTTTTACAACCAACATGTAGACATTTATGCTGCTTATGTTTGCTTTTTTTTCTACGCTCTCCAGATAATTATGTTTTATCTCAGTTTATCTCTGTTCCCAACACATCCAAGGGAGTCGGGAATATTTGGTTTGCAAATTAGTCAGGGGCATTAATACTGTTGAGCTGTCGAGGTTGCAGCACATGGAGCCATGTGAATGGCTCTCCAAATAAAATGCATCCTTCCCTGAGCCATAACCTGTCCTGCTGCTATTGGCTGCTGTGTGATTCTGTTAATGATGCCAGAGGAACATTACATCAGCCACTGGCGAGGGGAGTGTCACTGAGGCCTTGGCAGCTCTGTGGAGGAGTGTGCAGCAGGTGTGCCTAAAGGAAGTTACACCATGTTCTAACTATGGATCATCAAAACTTGAGATTGGCAGTAGTCAGATGCGAAGTGAAACAATCAGCGTTAAGCTTTCAAGACGAAACATGCTTGTCTGTACTGCCACTGTTATCCAAAGATGTTTACTTTCAGAAGTTACTCCACAGTCTCCCGAAAATATTATTGCACTCTCACCGCTATCAAACCTCTGTGTTTTGTGATGTGCAAAAACATGCAGGCCAAAAATGTGAAACCCACAAATTCTCATAGAGATACTGTTGAAAATGAAGGCTATTGTAAGTTAACATAAAAAAATTATAAAGCACCAACAAAAACAGACCAATCCAACACCAAACCACACTCAGTCACCATACTGCTGACTGACACTCATGACAAAAATGTAAAGTAATTAAAATAATTACCATAATTACTTATCTGGAACTAATTATTATTATCACGATTGAAATCTCAAATCCCAGGAATTGTTCAACTTTTTTAACTACTCACAAGTGAAACAAGCCCACAACCACTATATAAGAACAACACATCTTAGTGACAAAATAGTTAATAAAATGTATAACATGCAGCAAAGAACAGTAGCTAATTAAGGGAGGGGGATACAAAAAAGACTTCAGACTGTCCGCTATCCACATTGCATAATACATACTTTTCATAGGGTGTATAACCTTCAGGGCATTCAATCCTTCGCAACTGGACTTTGTCAGTTTGTCTTGGAAGATGTTTAGCCTCTCATCCGAGCAGGCTTCATCAGTTCATGCACACCAGACTAGATAGGACAGCTCTAGTCTAATGAAATGGTGTTAGGTTCAAGTATTTATCCTCTGAGTGAGGCCAACCCCCAAAACCAAGGATGGTATCACTCTATTGTGAGGCAAACATTCCCCCATTAAGGCGGGGGTAGGGTGCAACCCTTGGGTGTCAACGACAGTCGTCTGCCTCGTTAGTGTCCCATTCTTGTTATTGGGAGGCTCCTTGAGCCATGTGTGAGTGGCTTTGTTGTTTTATTTTCAGAGGCTAAATCTTTGAATCTCTTTGGTAGAGATGAAAGGACAGCATTGTATGTGGAAGATAGGTGGTGTCTCAGACCCCCCCTCTGTTCAGAGATGGTTTTTCAACCTTGACATAGATGGCTTCTCTTACTCTTCTTTCAAACCATCTGTCTTCTCTGTCCAGAATATGCACATTTTTATCCTCAAAGGAGTGTGCTTCCTCCTTGAGGTGCAGGAAAATAGCTGAATCTAGACCTGAAGAGTTAGCCCTTCTGTGTTGTGCCATGTGTCTGCTCAGTGGCTGTTTGGTTTCCCCAATAAACAAGTCTGTGCATTCCTCACTGCACTGGACTGCATACACCAGATTGTTCTGAGTGTGAGGTGTCTGGTCTTTGGGGTGCACCAGCCTTTGTCTGAGAGTGTTCCCCGGTTTGAAATGTACCAGGATGTTGTGTTTATTAAAGATTCGCCTGAGTTTCTCCGATACACCAGACACATTTGGAATGACGCCGTCTGTCTCTCTTTTCGTCCTCTGTCACCCTGTTCTTTCTGGAAGCAGCTGAACCTTTTACAAAAGACCAGCTGGGATAACCACAGGTTTTGAGGGCATCTGATAACACCTACTTTGTGTTCCAGTGGGAGATGTGAGTCAAAAAGGAGGTACTGGTCTGTGTGAGTAGGTTTTCTGTAAACCCCAATATGGAGGCGCCTGTTCTCTCCAATGTGGACATCACAGTTAAAAAAAGGCAAACTTATGTCCTTGACATCCTCTCGAGTGAATTTGATGTTCTTGTCCACTGAGTTAATGTGCTCGGTGAAGGCTTGCAATTCTTGGCTTTGGATTTTTACCCATATATCATCCACATATCTGTACCAATGACTTGGTGTTGTTCCTTTGAAAGAGTTCAGAGCCGTTCTTTCCATGTTCTCCATGTACAGATTAGCCACAATGGGGGATACTGGTGAGCCCATGCACACCCATGCGACCAGTACCTCCTTTTTGACTCACATCACCCACTGGAACACAAACTAGGTGTTATCAGAACTCTCCAACACAGAGCTGATAATGTTCCAACCAGCCAACAGGCCAGAGACAAGGAACACAAACACCTGAGGGATGCCCTCAAAACCTGTGGTTACCCCAGCTGGTCTTTTGTGAAAAGTTCAGCCGCTTCCAGAAAGAACAGGGTGACAGAGGACGAAAAGAGAGACATCACAAGAAAAGAGAGATTTCACAAATGAAATCTCAAATCCAAGGAATTGTTCAACGTTTTTAACTACTCACTGAGAACAAGTCAAACAAGCCCACAACCACTATATAAGAACAACACATCTTAGTGACAAAAAGTTAATCAAATATACAATATGCAGCAAAAAACAGTAGCTAATTAAGGGAGGGGGTTACAAAAAAGACTTAAGACTGTCCGCCTTCCACATCGTACAATATATACTTTTCATAGGGTGCAATCTGTACTGTATAGACATGGGGCAACAAATGTACAATATGTGTCCAATACACCAGTATGATATGTTGCCCTCTGTGTCAATATGTGCACATGGGTCTTGTGTGTCTGTTGCAACTGCAGTCTCTAGGCTCAGCATGTAGCTTCTGTCCTCTGGGACTGTTCAACAGGGTTTCATCAGAAACTACATCCTGAGAGATGACTCACTCTGGCCCCTGTGTCACCACAGCTCACCTTACTGACGTTTAAAAGTCGTAAACACCTTGTGGATTCACTCAGGAGCGTGTGGCATATTGTACTTCATGTATTTAGTTCATTATGTACATACTTCACTGTGTCTTACAATCAAAAGCAAGTTTTTGCCATTAAAAACGATTGATGGTAAACTACCTCATGAAAGTCCTGTGAAAGGATGATATTTCAGTGTAACTGCTGCCAGGTTCAGTCTAAGATCCACGTGGAACAAAAACAATGAGCTGGCAAATAATTTTACTTTTAATTTGTGCAGGTGCTCCTTCCTCAATTATCATACACCAAGGCTATGAGGCGTATGATCAGGTCAATCAAATATATGTCAGATTGGGCATGATCAGGGGTAAAATGATGTTTGGAATGTAGACCACTCTTAGTTGTGGTATGTGAGGCCATGCAGGGCCACGCAGGGTCAGATCAGGACATGATAAAGCAGAAGGGGTACTGTCTGAAGGGCTATCAGGACGTGAATCTCCTGTAGAGGTAGATACAGATTGTCGCAAAGGAGAACATTCCTCAGTGGGACAATGCCCAGAGCATGATCTGGTCTTTGAGATAAGAAAGAGTTAGACAAAACGGCATGCTCTATATTGTGTTGTCAGTATGTTAAGGGCAGAGTTTTCTGATCTGACCCTGTAGCTCTCTCGGATGGCCGGCATCTGATCTGATACTGCTTGTTAATAAAGGTCTCTTTAACTCAAGCTTGTATCAGCAGAGCTCTTCCTTCACCATCATCACACCACTGCTCAGCAGGACCTGGCTGATAAACATCAGCTATTAATCTGTTTGCATGTGTTACCATAAGATTGTAACTCTCTTCTATTCTACATATGAACCCTGTGACCAGTAAAATGGAAGGGATGTTGATAACCCTGAGGAAAGACAAGCTCATCTGCTAAATGTTTGCTGTGGATTATTACATGACTATGGTGTCGCACAGGAAAAAAATACAGTACTGCAAAGTATCCTGCCAGTAACCATTTGGCAAAGCGTCAGAAAACACCAGGCAGTAGGTCTCTGTTTACAAAAAAGAAAATCAGATAGTCTCTTCATTCTGTATAATCATTTACTGACTTTGCTTTCAGCAACAGGTCCACTGGGAGGACTGGAAGGTTTTTGAGACTTTCTGATCCTTTTCCAACAACCCTTTGTCCCTGGCTACAGCTCTCTATCTTACCCGCAAAGCCTATATAAGTCTATTCGCCTTGCCAATGTAAAAGCAGGTTACAATATGCATGCATATGTATGTACGGTATATGTGTATGTGCTTAATGCATCATTTTCCCCCTGTAAATTTGTTGCTGTGCCCATATGGCGCACTGTAAGCCCCTTGATGCTTTATGTTGGTTAGCCTTAAGCTGTAATGCCATGGTAACTGGAAGTGGGGGAGATGTGAAAGCGCCCTGTGGGGAAAAGTCCCCGCCTTCTCTCCTCAGTCAAACCCCCTGACGGGTGTCTCTTTACCTGCGAGGCCACACAGGGACTGATGGAAGCCACCAACTTGTCTAGACCAAACTGTGAAAGTCCCATGGGACACACAAATTAGACTCTGGCTTGCATGATGCAAGTGCAGCAAGAAATGAACTCATCCAGAGGGCAAAACGAGCAAGTGGAAGAATTTATGTTTACAATGATGTCGGATTGCCTGTATCTCACCATAATCATCTTTTTTAAAGCACCAGGCATGATGGTAAAATCACACATTACTATTACTTTACAACTACTATTAGAAAAGAGGGAAAACACAGTGTGGCTGAGGTAATGACTGACCTGATTTTAACTTTGGTCGACTAAAGTCAACCATTAACTACATTAAGATCAGGTCAAAACGGGGTGATTCTAGAGCCTTCCGTACAACTGTGCTTTGTCTTTACAAGCTATAAGTTATATTGTGCTTCTATTCATTTTTATTAAATGAAGCACCTCGTCCTTAGCTCTTTTGCTCTGTGGTTTATTAGAGGTTTTACTTCTCTGAGGAGGCTGCATGCACCCACGACAGTCTGGATATGACCCGCAAGGGACTTTTGGCAGCCCTCACCATGGTTTTTTTCAGAGGAAACATTTGAATATTATGCTACCGCTACCTTATACTGTTGGTATAAGACGACTCTGTGGTGTATAAATTGTCTGATTCACTCGGTTGTACAAGTGCAGAGGGATAACTTATTTAGGTCAGGGCTCCCTAGACTGTTTTTTTAAAAATAGATAATAATAAGAAACAAATTAAAACAAAAACCTGATATATTAAACTCCATGGAGCGAAATAATAACTATGACAGGTTCTTTTGTTTTTGGTGACCCCCTGCAGTATTCTGAAGGGGAGTGACAAGTTAGGGCAAAGAAATGGATGTTTATCAGCCAGGTCCTGCTGAGCAGTGATGTGATGATGGACTCCGCTGATACAAGCTTGTGTTGACCAGAACTTTATTAACAAGCAGCATCAGATCAGATGCAGGCCATCCGAGAGAGCTTCAGGGTCAGACACAATATACAGCACGTTTTGTCTTACTCCATTATATCTTTCCTAACTCACAAACAAGATGATATTCTGCGAATTGTCTTACTGAGGAATGCTTTCCTCTGCTGTTACCAATTATACCTGTCAACATATATCCACCTCTATAGGCGATTTACATCCGAATAAGCCCCTATGTGCACATGACCACATCTGGTTTCCCTCTTGCTGATCTGCCCTGCGTGACCTCACATACCACAGCTGAGAGTGGCCTACATTTTAAAACATCAGGTTACCCCTTGTCATGCTTAATCTGACACACGTTTGACATTTGATTCACCTGATCATACACCTCAAAATCAAGCAACACACACACACACACGCACGCAGACACTCACACACACTTGTGTCATCCGTCAACGCATGAATAAAAACACGACTAAGTTCACTGTAGGTGGCACCAGTTGCCAGCTGGCAGCCGCTCATTAGGACACAGCCAATAAAAGTGACACAGCGGTCAGCGGGAAAACGCACATGCGGAGAGAACAAGCGGCGGATAGACGGAGGGTGTGACTCCGCCTATTGATCAAAGACCATCCTCCTCCCTTTTGTCTTTTCTGCAGTTAGTTAACTTCTCCAACAGCCGCGTGGAAGTCAGCCGAGCCGCTCCAGCCCTTCATTTCATGCGGTGGGATTTTGGCGCATCCGGGCCAACAAGCAGAGAAGACACGCTTCTGCCCCGTTTCTCTTTCTTAGAAACTGCGTTTCATGGAGTCTTCGTGGAAATTATTTACTGTCACCGCAGCGGCGAGGTAAGGAAACATTTTTACTGCTCAGCCCTCCAAATGTCCAGATTAACGGCAGATTCGGATACAGATTGCGAGGCAAACACACGGGTGGATCCTTACGAAAGCGTGACAGATTACGAAACTCTTTCACGTAACCAAATCAACTCACCTAAAGTGTACTGTGAGTTTTTTTTTTTTTTTTTCATTTCAGCCCACAGTGTGGTTTTACTTTTACCGTGGTTTATGTCGCTTTCGCAGCCTGTATGGAAATGTCTTGCACTCTGATCGAGCTCTGGCGCGTCCACGATTTACATCATATTTGCGTCCTATTATTTTCAGCAGGCTGTTGATGCGAGCAGGACAAAAAAGCTCATGTGTGCGCATGTAAGCCCTGATAAGCAAATTGAAGCTCCCCTGGCTACAGCTTAGCCTGCCTGTCAAAACAAACCCCAGAGACACCTTTCTCGCAGATTTGAAGTTCCGTTTTCGTGTGTGTGTGTGTGTGTGTGTGTGTGTGTGTACCTGAGTTGTTTTTATTGGTTCCTTTGAGCGATCTTCCGGAAACATAACTGCTCTTTTGCTTTGCGCCCCCCCTCCATGTCAAGTGAACTTCTCTTGACCCGACAGACTCATTAGATGTCAGATAGCATAAAAGATTCACAACCTTTAGACGGACTGGGCAGAGGCGAGTTTCTTGCCCACGTGGTTCGAGGCTCAGCCTGTCAGTTTGGACGGTTTTCTTTCGGAAGTCGCTCTCCATCACCCGTGCCCCACAGACCCGCGAGTGCGTCTTTCAGTCCGCTGAAAGCAGCTCTGCAGTTTCCTCTGTGCGCACAAACCACACGGGTCCTCGCCGCACGCAGACGCCTTCTTCGCTGTGACTCTACTGAAAGGTGTCAACAGGATGCGCAGATAACATCTGCTCGGGTCTGCGCGCCGTATGCGCCCGGATCCGATCCGAACGTGGCCCGCGTGTGGTTACAGTGAAGCCTCCACTTTCACCTCCGCCTGCAGATGCATCACAAATGATGTCGTTTCATTTCATTCACTTCCAGATGTGTAAGATGCGCGCGCTCGTTTGATCTGATACTCATGTTCCAACATTTATTGGCCGATGTTAAGCTCTAAATTTGGCTGCCAGGGATGTTTGTGCGCTGCGATCTGTTATTTTTGGAGAGAGAAGTGAAAGAAGTGGGGAAAGGTTTCAGTTCAAAGTGGAAAAAAAAACAAAACAAAAAACAAATAAAGAAACCACCTGATAGCGGCCTTGTCGGCTCGCGCAGATGCGTGTGTGGCAGGGTCATGACTTCATCACGTGACGAGGTCATCAGTCTTTCTCCTCCTGTGCCAGCCTGACAGCGGCAGGCGGGTCGCGCTGTGCACAATCGCTGCTGCCTTCAAGTTCCCGTTGGAAAAGCCAGGAGCAGGAGTGGAGCTGGCATGGGTATTACGATCAGGGCTAAACGCGTTTGAGAGATCCTGAGTCTCACTGATGAGCTGCCAGAAGAGTTGCATGGACATTGTAAATGTTTGTGAATGTATAAAATTACATCTGAAATAATCTGTTGATCAATAGAAAATGAATCTGCAACTGTTTTGTTAAATGATGGATAATTTAGATAATTTTTTGAGCTGCAATACCAAACATTCATTGGTTCCAGCTCTCAATCAAAATTTTGACGGGCGTTGTTCACTGTTCTCTGACATTTATAAAAACAGCCATGTTTGACGCAATGTTAATGTCAAGTACATATTATTTATCGTGCATATTCCCGTAGTTCTTGATACACTTGACATATTGTGTCCATGTTATGAGAAAAAGAGCAGTGGATGGTGTATTTGTAGATTGAAGGCACTGAGTTTGACATGTGCTCCCTCTTCTACAAGTGCTTTAATAGACTATCATGATGCCAGTAAACGCTGTCACAAGTAACAAACCTGTTTATTGACCATAAGCTCTCAGAGCCGGGGAGGAAACTTCAGGCATTTCAGTAACATTTGAGCATTCGCTGGTTCCAGATGCTCAAAGGCGAGGATTTACAGATGCCTTTGTCATATTTTGGCCTTTGACAAAGTAATGAATTGCCAATAGTAAGCAGATTAATTGAAAAGGAAAAAATAAGTCACTCGCAGCCCAACATTAGAGAAGTGAATGAAAAAGGAACTGTGGTGTGACTGAGGGTTTGTGGCAATAAAATGCAGAATAGGAACATATGGTGTCGGCTCTCAGGCCATGAACACAGGATGAAAAGGGCATGGCAGATCAGATGACACATTCTGCTTTGATAAAAGTCAGGCTGAGGCTCTTTGATGGAACCCTGGTGACACCTTCTGACACCTGAAATGAGCCGTCGTAAGACCAATACACATTGAATATGACTCAAATGCAGCTTTCCAGTAGCTCAGGTCCGGTGTGATTCTCATATTTGCAGACATGCCCTTGAAGTCAAACTGCTTTCAATCACACATTTGTATTCTATCACCACCATAACCGATAGTGCTGAAGGCTGCACCATGAGAGCTGCTTTGTTTGCTGCAACATGAGACAGCTATCACATTGTCCGTCTGGAGGAAATTCTTCTTCTTTCTCATTCCCAGTCTTTGTCATTCACTAATATCCCTTGCGTAAGTGTTAAGGGATGACTCATCCTCACAAAGATTGTAAAGTCTTTGGCACTTGCTGCATTTCGCTTCTACCGATGTGCATCTGCTGCTGAGCCTGTATGTGACATGTGATGAACCACAAGATCGTCAGGTTGAGGAGATGCCTCAAGCCAGCTGTTCTCTAACATTGACCCCATTATAGTCAAAATGTTTTATTTTTCTGTATCCTGCTGTCCAATTTGATCTGAGGTGGGAGTTTAAGATAATTAAAAACATGGATCCCTTGAACTAAACTTGTATAGGTACTAAATAATGAATGCCAGTGTCTAATTGTTTTTATTTTCTCAGGGCTGGAGCCAAACCATTGCGGCATCACAACAAAGTTACTACATGATGAGCAGCCAGTCGATGCAGACCCTCATTGGCCCTGTGTTTCGACGCAAGATGCCATTACTGGACGGGACCATAGCATCCACAGGAATGTCAAAATCACAAAACATGTCTGACTTCCTGGGTAAGCAGATGCTGCAGTACAGCGGGGCCTACTTTACTTATGACCCCAGAGGAAAAGACGGAGCACGCTTCACTCCTCCTTGGAGCAACTCAAAGGCCTCTCTGCTGGATGGCAGAAGTCCTGTGAGTCACCTCTCTGGCATGGAGGGACAAAACCACGTTATTTACAGGCAAGAGAGCAGTTCTTTAGAGGAAGGCCATTCTCATTCTTCCTCTCTGCCTCACACCCCAGTAAAACAGGGCTTCACATTATACACTAAAAGTCCTGGGGTCAGCAGTCCTGCAGCTGCTACATCCGTGACTGTCAGAAAACAAAAAACCAGAGGCGACAATTCATCTTCCCCATCTGAACACTCAGTTTACTTAGCCATTCCTAAGCCAGTTTACGGACATAACCCCTGTTGTAATGAACTGGGCTGTGTGATAGGACAACGATACGGTGTGGAACACGGCTCTCCGAGGATACCAAACCCTGTGTACAAGCATGATTGGATGCAAACTGACTCTGACTACACTGAAAGACTGCCCCTCCAGAGGAAAGCACAAGACGCACTGCTGCAACAGAGAGGTTTACAGTTTGAGCCCAGTGCAGAACCACTGAAGAGGATACCTGTGGAGACATACAGCCCAGGTAGAGCAAGGGCTTTGCCTGCTATGATTGAGCCAAACTACAGCAGTTACCCCTGCACCCTGACTCACACAATGTTTGGTTCTTTAAGTGAGCAGAGCCAGCGTTTACAGACTTCCCCCAGAGGCTACCCAGGCTTATACCCCTCCCACCCTTCATATGAGCACGTGACCTCAGAGGTTTATCAGGAACATTCTCCCATGTCCAAATATGGCCAGCTAGCACAGCACCCGATGTTTTACTACCCCCAGGAAAATGTGGAGGTACAAAACAGGACACAGTGTAATGATATTGGTAGTAAACAGAGAGAAGACGTTATTCTCAAACACACGGTCTCAAACCCTCGGCAGCATTACATCGTGCCTCAGTCACTTCATGGTGAAATTCCTTTGCCGAGCACTGAAACGTTGCCAAATCATTCCTTAGTGCGGGGATTTGACTACCCATGTTATGCAGTTCCTAGGTTCAATTTAAATGCAAGCCAAATCAGAGCCCCCCTAAAAAGGCAACATGCATCACCTAACTTGCACTCTAATCGCATTAACATTTCCCCGTCCAGCCAATACATGGATCACCCCATGGCCTCTGCAGCCAACCTACACCAATCCAATGCCAGACTGCATGTCGACCAATCACACACCAATTCACCATTTCTTCATTTGGACCAAACCAGTCCTACCAGGCGTACAAGCCAACCTGGCATCTCTCCATCTAGCACACAGATGAACAGATTTTTTCCCCCACTCACCAGCTTGCACATAGACCGACCTGTTCTTCCACCAACTGGCTTGAACATGGATAGACTCTTGGACTACTCCTCCAATGAAACCCAAGTTCGGTGCCCGAAACAGCCGAAAGGCCTTCCTGTCTCCCCAGCAGCATGGCGGCCCCGGTCACCCGACCGAGTTCACACAGCTGTACCTAACACTGCAAATGTCCGAAAAATTATTTGTTCCCCTGCTGTTGCACCAGGAAATAAACACAATAGCCCTGTGTCCAATTCAGGCAACAGTGTTCTTAAAGGGAGCCTGAAGAGAAGTATTTCTCACTCATCCTCACCCATCAAAATAAAAGAAGAAGACAGGGATTTATGTGAAATGGAACTCATTAAGAAACGACAAAAGGTGCAAATGGAGAATGTACAAGTAGGAAATAAAACTGACTCTCCTCCCATGCCAGTTATTGACAACGTCTTCAGTCTGGCACCTTACCAAGCATACCTGCAGGCCTCTGGAGTGTTATTTCCAGGCAGAGTACCTCAGAGACCCATCCAGTCATCTGAGCACCATGAAGTCAAAGCCAAGCCAGACATCAAAGAGAAAAGGCAAGATCAAGATAGACAACTGCCCATTGTCTGCCTAGTTTCCAAGGAAAGCTCTGCAAATACTCCAACAGAGAAGCCTGTTGTAGAAATCTTTGAACCCAAAAATATTAAAGTGGAAAAAGAAGACCCACCAGACATCGATAACTCTGTAGAGACCCCTGTTAGCCACCAGGACTGCAGCAAAGTAGCAATCAAAAAAGAGCCTGAAGAGAGTGCCTCATCCAACAGTGGGTACATGTTGGTGATAAAGAAATTTGAACCTGATGAACTTGAAAGTAAACCGTCATTAGCAGGTGAAAATGAGCCTTCAGATGAGACCAAACCTGGTGAAGCGACTGCACAGATGAGCTCATCTCCTCAGGGTGATGCATGCACACTGCACGAACAGGCAGTCGACGTTCAACCCAGATCCACTAGTCCAGCTCAGCCGCCCGAGCACAAACTAAATTTCAAAAACATTCCTCCCCAGTGTCTGAAACTTTCCACCTACAAAATCATTCTCCATGACACAAAGCTTTCTAGTCCTGTTCCACCCCAAGAGAAGCCACCAGTACCACTGATGACTGAAGTCCTACCAAAGGTAGAGCTCCAAATGCCAGTTCGCAAGCACTTCTTTGAGTTGCACCAGTCCCTCCACAAGTTAGTATCCAAGTCTGTGTTGGCCTCTTCAGAGCAGGAGCTCAGAGCCTGGCTGACTCAGTTGGACCTTACTGAACCGGCCTCTCCTTCAACCAAAGTCCAGAAGGTGTCCTGTCTGCTGGGGGTAAAAGCCAGAGAGTTGTGTCTCAATGATGAGGTAAAGTCAGCACTCCATAAGCTGCTCGAGAGGCTGAGAGAGTACACTGCCCAGGAGCGTTGTCCTTTTCCACACGTCATGCGGACAGGGGCAGCGTTCCTGCCCATGCTGGTGGTGAAGGAGCTGCTGTTTCCGACGGTCCAGGGCGGCTTCATCGACCAGGTCCTGCAGGAGCACAAGGTGGAGCTGCGGCCCACCACGCTGTCCGAAGAAAAAATCCTCATCCAGCTACATAAACGAGCGTGTTCCTCCAGGCTCCGGAGGCTGATGTCCCTCAAACACCTGCCCGACATCTACGCTGACGTGGTCAACCTTCTGTATTACACCTGTGTCTGCAAACACCTAGGTAAATGCACGTTCACCTCAGAGCTACTGAGGAAATTTGATATATACAAATCAAGTACAGTAAATGTTTTTTAGTAAAGAAAGGAAGGAAATGTGTATTGCAGTAATGTTGGTTACTAACATCTTATTTTAGTCCTTTAAAGCATTTCCGTCTGCTTTTTAAATGAGTGATGCTCTGGGATGGTATTATGGTATTTTGTCCCTTTTGGTATCACCAAACCAGACAAATTAGAGGTGCTGCAGAGAGCAGGGGGGAAACGCTGGACACAGCTGCTGATTTGACCAAATGCTGACGTGAACAAAAGTTCATGAAGGAGACAGAAAGTGAATGAATAATGGACATTTATATTAGGGTTCTGCATACATAACTGGATGCCTTTTTAAAAATATTTCACTGGGGATTGTTTCCAATAACAGCGGCAGTTCTTCAGCACAAAGACTGCAATTGCTGTTGTCAGTGAGCAGAGTTTATTGGTCAGACAACTATAAAGAATTCAACTTTTCACCTCAGTCATGAGTGAAAAGTATGAGCCAGCTTGTAAAAAGCAATGTTGTGTCATTTGTTCTTACTGTAATCAATGATAGATCAGGCAACTCACTGAAACATTTTTCAACTGTCAAACAAATCCATTTATTTTTTACAGAATCAACCTCACCTGATGTCCAAAAGAGAGTCCAGGTATATTTATTTTTCATGTTGTACCTCAATCTCACTACTCTTTGCTTTTTCTGGTTAAAATCAGGAAACTTCTACTAACTTTCAGTGACTAATCACAAGAAGTTGCATGATTGCACTATACTTATGCACTTATTATGGGTGGGTGCTGAGCTGGGCTATTTGTGGAAAAATGAAACTCTCCTTCATGATTCTGTTTGATAGCATTAGAGGACCTTAAGGGTTGTGAGGCAGGCCGATGTATCACATTGCCAGAGGAAGGAAGTGACGACCTGCTGCACACGGGGGGATTAACTGTGGCACAGTTTGAGCCCTTCGAGTTGGAGAGGAGTTCATGCTTTCAGAAGAAGGTCTAAATGTTTGGTGTTGTTAACACTTTGTTGTTTATGTGGGTTTAAAGAATGAGGCTGGCGATATCTCACATTTTTGTTGTCAACAAATCGAATGAAAATACCAAAACCAACAATGTGTCTCTCAATACTTTCCAACGTCCCCAGGCTGCTCCTGTGCGGTGTACGTGGGGTGCCCATGTTTGCCAGAATGAAGCTGCATGTCACCCAGCGCACTGGTGTTGCTCGTTTGTGTGTTTTAAATAGTTTCAATGATGGAGGTCTGTGGCAGAGAGCACGGCTGGCGATACTCGTCATAAGGATCACTTCGCTGTTGGTTTTGGTCTGTTTCATGAGATTTCTTGACAATAACAAAAATGTAAAATATCACCAGACTTGTCCTTTAAATCAGCATCTTACTTTGTGTCCTTCCTCAATTATTTTATTTGGCACATGAATTTACTAACTGAATTGGGCTTAATTGAATTTCTGTTCACTGCGGACATCATTAACAGTTCACATGGTTTGAGAGCACTTGACTTCCGTATCTGAACATTTCCCTTGTCTCACTCACTCTTGCCCAACTGCTGTTTCATCCCTGACTGATAGCCTGATCCCCTGCGGCAGCTGACTTTTTTCCCAGCCTCCGTGTTTACTCCCACAGCCTTCTATTCTTTCTCTGCTGAATGGGTGTTTCATGGTGAAGGATCATGCTGTCCGATCACCATGTCTGCTGATATTAATAGAATAGTTTCTCATCGTTCCTTTTTTCCCTAATAAGCACAGAGGGAGCACTGATTTGTCAGCGTGTTTGGAGCAACTTTGTGGTTGCTAGTTTGCATTTAATAATAATGTATTTTATTTATGTGCATGAGTCAGAAATCCCAATCGTCCACTTGTATCTAATGTCATCACTAAATAAATTCTATAAACTCTTGCCTTCCAATTTTGTCAGCAACGTCATTTTTTTGTATTCATGTCGACCTCTCCTCATTGCTATATTCCCTGTGTTGCAGGATTAGATATGGATGATCCTGCTACCAGAGAAAAAGGTGAAGCTTGTGAGGGGACTCTCAGCTGCAGGACTCCTGTGTTTTACGACATCACTTTGTCACCAGCCTCACCTGCAGAAGCACAACCACCGAGACATCCGACGGGCCAGGAAACAAAATCGAGTTTGAGCAGGAGCAGGACAAAAAGCAGGGTGAAGAGCAGTTCAAGGCGTATGTTTCTAGACAACAGTTTGTCAGACGAGGAAAAGATAAATGACACAGCAAATGGAGGAGCGCTGAATGCATTTAGCAGTAAAAAGTGGAGTGAACGTCACTCTGAAGGGACTGAGAATGGAGGAAATGACCGTATGGATGCAGAGCAGGATTCTTCACTCATTCCACTGAGCAGGACTTCTGAGAATTCGTGGATGCGTCCTTTAACCTCGCACGACCTTCCTCCGTCTCCCACTGACCCAGAAATGGAGGAATCCTCCAGTCAGCGTCCTGTTAGTCGTTCCTCTGGACCAGCCAAATCTCCAGTTGGAGCTAACAATTGTTCAGGTGTGATTCTCAAACTGAGGAGGATGTTTAGTGAAGGCCTGAACAGAAAAAAGGCGCGCTACCAAGCAATCTCGCACTCAGGGACGTTTGCCGATCCTTCCCTTTCACAAACTGACAATGGGGAGGGAGCGGTGAGCAGCAAGATGGACCTCCACAGGAGGACGCCCAAAGTAACCTGCAGGCAGAGAGCAGGAAGCTTCTCTCATGCCTTAAGACCCCTCAGCAGCTCTTCTAAAAGAAAACACAGATCACTCTTGAAGATCAAATACTGTCCCTACTTGTCCGCCTGCCACAGCGCTGAGCACAGGAGACGCTGGGTCCTGCGTTCGGCCGTCCGGAGGGCTCAGAGAGCCATGAGGTTTTACTACCCAGACCTGGTGGGAAAGAGGATTCGCCATCTGTATGAAGAAGATGACAAATCAGAAGTGTGGTACAGAGGAGAGGTGCTGTGTATCCACGAGGCCCACGCCAACCCTCTAAAGACTATATTTGAGGTGAGGTATGACAGCGAGCCAGAGTGGAAGTACTACCTGGAGCTGCTGATTGACTATAAAAAAGGCTGGCTCAAGATCGAAGACTAGTTTCCCCACACAAATGTCTGTGTGCCAGTTGTCTTTTTGGTCACATCACTGAGTGCAATGACCATTTTTAATCACTGTCTTTCAATCACTTTTTGTTTATGTGCTGAGGTCAGGTAAACATTCTGTCACTTGAGAGCTACAGGGTGCATCTTTTTTAGAGACTATAGTTGATGTGCAGCAACCTGTAGAACATCTTTTAATATCTTTTTAAGCTCTTATCTTTCACACATCTATAAATGGCTTTTCTGGTTTATTTCCCAATGAGATTGTGGTTATTTAAAAGAAATGCCACAACCTTGCTTAAGTTAAGAAAACAAACCATATAAAGACCTCCTTAACGGTAATCTTAAGCAACTATGAAGTTCAGCATGTGATTTTTACATTATTATAGTAATAAAAATGCTATTTTGAGTAAAGTAAGTGACAGGTAGATACTCGTATTTTTTTTTCTAGCAAGAAATAAGAAAACCGACAAATGATACGAAGACGATTTAAAAAAGGGTTTTGGTGCCAGTGCTACAGGGTTTTAGTACTGTGCCATCCACATGTATATAAGTTTACAGTAACAGTGCCAGTCATGTATGTCATTGTAGTGTGATTTTTTTTTCTCTCACCCTGATGATTGTGGTTGGTGTTTCATTGTGTATGACTGAAGGACAGGCATTAATGTAGTTCTGTACAGACTTCACCTCAAATCGTATTTTATTTGAATTTTGTACAACTTCCTTAACTTCTACTGATGGAATTGTTAAAACATTATTTCCACTGTTGTCTTTAATAAATGCTTATAATGATTCCAAGTTTTTCTCCCAAAAATACATGATTTTTTACTTTGGAACTACATTATGTAGGTTTTTATTTTTTTAATCCTATCCAGATTTCATGAGATTTCTTGAATTATCAAAGCTAAATTTTACATATTGCTGATCGATGATCAGCCACACCTTCGCAATTCACCATGGAGAGGACTAAATTAAATTTTAAAACAAGTTAACCATGCAGTCTCTACAGTCTAAACTTTGGAAGATAACAGCGCTTAAAATATGAAACTTCAAATTGGAGAAACACTTTGTCCCCATCCTGTGGCAGAATGTGTAGTTGCAAGTTCCCCTATAAAGTGTTAAGTTGGAAACGGTTTCTCAAGTGATGGGTTTAGCTTGTACAAGTTTTAGAGCACGGTTTAAAAACACATCAGCTATTAATTGTGGGGAAAAGTTTCCTGAATGAAAAAGGCTGCTGCCACAACACCATCCATCCATTATCAAACAACCACCCATGCCAAAACGATGTTTGCAACATTTTGCACTTTAATATTTTCTCCAAAACAGACAACTAATTTTTCCCACATTTTTACACTAATAGGAAATAAAACACCTTTGATAGCATAAAGAAAAGATATGTAGAAAAGTATTAAAAGTTTTTGGATGTCTCAATTTAATGTAAGTAGCTGCTTCAGTTACTTCAAACGTTATGTTGAAATGTTCATGAACTACTAGCAGACACAATGAGAACAGAGTGAGCCCTGGAGAGCATATTAGCCTAATGATCACAGCTACAGCTGGTGTGTTACCTGCAAGACAACTTAGAGAAAATAGCCCATCTTTTGTAATTCATTCAACCTGTGTCATTGGTTTATGACTTGAGACAAAATTAATTCAAAAGTGACATCATACAAACAACCACCTGATCTTTATCATACAATCTGCAAGTAAAGTGGTGCATAAAAGCTAACATTTTGCCTAAAGTCAAAATAATTCAATGAAAGTTACCAAATTATTTCCACGCAATTCTGGAAGACACAACTCTGCAAAGGTCTGTAGTACACTACTTCGCAAAATACATAGCGCAGAAATGCATCATGGATGTTTGGGTAATTCATATGATTGAGACCAAACCTACTCTAATGACTCACACAGTACTCCCAAAAATGAGATTTCTCATGACATTTATTCAAATAAACAATACAGTTTATAATTTGCTAGGATAAAATAATAAGTTTGAACACATAAGAAGCATGTGGGAGAGTTCCCCAAAGATCTGAAACTGGATTAAAGGATGTGTTTTAACGAAAGCTGACACTTTGGTGTCATCTTCTGACTTGCATCAGTGCCTGTATATTCATGTCCCCCTCCAGTCAATCTTGTGAAGACTGCCATACTGCAGAGACATGAACGAGCATTTACAAGCAGAGAGCTTGACAACCAGAGCAACCACCACATTGAACAATGCAAAACCTGGAGGGGCACTGACATTTCAATGTCGAATCCTCAACCCATGTGCGAAAAATACAGTCTTTAATGCAAAAGCATAACAGCGTTATAAAACAGCCCTACAACCTTTAGAAGTTTGCCCTATGTTCATCATCTGCCTAAGGATCACGCCATCTGTGTAGCTTGGTTCAAAGCAATGTTCAGTTTCACTGCAAGGTAAGAGATCTCTTCAAAGAGGCACAGCCACTATCAGCTCCATGCCATCCAAGTATTCCCTCCTAGAGTGATGCAAATGCCTGACCCTGTTTGACTGTGATCCAGCCCAATTAGCAGCACTACAAAGCTGTGCTGTCAGTACATTCTATTACCCTCATTCAATCCCCAAGGTGCAAGCTTTAAGAGGGCTACCTCAAGCCACGTCGGGAAAGAGAGAGAAAAAGAAAAAAAAAAAACAAGAGTGAATGTCACTCAGTTTGGCTCTTGCAAATAATTAGTAAATGTTTTTAAATGTTTAACACCTCTAAAATTAAAAAAAAAAACTAAGAGGGTACGGCATAAGGTTAGAATAGAGGGACACGGGGCCGGAGCATTCTACCTTACCTTTAAACTGTAAAACTTTTTCTGTTCTTGGTTTTCTAACTCGGCTGTGCACTTTCACTGAGTCCTTTATCTGATCAGTTGGTAACTAGGAGAAATTCTTTCTATCAAACCCCATTTAGAGTTACTGATAAAGTGTAACTTGTGCACTGCTCTGAAGAGACTGGGGATGATAGGGCGAATGCTTTATTGCCAAAGACCTCCAAGCTCCCACACACTTCAGAGGGAGTGAACAGACTCAAACTACTTTGCAAAAGTACACCCTTTTTCAATATTGGTAAAGAATAAATATTTCAAAAAATTCAAAATTATGCAAACACGTGCCACTCTTGCTCTTTAACTTCCATGCATATGGACTATTTACAAATTGAAAAATACAGACTTGCTAATTTGTTCTTTTGAAGTTTTTTTTCTTCTTTTCCCCCCTGAAATGTCTTTGCCCCGTTGCAATCAGCCTATGAACATTCAGCCACCCAGACAAGGATCTCACCACATATTGCAGACATGGTCAGGACAATTAAAGCTGTGTTGAAAACATTTTCACACTAATGGGAAAACAAAAGTCAAAATCAAAACAGAAAAGATTCACAAGCAAAAAACATAGGAAAATAAGATAGTTCAGGGGAGGTGTTACAATACGAGCCAAAAGGATGTATTTGTTTAAGATGGAATTTCTGCGTTCTCAAGACTCCACTCTGTTGCTAACAATACTGTAGTACACTTTCTTTTTATTACTCTACCTTTTATTTAAATATAATTTACTTTGAAGATTTTGTTAAACAAATCCAGGAAAAATGATGCAAAAGTGGTTGGTTTGCCAAAGGAAAGGCGGCAGAAGGCCCGTGCTGCCCTGTTAAATTGCATCAGCGCTCTAGTTTGTCAAGATACTCAAGAGTCCGTTGCATTGGGACGTGTCCTCAATCCTCAATGTACTCCCACAGGTCCTTCTCATAGCCTTCATGCACGTGCTGTAGCAGCACTCTTCGCCTGCTCTCACAGTATCTGTATAGACACAAAACATTTTTTAGAGTCCAAGAAAACACAAACGCAAAAGTGGCAGGCAGTGATAATGATTCAGCCTTCACTGACCTGTACTTATCTTGTACTTTCTGCTTGATGTCCTGCAAGGAATCCTGGGAGATATCCCGCTCTAGGTAGCCAGAGAGCACCTCAGTGGCATTTTCCAGGTCTGCCTGGTTGTTCTGATAAATCAAAGCCAAATGATATTTATGCCACAGAAGTAACAGATTAATAGACAGAAATGTCAGTAAGCCAGCTCAGGCAACAGGAAGTTTGGGCTGATTTCCTCCCATTTGCCCCTCCCAACAATGCGAAAAAACCGAACTGTGCAGACAAGGAGAAGCATTGGGCGTAAGTCATGTCAGTCAAGAGAGTGTGTGTGAATGAGAGAAAGCTAAAGGTGGTGCATAGCTCCCTCTGGCAAAAGCATCTAATATTATGTACTAAGATAATTTCTATTACTAATCTCATGTTTGAAAAAAATGTCTTTTAGTGTAATCAGATGTGGTTTCACGATTGGTAAGAACTTTTAAAAACGCCTCTAATCTCAGTCTTGCTTAAGGATTTACTACTAACACAATTCCAGTACAATGGTAAATTCCTAATTTAATGTTTCTGTTTTACGTAAGGTATTTATAAAAATTACATCAATACTAAAATAGCTCTAGTTATTTAAGTCAAAAAACAGCTTCTCACACTTTGACATTTGAGCCAACACCTTCCCTTTTACCATACCTCAAAAATAATGGACTGGTTGTTCTTCTTGAGGTAGAAGGCAAAGACGTATGTGAACATAAGTGTGGAGCGGCACTGGCACAGCACATCCACGGCCTTCTTCAGAAACTGCACCTCAATCCAGGACATGTTGTGCTGCTGCATCTCCTCCATCTTCTGCTTGACCTGAGCATAGAGCTTGTGCTCAAAGCGCAGGCTCTGCATGTGGTTCATGTAGCGGTTGCAGTAGAACAGGTACCTCTGCAAGGCGGCCCTGGAACGCTGCACACACACAACATGGAACAGGCTTGAGCTCAAGCAAGCGCAAGTTGACTTCAAAATACCCTGTGTACCGGATCATCAGCAAAACAATGAAATGTTGAAATATATCCTACAGGCATTTCAGGAAAGACAACATTCTTCAGTATGCAACCATCAATCATGTTTGTCAGAGGTGTGGTGGATATATACTATCAGGCCAATGCAGCAGCCATTCCATGTACTGCTTCCACCCCACTGAATCCACTGTTTTGGATAAACTTCTTAACAGTGTACAGGTGGGTAACATGAGGAACTGTCACTTGTTTGATTAGTTGGAGTGGATCATATTCTCGTGAAATTCTGTTGATAATGTTGTTGCAGGCTTTAAAATTGTTGCTGTATGTATCAAATTATATACATTTTTTCAAGATTTCTTATCTAAATGTTGTGTGTCATCCAGTGCCGTGGGTTGGAAGCAATACTTGGCATGCTTCTGCCCCAGATGGTATTACACTTGTTGCACCTGTGGCAAATACAGCTGAATGTTGCACACTGAAGAAGGGCATCTTATATGCAAAACATTCAAATATAGCAGCATGCAAAGGTTTTGAAATGGATTAGTGGGATATAATTCATTACCTCTTGGGCATCTCTGGCTGCCTTGGCATCATCTTCATTGTAGCGATTGCAGTTGTACCTAAAAGGTCACAGACTGGTCAGAACCATCAACAATGTCTCCTAAATACCATAACACACATTACACGTTTACATTGCAGATGATGGATGTGTATTTAGACATAAAGTGGCATGAGAATTGCACGTCATATTTGAATTGATAAATTTAGATTTTCACATTTTAAACGAAGTTTTTACTTGAAATGAAAACAAAACTGTCAAAAACCTATATGGCACTAGAAGTGACACCATCATAAATTACTTTATAATCCATTAGTTCTTACCAGGCTGAGCCATGGGGTTCCCATGGGCCCAGGCAGACCCAGCAGAACTCAGCTTTGCAATTCTGATTCCGACAAACCATGTGGTTGCAGCCACCATCTTTCTCAATGGTCACATGGCATTTTGGACACTCCTGTAAGAAGAGTAATGATTTCTGTAAGTCTTCAAGTTTGTAGATGTTTAGATTTAAGAAGCAATTTTTAAAAGTGACAGCAAATCTAGACTTTCATAATTCTGGAGTTCTGGAGTGTGAAACAGAAAAGAAGGACTGGTGACTGATCAGTTGTCACAACTGTAAGATGTGCACACTTACCACAACTTGTCAGCATACAAACATGTTAACAAAATTAGGTAAACTGTTTTTTTTAATGAAACATCTAACTGTGTGTGTATATATATATATATATATATATATATATATGTCTGTGTGTGTATATAACTGTACAGTATGATCAGTATTTCTACAGCTGAAATGTCTGAGGTCATGAACCAGACAAGAGGGTAAAACTAAGACCACTTTGATTCCATACCTTGGTATTTGCTGCAATCCAGTTTGAAGTTTCACTGTCATCATCACATTTCTTAATCCATTTTCTCAGCCACTACAAAAAAAATCAATATGAGTACAAAAAAATCATGTTGAAAATGAATGCCAACATCAACAGAATTTCACTCAAGATATTGGGGAACAGTTTAATATTTCTGCATGGTAATAAAATATTCCTGATTGGCTTACCTTACACTTGACGGGGTCATGCCAATTCTCTCCACAGTTGAAGCTGCACCAACAGGATGCATTACAGGTCAAAATTACATGAATGATTACTATTAAACTATTAAACTGAGAGTAAACTTTAAAGTAATGTCACAGTCAAATCAAAATGGTCTAACACACGTTAGAGCATTGTCATCAAGCTCTTACCAGAACTGACGGCCACACTTGCACCTCACCGGCTTGGCATCTGGATACTGGACTTTGACGACATGATGGCAGTCTGGTGCAGGGCACCACTTTAACAGTCGATTGCACTTAAAGGAGTAGTGAGAGTTAGAGTTTCAACTCATAGTTTTATGGATGCTTCAGTACAAAGAAGGTCCCTGCTTTTCTAAGTAGTGCGTACAGGATCACCTAACCACTCAACATCAAAAACCAAGGCTTTATATTCCATTTCAACAAACTGTTAAGAAGAAGAAAATCTCAGCTTACCTCTACAAAACTATTTGTAATTAAATGCTGGTACTTCAACTTCACTTTTGAATCTGTTATGAGGCGCCTATAGGAGAAGTCAGATCATTTATTAGCTTTCATGACATAAAAATGGGTGACTTTGGTATAAACTTCCATCCTTCGTATTCAGTGCATACCTTCCAATCAAGAATGCAGAAAACAAATGTTTTTGTTTGAATGTTTTCACACAATTTCACACATTTTCCTGACCAACTGGAAGTTGACATGACAGTGAGAATATGAATTTGTCTGCTGACATGAACTATTTACCAAAAACAAATAATAACAAAACAAAGAGTTTAAGTCTCATGAAATTAAATACAGACATGGGGAGCATGTTTCTGCTGTGTGTTGCACCCTAAACTGTTCAGGGCTAGGTCCCTTGCTAGCCAGTCAGATCAGAATGTAGGTTAAGACAATTACTGTCAGCTTAACACCTGGTAAAACAGATTAGTGTTCATGCTTACAAATGGAGGTATATTTCATTACACAACAGTCTGAACATCAACATTGTAAAGTAGAAAAGTAGTGTAAATAGATGGACATGGACTAAGAGCTTTGTTTGAGAAGACAAAGTTTCTATTCCTGTTAAATGTGATAAAAAGCTATGATATAAATTAAGCAAGCATGTCTTATTTTAGAGTAAAGATATTCGTTATATTAAAATACTTAGTTCTGTGTTCCTTATTATTTGATTGAACTGTATGAGCAAATTGCGTAGTGTATGGGTTTTATTATGTTTTTAATTTTTCAAGGCGTGTTGGAAAGAATTGCCATATGGAGCAGATTTCAGCACTGCAGATCTAACTAAGTTGAGAGAGAAATGTACTTCTCAAGTAGTTTGTTAGTGAAGCTTGTACACTCTTCATGTCTTAAAAAAGACAAATAATTTTTGTTTCCTGCTTTTTTCATTACCAGGATGGGTCATTCTATGTATTCTGATCACTGCTGGGAAACGTGTAACGACACATCGAAAGAAATAGAAGCACAAACAGATACTCACATGACTGTGTTGTCATCAACCAAAATGTCACAACTATGAGCAGGACAAGAAATGGTCTGGGGAGACAACACAGGAGGCAAATCATTAGTTACATGGCTATTAATAGGAAACAGTGTACAGCGACTTGTATCCTAAAGCAAATCTTAGTGGATACCTGTCCCATTCCTTCCTCTATGATTTTGGTGGTCAGGTAATCTCCCCAGCATTGCATGCAGAACTTGTGTCCACACTCCAGGCCTGTAAAATACTGTAAGACAGGGAAGCATCTAGTAAATTTGACGTTTATGATCACAAGATTCTAAGCATGCATGTGCTTGGGAAAATAGGGTCCATAAACAGGTCAAATTTGAATGGAAAGGCTGCAGTAGCCAGAGGAAGATACCAGTTTCAATAATCACTGGATGATTCTTCCACTACCATAGGAAGCATTGCCTTGTTAAAATAACCAATGTCCGTCATTACATGATAGCCATGAATAGATCACCTGGTCTACTACAATGTTAGGGTAAGTTCTGGTATCACGGCATCAGCCTGTAGGTTTTAATGGCAATGGGGATGTCTGGCAGAATGGCTCACAGTTACACTTCCTCCACCACTTCATACATACATGCAACACTGTATGTAACCGTGCATGATTAGGTCGCATCCACACTAAACAGAGTCAATGAGAGTGAAATATATAGCAATATCTACCAAGTGGCACTTGCTAGACTTGCTGGGTCAAGAAGGGATACAAATTCTACCATCTTTAGGGCACGCATTCTGTATTTTCTATCAAAATGGTACAGCATTGCTAGGAGAGTAAATAAGAAGAGTATAGAAGCATTCAGCTTTCTATTTGAGTTATATAACACTTTCAAGACAGTTTTCCCCTCCGTCCTTTGCATTAATAAACATTACTTAATAGGAACAATTTACTAAGTAAAGTATTTTTATTCCCTGCATGCCCTGACATTCTCTTACCCGACCCCAAATTGCAAAGCCAGCAACTAATAGAAAGCTTTCTGATTCCTAGGGTCAGGGGATATGACAGTGTTCACCATGCGCCAGTAGAAATGTGTCCACCAGTGCAGATTTAGCAATACCGTTTTCACCATGGGAGCAGCCCCTTAGTGTAGCAAATCAGGGCTGGATTCTCGCATGATCTTGCAAATCCAGCTGGCTCGCAAGGTAACGTGATTTGGGCAGCAGGACTGCTTCCCACATTCTCGTGTGATGTGAGAGGCAACCTGACCAACCCAAGGTTGAGTCAGGTTGAGGGTTGTTTCTGAAAGTGGTGCAGCTTCTATCACATAACATGGACATGGTTTGGAGTCAGAAAAGGGCATGGTTATTTTAAACCTGTAACTGAATTTACAGAACAATAATGTATTGTAATATATACCGTTACCATGAGATAAGATAGAACACTTGGGCCTTGTTGCCTGCCCCTATTACAGTGTGCAAAGTCTCAGCTAATAACTGGCGTTAATATCATGACTGGTGGGTAACTCACACAACTTTTAGCCTGCAAAGCAAAACTTTTCTCTTAATCTTTAAAAGTTACATTCACAGAATTATATTGATTGCTAGAGATGGTATGAGAGAATATTTATCTTAATACCAGATAAGGAAATTAAAAACAGATAATGCGATCATATTTTATGATGTCAAGTCAGACAGAGTGGAATATTTGTAAAAGGACTGGCTGTACCGCTGCCTCAGTTAAGGGTCCCCATATGCAAGTTAAAATGAGTCTTAAATCTCCATTGTGGTATTAAGGCAAGGCACAGCTTTAGTGTCCAACCACAACTTAGATCTGAACACACAATCAGCTAGTGTAACACAATGCCAGTGTCATTATGGGACTCACAGAATTGGGGAAGTTCAGATAGCAGATCTGACAAGGCATGTCCTGTGCCGATGATCTAGTGTTGATTGGAGGACGGATCCGAGGCTTCTTGCTGGGATTAATGACATGACACTCGGAGAAAAGCTTGTCAAGGTTACCATCAAAATACCTGCAGAAATAAAGACCAAAAAAATGTTAAAAAATACATAAACACATGAGATCTCCCAGTCAAGTTTCAGCTAACACAAATATAAAGTGGCAAATAAAGAATATACTTCAGAGATTCTTACCTTTCCATAAGCTTTTCTTTATCCCAGTTGAAGTGGCTGAGAAGGATGCGTGTTATTGTTGCAGGATTCTAGAGGAACGAGAAATTGTTGGTCAGAAATAAACTTTAAGTTTAAATTTAACTACTACCAGCTTACAACAACTCACAACAACTCACAATTAGGGAAGATCTGACATGGAAAACCCATTTATTGGTATTTCCACAATTCTACTCCTATTATTATACAGCTCAATAAAATACAACCACAAACTACAGCCATAGAAGTCAACTCCTCTCTGCCATGATCTAAAGAAATTTGTTGAAAAAAGATTCACAAAGAGAAAATTCACAGCAGGGCTTTTCCACTGGATTGCATTTATTGACAAGGGGTTTCAATTTTTCCTATCCACAGTAGTTTAGACTTCAGTTTAGACTTTAGATTAAGCAACTAAGGCCGGCAGTATACTTCAAATGAAATACTAGAACCGTTGTATTCGGTTGTGTCTGTAGACATTTGATAGGCAAAATGGCTGCTGTTTATCACACAATAAACCAGAACTCTAAATACATGTTAAAAAAAAAAAAAAAAAAAAAAAAACAACACACACACATACACACACACCAGTGTTCCATTGCCTGTGACTGCAAGTATAACTGGTCAGCCCGCACATACTGCAGCTATTTAAACCAAATGTGACGCTTCACTTTCATGACAAAAACCTGCCATTTAGCTGATACAAAACACATTAAATTCCATTTTGTTTGGCATGTACTGTCAGCCTAACTGATTAAGGTCTGATGATCCTGACATGTGACATCCTGCAACAAAACCAAATAGAAACCTCTCCACAAAAAAATTTAATGGAAAAGTTCCACCAAATACATTCACTTCATTCCCTTACTCCAATTGGCATTTTTATTTGAAACATGTAAGCAACAATGTTAATATAACAGGACAGCTCCATAGAAGTGCACCATCCTGTGCGGCACTGCAATACCAGTGAGGATATGTCAAACACAAAGGTGTAACAAACACAACTGTTTCTTCTGCGTGTCATTTCTACACGTTATTATGCACACTCTTCTTGATATCCTTTCTGACTTTCTTGAGCAGAAACGACCAAATAACATTCTGTAAAATATTTTTTAGCATTTTATCATTGCCTAGTCAACATTGGGTACATTTATCCATTCAGAGCAAAGTGCACCCAATGAAGGTGGAATGCAGTTGAATTTGAGATGCACTAAAACCGATACTAGTATCAGATATCATTCCATTACTGACTGATAGCTGGATCGGGTATCAGGGACCATGGGCCAATCTGGGATCGGATAGAATTTTGTTAAAAAATAACAATCCAGTACACTTATATCTATGTATTTATTTGTTAGATTTTGTTTAATAAAGTTAGGAAAGCAGTGTTTAAGTCTTTTAAGTTCAAGCCTGATGAACCAAGCCTCTTCCACACTGTAAGGCAAACAACTTATTAATTAAATGCTGGTATTGGAGCTGCACCCAGTATGGGCCAATACTCAAAGCCTAGGTATTGGAACTGAAAAAGTTGGATTGGTGCATCCCTAATTTGAAACAATGAAGTTATTACCTGCAGCTGAAGTTGGCTTAAGTCACTTACTAATATCATCAAGCCAGTGCCACATTTGAAAGTGAACTTTGTTGATAAGTAAAGTGCTGGGCCACCAAGAGTCACCAGAATAGTTTCAATGCACCGTGGCATAAATTCTAGTCGATAAGTCCATATAGTAATGTAGAGAGATATCAGTCAAATTTGTTTTATAATCCTCATTTTGTATTGAAACGTGGACCGCAGAAGAGAGTCAGGAAAGGCAGGGGAGACAAGGTCCAAGCTTGAGTTCACGATTTGCCATATTTGATGACGCTCTACAGTAAAGTTATAAGATAGGCAACAAATTTTAGAGGTGGCATTAAAAGTCAATGGAAAGACGGAAAGAAATGCGTATTAGTCAAAGGTGGTGTCCGCACAAGTTGAAAATGTTTCATCACAAGCAAAACTACTGCAGTTAACCCAACCTGAAATATAAGACAGTCTGACTCTACTTTGTCATATACACAACATATGTACAAGCCCCTCACACATGTCTGTCTATAATTACAGAACCACTCATATCATATCAGGGGAAACATCCATTGGTCGTTTCTAGCCAACAGGCTCACTGCATTCGAGCAGTGAAATTTCCGGCATGGGACAAAAAAATTGTTTTGCATTGTATTTGAACGTTTTTTGCTTGTGAGAGCAGTATGGTGGAATAAGAACAATGACGCTCGAACTCTTGAAAAGCTGTTCCAGCAGAAATAACATAAATCTACTCCCCTATCCACTCTACATTGTTAACGGACTAATCCTTGTAATAGAACACCGTAAGTTGATGATGGGATATCATATGTATAACAAACTAATTTTCACCTTTTACTGTACAAACAGAAAATTGTGATAAAAATAAATTAAGTCTAGCAACTGAGGTCACAACATTGATGTGAACCGTGTCACTATGGTTACAGGCATTCGGGGGTCTCCCTGGAATACCTAGGTATGATGATGCAGTATAGTAAAAACATATTTTGTATACTGCATGCAAGAACTCCTTCGCATCCAACGCCAACATTATCGTACAGTGATACAGTATGGTACAGTGTGGTTCCACTGTTTAAGCAAATCACTGGAGATTGCTCTCAGCAATTACAAGATTGGATAAGCAAATTGTGTCGCTGTACTTCTTTGTACACACATTTACTTCACTCCATCTTGGTGTGATGAGGGGTGGGAATCACAGGGAAATTGACACAATATGGTGTTGAATGATACGTATGAAGTGTGTGTGACCTAGGAGCAGGTAGAGAAACAGTTTTTTTTCTCTGCGTACTTTACTTAACCTGGAAACTGGACTAAAATGGTGAAACTGAAGGAATATCTGTACAGTACCGGACTAGACAAACAATGGAAATAACTGTCAAAAGAAGCATTAATTACAAAACACTAGAGGGTGGCGATATGCCTTTGTAGCAGGCAGAAGAGTCTGCCTAATCCAACTTCAGGGCATTTCACTCCTTTTATCTGTCGGTCTCCAAGCAACACAGTGTTTTCCGCCAGAAACACTGTCCGCATGGGGCTCCATGTCATCCATCTCTGCGGTGGTGAGGAGATGATGAGCTGCTGGACTATATGGTCAACTGACTTACAAACAGGCACGTACAAGTTAGCTGCATTGGCTAGCTAACAAGTCGCATGTAAAAGAGTTTTTTCTGCATGCTTCTATGACGTGGTATGTTAGACAACCAATCACCAGCAATATTTAGCTTTGGTAAAAGCATGCTATAAAACTGACTCTGATGAGAGTTACTCCTTAGGTATCTAAATTTGGTACCGAATGACAGGGCATTTTTCCATACTAGATAGTATCATGGTGATTCGATCAAAGTTCAGTACCCAGTCCTAGTCATCACTTATATACCACTTATTCAACGCATTATGTATGGCTTTCATTTATGCAATCATTTGTGAGAGATTCCTACAGCCACATGTACGTACATGCTGTCATCCAAATGTCAAACAGACAAACTGGCCAAAAAGGATGAACTGCCAGAAAGCATAATGGTTCCTGGATAACAACCATCTGCAATTAAAGCTGGATGTACATCAAGAGAACAAATCATGACATTGATACCAATGTTTCAATAGTGCATGACAAGTTAAATGGCAGCATACTCAGCTGCACGTTTCTTAGGTCCACCCAGCTAAAACTAATGCAGCCTAATATAACAGCAGTGCAATAACTCCTACCACAATATGAAAGCTAAAATGCTAAGTCTTTGTTGATGTTGATAGAGAAGTGTAGATGTGATTTTTTTTAAACCAATTTAAGAGGCTGTAGTTTGTGATGCTCTTCAACTGACTTGAGCTACTGAGAGGTGTTCCTGGGAAAGGCAAATTATTAAAAAATATTTCTTAGTATAGCCATGGACAATGTTCATGCTAGTTTTGTCAGTTACAGTACATCCTTCTGCAATTATTTACTTGCAAAATGTGAAAATTAAACATAGTAGAGCTGAATACTATTTTTAGAAGAATCACCATGTCAGTTGTGTATGCTGAGGAAACAACTGCTATGCCGCTGTACTGTATCCACAGTACTGATATCTTACCAATTTTAGTTTTAGGGCTCGTTAATAGTGAAACGATAACACTCAGAAACACTTTCTTGTTTAAAATGCAACGCTATTTCTTAGAAGCTTAAATGGTGACATCGACACCAAGACCACTTTCTACTTTATGCTGTACCTAACTGTAGTTAAGTGAAAGGAAATGGAGGCCCAAGTTGACGATAAGCCGAAGGGCTCCACCGAGTTTCCCTTGATTTAATCTAAACCATAGCTCTTGCCAAATTATAACGTTCGTTCGTATGATCCATGTGGACAGTTTTTGAAAGTCATGATAATTTAGCTTGTTAAACGTAGCGTAAGTGACCTAGCATGTAATTTGCTAACGTTAACCAACTCGATGACCAAGCCTTTCATCCAACATTAAAATAACGCCAACGCTAATGTTATTTTACACATTTTGTAACATTAAGATTCGATTGCTTGGTTAATGCACTCGGACTATAGACAAGTAGGAATTAGCAGTTCTCTAATTCTATAACTAAAGACGTTAGGCTTTTCCGGTGAGGTGTTAGGTTAACGGTTACAGTTGGCTAGTTAGCAAGCTAGCTAACTTGCAAGCTAACATCATCTTAGCAAACGTTGCTGCCAACTTCTCAATAGGGATTAGACTACTTCCTGGACAAAATTCGTATGGAAATTGAAACTTAACTGTACACATTTTACGCGTACTGTATCTGAATTTTAAATGCTACACGTACAAAAGAAAGCGTAATTGAGGGGGGAAAGGAGTGTACATTTATCACTGTTGTGAAAGTGCCAACTTCCAGCAAGTAAACTACTCCTACAAGGCTAACGGCTAAGCTAACGTCCAAGGCCTGTTTACGCTTCACCCAAGCCTGGACCCCGGTCTTTCCTGACGCTGACATACCAAAATACCTACCTGGATGACCTCGTTGACCTCCCTGATACACTCCACCATATGCTGGAGGATCTGCTCGGCAGTCAAAACCTCGAAGCGGTAGTCCTCCTCCTCTTCCTCACCGGGACCGTGGCCACCTCCACCAGTGTCGCCGCACTCATCTCGCTCTCCGGCGGCCACCACGGGATCGACCAACTCCACCTCTCCGAGCTCCAGGGTGTCGTCCTCGGGCTCCTCTTCGGCGCTGTCCTCGCTACATTCCTCCTCTTCGTCGTCGTATTCATAGTTATAACCCTCGTCTGAGTCCATTCCTAGGGTGGTTATCAACTTGTGACAAGCACACCTAAACGTCTACGGTATGCGAAATGTTGATTGCGGAACAATACGAAAACCAAAATTATCCGAGCCTGTTTTTCAGCTGCAGCGAAAATAACAACAAAACGTCGCCGCTGCTAAGCCAACAAAGAGACACAGCGTCACCAACTGACGCCGGCCTTACGTCAGATGGGCTGTACAAGAAAATCTAAAAAAAAAAAACTGTATTTATTTTAAACTTATTTAGAATATCTATGTGTCTCTCATCGCATTAATTTAATTTGTTTTCATCCCTTATTTTTTAACATTTATAAATGATTTTTTTGTTGGCACCTCTTCTGCATTGTGCTGTGCACTTGTTCGCGCCTGACCAAATATATATTGAAACAAATTGAATAATAGCCTAACAGTAATTGTACTTTTAATGCACGTTGTTTTGACATTAATGTTTCAAAGCGATTGAAAAAAATACACATAACTAATTCTTGAACGTCCAAATTAAACACTTGCAGCTAAAGTTACGATTGTGACATTGCATCCAGGTGTTTGACTACGTAAAACAGCTATCAGCCAATACATGCATACGAGCCTAGTACCGTACTTCATGGTAACCTATTTTTTTTGTCCCCCACAGTTTCGATTTAAATTGCCTCAGTTGCTACAACACTCATATTTCAATTGTGAGTTATTTAGCAGAAAAGCTATGAACGATACAAAAATATATCATAAACCCACATGATACGTCTCCTAAATGTGTACATGCAAAATGTACAAACGGTTTGAAGCAATAACGCCTTTCGATTTGAAAAAAAAAGTAAGAAATTAAAAAAACCGACCCACCTTCGTGGCCCCAGTCATGTGACTGAATGCTTTGAGGCACCTGACACAGTTTGACAGTACAGTGGCATCGGGCAGAGGAAAATGGACTTCATGTATATGGTCAGTTCTGGACGAAACAGTCGTCCAAATGTGCATTTGCTGTT
Organism: Chelmon rostratus; assembly: GCF_017976325.1. NCBI lineage: Eukaryota > Metazoa > Chordata > Actinopteri > Chaetodontiformes > Chaetodontidae > Chelmon > Chelmon rostratus. Next base: position 17,439,789 of record NC_055663.1, on the reverse strand, counting down.
ATTAATTATCCTTCACTCTGGCCTACAAACAGTGGCGGGAGTGTGGCCATTGCCGCAGGTTTTCACCTCCTCGGCGGAGCGATACCCTTTGAACTCGCAGGCTTTTTACTTTGGTTACGGAAGACAATCAGCCGCACAGCAGGGCTGTTCTGTTCTGGACGCTGCATTCAAGAGATATTTTTCTCTTATTTTTCCAGACTATACATCTGGTAGGTGATACAGTGAGGTTGAATCAAGACTATGGTGAAACGAAAGTAAGATTTTAAGCCTTAAAAGGTCCAGTAACAAAAATGGTAACTCACAAAGGCGCTTCATGTTTCTGTGATAATTTTCATTTTATTACACAGGACCAGAATTAGCTATTTGTATGCCACCACTATAAAATGTATAAACTATATATAACATATATGTGAAATCACTGTGAGCATTGAGGGTAGACGATCTGGTGATCTGTACGTGTAAGACTGCATTATTATGGACAAAATATAGAGCAAAGGGCTCACTGTTTTGAATGTGCTGTTTGTTATGTTGGCTTTTAAAGTAGATCAATGGGCTTTGTAGAGACAGCAGTTCATCAGTCAGGTTGGCCTACCTACTCTAAACACCCACAGTGACAATAGAGCGGAGTACAGCCTCATGTTTGTGTTTCAGAAAATAACACAGGATGTAGAATAACGGCGGTGTGACTGTGACATTGTCAACATGTCAGTGTATGCACTTCAACAAAGCTTTCACCCAGCAACCAGTGACTGTGATAATTTCACTTTTATGACCTGCAGCAAATGGTGTTCTGCAATTCAGTGAGAATAAGCCATTTACTGCTGAGCTCAGTGTTGACCGCGATGATTGTGAGGGTTACCCAAACGAGGACTCTTCCGAGAGATGTAAGTATCAACACATTTACCTGAGCCCCAGACCACCACACATAACGCTCACGGCTGCAACAGCTGTCCCAACTGATGGGATTCGATGCGTTACATAACTTGCTCCTATCTGTGTTCCAGACAACCTGAGTGTCTCTGTGGGGCGAGCATCTCTGAATGCAGAAACCGTGTGGGGTGCTCTTAGAGGTGATTGTAGCCTCTACATTTTAGAAGAACACGCATAAAGAAAATGGGTACATGTGTGAACAATACAGTAGAATGCAGCAATACAGTTAGCAAAGGAAAGGCCAGGCTCCATGAAAGCCTCTTTAGCACGCTGCACAGGATTTCTAAGGCTGCCCAACATTTAATAACTGACTCATTTTAATCTATGTAGATTAAAATGATTGCTGATCATTTATTATATATCCTCTGATTAAGCACAGCTCTGGAGACCTTCAGTCAGCTGGTGTATCAAGATGATTTTGGCTCAGTAAGTCAGAGTTTTTCAAACTCCAAGGTCATAAGGCCTCTGAAGCCATTTGCCTCTTGCATGCACAATCTCAACTGGTTATTGAGCTTATTTGATGTTTGGGATTCATCAATTTAATCAAATGTTTTATGGTTTTCTTCATTTAGTATTTTGTGAACAAGACTGAGATAGAAGACTTCCCCCGGTTTCAGTTCAGGGGGATTTTGTTGGACACTTCACGTCACTATTTACCCGTGCAGACCATTTTAAAAACTCTGGTAATAATCAGATAACATAATATAAACTTCAGCCCTCTGTGGCATTGATCACATTTGTTATCAGTGGTATTAACTTACATCTTTCTTGGTAGGATGCAATGGCCTACAGTAAGTTCAATGTGTTTCACTGGCACATTGTTGATGACCCCTCCTTCCCGTACCAGAGCAGCACTTTTCCAGACCTTTCCAGTAAGGTATGTAAGTTAACTAATGAGAAAGAATAAATCACCTGAAGTCATGTGCACCATGTGAATCTTCTCATTCATTATAATATGCCCTGTCGACATTTTTTATCTGCTTTTCAAGAGATGAAGCTTGGTTATTTTATGCTATCGTAGATTCTTAACTAGGCCTGCAAGAAGATTCATGAGGTAGGAAAATAGTGAAAAGTTGCATCCACCCTGAACAAAGGCTTCTGGCTCTGATTCAGGGGGCTTTCCATCCGATGACTCACATCTACACACAGTCAGATGTGAGAAGGGTGATCTCACACGCCAGGCTTTGGGGAATAAGGGTCCTTCCTGAGTTTGATTCACCCGGCCACACCAGATCTTGGGGAAAAGGTAAAGTCCCAAAACCGAATGAGCCACATGTACTCAAAAACAACTGTTTTATCAAAATGATCTCAGCCCCTTGATCGTCAACACATAAAGCACTTGGCATTATGCCTGCTTTTGTCCAACAGGAATCCTGTCTGCTAAACCTGTAAGCCAAGACTATAAATGGCAATGAGCTGAATCTTGAGCTTGACTCACTTCTTATCTGGAGGAGTCTTATGGTTTCATCAGAGGCAACAAAAGCCTGCACTCAGCAGACAATGCAAGAACTGCGTTTAAGCAAAAATGCTGAGCTAAATCTGATTATCATTTATTCCCCAGGACAGTCTGACCTGTTGACTCCCTGCTACAGAGGGGGGACCCCTTCAGGTGTGTTTGGTCCTGTTAATCCAGCGTTACCCTCCACCTACCAGTTCATGGCGAGACTGTTTAAGGAAGTGTCATCAGTGTTTCCCGATTCCTATATCCACTTAGGAGGGGATGAGGTTGACTTTTCCTGCTGGTAAAATGAAATGTGACAGATTGTTTAAAACCTACTGACTGTAAATGATTTCAACCTGGGCCCCGTTCTTCATACGTGGATAACTCATTTGCTGAGATTAGAGTGCAGACGATTTGACATCATTCTAGATCTTTTGGTTCTTCAATGCTGGTTTGAAATTAATCTGGACTAATCTGTTTTCACAGCAACAAGTCCTTAAGCCCAAACCTGCAGAAGTGCAGTCTCATTGACAGTTAGCTGGAGCATTATCAAGAGTAAATCCCATACATGTACTGATTTTCATATACAAAAGACTCTCTTTCTTAGATTTATAACGGAAGCAGGTTTATATAAATATGATTTCAGATGAAAACATGCAGGTTATTGAGAAATCAATATAATCTTTTGATCTAACCACTATAATTTACAATTTACGTCATTTCATAATGGGGAGTCACCCACATGCAGGTATGATAAACATGCAACAAAATAAAAGTTTGTACACACATTTGTTGAACACACATAAAATGTCCATTATTGCCCCAGTGCAATAGTGGTGCTGGGAGGCTTCCCAACACACCTTCCTCATATAACTGCAATTTCATGATCAATACCTAACCAGTCATATGAGTGCTGTTCATGGCTTCCAACTCGAGTCATTTTGCCTGTATTTCAAAATAAGAGCACACTGTTACTCAAGATAACTTCATCCAGGATTAATTCAGCCTGATAACAGCATGTCAGCCTGAATTAGTTAAGCCACATTTAAAGAACAGGGCGCAGGGTTTCCTGGTTTTGAGCCATTAGTGCCAGATACTACAGTGTGACGTACACACACGTCTGTGCATTTGTATTAAACTGTTCAGAAAAAAAACTTTTCAAAGAAAAATAAAAAAGTACATATGTTATCCCAAGTAGCTTTTGTAGATACATTACACTGCTTATTTCCATAGGAGATCCAACCCTGATGTCAGAGCATTCATGAGCAAGATGGGATTTGGAGCAGACTTTACCAAACTGGAAGCATACTACATAGAGAAGTAGGTTGTAAAGAGGAACATACAATGTCTAAAGCTCATGGAAACACTACAACCAATGCATTAATGTTACAAATGTAATATCTGTATTTCCAGCATTGTGAATATCACTTCAGCTCTCAACAAGACCTCTATCGTGTGGCAGGATGTGTTTGACTACCATGAACATGTAAGTACACCCCAACAAATAACATCTCTATGATATAAATAGATAGATAGATAGATAGATAGATAGATAGATAGATAGATAGATATACTTTATTTATCCCAAGCTGGGAAATTGCATTGATATAAAACAAAACTATGTTTTGTATGTTCACAAAGCCTCACATACTTTTTTGACATTGTTTAAAGGACCAGTGTGTAGGAAGTTGCAGATTGCACGCAATTGAATACCCCTCACATGTAGGAGCACCTACGGTGACCTTTGAACTCACGAAAAACGTGGATGGTGCAGTCTAGAGCCTGTGTTTGGTTTGTCTTTTCTGGGCTACTGTAGCAACATGGCGGATTCCCTGGAGGAGGACCTGTGCCCTTTGTAGATATAAAGAGCTCATTCTAAGGTTAAAAAAAGAACGATTCTTAGTTTCAGGTGATTATACAGTGACAAAAACATACTTTTGAATATTATATTCCATTTCTGCCAATAGATCTCCCTAAATCGTACACATGGGTCCTTCAATATATGATTCTAAACATTATTTCTGCAAGTGCAAGGATGCATTATAAAGATTTAAGGAGAGTAATTTCACTATTATTTGCATATTGACAGACATTAATATTTTGAATTTTTGATGCAGATATGTAGATACATTTTTAAAAAGTACTGATGTATTAGTTCCTGTTCTGATTTATTTTTTGAACATTGTGTCAGCTATTTTATCCTATGTCCAAGTATCTGCATTTACTGAGGGAGATGTTTAAATTTTGAAATATTAAACATGTAGCCTTTATTTTGTCAGAATATTTGTCATAATTATGTTGTTCTTGATTTTTCCTGCAGCAGGTGGATCACTGAAGTTTTCTTATAAGATGCTGACTGTCATGCTGTTGGCTCAAATTACAATAAGTTTTGTAATGTTTAAAAGGGAAATCTGCTCTTTTCAGCTCAGTAATTCACCATAACATAATTAATTAAACAGTTGGGTTCTTTGTTACATAACAATATAAAAAAAATGTTGACTAAAAATATTATTTCTACTTTTCATTTCAAATAAAAGTATATTTTCTGAGAAAGATGAGCTAACGTATCACACCGCCAGTTCATTTAAGTCTGATAGTCTATAGCACTGTGTTGCAGCGCACCTCTCCATCAGTGGTGGAGGTATGGAGAGAGGGCTGTTACCTGTGTGAAGTGCGCAGGGTGGCTAAAGCAGGGCTCAGAGTGATTCTGGCCTCTCCGTGGTATCTGGACCAGCCAGGACCCACACACAACTGGGCCCGCTACTACACTGTGTGGCCCCTCGCTTTCAAGGGTCAGGAAAGAACCTGTGTGCTGTGGCTGGTTTAATGTGTACTATCTGCTGTGGTTTTTGTCTCTCATAATAACGTACAGGTAAAACTTGGTTTCCTGTAGAATATAGGATACACATGGCCAAACATTTTTGACTGTTAAGGCAAGAGTGTTTTATTTGTATTCATACCACTAGGTGGCAGTGATGCCGTTGCCCATGCATCAGATTTGCAAAGACATACTCTGTGTCCCAATTCCATATGATATACTAATTGTATACTGAATATACTGTACACAAATTCTCATAGCATGTATATCAGTTTACTCTTTAAATCACTTGATGTTCAGTGTGAACAAACAGTACTTAACTTAGAATTAGCATTTAGTGTGGAACTGGGACACAGCTGCAGAGAGGTGTGTTTGCTATGGACCTCACAGTTCTGTTCAATGTGCAGCCCAATGGCTAACACGCACAGTCTTCCCCTAAACACACAAGTATAAACACATTGGCATTGGCAGTTGTTCTACAAAGCTCCTTGCATCAATGAAAGATAAGGCCCAGCAAAAGAGGGAAATATACGTTTATCAAAAACAGACTGTGTTTGTTTTACAATCTGTGTCACTGTGACAAATTACTAAATAGTCCAGCTCAAAGTACGCAATACTCCACCAAACAAGAAAATCGCTTTTGAAGACATTTTGCTGCCTTTTCACACATGCATGCTCCTGGCCTGACCTGCAGACGGTCTATTACAGATTTTCTCTGCTGCTGCCATCAGACAAGCCAGATAGCAGAAAAATCAATGTGTCTTGCAATCTTGCTTCTGTGACAGGCTGTTCAAGACTGCTTCTCCTACAATGACACTCAAAATTAGGTTTTGGTGGAAATGTAGCACATTTTTGGGAATATTATGCTATTATTTACAAAACTTCACAGTCACATAAGAGCATGCTTCATTTCACTATCCAGGTGTTTGATGAGGACATGTTTGGGTGCATTCATTTTTCAGATAAGGGGAAGCAATTTGCAAATTATTGCATTTAAGATTACTCAAATATTGATATACTATGTAATCTAGCCTTTGGATAGTGTCACATGCCGGTGATTTCAGTGAGAAAAAATTGTGGCGATGTAGAAACTGACATTAATGCTCTCTCCAGTATGGAAATTAAAAAGGCTGTAAAAGAAAAAAAAATGTTTTCAGAGTTTGTCATGGGAGATGACTTGTTAGCAAGCATAGATTTATACAGTTCAGTTCCCCTTGTAATCACCTTGGTTAGTTCCATCATGTACTGTGCACAGCATGCTCTAAGATGGCAGAGAAAGGATATTCTGACCAGGCTTTTAATTGATCAACAGCTTAGTTTAAGGGAAGGTTTTGCTTTTGCAGCATAAAAACAGTTTCAGGGTTCCAGAGTTCAGATGCTTTGCCTCATTGGAGGCGTACAAATTCTGGAAACCATGTCTCTGTAAAAGCTTGCCTTTGTTGATAAAAGCTCATTCAGGATTTTTAAAGTGGGTCTATTTTCACAAATAGAAAACACTAAATGTAAACAGATGAATGAGTGCAGAGATACACCAGGCAGACAGTTCAGTAGCAATATAGCACAGAAAAACAAGACAGCATGTTGTTTGTCACCTTGCTCAGATTCCTAAGGACACAGTGCTGCACATCTGGAAGGGCGTCCCAGCTAAATATAAGGAAGAGCTCAGCAGCATCACCAAAGCTGGCATGAGGGTCCTGCTGGCTGCCCCGTGGTACATCAATCATATTTCCTATGGCCAAGACTGGCGCAACTACTACACTGTGCAGCCACAGAACTTCTCTGGTGTGTCTATGGCCAAGTAATATCACATACTATTATAATCTGGGTCAGTGTTGTGCTGGTGGTGGTACTTGTCTGGTGATAGGGGCTGACATCGGGAACTGCAATTTATAGAGGCTGATTTAAAGATGAATTTGCTGAGTTTTGAATTGATGTGGTGTGAAAAATATGGAGTTAAGATTCTGTTTGGTAGTAAACTCATTATCAGCCTATCCTCAATTAAAACCAGTGGTGTTATTAAAGCAAATGTTTTCACCGTCCCTTCACAGGTACTGAAGAACAGAAGAAGCTGGTGATAGGGGGTGAGGTCTGCATGTGGGGGGAATATGTTGATGCCACCAATCTCACTCCACGCCTTTGGTATGACACTAAAAAAACCCTTGAAATCACCAAACTAATCAATCTAATGTCGTAAGTGCAGCAACAATTGCATGAATAATCACTGGTTGCACCCAAAATCACAGGCCAAGGGCAAGTGCTGCAGCAGAGAGGCTGTGGAGTGATGAGAAGCAGACCTCCAGTGTGGACAAGGCGTTTCCTCGTTTGCAGGACTTTCGCTGCAAGCTCCTGAGGTACTTAATCTTCTCTATCCAGGACCTTTAAAGAACTCACTGTTCAACAAGATACTGGGCTCTTCCTCATAATGTCTGCTTTATTACATACTGATCTGATCATGTGCTTCCCTTTCCCCTCAAGGCGTGGCATCCAAGCAGAGCCTCTGTATGTTGGATACTGCAAACATGAGTATCAAGGTATCTGAAGATGCTGGATGGATTAATATTGCAAGATTTTTCTGGAGAATGTTGGAACTAATGAAGTTCATAGTTCATAGTTAGTTGATTCTGGAAAAAATCTTGAGTGGGTCATTTAAAGCAGTGGGAAAAAAAAATTATAAAAATAAATAGCTTGTTTTTCCAATCTTAAGTATAGTATGTACACACTAAAATTGTTTCTCAGGGAGTTTTAATTACCAATTACCAATATCTCATTCTAATTTTTTGTACTAAGTATTTGAGTAATGTGCTTTTTATTCTGAATTTACATATTTACAGTCACAATAAAGTAATGTGAATACCTTCCTTGGAGGAAAAGTACTGCACTGTTATGCCATGCTGAATTGTATCTGATGTAAGATGACTGCAAAATATAAACAATTCCAAGAGATGTTTAGTTTCACGAACACGACCAGTATGCTGGAGCTTGTAGTCATGCAATGAAACGTAATAAAATGATGTTGGTGTGCAGACATTGTTTTTTTTCTTCTAAACAGTTGCTCCTGTGACACTTTAAACTGGAAAATATTCACCTACAAGAAATTAACATACTGTGATAAGAACTGTTGTCAGTCCTATCACAACATAAACAAAACTAGATAAACAAACACTGTGACAGTCTGCCTTTTTTACATATACAGGCAGTTTAGCTTTTCCAGGTTGTCCAACTTTCTTTATGGAGGAAACAAGCACTCAGAAGAAACGTATGCAGACATGGAAAGGACATATACACTGAACAAATAAACTCAAATTCATTTTATTTATACAGCACAAAATGACAGTTTGTTTCAGAAGGCTCTTTAAGTTTCTAGGCATGAAACTCAGCCTCTGAAACTTAATTGAAATCGGGAAACTCCACAGAAAAACCCTTTAACGGGGAAAAACTGGGAGAAACCTCCAGACAAGAGAAGAGGGACCCCCTCTGCACGAGGTGCCATATGTCTAAATAAAAAAATTCATTAGAAGCATTGAAATGGATAACAACAATAATAATAAAGACAGTATTGTAAGTAGGTTCAAAAAGTTAGAGAATGTCAGGAAAATAAAAAAAATGGGTTGTTACACAACACACAACACGCAACACAAGGGTTGTTAGGACCTCAACCACAAAACCTCCTTTGTATCCCATTGACCTGAAAAGAAGATCTACAGTCTAAACATTCACACACAAGGCAAAGACAAGTCAGTTTTTTTTTCTTTTACATAAAGCCAGTTATCTCACAGTAAGCATGTGGCGACACTGGCGAGGAAAAACTCGTTTTAACAAGCAGAAAACCTCAAGCAGAACCATGATCTGGGTGGTCGGCCATCTGTCTCAACCAGTTGGGTAGTGACAAAGATAAAAAGAGCAGGAGGAAACAGGACATATAGTAACAAAATGCAAGTTCGACATAGGAATGTAGTGGATATCATTAACAATAACATTTAAAATAAAAGATTTTTCTGAAAACAATGTGCAGGGAAAAGGTGCTTAAACAATGGAAGAAAACAACAATAATAAATAGCTTATAATAATAATAAAAAAAAGCTTCCAAAAACTGTATCAGTGAGGAAAAGTGAGGAAGCTGCTTTGGGAAGATGAGCACAAGAGAGACCTTCTTCCAAGGCCTGCAGGTGTCTTGACGGAGGATGAAAAAAAATGATGATTCAAAAAACAAGGCTGACAGCAGTGAAGTCCAAAAAATAATTGTAGGTGGATAAAATTGCAGTATTCTTTGGGAAAATATACACAATCCTGTCCATATTACAAAGCTTGGAGGTATCTTAATATTGACAATAAAAAACACAATGATTATTCACAAAACAAAGACAACAGAAAAAGTCTGTACAAAATAAAACATAAAAAAATAAATGACACAAATCATAAAGGGAAATAAAACCACAAAATAAAAACCAGAAGAAAATAAAACAGAAAAGTCTGACACCTCTCTCAAGTGAGCAAAAAAAGCTTCCAACAACTGTATCAGTGAGAAAAAGTGACCTTCTTCCAAGGCTTGCAGGTGTGTTGACAATCACAGGATGAAAAATAAAGATAATTCGAAAAACAAGTTGACAGCAGTGAAGTCCAAAAAACAATTGCAAGTGGATAAATTTGCAGCATGCCTTGGGAAAATATACACAATCCTGTCCATATTCCAAAGCTTGGAGGTATCTTAATATTCACAATAAGAAACACAATGATTATTCAGACAGAATTCTATTCGCACCGTTAGCTGTTCGCTCCGTTAGTGTTAGCTCTGTTAGCTCCGTTCGCATTAGCTCCATTCATGTTTATTGATTCAGTTCATTAATTCATGTTAACAGAGACATGAAGCAGAGGAGAGAAGCAGACACAGACAGCTGAGGTGATCAACAGAGACAGACAAGGAGAAAGCCACAGAAACACAGCTGAGAGCAATTCATTAATCAGGGACTGACTGCCTCTGATATCTGCTGTTTTCTCACATTGCAGCCTTTTTCAATTGTCCGCCGCTTCGCCATAGTTTCTCCTAGAGACTTCATTCAAACTTTAAAACGTAGATCATTTTGTCGGCTCGAACACACCCCGTGTCCCTTTCAAAATTTCCCAGGGGGAATTTTCTAGTTATTATTTTTCATCCTCCTCCAAATTTTCGTCCCTTAACTCGTCCCGCAGCTTTGAGAAAACCCTCGCAAATTATATATCAAAACGTGCGGTTTGATCGGGATCTGTGTGCTATTACTTTTCTCAAATTTATCGCAGCGATAAATTTCCCATAAGAAATGAATGGGACGGGCGAAAAAATAAACCTTGAAATTGGAGTTTTTCAAACGTCTGTAGCTCAGGCATACATTCACCGAGAGACTTCATTTAAACTTTAAAACGTAGATAATTTTGTCGGCTCAAAATGAACCTCAGCACATTTTTTGATATCTCTTACGGTTTTCGAGCTACGACCATCTGAAGACCATAAAGTTTCTCAAAAAATGCTCAGAATCTCTCCCCCTAGAGTGGGTGATGTCATCACTTAGAGTGAGACAGCCGGCAAGAAATCGCCTGAAATTGTTTTCTAAAATTGCCGTAAAATCCAAACGGTGAATAGGAGACACATAATTTTTGGATATTTTTGTAGACAAACTTGTGATGTCTTTGAAAAAGCTGAGAGACTTACTGAATTTAAATAGTGAGGCTTTTTGTGCAGCCAGCTCCCTCCAGCTCTCCATTGACTCCAATGTAAAAATTCAGAGCTGTTTTGTGAGAAAAGCAGAAATGCCTCCTGTCTTTAGATCGCCATAAAAAGAAAAGTTGTTGTCTCAGGAATAAAACGAGATGATATTCGGACTCAGGAAGGTCTCGGGAGTCCGATGATCTATAGTACACTCTGATAGGAGGTACGGTTCTCTCTCCTGGGGGGGATTTGGTTAGGAGGTGCGCAGAACCCAAATCTCACTGCATACTGCCTGCTCTCTGCATACTGCCTGCTTCTAATCACTCAAGTTGTCATGGCAACCTCTGAGCTGAACCCACAGGCACAGCTGAGAGCAATTCATTAATCAGGGACTGACTACCTCTGATATCTGCTGTTTACTCAAACTGCAGCCTTTTTCAATTGTCCGCTGCTTCGCCATAGTTTCTCCTAGAGACTTCATTCAAACTTTAAAACGTAGATAATTTTGTCGGCTTAAACACACACCGTGTCCCTTTCAAAATTTCCCAGAGGGAATTTTCTAGTTCTGTTTCTTATTGTGAATGTTAAGATACCTCCAAGCTTTGGAATACGGTCACGATGGAATGCTGCAATTTGACACCCCACACAGGATGGACCTCCCCAATCACCCACAATCCAATTAAGATTCCAGTCAGGATACATTGTATGTTATATTTTCCACAGGAATGCTGCAATTTGACACCCCACATAGGATGGACCTCCCCAATCACCCACAATCTGAATGAGATCCCAGTCACAGTGCATCATTTGTGCTAGGAACCTCTCCACAGTGATCCCCAGTGATCCGCAAACACAGTGGTGTGTAAAGAACCTGGGTTGAGGAGAAGCTCCAGAAGACTGCATCCACAAAACATACCCATCATATTTTATATCATGTGCTCATGTACTATTGTCCCTAAGAATGCTACAATTTGACACCCTGGATAAGATGGACCTCCCCATTCACCCACAATTGAAATGGGATCCCCGGGATCGTATGGTATATTTTCCCAAGAAATGCTGCAATTTGAGACCAACAAAAGAAAAGAAAAGTTTAAAAAAAACTAGAAAATTCCCTCTGGGAAATTTTGAAAGGGACATGGGGGGCTACTGCCGGGGGAACCATCTCTGTCAACATAGACATGATCATCTTTCACTGAGCAATGATTGAGGAGCTGTAATCACATTAAGTATGTCTGTAATCAAGTTACCTGTATGTGCGTGCATGTGTGTATGTGTATATGTGTGTGTGTGTGTGTGTGTGTGTGTTTAAGCCGTCAAAATTATCTACATTTTAAAGTTTGAATGAAGTCTCTAGGAGAAAGTATGGCGAAGCAGCGGACAATTGAAAAAGGCTGCAATTTGATGAAACAGCAGATAATTACCTCTCTACCTCTCCCACTTTTTTCCCCCATTTTCAACCCTCTCAGTGCCAGTGTTTCTGTGGCTTTCTCCTTGTCTGTCTCTGTTGATCACCTCAGCTGTCTGTGTCTGCTTCTCTCCTCTGCTTCATGTCTCTGTTAACATGAATTAATGAACTGAATCAATAAACATGAATGGAGCTAATGCTAACGGAGCTAACAGAGCGAACAGCTAACGGTGCTAATAGAGCTAACGGCGCAAACGCTAACAGAGCTAACGGTGCTAACAGAGCTAACGGTGCTAACAAGGGGGCGGGGGGGATGGGGTTTTCATTATGCATTTGTCTGTGTGTGTGTGTGTTTATGTATCTGTCGTTGTGTGTGACTGCGTATGTGTGTGTCTTCGTCTGTTTGTGTGTGTGTGTCTGCTTGAACTACACAAGCAGCCCAACCAGCTCCTACATGGAGATGTGTCTGGTATATGTGTGTCTGAATGTGTATGTGTGTGTGCGTGTGTAACTTCTGCCCCACCTGCTGATAATTACCTCTGCACCTCTCCCACTTTTTACCTGTTCCTGTTCAGTTTTGACGTGCTTGTTTTTAATCACTTTTTAGCTGTTGGTTAGCCCTGTTTGTGTGTGCGTTTGTGTGACTACTGTCTCAACCTTTTTGTGAAAGTGCTTTCTGAAGCTGAGTTTAACTGCTTGTTGGACGGAGATTGTTTTCAAACAATGCCCTTGTTTTGACTGAGCTCGTTAAGATAATCATTCTCAGGCTGGTTGTCCTGAAGATGTGTGTGCGTGGGTTATTGACCGGTGTGTGTGTAAATGACAGTTGCACCTGTTCAGCTCTTCCCTTGAAAAGCGGCTTTTTCGCTGTCGGTTTCTTCCGAACAACTTGTGATTGTGACAAAACCGTAGCTGCTATCAAAAAACCGATTACACTGTGAGATGCGGACAAGTCTGGGCCAGATGTACGTGTGTTTTATGTCCAGATATTCTTTAGAAAAATGACAAAATGGTCGATTTAAAAGACACTGTCCGGCAGGCTGCAACTCAGAGAACAGGAGTTTGTATTGTATGCAGTGAGATTTGGGTTCGGCGAACCTCCTGAACTAAATCCTCTGGTGAGAGAACCGTACCTCCTATCAGAGTGTACTATAGATCATCAGACTCCCGAGACCTTCCTGAGTCCGAATATCATCTTGTTTTATTCCTGAGACAACAACTTTTCTTTTTATGGCGATCTAAAGACAGGAGGCATTTCTGCTTTTCTCAAAAAACAGCTCTGAATTTTTACACTGGAGTCAATGGAGAGCTGGAGGGAGCTGGCTGCACAAAAAGCCTCACTATTTAAATTCAGTAAGTCTCTCAGCTTTTTCAAAGACATCACAAAAAAGAGGACAAGTTTGTCTACAAAAATATCCAAAAATTATGTGTCTCCTATTCACCGTTTGGATTTTAGGGCAATTTTAGAAAACAATTTCAGGTGATTTCTCACCGGCTGTCTCACTCTAAGTGATGACATCACCCACTGTAGGGGGAGAGATTTTGAGCATTTTTTGAGAAACTTTATGGTCTTCAGATGGTCATAGCTCGAAAACCGTAAGAGATGTCAAAAAATGTGCTGAGGTTCATTTCGAGCCGACAAAATTATCTACGTTTTTAAAGTTTGAATGAAGTCTCTAGGAGAAAGTATGGCGAAGCAGCGGACAATCGAAAAAGGCTGAAATTTGAGGAAATTCCCCATTAATTTCTTATGGGAAATTTATCGCAGTTTTTCACGTCTTACTATGTGAAAAACTGCGATAAATTTGAGAAAAGTAATAGCACACCGATCCCGATCAAACCACATGTTTTGATATATAATTTGCGAGGGTTTTCTCAAAGCTGCGGGACGAGTTAAGGGACGAAAATTTGGAGGAGGATGAAAAACTAGAAAATTCCCTCTGGGAAATTTTGAAAGGGACACGGTGTGTGTTTGAGCCGACAAAATTATCTATGTTTTAAAGTTTGAATGAAGTCTCTCGGAGAAAGTATGGCGAAGCAGCGGACAATTGAAAAAGGCTGAAATTTGAGGAAACAGCAGATAATTACGTCTCTACCTCTCCCACTTTTTTGCCCCATTTTCAACCCTCTCAGTGCCATTGTTTCTGTGGCTTTCTCCTTGTCTGTCTCTGTTGATCACCTCAGCTGTCTGTGTCTGCTTCTCTCCTCTGCTTCATGTCTCTGTTAACATGAATTAATGAACTGAATCAATAAACATGAATGGAGCTAATGCTAATGGAGCTAACAGAGCTAACAGCGCTAATAGAGCTAACGGCGCTAACGCTAACAGAGCTAACAGTGCTAAAGGTGCTGATCATAGATCATCAGACTCCCGAGACCTTCCTGAGTCCGAATATTATCTCGTTTTATTCCTGAGACAACAACTTTTCTTTTTATGGCGATCTAAAGACAGGAGGCATTTCTGCTTTTCTCACAAAACAGCTCTGAATTTTTACATTGGAGTCAATGGGAGAGCAGGAGGGAGCTGGCTGCACAAAAAGTCTCACTATTTAAATTCAGCAAGTCTCTCAGCTTTTTCAAAGACATCACATGAAAGAGGACAAGTTTGTCTACAAAATGATCCCAAAATTATGCGTGTAGAGTGTAATTTGTGGCCGTAGCGATGAGAAAAAGAGATTTTCAGATCATTTTTAGACTCTGTGCCACTCTGTCTCCCACTCTAGCACGAACATTCCGCGCAATACACACCCATTATAATCTCAGAATTTCCCTCAAAACTCTCACTGTCATTGAACAGTGACTGATCAAAAACTATAATACCAATCAAAATGTGGATGAACACACCAATAGACCAGACAGACTTGGGTCTACATTTTAAAGTTTAAATTAAGTCTCTCGGTGAATGTATGCCTGAGCTACAGACGTTTGAAAAACTCCAATTTCAATCTTTATTTTTTCGCCCGTCCCATTCATTTCTTATGGGAAATTTATCGCAGTTCTTCGCGTCTTACGATGCAGCTATTTCATAGCTGTAGGAGCCAGTGACTCGGGACGTTGCCCCGTGTCCCTAATAATAATAATAATAAGAAGAAACGCGCGGGATAGTAATAAGTGACTCGGGGCTACGAGTCACTGGCTGCTGCAGCAGAGCTGCAGGAGCCAGTGACTTGGAGCGTGCCCCGTGTCCCTAATAATAATAATAATAAGAAGAAACGCGCGGGATAGTAATAAGTGACTCGGAGCATGCCCCGTGTCCCTAATAAGAAGAAGAAACGTGCGGGATAGTAATAAGTGACTCGGGGCGTAGCGTATCCCGCGCCGTTAGCCGTTAGCTCTATTAGCTCTGTTAGCACGTTAGCTCTGTTAGCACCGTTAGCACTGTTAGCTCTGTTAGCATTAGCGCCGTTAGCTCTATTAGCGCCGTTAGCTGTTAGCTCCGTTAGTGTTAGCTCTGTTAGCTCCGTTAGCATTAGCTCCATTCATGTTTATTGATTAAGTTCATTAATTTATGTTAACAGAGACATGAAGCAGAGGAGAGAAGCAGACACAGACAGCTGAGGTGATCAACAGAGACAGACAAGGAGAAAGCCACAGAAACAATGGCACTGAGAGGGTTGAAAATGGGGCAAAAAAGTGGGAGAGGTAGAGACGTAATTATCTGCTGTTTCCTCAAATTTCAGCCTTTTTCAATTGTCCGCTGCTTCACCATACATTCTCCGAGAGACTTCATTCAAACTTTAAAATGTAGATAATTTTGTCGGCTTAAACACACACACACACACATGTACGCACATACAGGTAACTTGATTACAGACATACACACACACAGAAGACTTAATGTGATTACAGCTCCTCAATCATTGCTCAGTGAAAGATGATCATTTGTACATTGACAGAGATGGTTCCCCCGGCAGTAGCCCCCCGTGTCCCTTTCAAACTTTCCCAGAGGGAATTTTCTAGTTTCTCCTAGAGACTTACTTCATTCAAACTTTAAAACGTAGATAATTTTGTCGGCTCAAACACACACCGTGTCCCTGGCTGCTGCACACCGTGTCCCTGGCTGCTGCAGCAGAGCTGCAGGAGCCAGTGACTCGGAGCGTGCCCCATGTCCCTAATAATAATAATAACAAGAAGAAATGCGCGGGATAGTAATAAGTGACTCGGGGCTACGCATAGGCATACTGCCTGCCTTATAATCTCAAAATTTCCCTCAAAACGATCACTGTCATTGAACAGTGACTGATCAAAAACTATACTACCAATCAAAATGTGGATGAACACACCAATAGAACAGACAGATACATTTGAGAAAAGTAATAGCACACCGATCCCGATCAAACCGCACGTTTTGATATATAATTTGCGAGGGTTTTCTCAAAGCTGCGGGCCGAGTTAAGGGACGAAAATTTGGAGGAGGATGAAAAATAACTAGAAAATTCCCCCTGGGAAATTTTGAAAGGGACACGGGGTGTGTTCGAGCCGACAAAATTATCTACGTTTTAAAGTTTGAATGAAGTCTCTAGGACAAAGTATGGCCGAGCAGCGGACAATTGAAAAAGGCTGAAATTTGAGGAAATTTCCCCATTCATTTCTTATGGGAAATTTATCGCAGTTGTTTGCGTCTTACGTCGGCCTTCGATGGTCATAGCTCGAAAACCGTAAGAGATATCAAAATGTGCCGAGGGTCATTTTGAGCCGACAAAATTATCTACGTTTTAAAGTTTGAATGAAGTCTCTAGGAGAAACTATGGCGAAGCAGCGGACAATTGAAAAAGGCTGCAATTTGAGAAAACGGCAGATATCAGAGGTAGTCAGTCCCTGATTAATGAATTGCTCTCAGCTGTGTTTCTGTGGCTTTCTCCTTGTCTGTCTCTGTTGATCACCTCAGCTGTCTGTGTCTGCTTCTCTCCTCTGCTTCATGTCTCTGTTAACATGAATTAATGAACTGAATCAATAAACATGAATGGAGCTAATGCTAACAGAGCTAACACTAACTGAGCTAACAGCTAAAGGTGCGAATATAGCTAACGGCGCTAGCGCTAACAGAGCTAACTGTGCTAACAGAGCTAACAGAGCTAACGGCGTTAACAAGGGGGCGGGGGGATGGGGTTTTCATTATGCATTTGTCTGTGTGTGTGTGTTTATGTATCTGTCGTTGTGTGTGACTGCGTATGTGTGTGTCTTCGTCTGTTTGTGTGTGTGTGTCTGCTTGAACTACACAAGCAGCCCAACCAGCTCCTACATGGAGATGTGTCTGGTATATGTGTGTCTGAATGTGTGTGTGTGTGTGTGTTTGTTTGTGTGCGTGTGTAACTTCTGCCCCACCTGCTGATAATTACCTCTCTACCTCTCCCACTTTTTACCTGTTCCTGTTCAGTTTTGACGTGCTTGTTTTTAATCACTTTTTAGCTGTTGGTTAGCCCTGCTTGTGTGTGTGTTTGTGTGACTACTGTCTCAACCTTTTTGGCAAAGCGCTTGGTGAAGCTGAGTTTAACTGTTTGTTGGATGGAGATTGTTTTCAAACAATGCCCTTGTTTTGACTGAGCTCGTTAAGATAATCATTCTCAGGCTTGTTGTCCTGCAGATGTGTGTGCGTGGGTTATTGACCGGTGTGTGTGTAAATGACAGTTGCATCTGTTAAACTCTTCCCTTGAAAAGCGGCTTTTTCGCTGTCGGTTTCTTCCGAACAACTTGCGATTGTGTCAAAACCGTAGCTGCTATCAAAAAACCGATTACACTGTGAGATGCGGACAAGTCTGGGCCAGATGTACGTGTGTTTTATGTCCAGATATTCTTTAGAAAAATGACAAAATGGTCGACTTAAAAAGACTCTGCGACTCAGAGAACAGGAGTTTGTATTGTATGCAGTGAGATTTGGGTTCGGCGAACCTCCTGAACTAAGTCCTCTGGTGAGAGAACCGTACCTCGTATCAGAGTGTACTATAGATCATCGGACTCCCGAGAACTTCCTGAGTCCGACCATCTCCTCGTTTTATTCCTGACACAACAACTTTTCGTTTTATGGCGATCTAAAGACAGGAGGCATTTCTGCTTTGCTCACAAAACAGCTCTGAATTTTAACATGGGACTTAATGGGAGAACAGGAGGGCGCTGGCTGCACAAAACGTCTCACTATTTAAATTCAGTAAGTCTCTCGGCTTTTTCGAGGACATCACACGAAAGAGGACAAGTTTGTCTACAAACTGATCCCAAAATTATGCGTGTAGAGTGTAATTTGTGGCCGTAGCGACGAGAAAAAGAGAAGATTTTCAGATCGTTTTTAGACTCTGTGCCACTCTAGCACGCACTCTAGCACGAACATTCCGCGCAATACACACCCATTATAATCTCAAAATTTCCCGCCAAACGATCACTGTCATTGAACAGTGACTGATCAAAAACTATAGGACCAATCAAAATGTGGATGAACACACCAATAGACCAGACTTGGGTCTACATTTTAAAGTTGAAATGAAGTCTCTCGGTGAATGTATGCCTGAGCTACAGATGTTTGAAAAACTCCAATTTCAATCTTGTTTTTTTCGCCCGTCCCATTCATTTCTTATGGGAAATTTATCGCAGTTTTTCGCGTCTTACGACGCGAAAAACTGCGATAAATTTGAGAAAAGTAATAGCACACCGATCCCGAACAATACGCACGTTTTGATATATAATTTGCGAGGGTTTTCTCAAAGCTGCGGGGCGAGTTAAGGGACGAAAACTTGGAGGAAGATGAAAAATAACTAGAAAATTCCCCCTGGGAAATTTTGAAAGGGACACGGGGTGCGTTCGAGCCGACAAAATTATCTACGTTTTAAAGTTTGAATGAAGTCTCTAGGAGAAACTATGGCGAAGCAGCGGACAATTGAAAAAGGCTGCAATTTGAGGAAATTTCCCCATTCATTTCTTATGGGAAATTTATCGCAGTTGTTTGCGTCTTACGTCGGCCTTCGATGGTCATAGCTCGAAAACCGTAAGAGATATCAAAATGTGCCGAGGGTCATTTTGAGCCGACAAAATTATCTACGTTTTAAAGTTTGAATGAAGTCTCTAGGAGAAACTATGGCGAAGCAGCGGACAATTGAAAAAGGCTGCAATGTGAGAAAACTGCAGATATCAGAGGTAGTCAGTCCCTGATTAATGAATTGCTCTCAGCTGTGTTTCTGTGGCTTTCTCCTTGTCTGTCTCTGTTGATCACCTCAGCTGTCTGTGTCTGCTTCTCTCCTCTGCTTCATGTCTCTGTTAACATGAATTAATGAACTGAATCAATAAACATGAATGGAGCTAATGCTAACGGAGCTAACAGAGCTAACACTAACGGAGCGAACAGCTAACGGTGCGAATAGAGCTAACGGCGCTAACGCTAACAGAGCTAACTGTGCTAACAGAGCTAACAGAGCTAACGGCGATAACAAGGGGGCGGGGGGATGGGGTTTTCATTATGCATTTGTCTGTGTTTATGTGTTTATGTATCTGTCATTGTGTGTGACTGCGTATGTGTGTGTCTTCGTCTGTTTGTGTGTGTGTGTCTGCTTGAACTACACAAGCAGCCCAACCAGCTCCTACATGGAGATGTGTCTGGTATATGTGTGTCTGAATGTGTGTGTGTGTGTGTGTGTGTGTTTGTGTGCGTGTGTAACTTCTGCCCCACCTGCTGATAATTACCTCTGCAACTCTCCCACTGTTTACCTGTTCCTGTTCAGTTTTGACGTGCTGTTTTTAATCACTTTTTAGCTTTTGGTTAGCCCTTTTGGTGTGTGCATTTGTGTGACTCCTGTCTCAACCTCTTTGGCAAAGAGCTTTCTGAAGCTGAGTTTAACTGCTTGTTGGACAGAGATTGTTTTCAAACAATGCCCTTGTTTTGACTGAGCTCGTTAAGATAATCATTCTCAGGCTTGTTGTCCTGCAGATGTGTGTGCGTGGGTTATTGACCGGTGTGTGTGTAAATGACAGTTGCACCTGTTAAACTCTTCCCTTGAAAAGCGGCTTTTTCGCTGTCGGTTTCTTCCGAACAACTTGCGATTGTGTCAAAACCGTAGCTGCTATCAAAAAACCGATTACACTGTGAGATGCGGACAAGTCTGGGCCAGATGTACGTGTGTTTTATGTCCAGATATTCTTTAGAAAAATGACAAAATGGTCGACTTAAAAAGACTCTGCGACTCAGAGAACAGGAGTTTGTATTGTATGCAGTGAGATTTGGGTTCGGCGAACCTCCTGAACTAAATCCTCTGGTGAGAGAACCGTACCTCGTATCAGAGTGTACTATAGATCATCGGACTCCCGAGAACTTCCTGAGTCCGACCATCTCCTCGTTTTATTCCTGACACAACAACTTTTCGTTTTATGGCGATCTAAAGACAGGAGGCATTTCTGCTTTGCTCACAAAACAGCTCTGAATTTTAACATGGGACTTAATGGGAGAACAGGAGGGCGCTGGCTGCACAAAACGTCTCACTATTTAAATTCAGTAAGTCTCTCGGCTTTTTCGAGGACATCACACGAAAGAGGACAAGTTTGTCTACAAACTGATCCCAAAATTATGCGTGTAGAGTGTAATTTGTGGCCGTAGCGACGAGAAAAAGAGAAGATTTTCAGATCGTTTTTAGACTCTGTGCCACTCTAGCACGCACTCTAGCGCGAACATTCCGCGCAATACACACCCATTATAATCTCAAAATTTCCCGCCAAACGATCACTGTCATTGAACAGTGACTGATCAAAAACTATAGGACCAATCAAAATGTGGATGAACACACCAATAGACCAGACTTGGGTCTACATTTTAAAGTTGAAATGAAGTCTCTCGGTGAATGTATGCCTGAGCTACAGATGTTTGAAAAACTCCAATTTCAATCTTGTTTTTTTCGCCGGTCCCATTCATTTCTTATGGGAAATTTATCGCAGTTTTTCGCGTCTTACGACGCGAAAAACTGCGATAAATTTGAGAAAAGTAATAGCACACCGATCCCGAACAATACGCACGTTTTGATATATAATTTGCGAGGGTTTTCTCAAAGCTGCGGGGCGAGTTTAGGGACGAAAATTTGGAGGATGATGAAAAATAATAACTAGAAAATTCCCCCTGGGAAATTTTGAAAGGGACACGGGGTGTGTTCGAGCCGACAAAATTATCTACGTTTTAAAGTTTGAATGAAGTCTCTAGGAGAAACTATGGCGAAGCAGCGGACAATTGAAAAAGGCTGCAAATTGAGAAAACGGCAGATATCAGAGGTAGTCAGTCCCTGATTAATGAATTGCTCTCAGCTGTGTTTCTGTGGCTTTCTCCTTGTCTGTCTCTGTTGATCACCTCAGCTGTCTGTGTCTGCTTCTCTCCTCTGCTTCATGTCTCTGTTAACATGAATTAATGAACTGAATCAATAAACATGAATGGAGCTAATGCTAACGGAGCTAACAGAGCTAACACTAACTGAGCTAACAGCTAAAGGTGCGAATATAGCTAACGGCGCTAGCGCTAACAGAGCTAACTGTGCTAACAGAGCTAACAGAGCTAACGGCGTTAACAAGGGGGCGGGGGGATGGGGTTTTCATTATGCATTTGTCTGTGTGTGTGTGTTTATGTATCTGTCGTTGTGTGTGACTGCGTATGTGTGTGTCTTCGTCTGTTTGTGTGTGTGTGTCTGCTTGAACTACACAAGCAGCCCAACCAGCTCCTACATGGAGATGTGTCTGGTATATGTGTGTCTGAATGTGTGTGTGTGTGTGTGTTTGTTTGTGTGCGTGTGTAACTTCTGCCCCACCTGCTGATAATTACCTCTCTACCTCTCCCACTTTTTACCTGTTCCTGTTCAGTTTTGACGTGCTTGTTTTTAATCACTTTTTAGCTGTTGGTTAGCCCTGCTTGTGTGTGTGTTTGTGTGACTACTGTCTCAACCTTTTTGGCAAAGCGCTTTCTGAAGCTGAGTTTAACTGTTTGTTGGATGGAGATTGTTTTCAAACAATGCCCTTGTTTTGACTGAGCTCGTTAAGATAATCATTCTCAGGCTTGTTGTCCTGCAGATGTGTGTGCGTGGGTTATTGACCGGTGTGTGTGTAAATGACAGTTGCACCTGTTAAACTCTTCCCTTGAAAAGCGGCTTTTTCGCTGTCGGTTTCTTCCGAACAACTTGCGATTGTGTCAAAACCGTAGCTGCTACCAAAAAACCGATTACACTGTGAGATGCGGACAAGTCTGGGCCAGATGTACGTGTGTTTTATGTCCAGATATTCTTTAGAAAAATGACAAAATGGTCGACTTAAAAAGACTCTGCGACTCAGAGAACAGGAGTTTGTATTGTATGCAGTGAGATTTGGGTTCGGCGAACCTCCTGAACTAAATCCTCTGGTGAGAGAACCGTACCTCGTATCAGAGTGTACTATAGATCATCGGACTCCCGAGAACTTCCTGAGTCCGGCCATCTCCTCGTTTTATTCCTGACACAACAACTTTTCGTTTTATGGCGATCTAAAGACAGGAGGCATTTCTGCTTTGCTCACAAAACAGCTCTGAATTTTAACATGGGACTTAATGGGAGAACAGGAGGGCGCTGGCTGCACAAAACGTCTCACTATTTAAATTCAGTAAGTCTCTCGGCTTTTTCGAGGACATCACACGAAAGAGGACAAGTTTGTCTACAAAATGAGCCCAAAATTATGCGTGTAGAGTGTAATTTGTGGCCGTAGCGACGAGAAAAAGAGAAGATTTTCAGATCGTTTTTAGACTCTGTGCCACTCTAGCACGCACTCTAGCACGAACATTCCGCGCAATACACACCCATTATAATCTCAAAATTTCCCGCCAAACGATCACTGTCATTGAACAGTGACTGATCAAAAACTATAGGACCAATCAAAATGTGGATGAACACACCAATAGACCAGACTTGGGTCTACATTTTAAAGTTGAAATGAAGTCTCTCGGTGAATGTATGCCTGAGCTACAGATGTTTGAAAAACTCCAATTTCAATCTTGTTTTTTTCACCGGTCCCATTCATTTCTTATGGGAAATTTATCGCAGTTTTTCGCGTCTTACGACGCGAAAAACTGCGATAAATTTGAGAAAAGTAATAGCACACCGATCCCGAACAATACGCACGTTTTGATATATAATTTGCGAGGGTTTTCTCAAAGCTGCGGGGCGAGTTTGAGGACGAAAACTTGGAGGAAGATGAAAAATAATAATAAGAAGAAGAAGAAGAAACGCGCGGGATAGTAATAAGTGACTCGGGGCTACGCCCCGAGTCACTGGCTCCTGCAGCTATGAAATAGCTGTAGGAGCCAGTGACTCGGGACGTTGCCCCGTGTCCCTAACTAGAAAATTCCCCCTGGGAAATTTTGAAAGGGACACGGGGTGCGTTCGAGCCGACAAAATTATCTACGTTTTAAAGTTTGAATGAAGTCTCTAGGAGAAACTATGGTGATGCAGCGGACAATTGAAAAAGGCTGCAATGTGAGAAAACGGCAGATATCAGAGGCAGTCAGTCCCTGATTAATGAATTGCTCCCAGCTGTGTTTCTGTGGCTTTCTCCTTGTCTGTCTCTGTTGATCACCTCAGCTGTCTGTGTCTGCTTCTCTCCTCTGCTTCATGTCTCTGTTAACATGAATTAATGAACTGAATCAATAAACATGAATGGAGCTAATGCTAACAGAGCTAGCAGAGCTAACACTAACTGAGCTAACAGCTAACGGTGCGAATATCGCTAACGGCGGTAGCGCTAACAGAGCTAACTGTGCTAACAGAGCTAATAACGGCGTTAACAAGGGGGCGGGGGGATGGGGTTTTCATTATGCATTTGTCTGTGTGTGTGTGTTTATGTATCTGTCATTGTGTGTGACTGCGTATGTGTGTGTCTTCGTCTGTTTCTGTGGCTTTCTACTTGTCTGTCTCTGTTGATCACCTCAGCTGTCTGTGTCTGCTTCTCTCCTCTGCTTCATGTCTCTGTTAACATGAATTAATGAACTGAATCAATAAACATGAATGGAGCTAATGCTGACGGAGCTAACAGAGCTAACACTAACGGAGCTAACAGCTAGCGGTGCGAATAGAGCTAACGGCGCTAACGCTAACAGAGCTAACTGTGCTAACAGAGCTAATAACGGCGTTAACAAGGGGGCGGGGGGATGGGGTTTTCATTATGCATTTGTCTGTGTGTGTGTGTTTATGTATCTGTCATTGTGTGTGACTGCGTATGTGTGTGTCTTCGTCTGTTTGTGTGTGTGTGTCTGCTTGAACTACACAAGCAGCCCAACCTGCTCCTACATGGAGATGTGTCTGGTATATGTGTGTCTGAATGTGTGTGTGTGTGTGTGTTTGTTTGTGTGCGTGTGTAACTTCTGCCCCACCTGCTGATAATTACCTCTCTACCTCTCCCACTTTTTACCTGTTCCTGTTCAGTTTTGACGTGCTTGTTTTTAATCACTTTTTAGCTGTTGGTTAGCCCTGCTTGTGTGTGTGTTTGTGTGACTACTTTCTCAACCTTTTTGGCAAAGCGCTTGGTGAAGCTGAGTTTAACTGTTTGTTGGATGGAGATTGTTTTCAAACAATGCCCTTGTTTTGACTGAGCTCGTTAAGATAATCATTCTCAGGCTTGTTGTCCTGCAGATGTGTGTGCGTGGGTTATTGACCGGTGTGTGTGTAAATGACAGTTGCACCTGTTAAACTCCTCCCTTGAAAAGCGGCTTTTTCGCTGTCGGTTTTCTTCCGAACAACTTGCGATTGTGTCAAAACCGTAGCTGCTATCAAAAAACCGATTACACTGTGAGATGCGGACAAGTCTGGGCCAGATGTACGTGTGTTTTATGTCCAGATATTCTTTAGAAAAATGACAAAATGGTCGACTTAAAAAGACTCTGCGACTCAGAGAACAGGAGTTTGTATTGTATGCAGTGAGATTTGGGTTCGGCGAACCTCCTGAACTAAATCCTCTGGTGAGAGAACCGTACCTCGTATCAGAGTGTACTATAGATCATCGGACTCCCGAGAACTTCCTGAGTCCGTCCATCTCCTCGTTTTATTCCTGACACAACAACTTTTCGTTTTATGGCGATCTAAAGACAGGAGGCATTTCTGCTTTGCTCACAAAACAGCTCTGAATTTTAACATGGGACTTAATGGGAGAACAGGAGGGCGCTGGCTGCACAAAACGTCTCACTATTTAAATTCAGTAAGTCTCTCGGCTTTTTCGAGGACATCACACGAAAGAGGACAAGTTTGTCTACAAAATGAGCCCAAAATTATGCGTGTAGAGTGTAATTTGTGGCCGTAGCGACGAGAAAAAGAGAAGATTTTCAGATCGTTTTTAGACTCTGTGCCACTCTAGCACGCACTCTAGCACGAACATTCCGCGCAATACACACCCATTATAATCTCAAAATTTCCCGCCAAACGATCACTGTCATTGAACAGTGACTGATCAAAAACTATAGGACCAATCAAAATGTGGATGAACACACCAATAGACCAGACTTGGGTCTACATTTTAAAGTTGAAATGAAGTCTCTCGGTGAATGTATGCCTGAGCTACAGATGTTTGAAAAACTCCAATTTCAATCTTGTTTTTTTCGCCCGTCCCATTCATTTCTTATGGGAAATTTATCGCAGTTTTTCGCGTCTTACGACGCGAAAAACTGCGATAAATTTGAGAAAAGTAATAGCACACCGATCCCGAACAATACGCACGTTTTGATATATAATTTGCGAGGGTTTTCTCAAAGCTGTGGGACGAGTTTGAGGACAAAAACTTGGAGGAAGATGAAAAATAATAATAATAAGAAGAAGAAGAAGAAGAAACGCGCGGGATAGTAATAAGTGACTCGGGGCTACGCCCCGAGTCACTGGCTCCTGCAGCTATTTCATAGCTGTAGGAGCCAGTGACTCGGGACGTTGCCCCGTGTCCCTAATAAGAAGAAACGCGCGGGATAGTAATAAGTGACTCGGGGCTATGCCCCGAGTCACTGGCTCCTGCAGCAGAGCTGCAGGAGCCAGTGCCTCGGAGCGTGCCCCGTGTCCCTAATAAGAAGAAGAAGAAGAAGAAGAAGAAGAAACGCGCGGGATAGTAATAAGTGACTCGGGACGTTGCCCCGTGTCCCTAATAATGTCCCTAATAATAAGAAACGCGCGGGATAGTAATAAGTGACTCGGAGCGTGCCCCGTGTCCCTAATAAGAAGAAGAAGAAGAAGAAACACGCGGGATAACAATAAGCCAGTGACTCGGGACGTTGCCCCGTGTCCCTAATGATACAATTGACATAAATGATAAAAGGATGACAGAAAACAAAACCACAGAAGCAAAAACCAGAAGAAAACAAAACGGAAAGTCTGACACCTCTCTCAAGTGAGCTAAGAAAAGCTTCCAACAACTGTATCAGTGAGGAAAAGTGAGAAAGCTGCTTTGGGAAGATGAGCACAAGAGAGACCTTCTTCCATGGCCTGCAGATGTGTTGACAATCACAGGTTGAAAAATAAAGATAATTCAAAAAACAAGTTGACAGCAGTGAAGTGAAAAATAATTGTAGTTGGATCAAATTGCAGCATTCCTGATGAAAATATAACATATGATCCATTGTGACTGGGATCTTACTTGGACTGTGGGTGATTGAGGAGGTCCATCCTGTGTGGGGTGTCCAATTGCAGCATTCCTGAGGAAAATATACATAATTGTGACCGTATTCCAAACCTGGCAGGTATCATCACATTCACAATCAGAAACACAATGATTATTCATAAAAAAAAGCAAAGAAAAGCTTCCAACAACTGTATCAGTGAGGAAAAGTGAGAAAGCTGCTTTGTGAAGATGAGCACAAGAGAGACCTTCTTCCAAGGCCTGCAGGTGTCTTGACAATCACAGGATGAAAAATAACGATGATTGGAAAAACAAGGTTGACAGCAGTGAAGTCCAAAAAATAATTGTAGGTGGATAAAATTGCAGC
The DNA here is from genome assembly GCF_017976325.1 of Chelmon rostratus. Lineage (NCBI taxonomy): Eukaryota > Metazoa > Chordata > Actinopteri > Chaetodontiformes > Chaetodontidae > Chelmon > Chelmon rostratus. The sequence continues at coordinate 17,412,583 of NC_055663.1, read as the reverse complement.
ATTCCTTGGGAAAATATACACAATCCTGTCCATATTCCAAACCTTGAAGGTATTGTCACATTCACAATCAGAAACACAATCATTATTCACAAAAAAAAAAGAAAATATAGAAAAAAGTCTGTACAAAATAAAAGAAAACATAAAAAAGAAATGACACAAATCATAAAAGGATAACAAAATAAAACCACAGAAGCAAAAACCAAAAGAAAATAAAACAGATTACAGCCGCTAGCAGCGACAAAGGGCCCTCGCACCTACGGCTGCATACTGCCCCCCCGAGCCCATCATCTTTTCCTAAATGGCCAGATCATCGTATTGACCTTCTTTGTTACTGGGCAAACAGATCAGAAGGGATATGAGCTACAAAAGTCTTTGCACAGTACAGAGACACGAGTGAAGTAAGCGATAGAATAAGATTGTTAAAATCAAATTGCAAACTCTCCAACACTTCAATTGGCTGTGGAGGCACACAGAAAGAGAGAGAGAGAGAGAGAGAGATGAAGAAGTAGAGCAGGCAAATAGCAGCAGATAATAGGCGAGTGGAAGAGCAGGAAAAAGGCGTTGGCCTCCTGCTGTGAAAGCAGGTGAGGTATATGATCAGATGAACCAAATATCACACATATGTTAGATTAAGCATGATAACAGGCAAACTGATGTTTAGACTGCAAGACACTCTCAGTGATATGTGAGACTACACAGGACAGGCCATAAAGAGGGAGTCCTAGTGTGGGAATGTATGCAAAGGGGACTGTTTAGATGTGAATCCCCAACAGAGGTGGACATTTACGCGTGAGAGTGGAGGAATGCACTCCTCAGTCAGACAATGTGCAGAACATGGCCTTATTTGGGAGTTAGGTAAGATATTGGTGGAGTAGGACAGACCACTACGCTATATATTGTATTGTCTTTAGGATAATGGCAGAGTCTTCTGATCTGACCCTGAAGCTCACTCAGATGGCCGGCATCTGATCATCCTTATTACATCATCATCACACCACTGCTCAGCCAGGTCTGCTGAGCAGTGGTAAAGTGCTGCGTGGGTACAGGCAGTTCTCGTTTACGGCAGTTCTCGTTTACGGCAGCAGAGCGTTGGAGTTTGAGAAGACACATAAACAAATAAAATAAAACTTCCTAAACTTCCAAAAAAGAGGGATGGCACCACTCACATCTCCATCTGCTTCTTGTGAGGGCTGCCTTCAGCTCAACAAGAAAGTCGCTGAACTGGAGGGAAGAGTCTCTCTCCTTCAACAAATCGGAGAGGACGAGCGGCTAATCCACACAATGCTAGCGCAGTGTCTGAGCACTGTAGCAACAACCGGCGACGGCGCTAGTGGAGACCTGGACGCTACAGTGCCATGGATCGATCCTGCTCAGTCCCTGAATGGAGATCAATGGGCCAGAACGGGAGCCAGACCCAAGACTCTCCTGTGTTCCACCCCGGGACAGCCGGCACCATGGACGGTGGTTCAGCACGGCGGAAAATATGCCGGTAAACTGCGGAAAACACCTTCCCCACCTCCAGCCCAGGATCTCTGTCTCTCCAACAAATTCACCGTACTGGACGAGCAGGAGTTCCCTCCACTTTCAGGAACACTATCAGGATCCACACAGCGGAACCCCGCACACCGGCGGTCTGCACCCTCCACCATCAGCGCCAGACACCGGCGGTCTGCACCCTCCACCATCAGCGCCGACACAGTGGGCCCCATACCGGCTGCTGCCCCCTCTGCTCTCCGTAAGGCTGTGGCTCTCTCATTCACACCACGGACAAATCCTCCATCAGCCGGCCCACCCAGCTCCCGGGCGTCTCCTCCAACCAGCGGGCCATCTGCTCGGTCGGGTCCCTCAGCCTCCACCACCAACGGAAGACACCCATCCGGCGAGCCCTCCATCCGGTCTGGTTTTGCGGCTGCCGCCACCGGGGACCTGCGGCCCGACCGGGCCTCCCGGCTGCCTCTGCCCGACCACGGTCCTGGTCCTGGTAGCCGGCCTCATCCCACTACCATCATCATCGGGGATTCTATCATCCGGCATGTGAAAACACAGTCCTCCACCACTCTGTGTTTCCCCGGCGCCACTGTCAACGATGTGGCTACTGAAATCCGCGGTGTACTGGAGGCACACCCCTCAGTGCATACGGTGGTGGTTCACGTGGGAACTAACAACATTAAAAGGCAACAGTCAAAGATCTTAAAAGAAGACTTTACTTGACTTTTTAACATCCTGAATCATTTTTCTGTAGACTGTCTTTACTTGTATGTGGCCCCCTGGCAAACCCTTTTCTGTTGAACTGTATTGTTCTGTTCAGCATTCAATAAAGTTTTATTGAAAAAAAAGTAGCACCAGGTGAGACAAGACTCACCATTGGGTCCTCCTGGCAGATACAGAAAATCTACCATGCCAAAAAAAGCTTCACAGGGCACCCCCACTGTTAGGCCAGTTTCCACTGAAGAGAAACAGGGTGTCTAAAACTAGAAGGGTGTGACCACTGATGTGAGGTGACAATGGCCAGAAAGTTCTTGTTTTCATTTATCTTTATTGTGAGCCTCCTGGAAACCACAGCTAACTGAGAGGAACCTGTTTCTGTTCTGTTGCCTCTGTCAATGAGCAAAAGCATTTCAACAGAGAAATATTTAATGGCTGAGTTTTGGTTTGGTGGAGGCACATACATGACCTCTGTAGAGAGTAGACTCCTGAATATGATGCATTAGATAGATAGATAGATAGATAGATAGATAGATAGATAGATCGATCCTCTTGTCCACTCCTGATACAGCCCACTATGGCTGTGTCGTCCGCGAACTTCTGTACATGACAGAGCTCTGAGTTGTACTGAAAGTCGGACGTGTACAGGGTGAACAGGACCGGAGAGAGCACAGTTCCCTGCGGTGCTCCTGTGCTTCTGGCCACAGTGTTGGACCTGCAGTCCCCCAGCTTCACATACTGAGGTCTGCCAGTCAGAAATCCGCGGTGTACTGGAGGCACACCCCTCAGTGCATACGGTGGTGGTTCACGTGGGAACTAACAACATTAAAAGGCAACAGTCAAAGATCTTAAAAGAAGACTTTACTTGACTTTTTAACATCCTGAAGCAATCCGGAGTGAGAGCTTTTATCTCCGGACCAGTACCGACCCTCGCCCGCGGAATAGAGCGTTTCTCCCGGCTACTGAGCCTCCACACCTGGCTTTCCATGTCATGCCGGGAACACGGTGCTGCTTTTATCGACAATTTTAATCTTTTATGGGAACGCAGGGACTTTTTTAAATCAGATGGCCTTCTTCTGAATTTTCGGGGATCGCGGCTGCTCTCCTCCAACATAAACTTCACCATCCTACACCACATGGACAATCACCACGCAACTGACCAGCTTGGATCATCTTCATCATCGTTGTCATCACCATCCACCTCATCACGTGATTGACTACCAATCGCACATGACTCAGGTACACCCTCCACTAGCCTTCATAGCACCACCACCTCTCAGGACAGTACATTTCATAAAGCAAGAATTACAGTCTTCTGACTGTAATTCTTGCTTTTAATACTAACAAACAGAATTCACAGACCAGTTTCATTATGGACCAGCAATAAGCGAAATAACCTAGTTTCTGTCACTTCTGCTTCAACCTCCTCACACTGCAACGAAGAGCGCACGTTCAGCACGAACATCCAGCTGGCCTTGCTGAACGTACGCTCCCTTTTAAATAAAAGTTTTATCATAAACGACCTGATTTTAGATAACAAGTTAGACAGCATTCTTTTAACAGAGACATGGCTTGGCACTGACGCACCAGTTGTTCTCACCGAGGCTTGCCCACCAAATTTTAATTTTTTATTTTCGACCAGGAGTGGTAAAAGAGGGGGTGGAACTGCCTCTATCACTAAAAACATTTTGGACTCAATTGAAGTCTCTTTTAACAGTTACACATCGTTTGAGCATCATGCCTTTGTTTTTAGCAGTCCTCCTATTCTTTGTATCACAGTTTACAGACCACCCCACCACCATCATCCTACCTCTTTTATCAGTGAATTTTCTGAACTATTATCAATCATACACACCAACTATAACTGTAGTAGCCGTTTGTCCAAGCAACAAAAAATTTCAAACTAAACTTCAAAAATCCTAAAAAATCAAAGGGCCACTGCTGCACCATGGGTTTGTGGTGTACGCGGGTGGGAAAAACGTAATGTCCAAACAAATGTTCAATTTCAACAAAAAACGTGGTTTATTTAACCAAACAGCGAGCAAACAAAGAACAAAGACATTCCACAGTGCTTCTCCCGCTCCGGTAAAAAACCATTTGCCCACCCAGGTGCATGCTGGTCCCTTACTGTAGCCCTACTTATATCATCGGGTGCACCCCTAACGTGCCCAAATGAAAGAAAACCACAAATGACACAAGAAAACACCTATACTAAACAAATAAACAGAATACTAACAAAAATCTAATCATAATGAAATCAAATAAATTGATTCAGAATAATCAAATCTAAATACTAACAAAACTAAATACTAAACTAAACAACACTAAATATCAACTAGAAAATTCCCCCTGGGAAATTTTGAAAGGGACACGGGGTGCGTTCGAGCCGACAAAATTATCTACGTTTTAAAGTTTGAATGAAGTCTCTAGGACAAAGTATGGCCGAGCAGCGGACAATTGAAAAAGGCTGAAATTTGAGGAAATTTCCCCATTCATTTCTTATGGGAAATTTATCGCAGTTGTTTGCGTCTTACGTCGGCCTTCGATGGTCATAGCTCGAAAACCGTAAGAGATATCAAAATGTGCCGAGGGTCATTTTGAGCCGACAAAATTATCTACGTTTTAAAGTTTGAATGAAGTCTCTAGGAGAAACTATGGCGAAGCAGCGGGCAATTGAAAAAGGCTGCAAATTGAGAAAACGGCAGATATCAGAGGTAGTCAGTCCCTGATTAATGAATTGCTCTCAGCTGTGTTTCTGTGGCTTTCTCCTTGTCTGTCTCTGTTGATCACCTCAGCTGTCTGTGTCTGCTTCTCTCCTCTGCTTCATGTCTCTGTTAACATGAATTAATGAACTGAATCAATAAACATGAATGGAGCTAATGCTAACGGAGCTAACAGAGCTAACACTAACGGAGCTAACAGCTAACGGTGCGAATAGAGCTAACGGCGCTAACGCTAACAGAGCTAACTGTGCTAACAGAGCTAATAGAGCTAACGGCGTTAACAAGGGGGCGGGGGGATGGGGTTTTCATTATGCATTTGTCTGTGTGTGTGTGTTTATGTATCTGTCATTGTGTGTGACTGCGTATGTGTGTGTCTTCGTCTGTTTGTGTGTGTGTGTGTCTGCTTGAACTACACAAGCAGCCCAATCTGCTCCTACATGGAGATGTGTATGGTATATGTGTGTCTGAATGTGTGTGTGTGTGTGTGTGTGCGTGCGTGTGTGCCTGTGTAACTTCTGCCCCACCTGCTGATAATTACCTCTGCACCTCTCCCACTGTTTACCTGTTCCTGTTCAGTTTTGACGTGCTGTTTTTAATCACTTTTTAGCTGTTGGTTAGCCCTTTTTGTGTGTGTGTTTGTGTGACTACTGTCTCAACCTTTTTGCGAAACTGCTTTCTGAAGCTGAGTTTAACTGTTTGTTGGACGGAGATTGTTTTCAAACAATGCCCTTGTTTTGACTGAGCTCGTTAAGATAATCACTCTCAGGCTGGTTGTCCTGCAGATGTGTGTGCGTGGGTTATTGACCGGTGTGTGTGTAAATGACAGTTGCACCTGTTAAACTCTTCCCTTGAAAAGCGGCTTTTTCGCTGTCGGTTTCTTCCGAACAACTTGCGATTGTGTCAAAACCGTAGCTGCTATCAAAAAACCGATTACACTGTGAGATGCGGACAAGTCTGGGCCAGATGTACGTGTGTTTTATGTCCAGATATTCTTTAGAAAAATGACAAAATGGTCGACTTAAAAAGACTCTGCCACTCAGAGAACAGGAGTTTGTATTGTATGCAGTGAGATTTGGGTTCGGCGAACCTCCCGAACTAAATCCTCTGGTGAGAGAACCGTACCTCGTATCAGAGTGTACTATAGATCATCGGACTCCCGAGAACTTCCTGAGTCCGACCATCATCTCGTTTTATTCCTGACACAACAACTTTTCGTTTTATGGCGATCTAAAGACAGGAGGCATTTCTGCTTTGCTCACAAAACAGCTCTGAATTTTAACATGGGACTTAATGGGAGAACAGGAGGGCGCTGGCTGCACAAAACGTCTCACTATTTAAATTCAGTAAGTCTCTCGGCTTTTTCGAGGACATCACACAAAAGAGGACAAGTTTGTCTACAAAATGAGCCCAAAATTATGCGTGTAGAGTGTAATTTGTGGCCGTAGCGACGAGAAAAAGAGAAGATTTTCAGATCGTTTTTAGACTCTGTGCCACTCTAGCACGCACTCTAGCACGAACATTCCGCGCAATACACACCCATTATAATCTCAAAATTTCCCGCCAAACGATCACTGTCATTGAACAGTGACTGATCAAAAACTATAGGACCAATCAAAATGTGGATGAACACACCAATAGACCAGACTTGGGTCTACATTTTAAAGTTGAAATGAAGTCTCTCGGTGAATGTATGCCTGAGCTACAGATGTTTGAAAAACTCCAATTTCAATCTTGTTTTTTTCGCCCGTCCCATTCATTTCTTATGGGAAATTTATCGCAGTTTTTCGCGTCTTACGACGCGAAAAACTGCGATAAATTTCAGAAAAGTAATAGCACACCGATCCCGAACAATACGCACGTTTTGATATATAATTTGCGAGGGTTTTCTCAAAGCTGTGGGACGAGTTTGAGGACGAAAACTTGGAGGAAGATGAAAAATAATAACTAGAAAATTCCCCCTGGGAAATTTTGAAAGGGACACGGGGTGTGTTTGAGCCGACAAAATTATCTACGTTTTAAAGTTTGAATGAAGTCTCTAGGACAAAGTATGGCCGAGCAGCGGACAATTGAAAAAGGCTGAAATTTGAGGAAATTTCCCCATTCATTTCTTATGGGAAATTTATCGCAGTTGTTTGCGTCTTACGTCGGCCTTCGATGGTCATAGCTCGAAAACCGTAAGAGATATCAAAATGTGCCGAGGGTCATTTTGAGCCGACAAAATTATCTACGTTTTAAAGTTTGAATGAAGTCTCTAGGAGAAACTATGGCGAAGCAGCGGACAATTGAAAAAGGCTGCAAATTGAGAAAACGGCAGATATCAGAGGTAGTCAGTCCCTGATTAATGAATTGCTCTCAGCTGTGTTTCTGTGGCTTTCTCCTTGTCTGTCTCTGTTGATCACCTCAGCTGTCTGTGTCTGCTTCTCTCCTCTGCTTCATGTCTCTGTTAACATGAATTAATGAACTGAATCAATAAACATGAATGGAGCTAATGCTAACGGAGCTAACAGAGCTAACACTAACTGAGCTAACAGCTAAAGGTGCGAATATAGCTAACGGCGCTAGCGCTAACAGAGCTAACTGTGCTAACAGAGCTAACAGAGCTAACGGCGTTAACAAGGGGGCGGGGGGATGGGGTTTTCATTATGCATTTGTCTGTGTGTGTGTGTTTATGTATCTGTCGTTGTGTGTGACTGCGTATGTGTGTGTCTTCGTCTGTTTGTGTGTGTGTGTGTGTCTGCTTGAACTACACAAGCAGCCCAACCAGCTCCTACATGGAGATGTGTCTGGTATATGTGTGTCTGAATGTGTGTGTGTGTGTGTGTTTGTTTGTGTGCGTGTGTAACTTCTGCCCCACCTGCTGATAATTACCTCTCTACCTCTCCCACTTTTTACCTGTTCCTGTTCAGTTTTGACGTGCTTGTTTTTAATCACTTTTTAGCTGTTGGTTAGCCCTGCTTGTGTGTGTGTTTGTGTGACTACTGTCTCAACCTTTTTGGCAAAGCGCTTGGTGAAGCTGAGTTTAACTGTTTGTTGGATGGAGATTGTTTTCAAACAATGCCCTTGTTTTGACTGAGCTCGTTAAGATAATCATTCTCAGGCTTGTTGTCCTGCAGATGTGTGTGCGTGGGTTATTGACCGGTGTGTGTGTAAATGACAGTTGCACCTGTTAAACTCTTCCCTTGAAAAGCGGCTTTTTCGCTGTCGGTTTCTTCCGAACAACTTGCGATTGTGTCAAAACCGTAGCTGCTATCAAAAAACCGATTACACTGTGAGATGCGGACAAGTCTGGGCCAGATGTACGTGTGTTTTATGTCCAGATATTCTTTAGAAAAATGACAAAATGGTCGACTTAAAAAGACTCTGCGACTCAGAGAACAGGAGTTTGTATTGTATGCAGTGAGATTTGGGTTCGGCGAACCTCCCGAACTAAATCCTCTGGTGAGAGAACCGTACCTCGTATCAGAGTGTACTATAGATCATCGGACTCCCGAGAACTTCCTGAGTCCGGCCATCTCCTCGTTTTATTCCTGACACAACAACTTTTCGTTTTATGGCGATCTAAAGACAGGAGGCATTTCTGCTTTGCTCACAAAACAGCTCTGAATTTTAACATGGGACTTAATGGGAGAACAGGAGGGCGCTGGCTGCACAAAACGTCTCACTATTTAAATTCAGTAAGTCTCTCGGCTTTTTCGAGGACATCACACGAAAGAGGACAAGTTTGTCTACAAAAGATCCCAAAATTATGTGTCTCCTATTCACCGTTTGGATTTTACGGCAATTTTAGAAACACATTTCAGGCGATTTCTCACCGGCTGTCTCACTCTAACTTTTGAATTTATCCACTCTAGGGGGAGAAATTCTGAGCATTTTTGTGAGAAACTTGATGGTCTTCAGATGGTCGTAGCTCGAAAACCGTAAGAGATATCAAAAAATGTGCCGGTATTAATTTTGAGCTGACAAATTTATCTACGTTTTAAACTTTGAATGAAGTCTCTAGGACAAAGTATGGCCGAGCTGCGGACAATTGAAAAAGGCTGAAATTTGAGGAAATTTCCCCATTCATTTCTTATGGGAAATTTATCGCAGTTGTTCGCGTCTTACGTCGGCCTTCGATGGTCATAGCTCGAAAACCGTAAGATTTATCAAAATGTGCCAAGGGTCATTTGGAGCCGACAAAATTATCTACGTTTTAAAGTTTGAATGACGTCTCTAGGAGAAAGTATGGCAGAGCAGCGGACAATTGAAAAAGGCTGAAATTTGAGGACGTCCCCATTCATTTCTTATGGGAAATTTATCGCAGTTTTTCGCGTCTTACGACGCGAAAAACTGCGATAAATTTGAGAAAAGTAATAGCACACCGATCCCGAACAATACGCACGTTTTGATATATAATTTGCGAGGGTTTTCTCAAAGCTGTGGGACGAGTTTGAGGACGAAAACTTGGAGGAAGATGAAAAATAATAACTAGAAAATTCCCCCTGGGAAATTTTGAAAGGGACACGGGGTGTGTTCGAGCCGACAAAATTATCTACGTTTTAAAGTTTGAATGAAGTCTCTAGGACAAAGTATGGCCGAGCAGCGGACAATTGAAAAAGGCTGAAATTTGAGGAAATTTCCCCATTCATTTCTTGTGGGAAATTTATCGCAGTTGTTTGCGTCTTACGTCGGCCTTCGGTGGTCATAGCTCGAAAACCGTAAGAGATATCAAAATGTGCCGAGGGTCATTTTGAGCCGACAAAATTATCTACGTTTTAAAGTTTGAATGAAGTCTCTAGGAGAAACTATGGCGAAGCAGCGGACAATTGAAAAAGGCTGCAAATTGAGAAAACGGCAGATATCAGAGGTAGTCAGTCCCTGATTAATGAATTGCTCTCAGCTGTGTTTCTGTGGCTTTCTCCTTGTCTGTCTCTGTTGATCACCTCAGCTGTCTGTGTCTGCTTCTCTCCTCTGCTTCATGTCTCTGTTAACATGAATTAATGAACTGAATCAATAAACATGAATGGAGCTAATGCTAACGGAGCTAACAGAGCTAACACTAACGGAGCTAACAGCGCGAATACAGCTAACAGCTCTAACGCTAACAGAGCTAACTGTGCTAACAGAGCTAATAGAGCTAACGGCGTTAACAAGGGGGCGGGGGGATGGGGTTTTCATTATGCATTTGTCTGTGTGTGTGTGTTTATGTATCTGTCATTGTGTGTGACTGCGTATGTGTGTGTCTTCGTCTGTTTGTGTGTGTGTGTCTGCTTGAACTACACAAGCAGCCCAACCAGCTCCTACATGGAGATGTGTCTGGTATATGTTTTAGCTGTTGGTTAGCCCTGCTTGTGTGTGTGTTTGTGTGACTACTGTCTCAACCTTTTTGGCAAAGCGCTTGGTGAAGCTGAGTTTAACTGTTTGTTGGATGGAGATTGTTTTCAAACAATGCCCTTGTTTTGACTGAGCTCGTTAAGATAATCATTCTCAGGCTTGTTGTCCTGCAGATGTGTGTGCGTGGGTTATTGACCGGTGTGTGTGTAAATGACAGTTGCACCTGTTAAACTCTTCCCTTGAAAAGCGGCTTTTTCGCTGTCGGTTTCTTCCGAACAACTTGCGATTGTGACAAAACCGTAGCTGCTATCAAAAAACCGATTACACTGTGAGATGCGGACAAGTCTGGGCCAGATGTACGTGTGTTTTATGTCCAGATATTCTTTAGAAAAATGACAAAATGGTCGACTTAAAAAGACTCTGCGACTCAGAGAACAGGAGTTTGTATTGTATGCAGTGAGATTTAGGTTCGGCGAACCTCCTGAACTAAATCCTCTGGTGAGAGAACCGTACCTCGTATCAGAGTGTACTATAGATCATCGGACTCCCGAGAACTTCCTGAGTCCGACCATCTCCTCGTTTTATTCCTGACACAACAACTTTTTGTTTTATGGCGATCTAAAGACAGGAGGCATTTCTGCTTTGCTCACAAAACAGCTCTGAATTTTAACATGGGACTTAATGGGAGAACAGGAGGGCGCTGGCTGCACAAAACGTCTCACTATTTAAATTCAGTAAGTCTCTCGGCTTTTTCGAGGACATCACACGAAAGAGGACAAGTTTGTCTACAAACTGATCCCAAAATTATGCGTGTAGAGTGTAATTTGTGGCCGTAGCGACGAGAAAAAGAGAAGATTTTCAGATCGTTTTTAGACTCTGTGCCACTCTAGCACGCACTCTAGCACGAACATTCCGCGCAATACACACCCATTATAATCTCAAAATTTCCCGCCAAACGATCACTGTCATTGAACAGTGACTGATCAAAAACTATAGGACCAATCAAAATGTGGATGAACACACCAATAGACCAGACTTGGGTCTACATTTTAAAGTTGAAATGAAGTCTCTCGGTGAATGTATGCCTGAGCTACAGATGTTTGAAAAACTCCAATTTCAATCTTGTTTTTTTCGCCCGTCCCATTCATTTCTTATGGGAAATTTATCGCAGTTTTTCGCGTCTTACGACGCGAAAAACTGCGATAAATTTGAGAAAAGTAATAGCACACCGATCCCGAACAATACGCACGTTTTGATATATAATTTGCGAGGGTTTTCTCAAAGCTGCGGGGAGAGTTTGAGGACGAAAACTTGGAGGAAGATGAAAAATAATAATAATAACTAGAAAATTCCCCCTGGGAAATTTTGAAAGGGACACGGGGTGTGTTCGAGCCGACAAAATTATCTACGTTTTAAAGTTTGAATGAAGTCTCTAGGACAAAGTATGGCCGAGCAGCGGACAATTGAAAAAGGCTGAAATTTGAGGAAATTTCCCCATTCATTTCTTATGGGAAATTTATCGCAGTTGTTTGCGTCTTACGTCGGCCTTCGATGGTCATAGCTCGAAAACCGTAAGAGATATCAAAATGTGCCGAGGGTCATTTTGAGCCGACAAAATTATCTACGTTTTAAAGTTTGAATGAAGTCTCTAGGAGAAACTATGGCGAAGCAGCGGACAATTGAAAAAGGCTGCAATGTGAGAAAACGGCAGATATCAGAGGTAGTCAGTCCCTGATTAATGAATTGCTCTCAGCTGTGTTTCTGTGGCTTTCTCCTTGTCTGTCTCTGTTGATCACCTCAGCTGTCTGTGTCTGCTTCTCTCCTCTGCTTCATGTCTCTGTTAACATGAATTAATGAACTGAATCAATAAACATGAATGGAGCTAATGCTAACGGAGCTAACAGAGCTAACACTAACGGAGCGAACAGCTAACGGTGCGAATAGAGCTAACAGCTCTAACGCTAACAGAGCTAACTGTGCTAACAGAGCTAATAGAGCTAACGGCGTTAACAAGGGGGCGGGGGGATGGGGTTTTCATTATGCATTTGTCTGTGTGTGTGTGTTTATGTATCTGTCGTTGTGTGTGACTGCGTATGTGTGTGTCTTCGTCTGTTTCTGTGGCTTTCTCCTTGTCTGTCTCTGTTGATCACCTCAGCTGTCTGTGTCTGCTTCTCTCCTCTGCTTCATGTCTCTGTTAACATGAATTAATGAACTGAATCAATAAGCATGAATGGAGTTAATGCTAACAGAGCTAACAGAGCTAACACTAACAGAGCTAACACTAACGGAGCTAACAGCTAACGGTGCGAATAGAGCTAACGGCGCTAACGCTAACAGAGCTAACTGTGCTAACAGAGCTAACAGAGCTAACGGCGTTAACAAGGGGGCGGGGGGATGGGGTTTTCATTATGCATTTGTCTGTGTGTGTGTGTTTATGTATCTGTCATTGTGTGTGACTGCGTATGTGTGTGTCTTCGTCTGTTTGTGTGTGTGTGTCTGCTTGAACTACACAAGCAGCCCAACCAGCTCCAACATGGAGATGTGTATAGTATATATGTGTCTGAATGTGTGTGTGTGTGCCTGTGTAACTTCTGCCCCACCTGCTGATAATTACCTCTGCACCTCTCCCACTGTTTACCTGTTCCTGTTCAGTTTTGACGTGCTGTTTTTAATCACTTTTTAGCTGTTGGTTAGCCCTTTTTGTGTGTGCATTTGTGTGACTACTGTCTCAACCTCTTTGGCAAAGAGCTTTCTGAAGCTGAGTTTAACTGCTTGTTGGACAGAGATTGTTTTCAAACAATGCCCTTGTTTTGACTGAGCTCGTTAAGATAATCATTCTCAGGCTGGTTGTCCTGCAGATGTGTGTGCGTGGGTTATTGACCGGTGTGTGTGTAAATGACAGTTGCACCTGTTAAACTCCTCCCTTGAAAAGCGGCTTTTTCGCTGTCGGTTTCTTCCGAACAACTTGCGATTGTGTCAAAACCGTAGCTGCTATCAAAAAACCGACTACACTGTGAGATGCGGACAAGTCTGGGTTAGTCTGTGTGTTTATGTATCTGTCATTGTGTGTGACTGCGTATGTGTGTGTCTTCGTCTGTTTGTGTGTGTGTGTCTGCTTGAACTACACAAGCAGCCCAACCAGCTCCTACATGGAGATGTGTCTGGTATATGTGTGTCTGAATGTGTGTGTGTGCGTGTGTGCCTGTGTAACTTCTGCCCCACCTGCTGATAATTACCTCTGCACCTCTCCCACTGTTTACCTGTTCCTGTTCAGTTTTGACGTGCTGTTTTTAATCACTTTTTAGCTGTTGGTTAGCCCTTTTTGTGTGTGCATTTGTGTGACTACTGTCTCAACCTCTTTGGCAAAGAGCTTTCTGAAGCTGAGTTTAACTGCTTGTTGGACAGAGATTGTTTTCAAACAATGCCCTTGTTTTGACTGAGCTCGTTAAGATAATCATTCTCAGGCTGGTTGTCCTGCAGATGTGTGTGCGTGGGTTATTGACCGGTGTGTGTGTAAATGACAGTTGCACCTGTTAAACTCCTCCCTTGAAAAGCGGCTTTTTCGCTGTCGGTTTCTTCCGAACAACTTGCGATTGTGTCAAAACCGTAGCTGCTATCAAAAAACCGACTACACTGTGAGATGCGGACAAGTCTGGGCCAGATGTACGTGTGTTTTATGTCCAGATATTCTTTAGAAAAATGACAAAATGGTCGACTTAAAAAGACTCTGCGACTCAGAGAACAGGAGTTTGTATTGTATGCAGTGAGATTTGGGTTCGGCGAACCTCCTGAACTAAATCCTCTGGTGAGAGAACCGTACCTCGTATCAGAGTGTACTATAGATCATCGGACTCCCGAGAACTTCCTGAGTCCGGCCATCTCCTCGTTTTATTCCTGACACAACAACTTTTCGTTTTATGGCGATCTAAAGACAGGAGGCATTTCTGCTTTGCTCACAAAACAGCTCTGAATTTTAACATGGGACTTAATGGGAGAACAGGAGGGCGCTGGCTGCACAAAACGTCTCACTATTTAAATTCAGTAAGTCTCTCGGCTTTTTCGAGGACATCACACGAAAGAGGACAAGTTTGTCTACAAAATGAGCCCAAAATTATGCGTGTAGAGTGTAATTTGTGGCCGTAGCGACGAGAAAAAGAGAAGATTTTCAGATCGTTTTTAGACTCTGTGCCACTCTAGCACGCACTCTAGCACGAACATTCCGCGCAATACACACCCATTATAATCTCAAAATTTCCCGCCAAACGATCACTGTCATTGAACAGTGACTGATCAAAAACTATAGGACCAATCAAAATGTGGATGAACACACCAATAGACCAGACTTGGGTCTACATTTTAAAGTTGAAATGAAGTCTCTCGGTGAATGTATGCCTGAGCTACAGATGTTTGAAAAACTCCAATTTCAATCTTGTTTTTTTCGCCCGTCCCATTCATTTCTTATGGGAAATTTATCGCAGTTTTTCGCGTCTTACGACGCGAAAAACTGCGATAAATTTGAGAAAAGTAATAGCACACCGATCCCGAACAATACGCACATTTTGATATATAATTTGCAAGGGTTTTCTCAAAGCTGCGGGGCGAGTTAAGGGACGAAAACTTGGAGGAAGATGAAAAATAACTAGAAAATTCCCCCTGGGAAATTTTGAAAGGGACACGGGGTGTGTTCGAGCCGACAAAATTATCTACGTTTTAAAGTTTGAATGAAGTCTCTAGGAGAAACTATGGCGAAGCAGCGGACAATTGAAAAAGGCTGCAATTTGAGAAAACTGCAGATATCAGAGGTAGTCAGTCCCTGATTAATGAATTGCTCTCAGCTGTGTTTCTGTGGCTTTCTCCTTGTCTGTCTCTGTTGATCACCTCAGCTGTCTGTGTCTGCTTCTCTCCTCTGCTTCATGTCTCTGTTAACATGAATTAATGAACTGAATCAATAAACATGAATGGAGCTAATGCTGACGGAGCTAACAGAGCTAACACTAACGGAGCTAACAGCTAGCGGTGCGAATAGAGCTAACGGCGCTAACGCTAACAGAGCTAACTGTGCTAACAGAGCTAATAACGGCGTTAACAAGGGGGCGGGGGGATGGGGTTTTCATTATGCATTTGTCTGTGTGTGTGTGTTTATGTATCTGTCGTTGTGTGTGACTGCGTATGTGTGTGTCTTCGTCTGTTTGTGTGTGTGTGTCTGCTTGAACTACACAAGCAGCCCAACCTGCTCCTACATGGAGATGTGTCTGGTATATGTGTGTCTGAATGTGTGTGTGTGTGTGTGTGTGTGTGCGTGCGTGTGTGCCTGTGTAACTTCTGCCCCACCTGCTGATAATTACCTCTGCACCTCTCCCACTGTTTACCTGTTCCTGTTCAGTTTTGACGTGCTGTTTTTAATCACTTTTTAGCTGTTGGTTAGCCCTTTTTGTGTGTGTGTTTGTGTGACTACTGTCTCAACCTTTTTGCGAAACTGCTTTCTGAAGCTGAGTTTAACTGTTTGTTGGACGGAGATTGTTTTCAAACAATGCCCTTGTTTTGACTGAGCTCGTTAAGATAATCATTCTCAGGCTTGTTGTCCTGCAGATGTGTGTGCGTGGGTTATTGACCGGTGTGTGTGTAAATGACAGTTACACCTGTTAACTGAAAAGCGGCTTTTTCGCTGTCGGTTTCTTCCGAACAACTTGCGATTGTGTCAAAACCGTAGCTGCTATCAAAAAACCGATTACACTGTGAGATGCGGACAAGTCTGGGCCAGATGTACGTGTGTTTTATGTCCAGATATTCTTTAGAAAAATGACAAAATGGTCGACTTAAAAAGACTCTGCGACTCAGAGAACAGGAGTTTGTATTGTATGCAGTGAGATTTGGGTTCGGCGAACCTCCTGAACTAAATCCTCTGGTGAGAGAACCGTACCTCGTATCAGAGTGTACTATAGATCATCGGACTCCCGAGAACTTCCTGAGTCCGGCCATCTCCTCGTTTTATTCCTGACACAACAACTTTTCGTTTTATGGCGATCTAAAGACAGGAGGCATTTCTGCTTTGCTCACAAAACAGCTCTGAATTTTAACATGGGACTTAATGGGAGAACAGGAGGGCGCTGGCTGCACAAAACGTCTCACTATTTAAATTCAGTAAGTCTCTCGGCTTTTTCGAGGACATCACACGAAAGAGGACAAGTTTGTCTACAAAATGAGCCCAAAATTATGCGTGTAGAGTGTAATTTGTGGCCGTAGCGACGAGAAAAAGAGAAGATTTTCAGATCGTTTTTAGACTCTGTGCCACTCTAGCACGCACTCTAGCACGAACATTCCGCGCAATACACACCCATTATAATCTCAAAATTTCCCGCCAAACGATCACTGTCATTGAACAGTGACTGATCAAAAACTATAGGACCAATCAAAATGTGGATGAACACACCAATAGACCAGACTTGGGTCTACATTTTAAAGTTGAAATGAAGTCTCTCGGTGAATGTATGCCTGAGCTACAGATGTTTGAAAAACTCCAATTTCAATCTTGTTTTTTTCGCCCGTCCCATTCATTTCTTATGGGAAATTTATCGCAGTTTTTCGCGTCTTACGACGCGAAAAACTGCGATAAATTTGAGAAAAGTAATAGCACACCGATCCCGAACAATACGCACGTTTTGATATATAATTTGCGAGGGTTTTCTCAAAGCTGTGAGGCGAGTTTGAGGACGAAAACTTGGAGGAAGATGAAAAATAATAATAATAAGAAGAAGAAGAAACGCGCGGGATAGTAATAAGTGACTCGGGGCTACGCCCCGAGTCACTGGCTCCTGCAGCTATTTCATAGCTGTAGGAGCCAGTGACTCGGAGCGTGCCCCGTGTCCCTAATAAGAAGAAGAAGAAGAAGAAGAAGAAGAAACGCGCAGGATAGTAATAAGTGACTCGGGACGTTGCCCCGTGTCCCTAATAAGAAGAAGAAGAAGAAGAAACGCGCGGGATAGTAATAAGTGACTCGGGGCTACGCCCCGAGTCCCTAATAATAAGAAAAGAAGAAGAAGAAACGCGCGGGATAGTAATAAGTGACTCGGGGCTACGCCCCGAGTCACTGGCTCCTGCAGCTATTTCATAGCTGTAGGAGCCAGTGACTCGGGACGTTGCCCCGTGTCCCTAATAAATAAATAGCTCCAACAATAACAAAATTCTAATAACTGGTGATTTTAACCTACATGTCGATAATAGCTCTGACGCAATGTCCAATGACTTTTTAAATCTTTTAAGTTGCATGAATTTTAAACAGCACGTCACACAGCCGACTCACAACAGAGGACACACCCTGGACCTGGTCATAACCTATGGCCTGTCCACTGGTGTGTCCTCTGTCGTTGACCTGGCTGTGTCTGACCACTACTGTGTGTATTTTAACATCACCAGTTTTAACCACCAGGAGGCCCCGGTGAGAACGGTGAGGAAATGCTACATTACTTCTGAAGTGGCTGCAAATTTTATGGAGATTTTAAAGAGCACTCCTGAAGAAATTTTACCTGCTTCTTGTGATTTTATTGTTGACAATTTTAAAAGCAAACTGAAAATAACACTGGACTCTGTCGCTCCACTTTTAACCAAAACCATAAAAACAAAACCTACACCACCTTGGAGAAATAACGACGAAATCAGAAAACTCAAAAGAAATTGCAGGAGTGCAGAGGCTCCCCTGCGAAACATCTGCCAAAACCTGTAGAAACAAAAGTTAATGATCTCCGGGGCTCAGCAGTACTCCCTAAAATTGACTCCCTCAACCTGCGAGCCGACAACAGAGACCTGGCGCTTTTCCATCCTCACCATCACCGGGGCTCACGTCTTCTCTGGGTCAGTGTAAAGTGATGTACTCACGGCAGGCACTAAGTTAAAAGGTGGCCACCAGACCTCAAATCCAGTGAAACCTAATAAAGTAAACCGTTGTAGTGAAACACACCTGTAAACACCACCCAGAGAGTGCAGCAAAACCTCACGGTCACAAGTGAACACGGAAAAGCCTCCGACTGAATCCGCTAAAACATCTCAGACTCATAAGTTTCGGACCAGCACCAGTCCTTTGATACGTCACTCGTGGAGCAGAAAGGGGCTTTGATCGTGACGTCACTGTCACGGTTGTCACTTGAGTAATTTAGTCCATTTCCATAGCAACCATCAAAAACAATAATAAAGTCCGTAACCGCAACCAAGTAAAATCAAACAAATCTGTCAAAGTCTAATATTGTCTGAGGGGTTTCAGCACATTAAAGATGGCTTCACATCTTTTCACGTCTATCTTAAAAAATGGTCACAATGTCCACTTGGCATGACAAAAGCATTAGTGGTCACTGCAATCAGTCCAGTTTGTACTGGTCAACCCAGAAAAACCACTTATGTTACAACAAAAAGATTGAGTAGTAGTAGTAGCTGAATGCATGAACTGATCGCAAGCAATAACACATTATGTGATTATGTTATTATGATAGACCTGAAATGCTTCTTCACAAGGTATCTGTGGGTTAATCAAAGTCCGCGTTACCGTGTTGCGTCATTTTGTGCTGGATTTATATTGTATTGATTTCTCTTTTTTGTGTTAACCGCATGATGCTAGCGTACACGCAGGTGTTTTCAGTTAATGTTAGCTAGCATCTCCCCTTTAGCTTCTGCGTCGGCATAAAGTTGATATCTTAGTGTAGCAGTATGAGCATTCTTTATAGTTTTCCCTTTCGTTTTGTTTGTTGGTTACCATGGTTACCATGGTTACCCTGGTTTCCGGCTCCTCATGTCCGCCCGCATAAAAGCCGTAGCCTGCCTACCGTTTCGTCCTCTCTGTGCTCCCATCGTCTCTCGTGTTGCGTCAGGGTTCGGTTGCGGACAGGTATGGCTGCGTCTTGCTCTGCCTTGTTGGTCACTTTCTCGCCACATTAGGTAGAGTCCAACAGTATAAAGTGATGTCACACATGACATCACGAAGCCTCCGAAGGAGATCAAAGCAAACCTGGCTTATACGAATGAGCACGCACACACACGCACGCACGCACGCAGGCATACACACAAACACAAAGACCTGTTCAAGTTATGACGACAGTGATGACCCCCAGTGTGTTGAATATGCAACCAACCAGCTTACAGTATTATACTGTAAAGCTAAAAATCATACTGCAGCACAGTATCAAATATTTGTTTACTGTAATAAACCGTTTTTATAGATTACAGCAGGTACACTGTAGAACAACATTTTTATCCTGACAACTGTAGCTGCCAGTAGTTTACTGTAATTTAACCGGGACATTTCTTACAGTTAGAGCAGAGGTAAGAGGGTAGTTTAGTAAATAACATTCTCTGTTGGCTAAAGGCAACCGTTTCACTTTTTTGTAGGAGAGGGGTGGGGAACCTTTTTTCTATAGAGGGGCATTTTGATTTTTAGAAGATTGCTGTACTGTAACATGTAAATCTATAAATATTCCAGTCTCACACACACATCATCTCTGACTCATCAGCTGTGGCCTTCCTCAACTCTTGTCAGCTGAATCCTGTGATCACACTTTTATGACACAGTCAAGCGGCGTCTGTCTCCCTCTAGGGGCTAATCTGGGATCGCCAGTGTTGATCAGGCTGTGACGCTGCAAAAGACGATTTCAGTATTACCTGTGCAGTAGCGCCAGGTGTTTGCCCTGTTTCAAATAATTTCTGGAAAGATGTTTGTCATTTTATTTCTACATTTATTGAGAATATTATTTTTACTCTTTGTTTTGAAAGTGCACTGTTTGGTTTCACTTCTTGTATTCCTTCCAAAAGCAAACAGTATTATATAATCAACCATATCATTTTATTATCTAAATATCATATTCACAAATGCAGATATATAAATAAAAATCCCTGTTTGATTTTTTTTAAGAATGAAACCAAACAGTATATTCAGACCCTTAAGTACTCAACCAACACCAAGGCTGTTAAGACTGTGCATTTGTGTAATCTTCTTAATATTTTTCTGTAGACTGTCTTTACTTGTATGTGGCCCCCTGGCAAACCCTTTTCTGTTGAACTGTATTGTTCTGTTCAGCATTCAATAAAGTTTTATTGAAAAAAAAGTAGCACCAGGTGAGACAAGACTCACCATTGGGTCCTCCTGGCAGATACAGAAAATCTACCATGCCAAAAAAAGCTTCACAGGGCACCCCCACTGTTAGGCCAGTTTCCACTGAAGAGAAACAGGGTGTCTAAAACTAGAAGGGTGTGACCACTGATGTGAGGTGACAATGGCCAGAAAGTTCTTGTTTTCATTTATCTTTATTGTGAGCCTCCTAGGAAACCACAGCTAACTGAGAGGAACCTGTTTCTGTTCTGTTGCCTCTGTCAATGAGCAAAAGCATTTCAACAGAGAAATATTTAATGGCTGAGTTTTGGTTTGGTGGAGGCACATACATGACCTCTGTAGAGAGTAGACTCCTGAATATGATGCATTAGATAGATAGATAGATAGATAGATAGATAGATAGATAGATAGATAGATAGATAGATAGATAGATAGATAGATAGATAGATAGATAGATAGATAGATAGATAGATCGATCGATCGATCGATCGATCGATCGATCCTCTTGTCCACTCCTGATACAGCCCACTATGGCTGTGTCGTCCGCGAACTTCTGTACATGACAGAGCTCTGAGTTGTACTGAAAGTCGGACGTGTACAGGGTGAACAGGACCGGAGAGAGCACAGTTCCCTGCGGTGCTCCTGTGCTTCTGGCCACAGTGTTGGACCTGCAGTCCCCCAGCTTCACATACTGAGGTCTGCCAGTCAGGTAGTCAGTAATCTTAAAGTGTTGCTGCACTAGAGCTTCAGAGCATGTTGGGACATCTTTAATACTTCCTCAGATTATCATAAAAGGACAGAATAACAGAATACAGTTAGCTGTACGAAAGGCACATAAATCCAAGTTTGAAGCAATTTAATCATGCTAGTGTTAACATTCAGGTTTCCAGTAACTTATTTTGAATTTTATCTATCCAATGAAGAAGACCAAATAAGCCTCTCAGTTCCTTTGTCAGCGTCTACATGGACTTTACAGTCTCCGATGTTGATTTACCTGTTGAACTGAGTGGACATGACTTTGATATGGACTGAGACAACTGATTTTCTCATTGTGTGGATTACAGCAGTGGCAGCAGATGGCAAGGCGGGGCAATCCCTGGGAGCCATAGTGCTGACACCTCAATCCTTCTACTTCATCTGACTTGGGGGGGACCACAGGAAACACTGAACTGAACCTAACAAAGCTTAACCACGCAAGCTTGGTTATCCAGTCTCTGCAGCCACTTGGAATCAGGTATACTTGCGAAGTGCAGTGTAACAGAATCTTATGTTGTTATAACTGGGCAGGCATAAGATTATCCGACTGGGACATTTTACTGTCTTTATTCATTTGAAATGGTTGACTGTCAGGTTTGTACAAAAACTTTAAAAAAATGTAAATGATAATTTCAGTTTCCAATTTCCATTTTTAAGCCAAAAGTTGTCTAACTATATATCTTGTTTTATCATAGCACTAAAAGCAAATTGCATTAGGGTTATGAATTCAAAGCTCATGATTAAATGACATTAAAAGAAATAAATACATAAATAAATAAGAAACGCATCTTTCGAGTATGACACAATTCATGCCTTACCACCTTGAAACGCCTGCTGCCTGTGCATAAAGAGGACAGCAAAACCTTTAAAAGTTGATTCCACTCTTTGATTATAGCTGACATTCAAAGAGATTATATCAAAAAGCTGCTTAGACTGATACAAATATTTGTGAACGAGCATTCAAGGACATCCTTTGAAGGACAATAAAATTATGCCTTGCACATTTGTGCCTGCTGCTCAATATTATATGTGTATATATATATATATATATATATATATATATATATATATATATATGTACACACACACACACGCACACACATAGTACATTGGAAAATATGTAGAAAGGTAATGGCACTCTTAAACTAATGAACAGCTGATCTGTCTGATCTGCCAAGCAACTGAGCCAGGGTTTTACCAGTGACGTGTGTTCAATCACCTGCAGGGCCCTGTCATCATAAATGTTTCCACTAAATACATAATCATCCAGTTAGCTCATGGCAGCGGGCTGCTAAAGGTTGGCTGCATCTGCACAACAATCACAGGGCTGAGGAGTGAAGAAATGTGACAGTTATCCCAGCTGGGCAAAACCTCAAAGCAGCACTTTGCTGATGGCAGCAGCATCGCACCCGTGCCGACAGCTTAAGAGTCAGGCATCCAAAAAAAGGATTACATGTATCACTGTGGTGGAAATCTTTAAACGTACACGTTGCATATGTGTAACTCATTTAGATGATTAACATGATATCATCATAAAAGTATTATGAATGACAAGATTCAAATTTGAAAGGGTGTGAAATTACCAACCAATCATTTTTCTCGAAGATGACCTTTTAGCATGCACCTTATATGTAAATGTCCTGTTGAATAGTTTGAAGAACAAGATAATGAGGTCACTCCCTGTATGTGAGTAACACCTGTGTTACGTAATCTGATATGGGACTCCAGATTACCAGACTCAGTACTGCTTAGGTCAGTATAAATGTGTATTTTCGGCTTATCCACAGAGTGGTTTTAGATGGTGTAAGTGTAAATTTATATTGCAAGCACACAGTGTAGTATAAGCCATTTTGCTTCCCAAACTTTGTTTGTTGTGTCAAATGCCACACCACTCTTCACAAACCTTTATTTTTTGCTTCCGATTTCCCAGTTTCCCACAGAAATAAATAGCTGGTTAGTGAAATCAGACATCATAAATAGTTATTAAAGGTTCATTTGAGACATTCTGATGTCATGTTTGAACTACAGTATTTTAGCCTGTTTTGAATGGTTTTACGTCCAGTCTGGATACAAGGTGCTGTAGGCCAAGCTGCATGTTGGCATTGGGGCGTTTATATTGTGTGTGTCTGTATAAACTGTAATGGGGCCATTTGCCTTGGGCATGTATGCCAGTCAAATTGTTGTTTGTTGTACACAAAGGAAAAGCAAAGCAAGTTTGTATAACACCTTTAAAACACGGTGATTTATATAAACTTTATGTAAAGTAAGTGCTTTACATAAATCGACAACATGCATTAGAACTTTAAACAAAATGCACAAACACAATCAGGAGAATAAAATTAAGTTGAACAAAATACAGAAAATGTTATCCCAAATTTAATAAAGCAAATTAAGAACAGTACAGGGATTTAATCAAAGGCACAGGAAAATACAGTGATTTAAGATAATTTCTATGCAAATGCATTTGACCGTGTTCTGACTTGAAGTAACTCAAACTCAAGCATATCAGAAATTTATTTATGAAGTAGCTGCAGCAGCACTTTAAGAATAAACCAGAATAAAGATTCAAGATTGACTGTAATAGACCTGCAATCAACTTTTCAGACTGTTTTACTGAGGTGCACAATACAAAGCCAAGTCACTGCATGGTCAAGATTCACAGCTGAACCCAAACACAGAAACTGGACAAGCGGGTAAGAGGGAAAAAAAACAAAACAAAAAAAACACAGGTCTTTTATCATGAGACAGGCAGGGATGGTGAGATAGTGCCTGGTTGGTTTGTGGGCTGAGGTGAGGGGGAATAATCCAGGACGAGGCTTGGCAGAGGGGATCCTGAGGGTGTAAGCTGGCTGGTGGTTTTGGTAGACTGACGAGGTGGCAGATAATCCTGGAGACAGGGAGAACAGGTGAAGCAAGCTGGCAGGCAGGCAAACTGACTAGCATAAGAGCTAGAAGCGTGGTGCAACAATAAACTGTGAATAGCACAACAAGGCAGCGGGGACTGGCCCTTGATGCTCTCAAGGTTTTGTAGGGAAGGAGATGATAACGGCTTGATGGCAGGCAGGTGTGCTGATCCCAGATGATGGCCAGGTGTGCAGAGAGAGAGAGAGAGAGGACGGGGGTGAAGGGGAACGAACAGGCAGGTGGACAAAATCATAACACAACAAGCACATACCATTCATGATAAAAGACTGAAAATAACAAATAACAATAAAGACAACATATTTAATGTTTGACCTCAACAACTTCATTGATGTTTGTAAATATCTGCTTATTCTGAATTTGATGCAGCAACACGTTTCAAATGAGTTGGGACAGGAGCAACAAAAGACTGAGAAAGTTATGGAACGCTCCAAAAAGACCTGTTTGGATCATTCCGCAGGTGAACAGGTTGATTGGTAAGAGATGATAGTATCATGATTGGGCATGAAAGGAGGCCCCTGGAAAGGCTCAGTGCTTCACAAACAAGGAAAGAGTGAGGTTCACCACTTTGTTAACACATGACTTAAAGGATGTTACTGCATGAGCTCAGGAACTTAAAGCTGTCGTCAGTAAACACAGTTCAGCATCCAAACTTTTTTGGAATGTGGGTTGTTTGTACCTACCCATTTGCAATTACTGGAGCCTTTGAGACCACATCTAAACTAGTTTGTCCCCATTTCAGGGAGTGTGTGTGTGTGTGTGTGTGTTTGTGTGTCTGCCCTCATAGACAGCCCCTCGTTGGTAATCCTTTTACACACCAGTTTAGGCGAACAGAAAGAGCTCTGTTTTCAATACTACGTTGTTTTCGTACAATCAAAAGTGACTTAATAAGGATAACAGACATCAGAGAAAACCGCCTGTGCTGCGGACACAGGACATCAGTATCTTTAGTGTCTTTGTTACTTTTGATCTGATTAAATAGCTGATTAACCATGTGCAATAATACAGCTACCACTCTAGCATGATTCCAGGAGTTGTGGACTCCTGCTAATTAGGCAGACGGAGGCTCCGGAGAGCAGTCACCATATGGCAGAGGAGTGGAATTAAGGGTCAACTTGTTGCTGCTCTTTCAATCTCTGCACTAATTGTTTTTCTTCTCATCACCCGCTTTCAAGATCCCCTCCAAGAAGGAGACCACGTTTCATGGAAGGTTAAGCTACTTTGGGGTGGCTGTATTCTCCTGAGGCCATTAGTGTCATTGACAGGACCAATATGGCACAGAGGGAACGTCTTAACTGCCCTGTTAACCCCACTACCCGAAGGTGAGGAACATATGTTTACTGTGAGTAAACAGTAATAATCCATAATGAAATGTTTTGTGATCGTCTTTTGTTGATTAGTGCTATTCGAATTCTTCGTCTGTTGACTGGCAGACAACTTCTAAAACATAGGCAGTAGTTGATGAGGCGTGATTTCACCAGATTTACAATAGGCTAATATCTTTATTGTTTCTTCTCATATTAATTTCTTAAAATATCAATTATATATATTATATAATCACACACACACCTAAAGAGACACCCCCACAATGTTATACAAGACTAGAAAATGCCACTTAAGCACTTGCAGTAAAGAAATACTAAGCAGAATGGCCCTCTGTGCAGCTTTTTAGCAACCAGTGCACTATTACTTCTTCTACACTGGAAAATGTATTAATGTAGGTTATGTTTGTGATAGTATTAATGCAACTTCATTTTGTATTTAAGCTACAAATGCCACGACATGTCATTATTTCTATCTACTCTTGCATCAGATGTAATTTGGAAGAGACGTCTATGGATTTGTGTGGAAGAGCAGAACAAATCAAAATTCTGCAAATTATCTTACAGCAATTAAAAAAAGGGAAATGAGAGGTGGGAAAATGTATATGTGTCATGATAATGCACTGACCCTTCGGCATGAGAGAAGTCGCTCTACATTAAATAGATGGAATTAAGAATGAATTAGCTCATCTGGCAAAAGCATGATAAGTAAAGACTGAAAATGGGACAATTTCGATTACAGATTTTAATCTGGAACACTTGTGATCTTCATTAAGTCATCTGACAGCAGTGTGGGTGAGATGAAGAATATATTTTTCACCTTTGTTGAATACAGTTATGCCTGTAAGTGGTGTGACTGATTGATTCACCCCTATAGACAGTAAAGATTAAGAGGATGACAAATCAGCATTTGCTTACACAGCGCCTGGTGCTAATCTCCTTGTCTTCCTCCAGAAAGCCCCCAGACGACTCAGGCTTGCGCACTCATTCTGGCAAAGAGAAGGAAGAAGAAGAGGAAGAGAAATAGTAACTGCATTGACCCCTGTTGCATCAGAAACAACCAGAGAAAGGACAACAGCGCTGGATCAATATCACTGAGCAATCCTGGAGTAACTCTCTGGTGACCTCTGAAGAAATCTGCGTTAACTATAAGCTGTAGTGGAAATAACTACAAATTCTACCTCTTTTATGTTTTGTGGTCATTGTCATGTGTCAACAATGCGTTGATCCAGTCAGACAACTACCCAGAAAACACAATATCCACAAGAGGAAATACTTCCGGGAGTAATTTGACATTTGTCTAAAAAATTGTCGTGTGAAGTTCAGACATTAGAACACATGCCAAAATGGAGGACCACATGACCAAAGCCAACATGTTTTCTTCTGACAACTCCAGTGACTTCACAGATCGAACAGAAGAAGGTGAGCCATGAACTGTAAAGTATAAATGTTTTGATATGAAATATATAAAGAATTATTCAATCAAAAATTATGTCGTCAGAAAAATTCAATTAAAAAAACTTTATTTAAGCCCTGAAAATCGTTGAGGCGTTGCAAAGAATGATACACGGTAATACAGAATTAAAACAAATCAAAAGAGGACACAGCTGCACATGTAGGTGAAGTAGTTTTTTTGAGATCATTGTTTTGAATTGTCCAGGGGAAGTGAGAGGGTCAGTTTTGAGAATGTGTTGTACGTGTAATGTGTTGAAGCTACAGGCAGATTTTCAAGTTCAGAATAAACCCTCAGGACTTCAAGCACAAGACAGTTTGCCGATCGAGTTTGGTTGGATCCTGTGGTCCACTTCGGCACAGATGCTATAGAGATGAAAAGATACAAGTGTTTATCACGCCTTTGTGCCAGAGAGGACCGACCAACTTTATTATACAGATTGCAATGGTGAGTGTCTGATGAGTCTGAGAGCAGAATGATAAACTGAGTCTTGGGGTTTGAGGGTGGAAGCAGCAGCATGTCTGTGAATTATATCACCATAATCAAGGACTAATAGACTGTCTCAAGTACAATATAAAGGGAGGCTCTGTTTCTTTTGGTGATGAGATATTCAATATAATGTTTAAATGTAAATGATTCATCTAGTCAATATCTATCGATCTATATACTCTGTGACTCTCAATATTGTAACCGTTTAGTATGGACAGCTGTAGACTCATGTCCATAGAAATTATGTCCCTGATAGGATCTGTACAATTAAATCTTCTGTTGGTCATTAAAATGGTGTGAAATAATAGTAACTCTTTATTTCTGCTGCCTGTTCTCTACAGAAACTGGTTCAGTCCCAGGTAAAGGGCTTGGGCACGGCCTGCTCTGTAAAGTGTGTTCTGATTCAAGCAGCGGTAAACATTATGGAATCTATGCCTGCAACGGCTGCAGCGGCTTCTTCAAGCGCAGCGTGAGACGAAGACTCATCTACAGGTGAGCACAATTCTACCTTACACAGAATGTGTATGATGGACAGAATGCAGCTAGTGTGACATGTTATTCGGAAAACTTTTTATTGTCAATATCACAGGTGTCAGGCTGGAACTGGCAGGTGTCCTGTTGACAAGGCTCATCGGAACCAGTGCCAAGCGTGTCGACTTAAGAAGTGTCTCCAAGCTGGCATGAACAAAGACGGTGAGAAAATGTTTCTGTCACAGCACAGACCATCTAAAGTCTTGCCTGTTTTCATGTGATACATCATTTAACTTTGCCTTCGGCAGCCGTGCAGAATGAGCGGCAGCCACGCAGCACGGCGCATGTCAGCCTCGACTCTATATGTGTGGACACTAAGAAGGAGCACCTGGCCACCACACGGGAACTCACCTCCCCTGCCACCCACTCGTCAGTCATCTGCAGGCCGCTGGTCACTTCCTCTGTCAGCACCCCTGCCGCCACACAGCCCTGCAGCAACCCCAGTAATAACCACCGCTTTATGGTCAGCCTGCTGACTGCAGAGACCTGTGCAAAGCTGGAGCCTGAGGATGGTGAGATCATGTGGCAGACATTTAATACTGCTACCAAGATGGGATACGACTGTTTTGAAAATACACTTCATGGTGTGGTTTTGCTACTTAGGTCAGTGATAAGTGGGGTTTGTCTTGAAGGATGACACAATAAACCATTATCTTAATTGCCAAATCTGAACTGAACCAACATTTGTGTGACTCTTGTTTTTTCTTGCACAGTGGAGGAGAATATTGACGTGACAACCAATGATTCGGAGAGAGATCGGACTCCCTCTGACTACCGTATGTCCCTGTACACCTCCAGCTGTTCAGAGAGTATATATGAGATGTCGGCACGACTCCTCTTCATGTCCGTCAAGTGGGCAAAAAATTTGCCTGTTTTTGCTCACTTGCCATTTCGAGACCAGGTGAGACGGACTGACATGCGTTTTGATTTACTCGTACATAAATCCCATATGAGACTTATGTATTTCTGTGGTGTCCTCAGGTGATTCTCCTTGAAGAAGCTTGGAGTGAGATGTTCCTCTTGTGTGCCATCCAGTGGTCCCTACCCATGGGCAGCTGTCCTCTTCTTTCTCTGCCAGATCTTCCTTCCACACAGCAGGCCAAGATCAGTATCCCCACAGGTGACCTGCGCATCCTGGAAGAGGTCTTTAATCGCTTCAAGGCCCTGGCTGTTGACCCCACTGAATTTGCCTGCCTGAAAGCTATTGTGCTGTTCAAACCAGGCAAGTATTTGTTCCTCCAGCAATATGTATTTGTCATTAAATGGACACTGTAAGTAATATCAGCTGTTTGACTCGCAGAGACACGCAGCCTCAAAGACCCAGAGCAGGTGGAGAATCTGCAGGACCAGTCGCAGGTGTTGCTAGGTCAGCACATCCATTCAGTGTACCCCAGCCAAAGTACCAGGTAAACCTGAGAAGAGTATTTGAAGTTAGTCAGTAGTAGAAACATGAAGTTCACTCCTCTTCTTTCCATTCCATCAAGGTTTGGGAGACTGTTACTTCTCCTGCCATCCCTCCACTTCATCAGCTCTGCGAAAATAGAGCAGCTGTACTTTCACCGGACCATTGGCAGCACACCCATGGAGAAGCTGCTGTGTGACATGTTCAAAAACTAAACAAGCGTCGAGGGAAGCCGGATGAAAACACAATGAACCTGCTCTCAAGGAACATGTTTTCTGGCGTATATTTAACATTTATGGCATTCTGATTAAATAAACAATTCAGAAGCTATTGCTTCCATTTCCTTTGTAAATATCTCAGTGTTTGTTATGAATTACCACAGAAATACCACATTATACTGTGTTGGTACTTAGCTGCAAGGAAAAAGATTTTTGTTATAGTATATAAAAATGAGGACATGTATTTTGAATGTAAGTGTTTGAACAAAATAAATATGGAAATTTTGTATTTGTTGTGTTTGATCTTCGGTCGTTTTTTTCCATTCTTTATTTGGTTGCACAGAAACAGAAGGGAACACATAAGACACATTCCAAAAGGTTGCTACAAAAAACAGACACTATGCACAATATCTCTATTAATAGTATTTATTGCAGATACAACTGTGTTTCCAAAAAGTTGGGATGCTGTGTGAACAAGCAGAAAGTGATGATTTGCAAAACATTTAAAACATCACATTTAATTGAAAATAGCACAAAGACGACATATCAAATGTTGAAACTGAGATATTTCTTTGTTTTTTTTTAACTATATCCTCATTTAGAATTTGATGCAAGCAACATGTTTAAATAAAGGTAGAAGATATCAGGCAATAAGCAAATGAATATCCAGAATGGCTTTAAATGCAGATGGACTGAGCAGGAACTACAATCTGGGAAGGTGGCAAAGATGAGTCTTTGTAGGAGTCTTTATTGCAGGATGGGATGCATCTAATAATCCAATATTATTCTGCATGTAATATGTTTTGTCTACTGGACAATATGACAACATTCATTATGGCTAAATAGCTTACTAAAAGACAGGATCTGCAGTTTTCTTTTCAAACAGGGTTTACGGGTGCTGTCGGGCACACTTGGGAACTTTCCATGGCCTTGAGCAAAAAGACAAATAAATCTGACTGACTAGTCAGGACAGTAACTTTTGACATCAGAAATATCTGACTCGGGACAACATTATTGAAAGGTTCAACAGCTTGGAGCTGCGTGCGCTGGAATAGAAACTCCAGTTGGATTACAGTAACGTTAGGTGGCGGTAATGAGCACATTTAGTGATTAATACGAACCGTTTGTGAGGTTAGACTCCGGGAAGAAGAGCTGGACCAAAACAAGGAAGAACGGTACGCTAGCTAGTTAGCATAATTAGCTAAAGCGTCTTGCATTTCAGTAGCCATAACTACTTTGTTTACGTCAACCAGGCGGGTTGACGTAATCATCATCTACAGCAGAGACCAATATGAACTTGCTTTAAATAAGAAATAGCAACTGTTTTACAAAACAATGTATAGCAAGTCGTATCAGCTGCTTCCTCAGAGGGACTCCACAGGTCCGAGGGCTCCTGGCTTGTTTGTGGACACCGGTGGATTTCCACAGCCCAGCCACCACAGAGGACTTTCATTTGACAACATGCCCGATGTTTCTGAAAACAACTTCACTGGTAGGTAACTAGCTAACATTAGCTACAGTAGTTATGTTTTTCAGTGATTTAGGTTGTTATAAGGCGTTATATAGTGGGTTTAGCTAAGTCAAACAAACAAGCATTTAATAATAATAAAAATATGTCCCTTGATCTATTTCACTGTCCAAAAATTAGTTTAGCAATTTAGAATCAACAGTAGATGTTGTCAAGGTATTATTGCTGCATTGCATCATATTTCTTGTTTCACCTCACCTTTAACTTTATTGTTCCCCAGGGGAAATTTGTCTTGCAGCCAGGTGAAACACAATACACGCGCACAGAAAAAACAAACATAAAACATCTAAAAAAAACATATGCTACATAGGCCTAAATGCCACATGCTACATAGCATAGCACTTAATAAAAAGCTAGAGGACTGACAGATTAAAACAAAAAAGCATGGCCAAAGTTGCAGAGGATGAGATGTTCTTAAATTGCCTCCCCCAGGTCAGTCAAACTCCAAAAACATGGGATCCTACACTTCCCATAATGCAATTCAGTATCACGTTTCCTTAGCCCCTTGCAATACACACTTTTTGTTAAAATATTGTGATCTGCAAGCTCAAGTTAGGACTCACTTGAGTCATTTTCTCAGACTTCAGACAGCTCCCCTTAAAGCCACAGATGGTATCGTACAGCTCTTTTTACAGGTAGAGCAGGTCTTCACGTGACTGGTTCTCGAAAAATATCCATCAAGACTAAGATTCTGTTTTTTGTTTGTTTGCCTCTCTTTAAGATACCACCCAAGGATGGCTGTCCTGGATTTGCAACCTTATCGTCATCTTCCTCGTCTACATCTGTACCTTTATAATATTTCCTATATCAGGGTGGTTTGTACTGAAAGTAAGCTGCGATCGTCTCTCGTCAGTAACTCCCGCAGCATGTCCGCTCACTTGTTTAGAATAAAACAAACAGCTGTGACTCATTTTGTGTGTAGACGGTGCCAAACTACCAGAGGATAGTAGTGTTTCGTCTGGGTCGAGTGTGTCCACCAAAGGGCCCTGGTATTGTCCTCGTGCTACCCCTTATTGACCAGTGGCAGAGAGTTGATCTACGCACCCGTGCTTTCAACATCCCTCCTTGCCAGGTAAACCACTATACCCTGTTTTTCATTACTTAGCTGTTGTCATGGACAACTTGCTAAACTCTTGAAATAAAAACAGGGAACTAACTTTGGAAGATATCCACTTCATTTGTCTTAGACTGCTGCTTCAGATCAATTCTCAGTAAGACTGCTTACAGTGCAGTAGGAGGACTGCTTCTGTTCAGATAGCATGGAAAATGAGTTGTGTTTCAGGCAGCAGGAGAGACAAACAGACAGACCGTTTCCAATCATAAGGACAGTGATGAAAACATGGTGGGGTAAGAAGGTCTTCCCAGACAGTAGGAGGAGGAGTCATAGTTGCTTATCAACCGTGCACCAAGTTATATGGACATTTCTGTTAGTCCTGTGTGATTTATTTTGTCCTGCAGGTGGCACTCTTGGTGCACTGTTGATCAGTGTGAAACTGGAGAAAATAAACTGATAGTGGGAGAACGCAATGTGCTGAATGCTTTGTTTTTAGTCTCATGTCTTCCCTCTCATGTTTACATTTCTTATCCTTTCAGCCTTTCTTCGCCATACACTTAGTAGAGAGAAAAGGTGTCCAGCTCATGTCTTTTGTTTCTCAGTGGAGCCAAGACCCTCCTTCTGAGCAGTCAGCATTCGTCAACTGCACGTCCAGTCTTACGCAGTGAATTTTGCTGAGTCAACACAGGCTTTAAGAATGAAGAGGAGATCTCTGTATATTTTTTCGTGACAAACATTAAATTAACAGCACTCATATGAAATGTCATTCTCTCAATGTAGGTGACTACTCGGGATGGCGGCGTGTTGTCAGTTGGAGCAGACATTCAGTTCAGGATCTGGAACCCTGTCATGTCAGTAGTATCAGTCCAGGACCTGAACGCCTCAACCAGGATGACTGCACAGAATGCTTTGACCCACAGCCTGGTCAAGAAGACTGTCAGAGAAATCCAAACCGAGAGAGTTAAACTGGGAGAATATCTCGGGGTGAGACAACACTGAAGCTACTCTCTGCTGGCTCTTCACCATATCATGTCAAACTTACATCCTTTCTTGCTCTGTACAGATGGACATTAATGAGTTGACTCGGCACTGGGGGCTGGAGGTGGACAGGGTAGAGCTCACCCTGGGTTCATTACTTAAAGCACCAGATGAAGGCCCTTCTGGACCCCTCATCATGCCTCCCTCTGTGCCTGGACTGGAAGGTCTTACTGGCCCCATTCAGCAGTTGGCCATGCACTTTCTGGGCCACAGTAGCAGTTCACAGCATCAACGAGGTATGGCCCCTCACACATGCAACTGTTTTTGTATAGCTTTTATCCATTATGATCATGTTGTGTGATGCATCTGTGGCTTTTGCTTCTCAGAGGACAAGATAACCTTTACAGATGAGCTCAGCAGTAGCCCTCAGGCATTTGTGGCCACACCAGGTTCTGTTGAAGAGCTGCTTGGTGGGGTCAAGCTCCTGCTCTCTGAAAATTTGGTCCGCCAGGTTGGGGCCTGCTTCCAGTTTGAATTAACCTCAGAAGATGGACAACAGCACAGTTACTACGTGGATTTGAGCCAAGGTGATGGTTCACACATTGCTGTAAATATGCCACAATTATACAACTATTTTCGTTCAGATAGGTCCAGCAGCCGAGGTTGTGCTAAATCTGTTTAATGATGCTCAAATGTTTGAAGTCCAGAGAAACAACAGCACAGTTAAATCAGTATCTGCATTGCTCTGTGTGTGTTTTGTAGGTAGTGGTGCAGCTGGGGCAGGGTCCTTGTGCAGAGAGCCAGATGTGACACTGAGCATGAGTGACAGCGACCTTCTGGCCATGTTCCAGGGCGAGCTACGACCATTTGCTGCTTACACCAGCGGCAGACTTAAAATCCAGGGAGATATTAAGACTGCTATGAGGCTGGAGGAACTCATAAAGCTACTTAAAAAGTAGTGATCACAGTAACATTTGTATAGCTATTTATTAAATCCTTGATTTTAACTGTAAGTAAATGGTGTTCATGTATGCTCTGATAACATTTCTTATAAACTGAATTTCTGTTACGGCCTTGTCTTTTTTCACAAATCAAAGCAAATGCTTGTTTGCAAAGACAACACACTTTGTGATGGTCTTAAGGCCTAATTTTGGCAGACATACGTTTTAATAGTTTCAACATGCTTTTACAGAAAGATGGTCATAGAGCGCTCGGCTACAAGATAAAATATTCAGTAAGTAACGCAGCTCGACTTACACAAACAAACTGTGCTGTGGTGCATCCAGTGTGAAGTTCAACTGGAGAGCCTTGATCATCACGGTAAGGGGGGCTGAGTATTTAGACCAGCCTCCTTGTTTTGCACCAGATGTCCCTGGGAGAGCCAGAGTAGCTGCTGAAGGTAGAGAAGAGTGAGCTTTTTATGTTGTCAGGATGGCCAGGTGGAATGTGTGGCGCAGCCCTGCGATGCTGCCCCTGTGCTGGATAGAAGCGGGGACAGCATCAGGTGTGCGCTGCAGCAGCAGTGTTCCGGTGGTCAGACAGGCCTACTCAGAGAGCGGCAGCATTGTCAGGCCTTTCAGTGAGATTCCTGGACTGTGGAAGAATGGCGTGGCCAACTTATACAATTTCTGGAAACTGGATGGCTTCAGAAACCTTCACCGTATCATGTTGCAGAACTTCAAAACGTTTGGACCCATTTACAGGTACGGATGGAAAGACAGTTTGCATAAATCTTAGAATGATAAAATGACTGCACGACACTAATAGTCTACTAGTCTTAAATAATTCACAAGCAGACAAAATAAATGACTGAATTATGTCACTACTTTGAAACTATTTTCTGGTCGAACTGTAAACATTCTTGTTCATGAGATATAGTTGTGACTGACAATCCACAAGGTCATGTGTTCCAAAAACAAGCAGCAGGCCTAGCATTCTCACCCTTTTTTCTTCCTCTGGCTTCCTGTATTTCAAGAGAAAAAATAGGTTATTATGAAAGTGTAAATATCATCAGTCCTGAAGATGCTGCTATCCTCTTCAAAGCTGAGGGCCATTATCCCAAAAGGCTGAAAGTTGAAGCCTGGACATCATACAGAGACTACAGGAATCGCAAATATGGAGTTTTACTCAAGTATGTGACATTATTTTCCCCATTTACCCGCATATATTCTGTTTGCCAATATTGTGACACTGATGGAACCAAGGGTTTTATATTAAGTGCTATAAGATTATGTATTGTAATAGTTTTATTTTATCTTGATACTGCCTGTCTGCCTTTCTGTCTGACCATAAGCTCTGTGTTGAGACGGACTAGATTCTCCCCATACACCCAATCTTTCCACAGGAATGGAGAAGACTGGAGATCAAACCGTGTGATTCTCAACAAGGAGGTGATTTCCCCGAAGGTGCTGGAAAATTTTGTGCCTTTACTGGACGAAGTGGGCGAGGATTTTGTGGCCAGAGTGCACAAAAAGATCAAGCGAAGCGGGCAGAACAAATGGACCACTGACCTTTCTCAAGAACTCTTTAAATATGCACTAGAGTGTAAGGCTGCCTTTTATCTCCCTTTGATATTCAAGTCTAATTTGTAAGGGGCCTTTTTTTCTTCACATTTTGCTCGTCTTTGTCTCATGTGGACTCTGTCCTACACAGCGGTGAGCTCAGTGCTGTATGGCGAGCGTTTGGGTTTGATGCTGGACTACATTGACCCTGAAGCTCAACATTTCATTGACTGCATCACCCTCATGTTCAAGACTACTTCACCCATGCTGTACATCCCTCCCGGTCTGTTGAGACAGATTGGAGCAAAGGTGTGGCGGGACCACGTGGAGGCTTGGGATGGGATCTTCAACCAAGGTAGGCCTCAGAAGAACCAGGATGTGCGTTTTAAATATTGTTTTGATTGGCTTTGGTCTGCATCATGGGGTTACTTAGAAGTGTCCTTTTTTATTGTTTGTACTGAATATGATGCAGTTTCTTATTTTGTTTATATTGTCATATCAGCGGACCGCTGCATCCATAACATCTACAGGCAGCTACGTCAGGAGACTGGCACTCCAAAGAAATACCCAGGAGTGCTGGCCAGCCTGCTCATGCTGGACAAGCTGTCCATCGAAGACATCAAGGCCAGCATCACTGAACTAATGGCTGGAGGAGTTGATACGGTGAGGAAAAAAGTTACAAAAATAATTTATTTCCAGGATATTCCCTTTTTTCCCAGCTGTCTTAAGACTGCTTAATTCTGCTTGTGTGTTTCAGACTTCAATAACGTTGCTGTGGACACTGTATGAACTTGGTAGACACCCCAGCCTCCAGGAGGAGCTGAGGGCGGAGGTGGCCGCAGCTCGGGCTGAAAGCCAGGGAGACATGATGGAGATGCTGAAGCGGATTCCACTGGTCAAAGGGGCTTTGAAGGAAACATTGAGGTTGAAAAAAAATTCATTGTCAGAAATTCAATTTCCATAATTGTTTCAGAAGTCGTAGCCTCTTTTCAGCTCTGTAGTAATTATTTTTCCACTTTCATATAATTCTTCTGAAACTGACCGCCAAGTTAGTCTTTCATGCAGAATTATGACTCTTATCCCTCAGGTTGCACCCGGTTGCAGTCAGCTTGCAAAGATACATAGCAGAAGATATCATTATTCAAAACTACCACATCCCAGCTGGGGTAAGTAAAAAATATAAATCAGCCAATCATGTGTTTGGATTTGAGCATTGTCACGGGCTAAGAAGTCCCTTGCACAATTTAGCACAGCTCACCTTTTCTGTGTTCTTCTGCGTTTGTGTTTAGACTCTGGTCCAGTTAGGGCTGTATGCAATGGGCAGAGACCCCAAAGTGTTTTTTCGTCCGGAGCAGTATCAGCCCTCCCGCTGGCTGAGGACGGAGACGCACTACTTCAGGAGCCTGGGCTTTGGTTTCGGCCCCCGTCAGTGTTTAGGACGGAGAATAGCTGAGGCGGAGATGCAAATCTTCCTTATCCACGTGAGCCGTTACAGAGAATAAAGAGGAGTTTGACTGTATTCTCTGGCCCATTCACAGAACATATTAACTGTGTGCATCCTCTGTCTTTGCAGATGCTTGAGAACTTCAGAGTGGAGAAACAGCGCCATGTGGAAGTGCAGAGCACCTTTGAGCTCATTCTCTTACCAGACAAGCCTATAATATTGACTTTGAAGCCTCTGGATACTGCTCGGTAACACTGAGTTTGAGGGAAAATTGTGATAAGCATAAGGCTTATTTCTGTAGCCTTAATTGCAAAGGGCTTCACAAAGCACCACAAAATAAACACTAAATAAAATGCTGATGGAGACCAAGAAAAAAATATTAGGAAAGAAAAAGCTAAAAATGTGCATGAACAAATTACCTCAGTAATTCCATAATGTTGAATTACTCATTAATAAAGAAATGATATACACTGTATATTACCTATTGAGTAATGATGGAAATGTTTAGTCTGTATGTAAAATATATTGAAACGGAATGTACAGATGTATCTTTATTCCAAAGTATTTAAAAATACCTATCTATAATATCTATACAAACCAGCGATGAGTAAAACAATACAACTGAATTCCAAATATGTCTTGTAATATTTAGTTTTCTCACATATTTTAACTTCTGAATATATTTATTGGACTGGAAAATATGAAAATAAATGTGAAACTATCTTGGAACATTAAATCAAAGAAAACTGTGTTTGTGTCTGTGTGTTCAGTCTGGGTCAACCCTTCAGTTGTTCATTAGCAGGTCATTTTGTGGGCTTCTGCTTCCTTTGTCTGCTTTTCTGATGCAATGATTCTGATAGAGACCTCTGTAAGAAGCAGAAATAAATCCAT
Organism: Chelmon rostratus; assembly: GCF_017976325.1. Classification (NCBI taxonomy): domain Eukaryota; kingdom Metazoa; phylum Chordata; class Actinopteri; order Chaetodontiformes; family Chaetodontidae; genus Chelmon; species Chelmon rostratus. The sequence continues at coordinate 17,374,763 of NC_055663.1, read as the reverse complement.
GTCAAATACTTTGTAAAATAATTATACACAGCACGGTACATGTTGTGTCAAATGATACTCAGCTGACCGAAGGAACATTATGAAGGATTGTGGTGGACGTCCGGACAAAGCCGTGCCTGTGCTCACTCAGTTTGGTCAGCATTTCTTGTTTCTGTCTCCCCCATAACTTAGAGTTCTCCTCCAGCTGTAATACATGCAAACGAAGGCGACACTTCCACTTAATCTTGAATGAAAAACTGAATAAGTCAATGAAACAGTGAATTTTTTTGTGTGTATTTTCACCTGAGCCTCCAGTGTTTGGACTCTTGTCTCAGCTGCTTCCAGTTTGTTCAGTAAACTGAGTCTCTCCTTGAGCGGCAGGGTGTCTTTTGTCTGAAGGGAACATGACACACAATAATGTGGGACTTCAGTAACTGCAAGGCAACATCTGGGTAGTACAACAATACTTTACAATATATTATTCAAGATACATCTGATGAGAGTTTTGAAACATTTCCACACTTTGAATGCTGGCTTGAACGTGCAGGATCACCTGTTGTGTGATGATCAGGTCGGGCTGCTGAATCCTCTCCAGCTCCTCTCTGAGACGAGTATTTTCTGCTGCCAGGGCCGACTCTCTCGCTTCCTTTCTGTGGCCAGTCTCATCTATGCAGCATAAAGAGACGCTCTGGCTGCTGCAAACGTTTGCGCAAACACAAAATGCCCGATCCCACCTACCTCTTTGCTTTTTCAACACCAGCCTTTGGTCACCAGTCTGTTTATTCTTTTCTCTGAGTTTGCTGTCCAATGCTTTCTCTATCTTCTCAATGATCTGAAAATTTTGGATGGTGCAAGCGTATAGAATATTATCTTCTGTTTCTGTTATTCATGGAAAGCTGCTGTGAAATCAGATGTGTAGCGCTGACTGTTCACCTTTTCCTGATGTTTCACCGTGGCCTCCGAAGTCGCCATCTTTTCCAAGCGACTCTGCCGCCGCTGCAGATCCTCCTGCTGCTGCTGGTGATCTCTCTGAAGTCTTAGCAGCATCTTCTCACTGTCATTCTTCTGCACAACACACACGAAAGGAAGACAGAATTTTAAACACAACATACACACTGACATGAATTATTTAAGTTTGTCCAAAATGTCGTCTAACCTTGATCAGGTCATTCTGCAGCTGTTGGATTCTGTCTCTTTGCGAGGCACCTTTACTGGTCTCACTGGCCAGCTTGAATTTCAGAGAGGCTTCAAAATGTACACAGCAGGATAAATATAAGTAATGCTGCACATGTGTCTGTTATTGGTGCATTTTGTAAAGGCACAGGAATGTGCTGTTTTGATCAGAAAAGGACAGCTAAGTTTATCTAAGATGAGAATTAGCATTTGATCTGTAATGCACGAAACTTAAATCTCACTGTCTTTTCAAATTGAGAATGATTAACATGCCAGTTCTGAGGCTCGGGCATTTCACCAATAATGATCAAAATGCTCATCAATAAAGCTTTTGAAAATGCAATGGAGCCTCTGTTGGATGGGACTTAAATTTAGTCCCTTTGCTTTGATGCCAGCAGAGAGACCTTCAGGGACATCCTTTCACTGAGGGTCACAAACTGTCCTTCAGGAGATAAGGGATGCACTACCCACAGAGCTTATCGCAGTCTGTGGCCTAAATGAGCTGCCTTATCATAGAACGGCACAGTCTCACACAGGCATAGACACTCACAAGGATTAGCAAGCAAGCTACCATCCACATCACTGCTTCATCTGCCAATGAAACGCCCTGAAACCCATAACAACATGGACTGAAGGTTCAACAACTGTTGCCTGGATAGTAAACTTCCTCACATTTTTTTTACATTTGATCTGGTGAGCAAAAAGAATGTCAGTCATTGTTTTTGCATGAGATTGGTTCAGGCTTATTTTAAGAAGGAGCAATTAACCACAGTGCTCTTACCTATACGGTCAGCAATCTCAGCCTTGGTCATGACGTCGATGTCTGTGTCATCCAGCAGGTCTCGTCCAAGGTCCCGGTGCAGAGACAGATCAGCGTGGAGCTGGCTGTTTTCTGCCTCCAAATTCAGCACCTGAGTCCTCAGCGCTATGATGTCATCCGCCATCTTGCTCATGGCTGAACGATAGTTTTCCACCTCCTGGAGACATGTGGACGGTCAGACTCGTGCTAGGTGCTTGAAGGAGGATATTTGTCACAGATTGTTTAAAAAGAACAATTTAATCCCTTTTATCCATTTTAATGCCGCAGAGCTCGTAGAGAAACCAGTTTGAGTTCCATGAGTGCCGTCAAGGTTGGCATGAAGTGCAAACGAGATGAAAAACTATCCCCACAATGGATGTTTGTCATCAAACAGCCAAAAACAGGGCAAAAATGGCACAAAACATTCCCAGAAACCTGAAGAGACAGATTTGATGGGTCTATGTGATCACGACCACTAGATGTCTCTTCAGGCCCATCTTGAAGAGTTGTCCAATACGGGATGTGGTCAACAAAACACGTCTGTATCCTAATACAGTTAAAAACATCCCAGCAGCAAATACATTATTGCATATACAGTTTGTCACAAGGCTCAGTGACGCAAAGAATAATTGATTTCTCTTGGTTTTGGATAAGCACATAACATGAGAAATGGGACAACTGGAAGCCAAAAGACAATATTCCGCCATATAAAGTGTGATGTTCCTGTAATCGATTGTCTAAGGTTTGGGTACAATGAATTCATGACTCTGGCTCCTCAAATCCAAAGGGACAGCAACACCCTATCCTGTTAAAGTCTTTTGTCATGGGAGCTTTAACTGGGGATTTCGGATAAATCCTAGTCGTGCATTCACAGAGTTGCCCTCCTGTGAAAGCCTGTTTGTTGAGCTGCAGAGGCAAACCTCATGTCAAATTCATGAGAGCATTTCAGCAGGGCAGACTTAAAAACAGAACAGAACAGAACAGAATTTTTAAAAGTTTCTTACACATTTTTTCCTTCCTTTTCACATTCTAGATATGAAATCCCTCACTGACTTCAGAGCTGCTTCCTGGAAACGTATTGTTGCAGAGCTCGGTTATCAAGACATTTCTCTGTGTCGGGCTTGTGCGTGTTGTCTAGCAGCTTGTATCTGCTCATTGTTCTCCCCTCTGTGAAGAGAAAGAATTGAATGGAGGCCGGGAGATGGGTGCAGCTGCACGTGTGAGGAGCGGGCAACGATTAGGGGATTCCAATCTTGGATGGTGTGGCTGTGACTCCCGTGGGACACGAGGGTGAAATTGAGCATCTAATTGAAAGGGCAGGGACGAGGTGACAAGCATGACTGTAGATGAGATGGTGTCTCTGCTGGGGGGCCCCAGAGGCATGATGGGGAGGACAGCTCCCAATGATGAGTCTGAAAAGTCCCATCATGTGTCGGATGTAAAAGGGGAGTCTCTGCCTCTGTCTTTGAATAGGGGAGGCCCCCTCCCCTCTCTATGATTTGAGGACATTAGAGTGGTCTTGCTGTCATGCACACTGTCACTTAGGGAAATTGTGTCACAGCCAGAAAGCAGCTGGATTGTGATATTTAATCAGGTTTTTCCAAACAATTATCCTTATGATTATGTATGTCTAGTAGTAATATACAGTAAATGCATGTACTGTCACTATGAAATTGTTACCCAGATATCTGCCTTTCATATAATTTATCAAATTTACATAGATAAACATAAAATCTACATGCATGTTAATTCCAATCAATCCAAAGATCTGAGCAGTGAATTTGAATAAGAAAATGAAATTATAAGGAAAACCTACAGGAGGTTGTGTGTGTTACTGCTTCAGCATCCTCTCGCCTTCCCGTCACTGTTCACTAATCAAACATGACAGCGGGGATTGCCTCACTGATAGATTCAAGAGTTATGGTATTGATTACTTCTAATCACCTTAGTTTGGTGGTCAGTGATCTCTGCCATGTAGGCGACGTCCTGATAGTCATGCAGAGGGGGTCTAAGGTATGAACACAGAAAATAAAAATAACTCATTAGTGAAACACATCCACAAAAATCTTTGTTTTAATCCCACCAAAATTTCATTCCTGTGATGACACCACATTAAATCCATGCTTGTCAACCGTGGCTGGCTGTCTTACCGCTTATGTGGGTGATGTACGTGATAGGTGTGGTCTCTTTTGAGCTTGTTGGCCTGCAGCCTCTCAGCTGGTCTCTGCTGTTCTCGTTTGCTGTGGGGGTAATTTGTTAGGATCTGTGCCAGGGCATCACGTGATGGGAGGTCGTAACCATCCTCCTGAAGCTACAGAGGAAATTGACAGGGGATCTTTTTCATTGACAAAATCGATCTCCACACTGAGCTAGAAACTCTCAGAAATAGTTTGTGACAAACATCACTTTTAATATTCAGTTTGTCATTTTTTAACCACTCAAACAATCAGCTTGATACATTTCTGACTTATAATGAGAAAGACTTACAGCCGTGATTCTGAACTGATGACATGTTTCAGGAGTCTGTTACAGAGAATGATGCATTACTTCTGTTACTTTTGCATCCCAAATTAGTCTATTAGGAATGCTCTTGTTGTATTTTATGTTTATTTCATTGGATTTGTGGGTCAGGAAGAGGAAACAATCAAGAAGTTCAGCCTCTGTGGGATCTAACTGAACCTAAGCATAAATAACACCATCTTCATCAAATCTGTCAAAGGGAGCGGTTATCACATACCTACATATTTCTTTTCCTACATCCTGTGTTTAAACTTGAATGATTACATACAGCAGTGGGGTCTGTTCCCCAAAATCACAAGGAGGTCAAGCCAATATTAACAACACACACAGGTTATATACACGACAAGCAGCACAAGCAAGGAGCCTTAATTTTGGCATATGCTGGCGGTTAGTTGCACAAGCCAAATGCTTAACAGTCCTCCAAATAACAGTGTGGGAGGATTGCTGTGAAGGGCACCTTAAATCTACTGGTTTTTTTTTTATACAGTTTTTATTCAAAAAACATTGTAGCTGTGACCTTTTGATACTGTGCTTCTGTCGGGCCTGTTCTACCTCTCCATCGCTTGAAGATAAAGGCTGTTACATCACTATGCATACAGTACCCACTCTATAACAAGAGAGCTCTTAGTCAATAGCCATAAAAGTCCTTTTATGAGCCCTGCATATACAATGTACACTGTCAATGACTGCGGTTGCCAGGTAGCACAGATTCAAAGAAATGACATGAAATTGAGTCATTATCTATTATCTTCCTACAGACTCTCCCTCCAACACAAATACCTCCACACTCCCAGAGCCTACCTTTGTAGCTGCAGGCTTGCTCAGTGATTTTGTCTTTTTTGAGGCCTTCATCCAACAGAAAATGTCAGAGTCCTTCTCAGAACAGTCAACACATAACTGATGGTGATTGTGAAGATGGAGCGCTGTCATCCAGTTGAAACAATTGACCTGTAACCACAACACAGACCTTAGCAACATTCAGGGCCAATGACAGGAGCTCCTGTAATGTGCAAAATACTGTAGTATCAGGTTTCATATTCAGCACAACTCAAAGCAAAACAATGGTACACAACTTTTTTTTGATCTGGCATTTCTAAATCCCTATTTTACAAAGGACGGCTGTGGCTCCAGAGGTAGAGCGGGTTGTCAGGTCGGCGGGTTGATACCCAGCTCCTCCTGTCTCCATGTGTCCTTGGGCATAATACTCAAATCCAAACCACTCCTGATGCTGTGTCATAGGTGTGTATGAGTGGGTGAATGTGGCATGTGTTGTAAGGCGCTTTGAGTGGTAAAAGTAGTCTTGAAAAGTGCTATATAAATGATGTCCATTTACCATTAACTCACAACATTTATTCAATTACTGTACTTAAGTATAATTTTCAAGTACTTGCAAATATTGTATTTTAATTTTTATCCTCCACTACATTTTGAAGGCAAATATTTCACTTTTAACTCCACTACTTTTGCTGTATTTGACAGTTTTAGTCACTGATTGCTTTGCAGCTTCAGATACATGTAATACATGAATGTGCAGTTCTTGTCTTTCAGTTTAACAATAAGTCAGTTCCTCCACAGCCAAACACACTGCAAGTTCCTTTGTCCATATTCCTGTGGAAAGCATTTAAATATTTTTCCCCAAGTGTCAAATTAACTATGATTGCTGCAAGGTAATAATAATATAAATACTCTTCTGCAACTAAGCCACCAAGCACTATATGAAGAAGTGGTTAGCCCACCTTTATTAGCTGGAACATTAAAGTGATTCCACGTTAATGCATCAGTGATTATAATCCAATGAAATTAGTAGATCTGCAAACTCAATACCTTTACTTTGTGCATTTCAAAACTTCTATACTTTTACTTAAGTTAAATTCTGAATGAAGGAACATTTCTGCAATGTGGTATTGCTATTTTACTTATGTGAAATATCAGAGTACTTCTGCTTCCACCATTGTGCCTTTGTATCTTGCAATCATGAAAAACAACATCAAATCTTGTGTTTATGCTCAAAAGCAGCGTGTAATAATCAATGGAATCAAAGGGAGGTTTCTGCTCTGTGAATACCAGCCCTCACATGAATTAGCCTGGATAAACAGATTGATGCCGACTGACTAATGATTTCTAGGTGACATGCTGTGCAGCACCTGTGGCTCCCTCTGGGCATTTATTTCCAGCTTCACTCAGATAGTCTGATGTCAAATCACTAACTCTGTGCAAAAGAAATATTTCGTTTCAGCAAGAGGAGCTTAATTAAACAAAGTATAAATAAACAAATTGTCATAAAAGAAAATCATGTATCTCCTAATTTTGAACAGAAAAAGTGAAAGATTAAGTGTGCAGCAAAACAGACCATTTATGGATTGTCAGTATGTTGAAAACATGAGTTTTATTAAACTCATGAAAAGTTCACAGCCAGTGTAAGAGAAAGACATCTGAGCCATTATGAATGTCACATGATCTTAAAGCCTTCAATTAACCAGACTGCTGTGTGTGTATTTTCTTATATGTTTCCATTGTCCGTGAAACGTGATATATGTCGTAAATAAAGTTTAACTTACCTAAAGTGTCTATGTGCACATGCTTGTATGCAAATGTGTGTGGAACCTTCAATAGCATGGATCAATAACTGTCCTGCTTGGGTAGCTCATTAGGAGTCTGGAACAGACAATCCTTGATGGCACAAGATCTGATTGATGATGAATGATTAAAGTGGGGGCAGGGAGGAACAGTCAATGATCTCTGCCTGGCTCTCTTTTTACAATCTGTGCTTGATCTGCATCTGGAAACAATGTAAAAACATGTTCTGTTAGTCACATATTTATGTTCTGTTGAATACATATGAGAGGGAAACCTGACAGTAATGCAGTGCATTAAGCAACCGCCCTGCCCTTTTCATAGTTGTTTTTTGCAAGCAGTGAATTGTGTCGGACACCAAATCAGCTTAGTGCAATGGAAAACAACTCTGAGAAAAATAAGAAAAAATACTAAACAACTATTTTTGCTTGTTCAAATGTGGAGATGTTGGACAGTACCAATGTGTGTTAGCCTAACTCAAAATTTGCAGGTAATTCAATTCATTTCAATGCCAGCTATCATGTGCATGACCATCTCAGCTATAAAAATCCTCTGTTCGGTTTTTAGATAAATATTTTCATAACTGACTGCTTTAATTCATGATAAATAATTCACTGGATGCTTGCAGCTATGTGCTCTGCTACAAGACATAATCTCTCATAATGCAACAAGGGAAAACCTGTACAAATGAAAACACTTCCCACAGAGTCTAATATCACATTAGCATGTATGAGATCACCCGACAAATTTGCAAAATCCTCAGAACAAAATAATTCATATTCACATGTTGTGCTTTGCAGTTGCTGCTCAGTTTCAGAATGCCTCTGACCCTGTTACATGTAATCTGTGGAGAGCTGGGGAGGGGGTCTAAGTGACACAGTGTCGACCTGCTCTGTGGTCTGGGCTTTCTATAACTTCATCAGAATTCAGCACACAGCCAGCAAATGGGCTTTTCATTGGAGTGACAGCTCCAAGTCCGCTGCCACACAGAGCTTCAATTAGCCTGCCAGAGTGAGGCGGCTCCCAGGAGCTTTCTCTACATCCACATATTCCACCTTTCCTGTCCAACACCGTTTATTTTTTCCCCTCAATCCTTCATCTGACCCACACTTCACTCTTTTTCTCACTTCTCCCACATTTGACCTCAGTATCCTCCAAACGCCACCCTCCCATGCCGCCATCCATACGTGGCAATCAGAGCGGAAATGCCTGTAACGTGCTAATGGACACAGAGGTACAAGGGGTGTTGGAAACTGACGCCAATCGAAGCAGAAAGGAGAAAGAAAACTGAGAAAAGAGGATGTAGTGGTTTACACAGCTGGTCTCTCTTCACCACAGGAATTCGGGGCTGCTCAGTTCCTGTTTCATGTCTGTGCTGCTGCCGTGCTGCATAATCAAGAAATAATGGGATTAGAAGAGAGAAGCATAGCAACATAGTTTTACTGATGTTTAACCAAAAGTCATTTCTTTTCTAGCATTACAAGTACTAGAATCTGTGGTCACCTACTGGAGCAATTGCTAAGAGCAATCATCAGCATTACACTAATATGACTGATGAGGTGTGGCAGACCTTCAGCTTTAGCTCACTTTAGGTGAGTTAAGTAAGTGCGGTTTCTCTCATTTATAGACTTCCTTTTTTTACAGAGCCACCAATACACAGATGTGTAGCACCTCTCTGCTGAAACTTTTATACTGAAATACCTACAATTAGTTTTCCAACATCTTAATACCAATATATCAACGCGGTCAGTAGGCGATACAGGGGGGAATGTTAGCAAAATGGGCAAAATGCATCCCCCTTGTTAACCTGCCATCCTCCCTCTTCATCATCAGAGAGAGTGCAGGGGCAGGGTTTAGTTGAATATGTCAGTCAAGTCTGCCTGACTCATTGATCCTTTATCTGACTGAGGTTTGTGCAAGTTAGAATATACATCCCGACCATGCTCTGAAATGTCAGCAGCCAAACAGTGCTGTGTATTGATAAATCCACAGGGCTGTCCGTCGTTCTGAAGTAGCAGACTTTTTTAATTATACCTTTTTCTCTCAGTCCCGCCCTTCTGCCAGTTTCATCTTGGAGCTGTGATATTCTCAAAACTATATATTATAAATATACAATTCTATGCTACTGTATATTGTAGCCTGTGTCACCTTCATGATCAATGTGGCAAGTAGCATGTGTAGTAGGAGTTTAGCAGTGACAGGATCATATAGACACACTGCAGCCTGTACATTCCTATAAAATTCCTTTAGTATTTCTATGTTCATTCAGTTGCATCTATGCTGCTGAAAATACATCCCCAGACCAAGCCACGAAATACTTACATTGATATAAATGCACTCATAGGAATAATTTCCCTCACAGTATACAGATGGAGACGATTGGAGACATGGAGATGATTTGACACACAAGATGTGCCAGGAAGTCTTCTAAAAGCCTGCTCATTAATACTGATATCAAGTAGAGATAGTGGACATGTTACATAAGATAATCACTTTAACTTGCACATATTTCATAGTTATTATAGATTATTATTACGATATGCAAAGATGAAAATTGCATTTTAAAACGCAGCTTTTAATTTGCAAAGAATTTGTAGCTACATTTGTCATACTAACCTGATCTACATAATTCTGCTATACAATTTACACACCAAACAACGAAAGCCCCCATTAATTGTAGAAGTAAATTATGTCGGGGGAAATTCCCTTTCAAATTCTTATTCAGTCAAATTGATAATAATTTATCTGCATTTAGGTTTTACATGTAGTGACACTGAATTATGCAAAACTGAATTTAAACTAATTGTTGTTTTAACCAGAAATGACTGAAACGTGTTTTGTGCCACCAAGAAAATGTAATTACAGGGCTCCCCTGAGACATTTTGCTCCGTCTGCCATATCTGTGCCCTGTCAGCGAAATAAAATTAGATCTGCAGTGAGCTGTTCTGTGGGTATAACGTTTTCTTAAATAAGGAAATAGAGAGAGAGACACACACACACACAGAGTGAGAGGGTGGATAGAGAGAGAGGGAGAGGTGTGTGTGTCAAGGGCAACGTGCAGCCCTGACTCAAGGACGTGTGAGGCTGACAGCCAATGCTGCTCCTTATGAGGTCCAATGTGAGAGCAAAGCCAAGGATTATCAGTAAATCAACGTCTGTCAATTACGACTACGCTGCTGTGAAACCACAGCGCTCCATAAACAAACAGGGCAAGCACGTAAAGGCAGGGTCAGCCCTGAGCGTAATGAATAGTGTGGGTGACTGAGTGCATCCAAACACGCAGCTCAGTGACAGAAGGGTGGTGGAAATAAAACTAAAATATGACCTCCACATTTTAACAAACCACAGCTACGTCCAATCCCCAAATCGTGGATAGAAATAGCAAGAACTGTTTGATCGATCATACTTTTCACACTGACTGATGTGCTCAGATCCTTTACCAACTTAAAAATACTCCATCACAAATAAGTCCAAATTTAAAATCCTTCTTAAGTAAAAGTACAGAAGTATCATTAAAGTGTTCAAAGTAAAAGTATTTGTTTGGCAGAAAAATGGCCTCTTTAATTGATACAAAAAATTACATTGCTGACACTGATGCATAAACATGTATTTTAATGTTGTAGCCAGCTGAGGTGGAGCTGGTTTAAACCATTTTATTTACAGGTAAGTAGTTCAGCCTTGTGGTTACCAACCTAGGGTCGGGTCCCTCTAAAGGGACACAAGTTAAATCTGAGGGTTTGTGAGATGATACATTTGACACAGAAGAAGAAAAAGTTCTTGTATACAAACGTAGATTCATTTTTCAGTTTATTTCTCTAATCTTTGCTTTTTCTGATTGAACTTTTACCTCTTTGGGGCTCAAACACTTCAGACTAAACTATGTGAGAAGAAGAAGGGAAGCTGTCTCTCTGATTAAACTACTAACAACTCATAGACATCTGAAACATGACAGACCCCAACTACACAGCTTTTTTGTAAGGGGTCAAATAAATGTTGTGGAGTACTACATTTCCCCCTGAAATCGATGCAGTACAGGTATAAAGTAGCATAGAATAAAAATACTCAAGTACAAGTACTGTACATTTGTACTATACTTGAGCAAATTAACTTACTATAGTTGCATTCCACTGCGAGAAGTTACAACTGTTATCAGAGATTATCAGCCTACACTTCACTTTACAGTATTTTGGGGAAACAAAAAAATCTGTAACCTATGAAGACCACTGAAATTCTGAAGTTTACTGTATTCTGATTAATGTGAGTTCCCTGATGACTGAGCCTCTGGGGGACAAGGAAGCAATCTAAACCAGGCCTAAAGCTTTGCCAGCAGCAGGCTGGTATCCATGTCGCAGTCAGCTGCAGCACAGCAAGTATCAGTGACTGCTTTTCCCCGCTGGCACGACATGACCTTTCCAAAATGCTATACAACTGAAGCTTAATGACATACACACCAGTTGACATTTACCCAAGCCAGCTCGCTGTTGAATAGTTCAGAGCAACATCAAAATGCTAACATTGCTTGTGCCCAAAAGGGACCCCCAAGAGTGAAAGGCATGAGATATGTGTGAAACTCAGCATATTATAACAACAGCATGTGAAACAAACCAGAACTTTTTAATTGGTTTTGTAAAAACTGTTCAATTGCAAAAATCATGCTGGTCAGTGGTCCACTAAAACCAAACTAATCCAAATGCATTAAATATCTTAAAATTAAAAGCGAGCCACATCGAGTCAGAGTAAGTGAAAAGGGCATGAAGATTGATGAGGGAGTGGTCGGTGTGCCTGCTCTGTAATGCATCATTCCCATTTTGGCAGGACTGTCAGTGGGATTGAATTTACATCAGAGGGCAGACAAGTGATGCAATGATGTCAGCACCAGCCACACACCTCTTCCTGCAAACACCAGCCTTAGGTCAGACAAGTCAACCGATGTGATTACATAGCTTAGAGAGAAACACCAACTTCCAGCCCAGGTCCTGTCAAGAGATGGATATCTGGAAAACACTTTGTTCCTGAAAGCCGATGGCCTGCATCTTGATTATCTCAGTGTGGGAGAACAGGTCCATAGAGCAAGTGCCATTAAAGAAAGGGTCAATGGACTCAAATGATGACCACATAAATTGTTCCCATTCCAGTGTGTGCATTACTGTGGGGAAGATGGCTATTTAGAGTGCTGTTTGGTATGTATTCATCAGTCATAGTGTCTTTGCAGCCTTGGATAAGACCATTTATCATGTGTAGAAAGGAATAATGGGATTAGTCAGGGGTCCATCAGAGGGTTAAAGACTTACATTAGCTTCATATCGACCAAGGAGACCAAAGGCACTGGGGGCTGATGGGATATTGTGCATTTTATGTACATCATTTAAATTTCTAAAATCAGATAAGAACGCAGAATAGAGAGGTTAACGCTTCAACCCTTTTTTGTGCAAGACAATGCTCTGCTCTGAAGTGACCAGGCTGGGCCTTGTATAGACGAACAGATGATGGGCCATTAGCTGGAGCTGAGCTGATACAAGACACGCTAGACAATAGCTGACACCGCCGGAACGGCTTCATTGTGAAGCAATAGCAGCAGCACATCTGCATTCAGAGGGGATTGCGAAGTTACACATTTAGCTGAGGTGGGAATAACAGAATGGCTTTCAATCTGTTGTACACGGTCAGCTCCAGCTGCAGAGTATAGATACAGGCCCCTGCACTGCACTTCAAACAGAGCAGCCCAGCCCCACCTGCACACCAGGCAGGAGCCAAGGAGCTCCCTGCATCCCCACTCCGCCTTTATCAGAGAACAACAGGAGAACGAGGCAAACAACTGAGGAATTAGCAGGAAATAAGAGGTGTCTTAATGTCTCTGCTGTGTCTTAAAGGTAGACTCGTGAATCCCTGTGAGGTGAATCGAACTGAGAATTTACCTAAATGGTTCTCACTTGTATTTTGGTTCCAGATTTCTTATTAGAGGCACTGATTGAGATATTTCAGTGTGGTGCTTTCTTGCGAACGTCAAGTGTTAATAATAAACACGTGCTTGGGGCACTTCCATATAACAGCTATCAGAGCCTTGGCTTAAGATGACCCTCAGTGTTCAAGGTCTCTAAAGCTTACAGCTCTTGTATTAAGACTCAGACTGAACCGCCCACATTCATGGACCCCCCTCCTACACACGCCTGGTTTGCTCCATAGCCTTTCTTTCTGCTTTTGCCTGCCAAGGCCAGCTTCTATCATGTCAGTTTTGCCTACATTTCAGTCCAAGACTTACGTATACTGGACAGCGGCCATTGCCTGTTGGCCTTGTTGATTGCATTATCTGCAGAATGTCTTCAATATCTGGGACAAATGAACTAATGGAAAAAAACACAGATGGGAAATTACAACAGCCTGTGAGAGAGGCTCTATGATCATCTACATCTATGACAAAAGACAGAAGACGAACATTCAAGGTTGTGGAGTCAAATATTAAGAAGAACGTATTCACTTCAATGCGAAGTCTGTTAGATATTATTGTTCTGGAAAACAGAATGTCATCACTGGACAATGTATTTGTAGTGGTCAAAGTAGTCCAAACAAAACCAGAAAACCAGACCTGATAACGATTCATTCATCACAGTGACAAAAGAAAGCCACTAGATGTCACTGCGGCCCCATTTCATCCCCCATCAGCTGATGGATGGATGGAGCCTCTGTGTGTGAGAACTGCTTAGAGACAGCCTCTGTGCAGCGATGCTCACTCTTCTGTGTCTAAACTGCACAGCTGCAATTTGTGGAAAAGTGTCTGCAAACCTATTACTATTCAGGACCAGTTCCACACTTGCCGTCCCTCTGTCTGCAATACTCTCAAACCACAACAGTGCCCGGCAGCGGGGGGCTCGGAAATTACTGTACTGCTGCAGCTCTGCTGGAGTAGGACTGCATACATTATGCTGCATCTGACCCTGGGGTCCTGCCTGCAGGGAGTACATAGCCCTGCCAATAAAAAATAAATAAAAGATTTCACACATTCTTGTTGTTGTTATTGAAATAATTGCAGTGGTGATGATGCTTGGAGACCAGCTTGACAATCAAACGCATGACAGTTATACAGTTCTGACTGGTATCATGTGCAAAGTTGATTTTATTTTAGTTAGCAACAGATAGATGATCTATGGCAGAGAGAACACAGGTAATCAGATTGGCAAAAAACACTCATACAAAGGGGAACAATTATCAAAGTACTCCTTATCCCATTCCTCTCTTTGCTTCCTCCCTTTTATCTACACCTTTCAGTCACATGACACAAAAAGGCAAAGAGGAAATATTAATGCCCAGCAGACCTACCTGACTGCTGCTATCCAGTTTCTGTTTGTTCTGACTGATGGGGGGAAAAGTAATCAGATTCTTTTCAGGGCAGCCATTGCACAAAATCAATACTATATAAGGAGGCCTGATGAATTTGAAATTTGTACTCAGAGTGGATATTGATCAGTCTCAGTCAAAAGACTTCTGAAGCCCATGTAGATTTACAATCGATATGTAGTTTAAAACACATAACTCTACTATTATAAATCTAACACCAGTAAAGAGAATGCATGTGAGTAACATCAACATTAATCTATTCATTTTAGAATAACTTAAATTGATTGTAGTGTTATGTTGTATGTGCCAAGCAGAGGTGCTTTGACTTTCGTGTTCTTCACTTCAAATTGAGGGGACTCATAGCGCTGATGCTCTTGCAGCAGGAATTACAGAGAGGGAGAGTCAGGCTGGGCGTGGTGCTCTTGCCTGGGAGGGACAATATGGGTGAAGGACCCCTCCTCCTGGTGTGCCTGAAGCAGGAACGATTGTACAGTCGCTGGGATATTGCATGGAGGAGTCAGTAGAGATTCTGGATATTCAATACCATCACACAGTCGGTGCATCACCCCTTGTACTAGAACAATCAGCTTTTTCTATAAGATGTCAGAGAAATAAACAATTCTAATCTCATTAAGAAGTAATTCCATATAAATTTCAGTGCTTGTGTAACCTTGATACGCTTGAAATGAAATCCTCATAATGCCTGACCTAACATGGTGGTCTGGCAGACAGAGCCTCTATAACGTGTGATTGAAAGTATCTCTGTCCAGTCTTCCTGTGGCTCAAAATGAGAGCTGTGTGCAGGAAGGTATTCTCCAGACTCCGATCAAATATCATTAGGAGCGGATACACATCGCCTGGACTAATCCAGATGTTCCCCGCAATTACATTTTAGCCTCTTAGACCTATCTGACCCAAGTTCAATGCAATAGTGCTTTCCGGGCAAAACTTAATGATTGAGTTACTGGCTGGAAAGGGAGTCTAGTAAAAAATAAACTTATGAGCCTTAATCATATAAAATTTGCCTTTACAAATTAAATTCTTACTTTAATTAAAGACTGTAGTTTTGTTAATAGAGGGTCCAAATTTAGCATAACAGCTCATATCAGCATTTTTTAATTATCAATCAAGTCATATAGTCATATTACTCTAAACACAGCTCTGAAATTGCTTTACATCCTCAATAATTGTTCATAGCTCTAGCTATCACACAAGGTTTAGAGCTGTAAAAGAGTCAGCATGTTGAGAACAATTGCACTATTTTGCTGGTAACATGATGCAAAAATGACAAATAAAAGGACAACATAAAAATACCACAATAACGCAGTGTATGAGACGCCATCTAAAAGGAGTCAGATCAAAGTTTAAAAACTGGAGCACGAGAGGCATATTTATGTAAATAAACATACTATATGACATTTATAGAAATCAGCCCAGGCAGCAGGATGAGGCTGCATACATCTCGGAGACAGACTCTGGCCAGACTCTGCTCTGTTTCTTGCAATTTGAATGTTGGCTCACAAATGGATTCATTCATTAACCTGGCATCTGGAGGCCATCTAATAAGCAGACTTTTCCTTGAAGCACAACTCCAATCTGTCTCTCTGAAATGAGGGTGCTGAACTGCGATGAGCACAGAGGACATGTAGTCTGTGTCTGGGTGTGTTTGAGAAAGAAGAGAGAGGGTCACTGAGGAAATACAAGGCACTAAGCTATGCGTAGTCACACAGTCCTGCCTGCCTCCTTAACATTTGTTTGTTCGGCTTGTCTGAGCCACCTGCCCACTGACACCTGAATTATGCTGCGGGGATATTACTCTGTGTCCTATCAAACTCAGATTAAATGGGCTATTGAACCTTTCGATCTTTCTGGCTGAAAGCTGGTAATTCATGGTGCTGCAGACTCTAACACACCAATCTTCTGCCTCAGCAGAGGAGCATAGCGGGACCAGCTGCAGAGATGGCGACTGTCAGAGTGCTGCAGCAATGATGCGCCTCTCCATCCAGCAGCAGGCAACTAGTTGCAGCGAAGCCCCCCCGGCGCTGTCCATGGTGCTGAGGAGAACAAAAGCATCAAAGCGGGAGCTCTCCTCCTCGCTCCTCTCGTAAGGGGAGGGGCCGAGCTGCGAAGGGGGAGGCACCATGTGTACTTGATTCAATTAGGCAGTCTGTGAGGCCTCCCCTGGGAGCAGGCTGCAAAGAAGGGGGCTGCAGGCCTGTCTAACAAAGACGTTCAACCCAACCCTTTGCCCCTGCTGAATCCACCTCATTAGTCAGCCGAGTAAGTGTTGATCATCTCAAACTGTGTCCTCACCACACAGCAGCATGAGGAGGAACAGATCTTCCTCTGACTCTTTGAGAGGGCTGAAGACTGACAGATTAAGAACATGTACCCTTGTTAGGATGCACTGGTGAGTGCTTACGCTGCAGAGGTTTACTAACTGAAGAGGACAAAACCCCTTTCTTGTGCGTTTTGTGTAAGCTGTACATTTGTATTTGTTTGTATGAATACCAGGTATGCTAGCCAGTTATATTACACGCTTCTTCCAATCCATAGTTGTTGATCCAGTGCAGCACAAGCAGAAATTGACACAGGAATGAGAAAATAAACCAGCAGAAGAAATATCTGTGAGTCCAAACTGTGTGTGAGCACTGTGTGTGAGAAACCGTATCTCTTGGCAAACATCTGTCATATCCACTATCTGACACACAACACTGTAAGTCCAGCATGTTTCAAAGTTTCCTCTGCATCAGAGAGTATAAGCAGAGTATTTATCTCTTTTGAATGTCAGACAGATGAATATGGCACAGCGACATTAGTATTCCTTTTACGTTCTGCCGATCCTTTGAAACGCAGCAGATGTCTGTGTTTCTGCATTTGCACGCTGTCAGAGTTGCTCAGAAGCAATGGTGGAAAAAAAAGAGAAGAAAATGGAAACATCTGCTTGGTCCGCTTTAATCAGCGCCACGCCATATCTGTCAACACCAATCTGTTCAAAATATTTTCAAGGTCATCATATAGAGAAAAATTTTAATAATTTTGTTTAAGCTTTGGGTTTAGGTTGAGGTTCAAAGTGTTCAGATAGGACCACGGTGTCATTTGGTGTTTGATCCCATAGGAGACTTTTGGTGTTCATGACTGTATTAGCCACCAGGCAATAAATCAACTCAAGCTATTTTCTTTTAATCAAATTCTTTTTATTTGCACAAATAACTACCAGCATGAACAAAAAACAAATCTAGGCCCTGGCCTGTTCAGCCATCACACCCCAAATGCTCATGTGCACTCACATCCACATACAGGCCCACCAACCTGCAGCCTGACAGTCACACCTGCTGTGCTCTGGGACCACTTGGCTATTTTCGCAATCATTGCCATCATAGGAACCGGAGATAATTACACAGCTTCCACCCACCAGGCTGGCCTGCTTCGCTAAAACCATATTGCTCCTGTGCAGCAATAACACTTGTCTAAATGAATGCACGGCACTTTACTGCACGACTGACAGCGCCCATTTATTCTGCCGTCCAACTGGAAAGAAAAAACAAATTAATTTGGCACTTAAGGCCCCCACCCCTGTGAATAATGTATCACAGTTGCCTCAAACCGCCGCCCCCGCCCCCAAATCACCACCATTATTCATCCTCTTTATGATTCCAGTTTTAGGTAACACAACTGTTAAAGAGTCTTCCATCAGAGACTTTTACATTTGCACAGAAAGATGAATCACTGGTGTTTGATCTCAATCTGTTCTCATCAGCATTGCCATTTATCTTGAACGATTATCACATTTTTCTAAAACAAGAATTTATTCACTGTCTCCCCATTAAACACAGTGGAAAATGTCCATCTGTCACACCAAAAAAAAAAAAAAAAAAAAAAAAAAAAACACTAACCACTAATTGGTCTTTACATTTTTAAAGAGTACTTAGACCTTCATCTTCCCATTGAGTCTGTATCAGGTGCATGGTACAATTTTTTGCTAGTCATAGTCTCTTTGTTCACTTCACACTGTCTAGTTTATGGTCTGGGCATCAGAATAACAGCTCTCTAACAATTATCACTTGTGCACCCAGATTCCAGTAACACCTCTCCTCCTCCCCTAGGGGAGGACAGACGCTGGGCTTTACACTCTCTTGTGCCCCATTATATTTATGCAAATCAGACTCAAATCAGGGGAAATCAGGGGGCATCCTTTCCTGTTAGAGCTAATTAGCAATGAATGCTATATTGTATACATTATGCATGAAGTCCCCCTCTACCCTGCTATACATTGTGACCTTGAGCACAAGGCCAAGTTTGGATTGTAACTCTCTATTTTCTACAGTTTAGCAGAGAATAAAGGAACTCAGCCAGATAGGGACAAATTCTATACAGATCCTCCATGCTTTGCAATATAAAGCTGGGGTGACAGTCTGGGGAATATCGTTTGAGAATCATTGTCCAGGAACATAATGCTTATGAGCATAACGCACAAGAGAGCCATCCTGGCTGCAAAGACATCTATTAATATCATAAGGCTACAGCTTGCCCATGAATCAGGCCATAAAGGAGCCAAACAGCAGGACCAAGACAGAGGTGGTGAGACACATCACATCCAGGATTGCCACTCTGCTCCTGTGAGCTAGTAAATGGTATTTTCTCAGATCCCATAAAAGGGGCTGTACTAAGATAAAAATGTTGAAAAGCAATTATTAAAGAGCAATAAAGTATGTTTAGTACCCTCTCCAGGCAAGTGGTGCACATATTTTTTTAGTAACTGAGCCGAGAAGTGAGGCCAGTGGCTCCACGACTATCTGGGGGGCTCGATGTGAAAAGAAATTAAAGGAAAATAGTAGTAGACATGAATATGTCCTTTGTTATTGTTGGATCGTTCAGAAAGAAAATCTTGTTTTTTTTTTAAATTAGATCCAAGGTTAAAGGCAGTGTGGTTTGTAACAAGGACTGAAAACAGGGATAAAATGAGCCCCTATCTGTGTATCAAACAAGGTAATTTCAATTATATGTTTAATGTCAATTATATGTTTATGAGGTCGTAGTTAGAGGTGATGTTGTACTGGACTGTATTATACTGAGAGGTGTTTCTAATTTCTCTGTCCTTTACATACATTAGTGAGGCAGAATATTAGAATTACCTCTAAACATAATGCAGTCTAGTACAACAACACCGCTATCTTACATGTAATTTAACCATCATCTCTATGATAGTGTCCAAAAAACACCTTTACAGGCATAATGAAAATACACATTAATAGCAGAACCAGCTAATTATAATAAAGTGAGTGCAGATTTTTCTGACAAAACAAAATATCATTAAAGAGGTAAGAGGGTGTCAGTGTTTTGACAGGTTGTGACAGGACTCAGCTAAATGAGACATGGTCCTGACAGCTGAATGCAACAAGAAACACAAAGACCTGCTGTATCATGATGGCAACATCACATCAGATAGTGAACTAAAGCTGTGCAAAAGTAAGTATTACCAATTGAAGCATGAGCAATTAAGCTCCTCTGTCACCCTTGGGGGGTGGGACTTCTCCACCTTCATCCCTTTCTGATGTCAGCTTCCTGTATAGCTCCTGGTGGAAGAGCCCTGTGAATGAATGAGCTATCTGCATACACTGTAGAAACACTTGGCCCTACTGGGAGGATTCAGGGCACATTAATAACTGTGTAAACATTCCTGATTTTGCAACAGTTTAGTTTTGCATTTTCTCCATGTACATGTTTGATTTTAGACCCCATGTTAGCAGTGGTTGTGTGTGTAGTACAGCGGCCCCAGTGAACACGGTAGCACAGTCTCGTTACAGAAAAAGAAAGCTGTGCTTCCACACAGGCTGCATCTCGGGGGAAACGACCTGGGAGACCTGCAGCAAACACGGAGGCGGATCACAGCAACACACAACAAAGACTCAACGTGGCTTCAGGAAATTATCTGCATTCATCAAAAATTAAAACGTACTTTGAAACCATCTTTAGTCTGCTGTGAATCTATATTAAGCACAGCTTGTGCCTGGGTTAATAATGAGTCGCCGGGCGGGGAAGGGAGGACATGATGATCAACAGTTGGCACAGCGAGGCTGATCCCAGCAGGCAGTGCTGTTGTGGCATAGCTGGGGTGAGAACGTGCCCAGCACCTGGCTGGTGCCCTGAGGGGAGCTGGCAGATGGTACTGACGCTGGGGTGTGCATCCTCACACTGACTACCACTAAGCCGCACTCCCTGGGAGAGAACGCAAAGAAAGACGGTACCTGCAAGGGCGGACAGGAAGTGTTGCCAAACAGAGGAGAGGGTCGGGCAAAGGGACTCCAATGGACTGGGCTGGAGAGGGGCTTGAAGGGTCACAAAAAGCCCCAGGCAGACAGATGTTTCTGCTCATTAGAGCTTAGAAAGCAGGTCTGCGCACTTTGTGCAACAACTGAATTATTTATGCCTGCAATGTCTGCATCTTTCCGTAACCTGTCTCTAACCCTATTTCAGTATTTTCTGTCTCCATGCTACTATGTATAGGTGCGGCTCATGCTGAACACACATTTCAGCCTGCTTCAGTGGATCTATATGTTCTGCCAGGCCGAGCACTGTTTAGAAACACACAGAGACTGCCAAGAGTGTCATTTACACGCTGCCTGATGAGTGCTTCTCCATGGGGACCTTTGAGCTTCAAATGTCATTGGCCGAGGCTCCTCGGAGCGCACACAAAGGTCACCAGTGACAGCGGCTCCAAAGATCTTTATTGATTCCCAATCTACCACCATTATTCCCGACAATTACAGACGGAACTAAAATTCTAATCATGGAAATACATTCAGTGTGAGGGTGCAACTGGAATTGTAATGTGGTGCCGTTACATGTATGGTAATTCAGTCGACGGCCAGGGGTTCCTCTTGGTGAGCACTTGAGCATTTTCCACCCACTTAATACTTTTAATGTTGCTATTAAACATCTGACATCTTTCAAAATGTTTCAAGTTTAATTCAAGACAAATTTGTAATGTAAAAATTGGTGATATACAAATACCACTTTACAGAAAGAAACATTGCAGGCTCAACTGCAGAACTGTGCTATTGAAGCAAAGGTCCAATATTTGACTTGTATGTCATTATACAGAGCAGGATTTCCCCACCTTCATGCTGCACACAGACAATATATATACATATATTCAAATATTTCTATTAGAATAGAATAGAAACAAGAAATAGGCAATAAAATAGAATTCTATAAAAGTAGCACTGAAAGGAAATAAAGAACAAAGTTTAGAATACATACGCAGAAATATATACAATATGTGTAATATCAGTAATATAGAGCTAAAATCATCCTACTTATAGAAATGATTTGTTATAGTGTAAGAAGAAAGCAGTAAACAGCATGTAGCTAAAATGATAATGGCTACATGTTTTTCTATTGTTTCTGTTGCTGTCACCCTCTGGAACACCAGAGAGCACCTGGGATGAAAAAACCTTCAGCACACAGGAGCTCTGACAGCAAACAGAAGCACAAGCACAGATGAAAGCTGAGCTAAACCGCCAATATTTCAAATACTTTGATGCCACAATGTAATTGAAAGCATCAGACTGGCTTCCCTGTCACAATCCTAATTACAGTCTTAATGTACATATTTGTTATTTAGAACTCAAGACATTTTCACATTTTAAAGAAGCAACAAACAAACCAAAACACAGCTATGTGGTTGTATGGAGAGGGCGAGTGTGTATGAAGTGGCCTGTTGCCTGCCTGAGCACAGATGGTGGCAGAGCAGGATGTACCGACCTGTACTTTTGCCCACATGCGCGTGCACACACAAACACACACACACAGACACACAAACACACACACTTACATACAGAGTAATCACATATGCATGGATGCATATGGAAATACTGCCCTCATACATACACACCCACACATAGGTGCTGATCAGCCAAGTTAAGAGCTCATTCTATGGCACAGGAAGTGACTGCAGATAGACAGACTGGTCGTTTAAGAAGGTGTCACACTCTTTTTGCAAAGATCAGGAGTCAAAACCCGACGCACTCTCAATTATGTAATCAGAACAGTTTAGTTCCTTTTTTAAAAAAAAGCAAACGTAAGACAAGCAGACGTGTCGATCAAAGGCTGACTGCGGTTCACAGAGACATTCAAGGCCAAGCAGGATAATTAGTGCACTGGAACGATCAATACTCCTCGCGTGGGGGTTGAATGCGGAGGAAAAAGCAATCTAGGGAAGAGTTGGAGGGGAAAGCAAAATCCAAACAGGCGCCATACATTACAAAGTGAGACATTTACATGAGCAGGAGGGATTCCACTCACTGTATGTGATGAGTGCAGGATGTCCAGCTTTTTGGATCCATATTAAAACCACTAATATTCATTATTTATGTTCTAAACTGAGTGGTACACAATATTGATTATGAACACAAGCTATTGAGATATCCTCAGTGAACATAAAGACAAGTGGTAAAGAGTGGAGACAAATGGCAAGGCGCTAAGACAGGAAGACGGATAGATACTGTAGGCTGATGAATGAAGGCGAGGGTTCAGCAGATCGATCGGCAGAGGAAGAGTAGACGTCCCTTGGGGATAGTGGGGCCTTTTTAGCACCGTGTGAGGAGAGGAGGATGACATGTTTCCCTTTTGAGGTGCTGAGTGTGTGAGGGAGGGTTATGCCACCATGGCCAGGAAGGAAAGAGAGGAGAGTGTGTGGCCGCGGCGCTCTGTGGCGTGACAGACGGTGATAGCGAGTGACAAACAGAGCTCTCTGAGAGAGGAGAGGAAGACATACTGGTTCTCCAGACTCCAGCTCCCCACCATGACTCTGGGACGTGAGCCATGCCCTGCCCATCCTCGCTCAGTTACAGCCATCGAGAGGAATACGGAGCTTTTGATTTGATCTGGAGGCTTTTTGATCCATCATCCCGTTGCCTTCCTGGATGTGCTTCAGGGGGAAACCCAATTAAAATGGGCCAAAAAGAGCAAGACAAGCATACCTGAAGTCAGCTCTGTGCAGCGAGGTGTGGAGGGTGGAAGCAGGAGCCAGTCCTGCTGCTTGTGGGCTGGAAAGTATCTAAGCATATAACCAAATGACACATAAAACATTTTTATCACAAATATTACATTATTACTACTAAATTCTTTAAAACTAAAAAAATATATATATATACATATTATATATATATATATATATATATATATATATATATATATATATATATATATATATATATACATATATATATATATTATATATATATTATATATATATATTTTTTTTTTGTTTAAGAATCATATTACCTAAAAATAGTCCAACACAAGAAAAAATAACAAAGAAAATGTTCAGCTGTCATGTCTAAATAAACATGCCATTTACATTAAATTGAGTGACAGAAACATGGCGTCCGTGGAAAAAGAGGATTGCTCTCAGATTTCTAGAATAATAAGAATTTGTAATGGCTACCCCCCCCTCACAAGAGGCATAAATGAAAACATGATGTGGGTGTCGACCACCATCCCTGCTACAAATTAAGGTTCTGACACTCGGCTAGAAAATCCATTTGAGGGAACAAAATAAATAAAACATCGAGTCGCACCATTTGCACCTTGGCAACAGCTACTATTATTAGAAGACCGGTAGGTGCAGGGAAGACACAGCCGGGAAAGCTCCAACTGCATCCAGACAGGCCAGACTGACACACATAACCCATCTGAAAATGACCGTGATGCCTGAGGTTCTGTACGTGACTCTCAGCTCAAACTTCATTCACAATTATTTTTATATCAAATCAGTAAAGTGAGATAAAACAGATTTATTAATGTGAAACAATAACAAACATCTTGTACAGAATATCGCAAAGGAAATCAATTTAAAAGTTCATTTTGAGATGACTCTGTGGAAAAGACAGTATGACCCTTAAATAAATAGTTATTACTATTATATTAATATTAGCTATTAACATTTAAGGAAATGCTTATTTGCTTTGTTGCCAAGAGTTATATCTGTGCTCTTAATACGAAGCTACAGCGAGCAGCGTGTTAGCTTAGACTAGCATGAAGACTGCAAAACAGCTGGCCCAGCTCTGTTCGAAGGCAACACACCCACCTACTAATTAATGCATTATACAATGTTTGTTTATTCTGTTAGTGTGTAGTGTAAAAACAAGCATAATTTTTCTTGTTGTTGTTGTTTTCCGTGAAGTTATTTGATGGACAACTTCTTGTCATCATTGTGATGTTCCAAGGAAACCAGTTTCTTGTAAGTCATTGCTCCCAGCCAAGATAAAGTTTGGCATACACAGTTTCCAGTTTTTATGCTACAAGCTAAGCTAATGGCTGCTAGATGCAGCTTCATATTTGTTGTACAGACATGAGATCATATCAAGCCTCTAATCGAACTCTTTGTAAAAAAGCCAATACTGGTAATTCCTGAAATGTCAAACTGTTCCTTTACAAAGATGATGAAAATGAATTTTCCTGAAATATAATTGGACCTTGGTGACAAACTGAGGTTCAGCAGAGGTCTAATCAGTAATGGCGGTTCCTTTCACCACATAAACACGCCCACATCTGCTTCACACATTCAAGCTCTTTAGCCCCGCAATGCACAGGACAGCTGTCCATTGTCTCTCTTAATTGATGTCAGAGACCTGAGGTGCATTAGTGCGTTACAGGATGTGCCCATGCTGGTGTGCATTTGCCCTCTCTGCAAGAAGCACCGAGCCTCGCCCACCAGCTGCACAATGCAGCCAGAGCATATTGATTATACTGCTCATGCAAGCAGAATAAAAGCAGGGAGGGTATTTTTTCTGACTGACCTGCTTAGTTAGGGACAATATTGGCCACTGTGGACAGAAGACCTACTGTAGATGGTTCTTCACTGGGCTTTTCCATTGCCTGCAGGAGCGCCTAAAAGCAAGGCTGATTTATTGAGCAGGAGAAAGGGAGGTAGAGAGCATGCCCACCACAAATCCTTCACACTGTCCAATCAGCAAACATGGCACATCTGTACTGGTCAGTTTAAGTTATGCATTATCACATGCAGGCATTTAAACTCATGCTATTCAATACCACCTGGTGGGCAGAAGATCAATGGAAAGATTCAGTTAATATCAAATTCTCACTTTGCTTGATTGAGTTTGCATCTTTTTCATCTCGCTGGCAGGGAGCTGTGAAAAAGGAAAATTGAGATTGGGTATGTTATCAGGTGTTCTAAGATCTAATTAAAGAAAAATGATTGCCAACATTATAATTGCTTGAATCCTGAGCCTGTAAACCCCTCCTCACGTCTCACTGGATATTCATCACCGCTAGAGGATTTCATTCATTCATCAGCCAAATGGAGGGAAATGCGGGGAGGACAATAAAAATATAAAATAGCTGAATGTCGGAGGGGGAAAAGTGTGCTGAAGCCCAGTGAAGGAGATGTGAAGCTGCTGACTTTCCTGATCACAAGAGACCTCATCTGCAACAGATTGGAAGGAAACATGCACCGTGTGGCACAGAAATATTGCTGCCACAGTGGGGCAGTAGTCCATTAAGCTATAATCCAATACTGTAGTATGAAATCTCTTCAGCAGCAGCATTCACTGCATAATTTACCTGGCAAGAAATAGTGTTGATGGTTAGTAAGGCCAGCATCTGTCGTTGGGGAATTACTATAAAAAACTAGAACCACAGGACTTCACAAACAGTGATTATGGCTCAGAGCTCTCAAGAGGGTCCTCCATTATCAAGGCTGCACAAATCAATGTTTATGACCATCATAAAAAAAAACTGCAAACTAGAAAGCCCCCAAAGCCCGAATCATCCATAAAGTCTTTTCTTTACATGCCGTATTCAGCTGGCTTCTAGATGATTTAACCTGAAACCAGTCCACCAGTCCTTCACCTCCCCGCTGTGAGTGACGCTGCAGTTTAGTCACAAGAACCACAAACGATGTGGCACTGCAGCATACCTACAGTGGCACTGACCTTGATTTAGCATGTGTAATAATTTAAGATATCATAACTACTACTGTTTGGAGCAAGAGTATAGAGGAGAGAAGGCCAAACCTGTGTGAACCAGTGTAGCACGTACAGAGGCTTACTGGATGTTTTCTGTTGCTTTTGTTCATGCTGTTTGTATAGTGTTATAATACACTATTGTATTGTCTGTATGTGCAGGTTGAATGCCATCGTGAAGTTGTATAAATAGTCAAAATAGTATGATTACATATATAATGTATGTGTATAATAAAATAATAAATGTTTTGTGGCACTACAAGAATGTCTGATGTGGACAAGTTGGTAAAATTATTGAATGTTAACTAGGAATAAAATATCAAAAGTAGTAAAATGAGTCCTCTACACAAAACAGTCAAAACAAACAAACAAAAACCTCAGGACCATGCAACTCTTTACATATGACTGCACACCTTTAGGTGATTGTTCACCTTGACTTACTTTCTATTTAATGGTAGGACAGTAATTGAAATGTAAAATAAATGAATATGGTAAGAAAAATTGAGATATGTTGGTTGTTTTTGTTTAAAAATGGGGGGTTTAGTCATACTACTTTTGATGCAAATTTGATGTCTTGTACTCATGGTGATCTCTTTAGTTTAGACATGATGATATATATTTCAAAATCCCTTATTTTAACAAGTGATCTCAAATCAGCTCCTGATCTCAGTAAGACTAAATACAGGATCAACCATCAATCTGTGCATCATATCGGCTTTATTTTTTTTGGTTATATACTTTTAAAGCCAAGATATTCTAAAATCATTATTAGCTAAGAAAAAAAAACGTTGAATACAAATACAGCGGTTGGATATTTGAAGAAAAGGCAACAGAGAATGTAATGGGATACGCACAGTAACACAGGAAAGGGTAAAGAAAGCATGGATTATTCATGTCTATTCCCACAGTGCAAACAGCTCCTTTTTGATGGATTGTGCCCGGGGCGCTCCTCCCTGCTCAATACCAACAGTCCCAGGCAGCCCAGCCTCATGCTGCTCCACACAGCTGCGATGATGAGCTCCCCCAGAATCACAGACAGGGCCAGCGGCTCTCGTCTCCCCTCTATAGTCAAGACATAATGATGGTGTGTGGTCTGAGGTGAACCTAAATTTAAACTGGAGTATCAGGAGGAGGGTAGTAGAGCAGAGAGGTAGCAGGAGACAAGTGCTGACGGCGTTTGACTGAGCTTATTTTAGTTCAGCTGACGGACAGGAAGTAACATGTAAGGGTCTGTCATACCAATCAAATGACAGGTGGAGGTGCAGAGAGGTGGTGAAAGGTACGCAAAAACACTGTCACCTTCAGTAAAGTGCAGTTACATGCACTGCACATATTCCTCTACACCAGTTTGTTATCCCTGACGAGGCTGTGGAGTGTGTGTCTTTGTGTAGATGGGTGAGCTCACCTGGACCAGCTCCAAATGGTAACGGTGGAAAGGCTGCAGGGGTGTTAACGCAGGAAGAGGGTGATATGCTGACTGTTAGCCACAATAAGTACCATCGCTGCAGATAAACAGATATATATATATTTTAATCATGGTTAAGTCTGATTTGTGGCCTATTTTGTGTCACCTGTATGTTATCGTTTGTAACTCATTGGTTTTGCTCTTGAAAAGAGATTTATAAGATAAATGAGGCTTTTTTGGATACAACACAAATAAATCTGCAGTAAGACGTCTAACACATGAGACATACTTTCTAATTCCACACAAGCAAAGAAAAGAAAGAAAAGAAAAGGAGAAATATAAAAAGCGATCCCATTAGTTCCCAGAAATACGGTGATTCAGACTAAAACTACGAAATCTAAGCGAAGACCCAGCTTTTAAAGGAAGCTCCTCTGACTCCTGCGTTCAATGATGTGCTTAGTCTGCAGTGCTGAAATAGTTTTCCCTCTACATGAGCTCTGAACTGTGGGTGAACCTGAGCTTTTTTTTCCACTTCTATTTAAAAGAGGCCTATCTGTACACAGCAGAAGCCTTTGCCAAATTTCTCTTGGCAGGGGATTCAAAAGACGTTCAATATAAAGAAATCCAACACGATGCGGGTCAAATCTCAATAACAAATGTTGCCTGAAGCCATCCACAGCCCCAGACAGCAAGTGACAGTGCAGACTGTCTGCCCAACTGATGAGAAACTGAGTAATCCTCAGATTTCACACTTTCAGCACATTCCATCCCATCCCCTAGCATTCAGCAGGTGAAGATGGAGGACAGCAAATGAAACCCTGTAATGGTCAACAAAGCATTTAAAATACCTTAGCAACAGTTAGAATCCTTCATGCTGCAAACCTGATCGTTAACCCGTGACTTTGCTGTCCACCAATAAGCTAGCTTCGCCGCAAAGGGGAGGAGGCAGCCGTCGGCAAATAAAGCAGACGCTCGAACAAAGGGAGGAGGCTTCAGAAACATTGCCTATGTAGGACCATCAGTATTCCCTCCACATCCCCTCCTATCACTCCCCACACTCATTGAGAGCCCTATTTAGCCTCGTGTGTAATTATGCTGTCACGTAACAGGCAGACATCATGCGAATGAGCAGGCCCATGCCAGACAAGTATCATCAGCGCTGAACTCTTCTCCTGGACACAGGGAGCGAATCAAGGCGAAGCTATTTTACGCAGATACACCTTTTGCTGCCAATATTTCCTTTCAGTCACAGAGGGAAATATGTTGCATTAACATTCAGAGAGGGGCCAGTCACATGCAACAGATTCTCAGAGGCATAAACCCAATGCTTCCCCTTCAATTTCATTTTCCTCCTCGAACACGTGTCTCAATATCAATATATGTTTCTTCCCTTGATGTTGGGGGTTCAGTAAGTACACGAAAGGCTATATTGGTGATTTTAATAAGGAATCCACAGTGCCAAAATACTCTGAAGACACATTTGCGTCATCACCCTTTAATAAAGCTCTGTATGCAGTCAGTCAGTGTGAGTGAAAATGAGAAGTAACTCCACAAAAAATGCATCTAAACCATTAATGGCATTAAATTAATACCCACTGTAAGCATGAGCTTGCATAATATGCATTAGCTGGCCAAAGCTCTACAAACAGCTTCATAATCTCACGATCGAGTGCCTGCAAACCAGCAGTGATCTCAATCAACCACAATATCATGTGTCGGTTTCAGTCATATCCACTCTGTCTCGACATCTTTCTCCTGTGCTGGTTTCTCCTTTCAAAGTGCAGCGTTAACAGCATGCAGGGATGCTTACGACGCTACGCTCCAGAGCTCTGCAACAGATTTATGCATCTTAGACTATAAATACTGAAAGACGACTCCCCCGTTTCTTCTCTACCACATTCAATTAGAGGATTAAAAGAACAATCTATTCTTAAGCATCAGATAGAGTTGGACTGTCTGAAAGCATTCATGGATTTTAGCATGCCGCATAATTCACATTCACAAGGATTTGCCAAAAATCATCCTTATGACATGAGCCACTGAAAGTTATTAAAACTTTGACCCAGACAGATGTTCTCAGCTCTTTGTACTATAATGTACAATCTGAGGCTGAGCCCACACAACATTACCCATTAACTTCATCCTGTTTGGTGGTGTTTGGCTGCTCACTCTCCCTGTAGGCCTGCAGCTCCTGGAGCTCAGTGGAGAGGCTCTCCTCCTGTGTGTGTGTGTGTGTGTGTGTGTGTGTGTGTGTGTGTGTGTGTGTGGGCTGGTGGGTGCAATGGTCACCTCCTGACTCCTCCGCCCACGGGACTCATCCACTTCACTCCGCCTGCAAAAGCAGAAATGCAAACATGCAATATACTGAGGAGATAAGACTCATAGGAATTTATTTGTTCTAATAAAGCCAGATTTTTCCTCCAGAACTCCCTAAACTGCATGTTACATAACTGAGATTCAGTTTGTCATGGTGCTTTCTGAAATGTTGTGTTTTGTACTTCAGGGCCACCATACGATACTTTATAGGTAAGTATACATTCTAACATGTTTTATTTCATCTATAACCTGATTTTAAACTTCACAAATGGAGATTAAGACCTTGTTAAACTGCTGATGTTTAAAGTCAAAATCAAATCTATTGATCAACTCAATTCATGATGTTTTCATACTGTGTGCACACATGCAGCAGAGTCTGACCAGCTTTTTTACATTCCAGAGCAGGTGGAGAACCAAGCGGTCCTTTCCACTAAAATAACACTGTTGTCTTTCACAAGATGTTATAAAACACACTTCCACAGAAAGCAGGAGCCCAGCTCAAAATGCCTGGCTAATCACATGAACAGCCCTCCATCCTCCAAAACCTTTGAACGGGCTAATCAAATATGCTCTCTCTCCCTTCAGAGGCCTAATCCCTCTTAGTAAGGATGTAGGAAACGTGCCACCTGCTTCCAGTCGTACAGCTCGAGGCCTGACCGCCCTTGTGACACCACGCTGCACCTTAATCTCGTGAACGAATGCATAGCTTCATCTAGGTGCCACTGCCGGATCTGG
The DNA here is from genome assembly GCF_017976325.1 of Chelmon rostratus. NCBI lineage: Eukaryota > Metazoa > Chordata > Actinopteri > Chaetodontiformes > Chaetodontidae > Chelmon > Chelmon rostratus. The sequence goes on along the minus strand of NC_055663.1, from coordinate 17,343,940 downwards.
ACTCACCACAGCATACACACATATTTCCACCATAGCTCACCAAACTCACAGCCCTTTGAACTGGCATGCAGGCTGGGATTAATGGACTTTATCCATTAGAGATTAATAACCACACATGCATTTTTTTCCACTTAGACCAAAGACTGTGAGGGGAAGTAACACCTCACATTTATCCTATGAAACCATCTATTCTGCTGAAAGTAAACTAAGAAACAATGTGTCCGCCATTTCTGTAGCTTCCTCTTGGATACGTGCTGCTTACGGTCTGGCGCCTGGTCGCCGCCTTTATACTAAGTCCCAACGTCACCTGCACGCTGTTATTGGCTGGGGGTTATACACCGACTGCCCAAAGGTTGCAGCCCAGAAATCTCCTGAACACAAAAAAATAGGAAGAAAATAAGTAAATACAGGCAGAGGGCAGAGTCTCTGCAGATAAATACAGTGCCACACACTTCTAATTGGTCATAAGTGGTGACTGAGAGGGGCTTCTTCTGTGGGAGTCAATAGTTTGTTTTTTCAGGAAAATCCTACATAGTATATCTTGAAAGGATAGGTCACAATTTTTCAAGTCCGTCTTAAAACAATAGTCAGTTGCACAAATCTACATTTAACAGTTTTCTTGGTCATTAAGAGATCTCTTCCAAATGTGCTTTCATTGTAAGTAAGTAACATTAAAAAATGTGAACTGTCTTCTTTAATCATATGAAACATATTAAATGAAGCCAGACTGACATGAGTCATCTGTACAGGTCAGCAGAGAGAAATCTATAATTCCTAATTCGTACAATGCTACATCTCCAGAGACATGTGGTAAAACTGACAATCGCCTGTTACACGGATGGAAATGCAATATGTGTTCTAGCTCAAACTGGCTACATTAACCTATGGGCAACTGGTCTTACTGGGCACATCAGCTGAGTGCTGCAGTCATCAAGCGTCCACTGTCAAGCAGCTTTTACATTAAGTACATCGTTATGGAGGCATGCCATGTAAAAAAGTCACTGTAGCGGGGTGATAAGGGCGCTACTCATTTAAATTTCACCGAATCTGAGTCACAAATCTACTTAAATGTATGGTAAATGAACCTTTTAGGAGGACGCACATGAAGATGAGCTGAGTTTCTCAGAATTTCCACTGAGCTTTTGTCACCACTCTCAGTTGAGAGGATGACATATCCATACGTAGAAATGTATGAGAATAAATTTTGTATGAAGCATCATACTGTATTGAATTGTGCTTGACGTGTTAAATTATCCAAAAGCTGCACACAAGTTAAAACACGATTTAAAATAGTTTTTAAAAGGAGTACAGCGTTGTCATCTTTCGCAAGCGGCCGACTGAATATTTTCAGGATCAAGTCAGACTCAGCTTGGATCTGAGTGTACTGGAAAAGTAGAGCAGTGGTGTTCAGATGCATCTTTGTATTAAAGTTGCCTTTAATTTGCCGTTGTCGTATCCCGTTCAGGAAAACATGGGTTGTTTAAACAAGGATGGAGATGTCAGGCTGCATTAGCATCCAGACAAGCTCTGCACCCAGAGGATTCAGCAGTGCCGGGAAAATCAGTCATTAAATTTGCAGGCGCTCAGCAGAGCTCCACTGTCTGCTTATGGGATGACGGACAACGTTTCATAGCCAGGATGGATTCACCACAGCACTGGTTCATATTTCTGTTTCAGCCCGCAGATAAAGAGTCGCCTGTAACGTACAACACAAAGGCCCTGGATGGTTTTGGAGAAGTTGTAAAAGAGGAGCTGTATATTTTTATTTCTGAATTTTGAAAGAGATAGTGTGCCATCTTTGAACAGCGGGGGCTTGAAAGTGCCCATTCAATATTTACAGAATATTTATACGACACCAGCTACCGAAAAGGACTGTGCTAAAAATACATATGCGTCTGCAGTTCATGCACTGATATATTTGCTTTACAGTTGTGAATAAGGGGTGTTTTTATTATTCTACTGCTTTAAGACTGTTTACATGTGCATGACATGTGCATTTCAATCCAATACAACTATTTTATAATGTCTATAATGAGCTTCTTTTTTTTACACTGTCATAGAGGTGTCAGTTAAATGTGTTTTAGCACTGAGGTTGTAGATGGTGGTGAGAAGTGTTTCTAATATCATATACATGTATATAAGAAAGAGAATGATGGAATTTATGGCAGAGCTCTTGTATTGATAAATTAAGTGGCCAGGGAGCATAAATGACAAACTGAAGTTTATAGGATTTAAAAAACATATTAATAATATTTATGTGTGCAATCCCTTATAGAAAAAGCTGTTGAGTGTTCTATAAACTCTAGAAAAGACGACTGCAAAATCTATTCATGCTTGTTGTTGTGGCAGCCATTATTACAGTATTCACAGTTATTGCTCTGCCATTATGTTTTTCATTGCTGCCGTGATATTTGCGACTCTGCGGGCAGATTTTTCAGTTGTTGCAGCTAAACATTGACTTTTTTTTTAACAACTCTTTGTTGATGTACTGTAAACAAAGGATTTTTGTTGTTTCTCATTTCTAGTGCCCTTCCCCCGTCTACCTTTTGTCTCTGAAAGCCCTGATTTGTTGTTAGAAGGCTTCAATTGGAGCCTGCCTGCCTGCCCCTTCTCCTGCCTCAAAGCCGGCTGCAGATGAAAAATTTATGACTGTATGCCTTGAAAACCTCACATTCCATTTGAAGTGCTGCTGTTCCTCTGATGCTGCCCCCACTGATGGCGACTGCGTCTGCCGCCTTCACTCGACCAGCGCTTTTCCTCACAGTGGGAGTGCAAATCAGGGAGAGAGGGTGGGGCCGTGTTCGTGGCTTTACACTCCTCCACTCTACACTTTACACTCCTATTCACTAATCAAGGACCGATTTTTTCTTGGCTTTGTGCAATAACAAGACACTGATTAGCTGCTTTTAAAAGCCACTCACTGTAAACTCACCCCCACACAGTTCTCTCACAGTACAGCAGTGTGTCTGCATTGTTTTCAAGCTTTTCATCTTACTATTATCATTTAGTGAGGATTCGCATTTTTTGCCACATTCTCAGTTAAATGTTAACAAAGAATGTGATAAATTGGTAAAGTGGCAAAATGAGGAAAGTGGCAGCACATTCAAGACCCTCCCTGGGATACAGTTACATCTATTTGACACTCAGTAATTGCATTATATTAAAAGTCAAACAGTAATAGATGGCAATTCTCACATAAATAAACAAAATTTTTCCACAATGTCATGGAGACCTGACCATAAATAGTGGCAATAGTGGCAATAGTGGATTTTTTTCTGCAGACTCACTCTACACTTTAAAAAAAACATAAGTTAAATCAAAAGACATTTTTTTAGTTAGATTATTTTCCAAAACAAGTCTCTTGTACTAAAAGCTACATTTTAGTGCACTTTCCCAAAGTGATGTCATAAATAAATACAAAAAGAAGCAAAAACTAAAAGGGGGGTCAACCTAAACATTGCAAAATGAACATTGTCATTAATAATTTAATGACAATGTTCATTTTTTTTTAATTTTAGAAACTTCACCTGAAGCTTTACAAAAATGCTGAAAAATGAACCTCAGGGGAAATAACATGGTGGGACTTGTTCTCTCAGCGAGACGTTGTCAGACAGATGTTCATTAATCTTCAGATATGCGTAAAAACGCCTCCGATATGATACTCACGCTGTTTCACATTGCTGAGAACCACGTCTCTTATTCAGTGTAATCACCATAGTGACAATAACAGCCCCTATTCCAGGGCCGAGCATGTGGGCGTTGTTTCCCAACGCCTCTCCATCCCTCGGTCACCTGAAAAAGTTGTTTTCACGCATCCCTTTGAACAGCTGTCGAATGTGCTAACAGAGGGAACAATAAAAACAACATGCAAAGGCGTGAATGAGGAATACCATATACACAGATTATGGCATTATCACTAACAACCATATTCATATGAGCAAAAGAAGAGATTTATCCTGTCTTGAGAGTTACGCAAAGGCAGTTTCAAGATGTTTTCAGAATAGTGACAGCAGTGACAAGAGAAAATGTTTAATTTCCCTTTAAATTTGAGCCACATAGTAACATGTACAATGTATAGAAAATATCAATAATTCAGATTTGACTTGGCACAAGATGGTAGAGGAATTCTTGTGTTCAAAGACCTTGGCAAAGCCTGCTCTCATGCATCAAGTCACACTGGTTCCTAAGCAACAGGTAATTTCACAACACACACCGCGATACATGCAGCAGCAGCTTTTCATAGCGGGGTTTCGAGCCAATCTAAAGTCACATCAGACAGCAACCTTGAGCCACTCAGCACTGTTCAAACCTCTGTTCAAAGCTGGGGGGGGGGTGTCACACTTGTCACTGGAATAATTATTTCAGGACAATGAAGCACAATGAAGCAGCATTCATCTTCAGCAGCAAGGTCTTCTCCAGCGCCACATGAATCAACATTCCCCTGCACGACCTGCGGTTTCCAGGCACGGGCTCAGGTTGCAGAGTTTGAACAGTTATGATGAATACTGGCCTGTCACAAGATCCCCATCTGCTGTTAGAGTTATCAGAATATACAGGCGAATCCTAACGTTCAGGCTCCAATGATTCAGCAGGACAAGAATATGTGTGTAGACTACTCAGACTGAGTTGTACATGATAGAGTGAGGTTAATCTGAGGTTAAGTCAGAAAAACGTATTGCATTAAAGCCCTAATCATTACTTTTTCAAAACATTTGCATTAAATACCAACAGGAACAAGGAATTAAATTTGGAATAAGATAAGACGAGACAAAACTTTATCAATCCCACGCCGGGGAAATTAAGTTGTTACAGAGAGCAGGAATAAAAGAGAGACGCAGGAAAAGATCAAAATAGACAATAAAAAATGATACAGAATAAAATCAGCTATGTATGCATGCAAGTATGTTCATTATATACAAAACTGTATAAAAATACTATTACCTTGAGGAAGGATGGCTCAGTTTCTCATAGGAAAATTGAAAATTATCTTAAAGGACAAATCTGGTGATACTCCATAGTTGTCTTATAATTAACAACTCCCATGAAAAGACAAAAAAAAAAACAAACAACCATTTGATCCTACGAATCAGTACTTTCTGTGTAGCCAACAACTGATGAAGTTGTTCCCTCTGGACCATAGACTGTAAGACGAGACTGTAATATGAACTTTGACATTTTATTTAGGTTAACTTGATTGCACATACACTGTCCTGCTGCTGTAAATACTTACTGAAAGTAGCAGTCCAGTTACAACTGCAACGTCCAGTTGATTTAAGAACTTATTTAGCCTTTTTAAAAAAATATACAATTTATTTAAGAGCCATTTTGACAAACTCATTTGTCCTCAGTGGGGACAAATGAATATGCAGGGTAGAGAGGATGGAACGTATCAGAGATGGTTTTTCATCCTTTCACTGTGTTTGTTGACATTAACAAAACTACAGATCATCACCAGCTGTGTCCCTGAAGTGTTTTCTGCACTAGTACGTGTCGCGGTAGGCAGATACATATTTCTCAGTATTTTATCTGCAGAACTCGCTGATAATCTTAAAATTCGACTTCCGGCAATGGATTGACCTCAATAAGTTGTGACACACAAACAAGCCAATCAATACATACCAAGAATCAGACAGAAATGACCCATTTTAGACTTTTCTCCAGGCACAGGCTCAGGTAGCCAAGTTTAAATGGTTATAATGAAAACTGACCCGCCGAAGGATCCCCATCATCAAAATATTCAGGCAAATCCGGTTTGAATGATTCAGCAAGACTGTGTGATAACATCATATTGTGTGTGCAGACTCCTCAAACTCAGCTACATGACATGGTAATATGTCGGATTTCTCAGTATCTTATCTGATTCAGTTAGAAATGTACTTCCTGCAGTGGACTGACTTTTGGCAAAGTGCAAATTTTGAACACACAAACAAGTCAATCAATACATACCAAGAATCAGAGAGAAATGACTCAATTTAGACGACCTCATAGCAACAGAAACCTGTGTGTAACTAGTTACTTTCATGTGCACCAACTGATGACACTGTTGAGTAGTTGAGAATAAAGTAAAGTGTTTGTATGAAGTAAAGCATTTTTTTTACATTTTATGGGAGCATTTCTGACTGTATGCACCATATCATCTTATATTTTTTGCACATCAGCACCCTATGTAGCTGTTATTAGATTAAGGGAGGCGAAATGCTACCGTTACCCTTTCCTCAGTCAACATGATAAATCCGACCATGTTTTCATTTTGGTTTCAACAAAAAAAGCTCTCTGCTGCTGCTGATGGACACAACACACCACTCGCTCAGTCTCACAGGACTCCAGACTTGTCAATAATTCAGAGCAGGGAGAGAAATTTTATAAGGAGGCAGACAGATAGTGGACAATAAAAGTGAAAAAAAAAAAAAAAACAGGGAAAAAGAGCGAAGAGTAGATATGGGGGAGTATGGAGGCTAACTCCTGTTTGCCTGATTCTGACCCAGAGCAATAACATGTCAGCAGAGGATTTCAGGGATTCTCGCTGTCAATCAACGAGACACTCGGGGAGCGGTGAATACGGAGTACAGGAAAAGAAGCATTTTTCTTCCATTTTCTGGGTCTAGCACCTTATCAGGAAAATCCACGCTACATAAGAGAACATGTGAGGGAATGTGTTGGCTACAGGTATACAGGAGACAACAGACGATGGAGCATTAATCGGTGTCAGCAGCGCAAATGCAAATTACTGCAGAGGATATTTGCATGAGTCCGGTTTCGCAGCTTAATAACAGCGTGAGTGATGACGAGAGATATTAAACTGGCCAGTGGCATGTGCACAGCCGACAACCAGCCTGACAAATGACAGAGATAATGATCTACAAAAACAAATTCAACACAGAAAAATACAGACAGACGATTCGCCTAACTGAAATGTTACAAGAACAAGGTAAATCCTTGTTCTTATTAAGAGAAAACATGTGGATTCTGATAAGTTACACACAAAAACAGGTCTAACTGTAATTATTACAGGCAGTGAAAGAATATTTATTGAACCACAAGTCAAAACAAGAAACCAGGTCAATAAATCACTCTGCTGTTGCTGCCATGCATCTTGTTTTTTCTGATTGAATTCAAAGCTGAAATGTAATGAGAAATCCTCTATGAGGCAGATTATGTGCCCAGTCCCAATGATCCAGAAATCAGCAGAAACACAAATAACGGTACCCGCGTTTCACTACGCGGTCCAATAATTTACAAAATTACAGCCTGACACTGCAGAATAGATGTTCTATCAATGTTAGAACAAAGCAGCGTCTCTGTGGCAGACGAGGCTTTAAAGCAAACAGCCAAAGGCATGAAACATCTAAATGCTGCTGCCTGCTAAATAAAAGGAGGAGTCTCGCAGTGCTGCAGAGCTCTGTTCTCCAGAGGCAGAAACTCCCAGCAGGTAGAACGCGGATCTTTTGTCAGGATCAGGGTACACTTTTAAAGGTAATGACGCTCTGTAGAGTTTCCTTATCTGTTGTGCATATCAAACGCTGCCAAATTGCACAGCGATGGCGGACAGGATGAAATTCAGAGACTCTTTTTCAAGCTCTCAAATATGGTAATGGGCTATAAATGGATTCAAGGGACAATCTGACATAATAAATTCAGTTTTTTTTTTTTAATTTCACACATATTATCCCTTTGCGGCACCTGTGCACCACACAAATTGTTCTAATTTTTAAAAGGAAATTAGGCACAATAAATTAGACTCTGTTATAATTAGCTGCAATAACAACACTCCTGAACTGACTGTACCTTGGGGGTCTGTTAAGCAAACCGACCCTGGAGTGCCTCTATCCTCCCCCCCATATGCACACCACCTCCCATCCAGTCACCGGGGCACGTACATGCAAATGACAATCTGTTGCCGTACTAATTAAGGTGGAGGTCACGTGAAAGAGAGCTGTGAGACTCCTCGAGCTCGACGAGGCGTTTTTATGATCCAATCACACTGTGAGGAGCCTATTGAGGAAGGTAAGGACTGTGATGTTATGAAAATGCGTGTCAGAACTCATCTTTGAAGAAGCATTTCTGATCCTTGTAATAAAAAAAAAAGTAAATGATGTATTCTGCCCTGCCCATACTATGCCCAGAGGGGTTTCCTCACTGGCTTATCATCAAACCTCTCCGGGAAATATGACTCAGTTCTCCACGGCAGTCATCTGGGGAATCGATACCATGATGTCACTGTGACAGCATTTGGAGATCAAAACCAATACTGATAATGCACCAGGGAAACCGTAATCACAAGTGCAGCAACATAATACTGGACAGATGTTCCCAAAAAGCATAGAGACACAGTAGCTAAATGATTGTAATACTTCTTCTATGCGGATAATTCAATAGTGTGCTCCAGTTTGAGCTGCAGAAATAACATCACATATTGTCGCGAGCAGAGCAGGTTTTCTTCTGTGCACAGTACAAACACAGGAGGTGGCGCAAACGTTGCTTTGACAATGAGTTCCTGTCTTTAAGCATCACCGCTCTCTTTTATCATCTGATCCTGACTTTGAAACACATCAATTCAGATCATCTTAAAGTTCCACCTCGTTACAGATCCGTTTCAAGACTTCAGTCATGCAAATACCCCAGTTTGAGCATTACACGACATTGTATTTTATAAATGACACAAGCTTTTTCTTGTGTCAGAGCGTGTTTACCAAAGCCTTATTTATGGCGGCTGGCATTCCTCCTTTAGTGTGGGATGAATACATGTGTCTTTGTTCAGGCAGGGACATGTGGAGAGCAGCCTTTTGCTAATGGAGTCTGGCGTGAGTGATCTTTGCAGGAGACCTACGCGGTGTGACGGCACTATGGTCTCCCTGGGATTTACCGTCAGCTTCAGAGAACGTCCCAGATTCCCGGACCTCTGGCCATTTGTGCTGGACTGACTTTTACAAATCAGCACGCTGACCGCTTCCCCGTCTTCAAAGCAATCCATGCAATCCATAAACAGTGACAGGAGTGACTGGATAGGTTTAAAAAACTCCAAACAAAACCTAAATCATATTTCTGTATAGCTATTTACAACCTGTGTTGAGGAGGTTGTCTGTATTGTCTGTCATAATTTGTCTGACTTGTTCAGAAGTAACCGTGTGTTTATCTCACACAGCTTCAGTAACACGCCTCAAAATAGGAATGTTTTATGACTGTGGGTCAAAATCCCTCCGCTGACAGGAGACCAGGTAGAAACACTTTTGTTGATAAGAAACCATCTTTCCTCTGCTGCAATAATTTGCGTTATTAAAGGAAAACAGATCTGATCTCTTTTGTGCCCAATGGACGTGATGTGATCCCTAATATTGATCCAGTTCAGTTACAGCTCAGTAGTCTCAAACTCCAGAATAAATGTTGTTCTCTCCCTGACTTGGTTTCATTCATACTGTGAAACAAAAGGTCTGATGTCTCCTGACTAAGGAATGCAATCATACTTGTGACATTTATGTCTCAAAATTGTTGAGACCCATGCATATCTAGTATATACTGTATGTAGAAAAAAACTTATTACAGTATAATCAGGTTTAGACAATAACAATATGAAATCGGGCCTAAAAATTGAGCATTGAACATTTCTGTAAGACAGTTGAACAAAAATGAAAGACTGTAAGCTTCAAAAATGTAGGACACATTGCCAACTAATTTATTATTAAACCCAGGTATAATAATCCCCTGTAATTTTAATCATGTCATTTCAATGCAAATTAATGCCACCCATTACAATTATGACATAAAAGCAGTCATTCCAGAAAGGAGACACAAAAAAAATGTGTTTTCTCTGTCACCATTATAAAGTCTCCTAATGTAGCCTGAGAAACACTTTAACATCACAGAAATGCTCTCGCTCTGTCTTTATGCATAGCAGGATATTCCCCTCAGCTGTTGATAACCGAGACAAGCTCTTGATTCAGCCTCATTCCAGCAGAGACGTGTGAAAGTCAAGCATCTCTGAACACACAGTGGGACTGTGTCTGCAGCTTCAGACTATGAATACATTATTCATCAGAAAAAAATCTAATGCTTGCAGACCGGCAGGCATCTTCTTTTATGAAAACTGGTCAAACGCAGGCCCTGTGGCACAAATGATGCTCTGCGGAAAGCCATGCAAAATAATCAGACGCTGGATGTACAAATCCCATGCAAGAAGAGTCATTTAAGGTTTTATTCTTGCAATCGAAAACATATAGAATTTTCCATCCAATGTTATATGAAATGTTTCTGCTCTTTAACAGAGTGGTGATCAGAGCAACTAGGACACTGAAATAAAGGTTAAATGTTTTCCAATTCATATTGTGCACATGAAATCAGACACAGGCCTTTTGCCTCTGCTGTATTTATATGTTAAGATTTTGATACAAACAACAAACAAAAACATCTCTAGACGGAAACAGCACACATATAATACAAAATCTTGTGTGCTCAGAGAATAAAACCTAAAACACGAATCAGTATTTCTCTGCTCTCAATTACCTCTTTTGGGGCAATTTGGTAAATCTCTCATTTTGAAAGCATTTACGTTAAGCATGCTCTGCGGAATTTTCATAATTAAAAACTCTGAGATGTGAGAAATGCAAATCCTCCATCAGACTGAGACAGGACATGTTGCTTTGACTTGGAAATTAATATTCATACCACGTTTTTTTCAAATAAATTGTGTGTGTGGATCATTTTGGTGAAAAATTATGACATTTTCTCGCATTTCCCTCTTTTAAAAGCCAGATTTAAAAGCTAAGTCTAGTTACTGGACCTATTCCCAACATGTAAGCAATGAAATTAAAATCATGCAAATGGAAAATCATGCTACTGATTCCAGGAAAAAAAAAATTAAAGGTCATGAAAGCATATCAGTATGATTGAACTTCTACCCTCCAGTTTTACTGATAATAAGATAACACATCCAAAATTCAGCAACAAACCAATAACCCACTGCACACATGACCCACATCGCCAAAGCCTTTAAATTTATGCTGACACACACACAGAATGACAAAATAGAGGCCGCAGCAAGGACATCATCTATCACACTGACACACACAACACCCCAACTAAAACAGACATCAACACACACACAAACACGTATACAATCTCAGAGAGCAAAAAATACTGGATATCGATAACAGAAAGAATCCTTCCTCCGTTTGCTCTACAAACTGTGTTTCATCCTCGTTATCTCGCTGGGTCAGCTTCCTATATGTTAAATGGACTGCATTCATAGAGCGCTTTTCTATTCAAAGTGCTTTACAACACAAGTCGGCATTCACACGCACACAAAAATTCATATGATGGTGGGGAATTTGAGAAATTTAGGGTTCAGTATGTTGCCCGTGGACACTTCAGCATGCAGATTGCAGGGGCCAGGGATCAAACTACTAACCATCTGATTAGTGGACGACAATGACAATACGGCCTCTCTACCTCCTGAGCCAACAAGACAACATACAGTAATATGCACCAGCTAACAGTTTATTAGATGCACCAGCACTATCTGATGCAGTAGCATGCAATAAATCCCACCTACGCAAAGCATAAAATATTCATTTTTTAAGTATCATCGATAATTTACCTGTAGTCCAGTATATTATAAGGTAATATTTTGTCAACTCCCATTCATGCACATGAGGGGGCCTTTTGTTTGTAAAGGTGTGCCTAGTAAAGTAGTCAGCCAGTTTAAGTGGATGTATACAGAGTAATGAGCTCTAGAAAGTATTTCCTTAGTAAAATATCAAGTGTAAATTGTCATTTAAGATAAACAGATCATGAAAATCAAATCTTCTTCCTGAGAGTGTGCGATGCGTTTGCCAAGGTGTTGTCCAAGCGGTTATATAAAGAGGATTATTGCACATCAACTCAGACGCGACCCTGCCTCCCCGCCATAAATTCAAAGCGCTTGTCAGGCAATCGCAGCAGGAAGGTGACAGACCGAGCACTGCACACCGGCGTGTCTGCTGCAAAGTGATCACGACCACTTTAATAACTATCAGGAAGATTTGTACTTGTCACGGGCTCCTTAGATACAACATCCCATTCTCAGCGCTCATAAGCAGGGAAATAAATCTTTCACTCCCGGCCAACCACAATAACAGCGATATATCAAAACAGAAACGACCTGCAGGACTGAAATTGATTTTTTTTTTTTCTTCTTCTTGGCCGTTTAGATTCAATCAACCTCAGATGGCAAAATGCAATATGGAAGCTCATCTACCATACTAGATTATTCAAATCCATTAGAAAAACACACAGCGGTCTGGATCAGCTTTTCAGATTTAATCACACTAATCACTCCTGTGAGCTGAGCCCTCCCTGCTTCACTCTGTACGTTAGTCGATCTGTGATCCAAATCACAGTGAAACATTTGTGCTGCTGAGGTTAAAAAATTGCTGTGAGTTTCAATAGTTTCAAAAGTGAGTCTGGTTATTTGCCATCACTCCAACTGGAGCCCCAAAGAGAGATACAAATCACTGCTAATGGCAAGCTAAGCTAACTAGCATCCGCTTTCTGGGAGAAAGATGACTGACTTGCTACACACAATACTCTGGGACACTAAATTACAAATCCTACTATGGCGAAGGCCTGACCAGCCTGAATCAGCCTCTGATTGGCTAGTACTCACTGCCTTCATGGGTTGGGTTGGTTAGGTGTAGGCATCCAGAGTGATGATTGGCTGGAGTTAGGGTCAGAATATCAAGGTAATCCAATCAGAGTAAGGCTGGTCATCCCTTCGCCATGGTGAGATTCGCATTTTTGCCACCAGAACCCCCAAAATGTTGCCTGTGTGAACAATACAAACAGCACAGTCTGATTATGTTTAGCTTTGACTGTGCACCCAAGCCTAAATCATTAACTAAACATTAGAATGTAAATCCAAGCTGTTTTAAACCAAGCCAAATATGAAGCATATGGGCATAGACTGGGAGTGGATGCGTTGGAATATGCTTACACTGACTGAATTTTTACTGAATTTTACAATTGGCCGACCCAATTCAACTTCATTACAGCTGTCAGCAGAGATAAGCAGTTCTTTCATGTCTGCTCAAATGTACATGTTTTTCCACCTCGAACACACACAAATCCAATTATGTTCTAATTGAGTGTTACAAGGCTCATTGATTATGACAGAGGCAGTGCAGCCGACTGAGCTGGAGAAAAATATCCCCAGTAATTAGCCCCCCTGCACCCTGGAGGCCTTCGGGAGGCATGATTTAATACTGAGGCAATATTTCTCAATATTACTCAATTTGAATTGACTTTGCCAACAATGAAATGTTAATGTTTATGGAGCACAAAATAAAGAATGAAAGAATAACCAATTTCAAGGCAGATAAAATTAGATTTTATTCACCCGAGGAATCTTAAATCAAAGGTTGGTTTGAAAAACTCCTGCAAACTGTCTGCAAACTCTAACGACTTCAAAGACTATTAACATTTTTAATTTACATAATATTTTTTTCCAGAGTCTATGTCATTCTCTGTATAAGGACAGCTGTGATGGCAGATTGCTAACCCAGCTGCATGTTTTTCAACAGAAAAAACTGGAGTCAGCTAGTTAATAATTATGATGATGTGCTTTTCTCATGGTATCATTACTTTGCTTCCATGAGAGTGACTTTGAGTCAGTGTTCAGCTTGAACAGAACAGGCTGGATTGTTGGGAAGCGGCAGTCAGAGGAGGATGTACTCCCCTGCTTTTATGGAAAGGTCGGAAGAAGGTTGTCTTTGCCTGGTGTGCGGAGGAGCAAGTCTGGACTCTTTAGGATGCAGAAAAAGCTTGCACTTGAGATTTCCACTTAAGTGTCGGTTGCAGGAAGCTAGATAAGAGAAGAATAGCAAACAGTTCTTGTATTGAAAATAATGGCTGTGTATTTACCAGCTATGTGAGGCCTGAAGGGACAAGACAAAAATCCAAATTAAGTTGTTCCTGTGAGCATGACGGCCTATAAAAGGCCAGAAATCTAATTTCTGAGGTCAACAAAGGCAATCTTTGTCTCTGCATACTGTCACTAATGAGTCAGTGACAGTGCAGTCAAAGACAGTGGGGTCTTGTGGCCATGATGCATTTGTGAAGGGCATCTTTGTGAACACAATACTGATTCGATGGTACCAAAATCACAAGAAGCTCATTTTAGTTGCGCCATTTTGTATCATAACTGCTCCAGTTTCTCCATTGTGAGATTAATAAAGTCTTATCAGTTACATGTGGGGCTGGATTTGAGATTTTCTGCCTCTTGGTTTAGAAAACTCCAGGACACGTAAATACATGTATGTCTCTCCTGACTCATCTCCCTCAGCGCTCACTGAGCACTCTGCTCCACTAAAAAAAGAAGCTAATTGTGGCGGTTGGTATTGTCTGTGCTGTTATTTTGAAGGTCCATTTCCTGTGTTCTGTTTTGTGGGCTGTAACTTTACGTTTTGTTTTCCTGAGGCTCCCCTCCCCCCCGATGCGTCGAGGAGTGTTTGGGCACACCTGAGTTCACTTCAGGAGATTAGGACGCCTATTTAACCTCTGCGGAGTGACTCCTCGACGCCAGAGTATACTTCCACGTACCGTGGTATCAGTTGGTCTCAGTCTCCTGTGGTATAGTACGTTTTGATAGCTTGCTGAACTTTTTTGATTAATTGTTTGTCTCTTCTCTTTTTGTTCCAGTGCCTCCCTTGCCCACACAGCCCAGCACTCTCTGGACCTCTCTGAGTTCGTGTTTTGTTTGGACCTCACGCTGCCAGCGATTGTTTCAGTTATTGCCTGTTGTTGCAAAATAAACTTTTGTTAACCTTCTCCGTTTCCGCTCCTGGGTCTCTCTCTGCACCCGCCGTCACAGAATACTCTGGCCAAACATGGACCCAGCGGATTCGGACCCCTTTCGAGCGGCGCTCGCCCATCAAGGACTACGTCTCGGCCAGCACGAGGACATGCTGCGGGGAGTAATGGAGGCAGTACAAGGTCTCAGCGTCCAAGTCCGTGACCTCACCGCTTACCTCAGCCGCACGGACACCCGTGGCTCTCCTTCCTCCCCAAGTCCCACACCAGCGCCACCCCCACCGGCAACCGCTGCAGCCCAATCTACCTCTCTGTCTGTCTCTCAGCGTGAGCCGTATGTGCCGGCCCCCGAACCCTTTTCAGGTGAAGTTGGTAATGCTGGGGGGTTTATCTTGCGCTGTTCACTAGTATTTGATCAACAACCCCTTAGTTATCCTTCTGATAGAGCTAAGATAGCTTATACAGTTAATTTGTTACGGGGCAGGGCAGCGCAGTGGGCTACAGCGTTATGGGAACAGCACTCCCCCATTCTCTCGTCTTTCGACAGTTTCTCGAGGGAACTTAGTCGTATTTTTGATCATTCACGACAGGGGCAGGAAACTGCTAAACGCCTATTCTCCTTGGCGCAGGGAGCGAGGTCAGTGGCAGATTACTCTATTGACTTCCGTATCGCAGCTTCAGAGAGCGGGTGGGGGGAGTTAGAGCTACGAGGTGTTTTCTTACGGAGTCTTTCTAGTGAGTTAAAGGACGAATTAGCTTCCAGAGATGAACCCGATTCCTTAGAGTCATTAATCTCCCTCGCCATACGCATAGATAACCGCTTGAGAGAAAGACAGAGAGAGAAAGCCCAGACTCGCCTCTCTCATGTTCACGAGCCAGCTTCCCTCGCTCCCCCTTCAGCCAGTGGCGGATCCTCCGGCCACTCCGCTGCTCCCTCCACGTCCTCCTCTCACCCTTCGGAGCCCATGCAGTTGGGTCGGACCCGTCTCCACCCCAGCGAGCGGCAGAGACGTTTCAGCCAGCGGCTCTGTATCTACTGTGGCCAGGGAGGTCATTTTCTCGCTAACTGCCCTCAGACGCCAAAAGGGCAGGCTCACCCGTGACGGAGAGCGCACTGGTGAGTCAGACATCCCCTAATCCCAGCTCTCCCTCCCGTATTACCGTGCCCTCCTGTCTGCTTTGGGGTCGTGAGTCGCTTCCCATGAGGGTTCTGATTGACTCAGGGGCAGACGAGAGCTTCATCCACACCGAACTAGCCACCCAGCTTAAGCTCCCCCTTGAATCCCTCCCGGTGCCCAGAAATGTAACCGCCTTAGACGGCCGACGTATAGCTCAGGTCACTCAACGTACGGTCCCGGTCACGCTCATAATCTCTGGGAATCATAGAGAAGACATCCAATTCTTCGTCATTCCTTCCCCTCAGATTCCCCTGGTGTTGGGCCTCCCCTGGTTGCTTAAACATAACCCCCAGATAGACTGGACTACAGCTAGTATCTCCACCTGGAGCCCATTCTGTCATGCCCACTGTCTTCGTTCGGCCAACCCCTTTTCTTCCCGTGTTTCTCCACCACCTCCCACGCCCCCTGTCCTTACCTCCGTGCCTCCCGAGTACCATGACCTAGCCCCTGTGTTCAGTAAAGAGTTAGCCCTGTCCCTGCCTCCTCATCGCCCCTACGATTGCTCCATAGACCTCCTCCCTGGTGCTCCTCTCCCTTCTAGTCGGCTGTATAACCTGTCACGCCCCGAGAGGGAAGCCATGGAGACATACATCCAGGATTCTCTAGCCTCTGGACTCATCCGCCCCTCATCCTCTCCGTTAGGGGCTGGCTTCTTTTTTGTTAAGAAGAAGGACGCCTCCCTTCGCCCCTGCATCGACTTCCGTGGACTTAACGACATCACCGTTAAGAACAGGTACGCTCTCCCTCTCATCGACCCCTCCTTCGAACCACTCTGCTCCGCCACCATCTTCTCCAAGCTTGATCTGCGTAACGCTTATCACCTCGTCCGGATAAAGGAGGGTGATGAGTGGAAGACAGCTTTCAACACACCGTTAGGTCATTTCGAATATTTAGTCATGCCTTTTGGTCTCACCAACGCCCCCGCTGTCTTCCAGGCTCTCATTAACGATGTCCTCAGAGACATGTTAAACCGGTTTGTTTTCGTTTATTTAGATGACATATTGATTTTCTCTCGAGATCTAGAGGAACATAGACAGCATGTAAGACTAGTGCTTCAGAGACTTCTTGAGAATAAATTGTTTGTTAAAGCGGAGAAGTGCGAGTTTCACTCTGACTCAGTGGGTTTCCTCGGCTATATCATCGCCAAGGGTCAGCTAAGACCCGATCCTGCCAAGATCCAAGCTGTCACGGATTGGCCCGTTCCCACCACCCGGAAGGAGTTGCAGAGGTTTCTCGGCTTCGCTAACTTCTACCGCAGATTTATCCGTGACTACAGTAAGGTAGCTCTTCCCCTCACTAGACTTACTTCTGTGAAAATCCCCTTCCAGTGGTCTCCCGATTCCCAACAGGCTTTCGCCCAGCTTAAAGCACTGTTTACCTCTGCCCCGGTGCTCAAACACCCCGATCCCACTCGTCAGTTCGTGGTCGAGGTGGACGCTTCCGACTCCGGTGCTGGTGCCATCCTCTCCCAGAGAGACCCTCAGACTCATAAACTGCATCCCTGTGCTTTCTTTTCCCGCCGCTTATCCCAGGCCGAGCGGAATTACGACGTCGGGAATAGAGAGTTGCTGGCTGTGGTTTGGGCGCTTCAAGAATGGAGGCACTGGCTGGAGGGCGCTACGGTTCCCTTTTTGATCTGGACTGATCATAAAAACCTCGCCTACTTACGCACCGCGAAGAGGCTTAATCCCCGCCAAGCCAGATGGGCTCTGTTTTTGAGCCGGTTCAATTTCACCCTCTCCTATCGCCCCGGCTCCCGTAACACTAAGCCCGACGCCCTGTCCCGTCTCTATGCCCCTCCCCTGGACTCGGAACATCAGGATGTCATCCTCCCGCCGGCTTGCATCGTGGGGATGGCTACATGGGAGATCGAATCCCTCGTGCTCCAGGCGCAGAAGCAACAACCGGACCCTGGTTCCGGTCCCCCCGATCGCAAGTTTGTCCCGGATTCGGTCCGGTCGCAAGTTCTCCAGTGGGCTCACTCCTCTAGACTTACCTGTCACCCTGGTTTCCACCGCACCCTCCAGTTCCTCCGTCAGAGCTTCTGGTGGCCGAGGATGTACCGCGACACCCGTGCATTTATTGCCGCTTGCTCTGTCTGTGCCAGGGGAAAAGCTTCTCATCATCCCCCTGCGGGGTTACTGCACCCCTTGCCCGTCCCAAGCCGCCCATGGTCTCACATCGCCGTGGACTTTGTTACTGGTCTTCCTCCTTCTGAAGGTAACACTGTCATCTTAACTATTATTGATCGCTTTTCCAAGTCTGTGCATTATGTTCCCCTGCCTAAACTGCCTTCTGCCCTCGAGACTGCTAGTCTACTCGTGACTCATGTGTTCAAGCTTCACGGAATTCCCCTCGACGTGGTCTCGGACCGGGGTCCACAGTTCGCTTCCCAGGTGTGGCAGGAGTTCTGTAAGGCGGTGGGGGCCACGGCAAGTCTGTCCTCTGGTTACCATCCCCAGAGTAACGGCCAGACAGAGCGAGCTAACCAACATCTGGAGTCCGCTCTTCGCTGCGTGGCTGCTCATCATCCCGTCTCTTGGAGTACACACCTGCCTTGGATAGAATATGCCCACAACTCCCTCTCCTGTTCGGCCACAGGTATGTCACCGTTTCAGTGCTGTCTGGGTTATCAACCTCCCTTGTTTCCCGAGCAGGAGACTGCGGTATCCGTCCCTTCTGTGAAGGAGCACCTCCGGAGGATTAAGGAGGTATGGCAGTCTGCCAGAGCTGCTCTCACCCGCTCCACGGAGAGGAACCGACGGCTGGCCGACGCTCGCCGCGTCTCCGCCCCCGAGTACCGACCGGGTCAGCAGGTGTGGTTGTCGTCACGGGATCTTCCGTTGGATGTTGAGTCACGTAAGCTCTCTCCCCGTTTTGTCGGTCCTTTCGAGGTGTTGAAGATCATTAATCCGTCTGCCGTCAGGCTCAAGCTACCAGACTCTATGAAGGTCCACCCCACCTTCCATGTTTCCCTGTTGAAGCCGGTGCATTCCAGCGAGCTCAGCCCGCCGGCCGCCGCCCCACCTCCCCCCCGCCTCATTGATGGTCATCCCGCCTACACGGTGTCACGGATCTTGGATGTCCGTCCACGCGGCCGTGGTTTCCAGTTCTTGGTGGATTGGGAGGGTTACGGTCCAGAGGAGCGTTCCTGGGTCTCCAGGGGACTCATTCTGGATGACTCTCTCCTTCGGGACTTTTATGCCGCTCACCCGGACAAGCCGGGTAGAACGCCTGGAGGCGTTCGTTGAGGGGGGGGTACTGTGGCGGTTGGTATTGTCTGTGCTGTTATTTTGAAGGTCCATTTCCTGTGTTCTGTTTTGTGGGCTGTAACTTTACGTTTTGTTTTCCTGAGGCTCCCCTCCCCCCCGATGCGTCGAGGAGTGTTTGGGCACACCTGAGTTCACTTCAGGAGATTAGGACGCCTATTTAACCTCTGCGGAGTGACTCCTCGACGCCAGAGTATACTTCCACGTACCGTGGTATCAGTTGGTCTCAGTCTCCTGTGGTATAGTACGTTTTGATAGCTTGCTGAACTTTTTTGATTAATTGTTTGTCTCTTCTCTTTTTGTTCCAGTGCCTCCCTTGCCCACACAGCCCAGCACTCTCTGGACCTCTCTGAGTTCGTGTTTTGTTTGGACCTCACGCTGCCAGCGATTGTTTCAGTTATTGCCTGTTGTTGCAAAATAAACTTTTGTTAACCTTCTCCGTTTCCGCTCCTGGGTCTCTCTCTGCACCCGCCGTCACACTAATGATTTTATTCACAAAAGGGTCTGACTGCAGTGAACACCAGCTGCCCTCAGTGCATCAACAGGAAGTCGTAAATCCTCCGCCTGGCCAGCAAAAGAAAAACTGATGCTTCCGGCAAAGAGTCCCCCTCAAAAGCTTCAAGACACACAAACACAATTAAATTCATCTGAAAATAACAAATCTGCCACTTTGAACTCTGGCGTTAACCTTAACCTTGCTGGTCCGCCCTGCGGTATTCACTGCATCCAGCATGGGTCTGAAGGAAGTCTCAGTCACTGGGTTACAGAGCACCAGAAGTGAATGAAATGACTCCACTTCCACATGTATGGGAGTCCCCTGCATTGTGATAAAACCGCTGTAACATCGGATTTATGTGTCAGAGTATACAGTAACCGCTTTGCTGATGCAACTATGGCAGGAACAATGACCTCTCTGGCCTGAAATGTCAACAGAGCAAAAAAGCCCAGCAGGATGTCACAAAGGACATCAAGTATAGACACTTAACATTAAGACACAGCTGAAACACAGGCTTAAACCTGACATCAGAAGCCTGACATATTCATTTCATCCAAAAAGGACGCACAAAAACCACAGCGGCTTGTAATTTATTCAATATATTCCATTGTCAGTTTTGACTTGAACTTGACCACATGAGTCACCTCTATATGTTTCACAACATCAGTGTGCAGCAGCACTTTTATGATGTTCTCACCACAACAAGATAGAGACGGGTCAAAGTCCCAGGCAGACACTGCATGTGAGGTGTCCAGAAAAAAAAAGAGAGGCTGCTTTTCAGGTTGTTGTTTTGTTTATGTAATTATTGAACTCGGGTGTGTGGCAGAAAGTGATGAAAACTCATTTGAAGCTCCAAACCAAGCTGCAGACAGCACAGGAGTGACACCAGGTAAGATCCAAATTTCTAACTATAGTGACTTTTGAAGGCTGCAGTATGCACTTGTTTTGGGGAAATTAGAGTAGGAAATATAGGCAGGTAGTGAACTACATGTAGCCTATTTTAAAAGCATTTTTGGCTCTTGACAAAATGAGCAGCAGTCCTGCTTTGACCACCTTCCACGCCTACCTGGCGCTGCAGCACACCTGCAGCCGGTCGGTGAGTAGCCTCGCAGCTCCAAGCTTATAAAACTGATTAGCCAGTGTAGCTGATATTAAGTAGGCTAGGTTGAGAAACTTGGCAGTCGATAATAAATGTTTCCCCTGACAAGCGCACCTGGGTCGAATAACGTATGTGCGTAAAACACATTTCACCCTTCATCCGAGCGGCAGATAGTCCTGTAGATGTGGACAGGCACAGGTTGGCCTACCTGTCGCGGCGCTCAGCCTGAGAGTCTCTTTGTTGTCAGGAGATCAAGCTCAACTTCAAAGGCATGAAATTTGTCCATGATTTTCTTTGTGAAACTGAATCCAGGGGACCTGCCTCCAGCTGCCCTGCGCAGAAACCGAGACAAGCATGCTCAACAGTGGGAAACAGATCCACGGCAAGCCGAAATGTTGTTTAAAAACCGTGCAAAATAAAGTAAAGTGTCATTTAATTCGCCTGCATGTTTAACATATATCCATTCCTGCTGAAGTGTTGAATCCGTTTAATGGCTGCAGCCTGAAAACTTCTGGCTTCCTCAGAGTCCCTGAGTGATAGAAGAATATGAAAGTCAGGTAGAGAAGATCTGAGCAGCATCTTCTCTTACTGGACAGTGTTTTAGCATCATTAATGGTCATGCAGGTATGAGCCATATCCAGATCACATTTAAAGCACTTCTTGTATTCATGCATTATTTTCTGTTTAACGAAGATTTATATTCCAATCTTCCTGAGGCACTGGAGGTGTTTGTCAACTCAGTCTCCTTCACATTTAATTAGCGTGTGGGTGCTTGGCTCGGCACCTGTCATGATGTTTCTGTTGAGATTGTTAAAAATGGATTAGCAGATTGGCCGCTCAATTGTGTTTGTTTTTACGAGGCTCCTGCTCCATATATTTCCGAGCAAAGAGCTTTTGAGCTGACTTCCTAAACCTGAAACTGTCTGGCCCAATCAAACTGCCTCTCTGTGATGTAATTATAACTGTTCAAAGCATTCTTTGTTCAGTGACCCCTTTATTTGCTGGGCTGCTTTTTCTTCGGGAGCACATTTGACTTGGTGGCTTACTATGCTTGAGAAACCGTGTTTTCTCAGGAGTGTTAGCAGGGAAATTTTGTTGCTTTTTAAACAAGTGTGACTGTAATCCTGTCATAATGAGTGTATGCTGACATGGAGGCAGTGTTGCAAAACTGACTTAATCTCAGCCAGCAGCTGCTGAATGTGGACATGTTGCACATGATACAGTGTATACATACCTTTTGTGTATACGCTGCTGGTGCATGTAAACATAAAAATGTGAGCGCATTGGCTGTTGCTTCAAGTTGTTGCAGAAAGGAAATAATTGGAGTTAGGGTGCTGGCATGACCCTTGACCTCAGCCTGTCTTTGTAGCACTCACATGCTTGTGCTTTACTCATGTTGGAGACTCTTTGTGATCATTTTGTTCTATTTGTACCGTTGGTGCTGTCACTGATTCTTGTAAATTCAGCACAGAATCCCTGCTGCCCAAATCAGCTTTTCTGTCTCCTAAGAAATAAGTCATATTCCTGTTTCTTATTTTGCAGGAGAAATAAGAAACAACATCAGAGATCATGGTAAAGAGAAGAAATAGAGAAAAAAAACACATGACAGTCAAAACTGTGATGAAAGTTAGCCCAAAAATCTGGTGTGAAAAGTAGTTTTTTGTTCGTGAACCACCTGCTGGACTCTGACAGGATTTAATATGTAACAGAGACTTTTCATGACTCAGGAGTCAAGATCCATCCTGGTGTGATGAGATGAGCCAGGTCACACTGTCATGTGAAGTATAAGACAAAAAAAAAAAAAAAAAAAAAAATCATCTAACTGTTCTCCCATTTTGCAGCCAGCAATTATTGTGATTCTCCATCAATCTGTAACTATTTTCTGAATGAATCGATCAAGCAGTCTATAAAATGGCAGGAAAAAAAGTGCCCATCGCAGCTCCTGATATTCTGAGGTCTGCACTCTTTTGTATGGAGAGTTGTCGCTGTTTATTGTTGGACATTGTTTGTGCCTCGTGAGCTGACAAAAGACACCACTGGTATGAAAAAAAAAAGCTGCCATGTCCTCGGGGCAGTGTGACTGTACCTATTGTGAAGTCTATTTCATTCAAGTATCACATGCTCGTATCATGTTGAAAACATAGATTTACGCCCCGCGATATCTGATTTTTATCAGCAGTTTACTGGATGACTTGCATCACTATTTGCAAATTGCCTATTGTCACATTTCGAAGAATACAACACATTATAACACATTGAAGAAGCAGACATCTTTTTGGAATCAGGTTTAGAGTGAATATGCTCTGAGACATCTTTATCTTAATTTATCTGCTGAAGACAAAGTACTGGGGTGAATGAACCTTTCCTTGATCCTTATCAAGCTGAAGGTGCAGAGTTACGTAGATAGGTGGGGTGTAATCTGACTGTCCTGAAAACACTTTCTTCCGTCCGTACTTGGTTCCATGTTGCTGTGCTGGTGATTTACCTGGATTTAGTTTTCCTAACCTTTCACGAATGTAACTGAACCATGACTGAAGGAAACAATGTGAGAATTTCCCTGTTATCTATGTGGAACTTTGCTCTGATTGGAAGGACTCATCGCTCCCGGCTACCCACACAGTCCCAGCTGGTATTTTATAACTGCACACACCTGACCCCTTCAACCACCGGCAACAGGTCCAATAACACAACCCCAAAAAGTAGATGTAATCCCAGTAAGCTGCAGGTGGCCTTCCAGATTGGCTGCCCAGCTCTCCACATTTTCCCCTCCTTTCACACACTGCCCCCTTCTCACTCTCTTTTCCCCAGGCTCCCAGTGTGGTGGCAACCCTCAGCTGAAATAGGGCCTGCAGGGTGGAGGCAGCACGCTGTAGCCAGGACCTGTCACATTACTCTCAGCTCCACAGTGGGACGAGGGCACCTGAATACAGGCTGTGAGGGAGGGTAAGAGAGTGAGAGGGAGACTAGACCAAACACAGGGAAAGAAGGACGCCTCTGCAGCAGCAACAGAGTTCACCTTGGGAATTGGGAGAACTTTTCCCCCTTGAGTCAAGGGGAGCGCAGCTGTGTGTCGCCAGAGGTTGTGGTTAAAAGTGCTCCAGCTCCTTTGGAAGACTTTGGATCTGTTTGAAAAAGAGGCAGCACAATGGATAAGGATGCTCTGCTGGACTATGAGTACCCGGACCTGGATCCTTTGCCATCCAAAATTGAAGCAGAGTAAGTATCTTAATCTTTCTGAGAACTTAAGATTACTTAAGTTAGTTTATGCATTATTTTATTGTTTGTCTAAAAATCAGCCTGCCCGTCGTTTAATGCATATTAGTACTTCTTTAAACTTTTTTTTTTTTAAGTCTAAGCAAGTTTGTGGTGAGATACAGCTCTCATTGAGATATTAGGTGACACTTGGCACACTTCTACAGTGCCGCTGTCAATGTGTGGTCTTGTTTCTGTTCAGTTCATTTGTCATTTTGCAGTAAAGGCCTTCTCATTTTCATGCCTCGAGCATGCAGGTTGTGTGGAAAGCTGGTAGGTTTTTCCCATAAAAAAGTATGAACAAACGCTATGTGCATTCAACCCAAAATAATTCAGTAAGTAAATGTTTCATTGTGAAGTTTTTCAAGATATAGGACATGGCACTATGCAAAGTTCGATGCAAGTTCCCAAACTGTGTGTTGTAGCATCAATCTTTGCTCCCGGCCCATCCCACAATGCAACAGGACACGAGCAGTACTTCCAGTTAGTTCTTCTGGGGATGTTTCTAAATTGCTTTTCCATGTTACCACCATGTATACATTGGCACAGATTAATAGAAAAAAATATTTAATAATGTCCTCAGAGGAACAATGTGACCGAAATAGGATGGAAGTAGTGCAATTGATCACCAGTCACCATGTTTAGCTAATGAACTGCCTGGCTATCGTGTAAATTAATAGACTTTGCTGAGTTGTGGTCTGAAAAGCTTCAGCATGGCCACTACTGTAGCTCACTATCAGTTTTAGCTGGCTGATTTGTAAACACTAAGATGTCCCGCTGCAGATCTCACACTTGAAATGTGAATTTTGACACGGCCTTAAATTTACAAATGGTCTGCTCTCTGACTGCCAAGTGACAAATTCACACATTGTTTGGACAGGTAAGGGACTGCTGTGAAACATGTCAAAACATCCATTCTGGAAGCTGCCATCTCTGTGCTCACAGACCATAAAGTATACTGTATACTGTAGTATTTTCCCAAATAAGTCTCCCAACCCAGAATAGTTCAGGTATGAGGCCTTCTCTGAATATCAGAGTTGTAATAACTACCCCATGACCAGGCATTCCTGTTTTTCCAGTGTACGGGTACATGAACATAGGCATTTGTTGTTGTTCCTGTGTCACGCTGATACCAATCCGTTTAAATGCAAATCTCTGCTGCAGGATTTCAGCTGCAAAGTTTCCAGCCACAAATGGTCCTGACGGTGACGTGTGAAAGGTTTAGTGAGGTGTCGGCCTGCTTGGTGACTCAAATCCTTGATTGTTTTGCTCATGTGTGAATGTTGTGTTCCTTTTTTTAGAATAATCCCTCCATGTGACCCCACGGCTGATGACAGGCTCTACCATATATGCATTACAGCGATATCTGTAAGTCTGCGTTCCCGTTTGTGTTAATGTGAAGCAACATTACACTGTCCTGTCATTCACTGGGTGCATGATATCACACCTGGTTGTCAAAATGAAGCAGGTTTTATGATGTGCAGTATGCAAGGTTTGGTTTTCTTCTCATTAAATACTACAATTACTTGAATATTGAATCATAATAATATATAACAACTGACTGCAGAAGATTGGTAACCCTATTGCTAAATTTTGTCACTCTACCAATACGAGACCCAGTAACGTTCACCATCATTACCATTTCACTAATTATTGGACATATTATGTGTGTTGTCACCTATTGTGTTTATGTAATGATGTCACTTTCTCTTCTTTTGATGTCTGTGGAAAGATAGTCATGGTAGTTGGTCCAGACTGGCCGGCAGTCTCACCAGGCTTGTGTTTCCTAAATGTGTCACAGGTCATGCTGGGTCACTGACCTCTCGCTGGTCAGTGATCCTGACTGATGACAATTCTTTCATACTACATCCATGGGGAGCGTTAATGAGCCACCGGGGTTCGGCCTTTTGTGGCATCAGCTCCTTTTTAGTGTGAAGCAGGGTGACGCCTGAAGCCAGGGGAATGCACAGCTGCATGCACAGCTGCATACACCTCTGCAGATAAGGCTAACTGGTGCATCTTCTTCCCCTAGCTTGTTGTCATGCTGATCCTAGCAATCTTAGCCAGACGCACGAAGGTGGGCGACAGACAGAAAGGCCTCCCAGGTTTACTCAGGTGAGGCTGTATTTTGTCTTTTATCTCTCTTTTCTTGAATGATAAAAACACTGTGGTTAAATGTGAAATCACACAGCTTCTTGCTTTGATACAACCATATTAGTAGTTTTGCATGGTGTAGCCCATTTCACTTCATATAGTTTTCATCACTATTAATCATTTGCCAAACATACGGCAGATTTATAGATTGATTTTGTATTTACTTGGCTGTCATTGACTTCCGTTCATTTCAGTACAGTATGTTCCATCTGCATATACTTTGGTTGGGATTCGAAAATCCATCACAGTGAATATTCAGCATGACAGATGATATGATATTGCAGTGAGCCATTGCATTTACATATTCAGTTGTTCCACCATTAACAATATGGAAACATACATGTGGGGATAAAGACTGTTTGTCATGTTCTAGAGGCAACTTTTAGCTAAGTTTTAAGTCAAGGATGTCTAGCAACTTGCAGTTTATATTACCACAAACCTTATCGTGCTAATTTCATCTTTTGACTGGCTGTCCAAAGTACCCTTGAGCAATTAGCCCCCATATCTGCTCCAGTGGAGCTGCTCAGTAGCCAGCAGATAAAACTGTGGTCACACAGGCTAACTTCTCTGTGTGAATGTGTGTGTTTTTGGAGGCGGGCACTAATTAGAGCTTTCATTCTCAGTCAACCTTCCCTGGATTAAGAGAGTTTGAAAACTGATGGATTTTCCTATTTCAGGCCAGTTTCAAGCCTCACAGTTGATTTTCATACTATACTGACATGAATGGAAGTCAAGGGCAGCTTGGAAAAAAAAAATCACACTAAAAATGTCTGATATACTCTAAATCAAACTGTTTGAAGTGTGTCATTTCTGCTCAGTAACCGTTTGATCCAAATGTGAGGCCGGTGACATGTGGGCTCTAAATACCTGCTGCTTGATTTCACAGTCCGGTCAACTTCCTGGATCATACGCAGCACAAGGGCCTTGCAGTGGCTGTGTTTGGAGTGCTCCTGTGCAAACTATGGGGCCTGATCATATCGCCAAACCCCCTCCCCTTCACGACAGACACAGAGAACAAACGTGAGGATGTCATCTTGGTTCTTCCTGCAGGAGCATCAGCCTATCTGCATTCACTTTTTACACAGATTTTGAATCTTAGTAGTCAAATGTGTCACTAGGCACATAACACAATATCTGTGTTATGTAATGTGATTACTTTGTGTCTCTGTTATTTTTGACTTAAGAGTTTGATGATAAGCTTTACTGGAAGCTTTTTCTTTTTTTTCTGAAATGGAATTACATAAGGATTGACTGTAAGGAGTCTGTTCCCTGTTACTTTGCACGATCCCCAAACAGTCTGTGCAAAGTTCAGCAGGGTAGGAAACAAAGTGGCAATGCAGCAGAGTTTGATCTTAAATCTCTCATCATTTCCACGCATTTGTAGGGAAAGGCGGAATCTGTTGTCCGAGTTACGATCTTGTGTCACATTGTCCAGCAAATCACAAATCAGCGCATTTTCCTTTGGGTGCTATGGATCTTCACACACTTTTGTTGTATTTGCAGAGAACTGGGTGATTCTGGGAGTCTTCTACTACCCCGCGCTATACTACCCTCTCCTGGCATGCGGTACCTTACATAATAAAGTTGGCTACGTTCTTGGTAGCCTCTTGTCGTGGACGCACTTTGGTGTTCTGGTCTGGCAGAAAATTGACTGTCCCAAAACGCCTCTGGTAAGCACAGATGATTTTCAATAGCGCTGTGATTCCCAGTGCTTCTATAACTGCTTAAGAGACAGCAATAGGTCTGTGAGGAATAGAGCACTCTATACTGTCTAGGTTGTCACTGGATTAACTGTCACTTTCTTTGTAATGTGTCATCTGTCTGAGCTTTAAGGATTTAAAACAAAGCTGATTGGCTCTGGTCTGGAAACCCATTGATTAGTAAACAAAGCAGATCGGTAGCGTGTATATAAGAGAGATGTCGGGTTTTTCAGATCAATTCATGGACACAAGGTTGGAGCTTTGAAAATGTTTGTGCCATATGCACGTTGTTTGAGCTTTCTGGGCGACGAATGGCTACAACTCAAAACAATTAGTTCCAGTGTCTGTTGGTCTTAATCAAGAGGCTTTGTCACAGTTAATCAGTTTAGTGTGTGTGAGAGAGAGACATCCAGGCTTTGAGAGGTTTTTTTAATAGTGGTGATGCCTGTCTTTCTTGCCCACCATGAGTTGGCACGCACCAAATGCCGCAGGGAACATTTGAGCTGATCCGCAAGACCGAGCTCAATCACAGAAAGACAATAGAATAAATTTTACATTTAGCGTTGTATTCCTGTCTAAACATGCAAATCCGAAAGAAAATCACATTATTCAATCCCAGTATTTGGTGTATTACTTAAGAAGAAAGTTTTAAATATGGTAGCATTTTTCTCAGGCAATAAATCAGAAGGATTTGGTCAGTGGAGATTTTCATGTCGTGGTGAGCATCCCATTTGGCCAACATGCAGACTCCCACCACAACACACAAAGCCATTTGTGTCCACTTTCTGTGTCAGTACAATGCAGTTTCAGCATGTATTCCTAGTCTGTCACTTCAAAACTCCCAAAACAAGTTGCTAGGTGATTTAAAGTCTTCTTTTATTCCTTTGCAGATACACAAACACTACTCCCTCTTCTCCAGCCTGCCCCAGATAGCTTGCCTGGCATTCCTTAGTTTCCAGTATCCCCTTCTTCTATTCAAGGGCTTAAAGGGCACTGAAAAGAATAACGCTACAGAGGTAAGTTTTGATCTGAGTGCAGTTCCTCTGGCATGTCTGCTTCAGGATGGTTGCACAGCCCTTATAGCACTAATTGTTTGGCATGCTTGCATAACAAAAAGGATGCTCTGTGTTGATTAGTAGTCTATGCGCACGTAAGCCTGGGCTATTAAAAAGAAAAATCTCACTAAGACGCACATTTCTTCTGAATCTGTGCATGTGAGGAACCTGCATAAGCCTCCTGCTAATCAAGGGGCTTATCGTGCTCATACAGTCTCGGCTGAGGGAAAATGTGAAGTCCAGCGCAGCGTGCCAGTTGCCTAATCATTTTAAGTAGATTTGACGTAATTGGTTTACGTTATGTTCTTGATCAGATTATGAAAAGGTTGCCTTGTTGTTTCGCGGAGGAGACACAATGCTGTATTTATTTGATGCTAATCTCAGCATGGGTGTGACAAAGCTGGGGTGAGGCGATTGCCTGGAGTTTGACTCAGCCCCCCTTCTCTCCTGCACCCCACGGGAAAGTATATGACACCATAAATCTGCACAGATGCAGAGACTTATTAGAAATAGGCTTAACTGGTGAGCAGTGCTTTTTTTCCCACATGTTAATAATTACAAAATAAAGTTGAAATTTAGACAGCTAATGCCACATCCTTCCAAAGGAGCTCAGGAATATGAAGGTGCAGCTGAAGCATGTGTGACCCCACAAATCTAATAAACTTATTGAACTTCGCTGCACCATTCTGGCCTATTTTCTATGTGCTGTTATCACCTAGTTCCTTTCATGAATGATGTCCATTTTTCTACAAGGATCTCAGCAGCAGCTACTATAAAGACTATGTGAAGAAAATGCTCAAGAAGAAGAAGTCCACCAAAATCAGGTACAGCAATGAGGCGTTATATGTTATGTTTGTCTTGTGACATCTCTTCAGTCAAAATGCAATGTTGCGACAAACAATTTGAACCGTGTTTGATTATGTGTGTAATTGTGAATTTAAGCACAGCTGAAGGGAGAGCTTTTTAGGGACTTTTATCTCTTTTAGGACCTTTTTGGATATTTTAAGCCTTCGATATATTAGAGACGACCAGAAACAAGTGAGAAAGAGACACAGCAAAGGTCTGGGCTCAGATGCGTTCACGGTCGGCACCTTAGCCCCTAAACTACAAAGGGTGCCCCTGGATATTTTATTTTTAAACTTTGAGCCCTGTAACTTAACTGTAAAGCCACCTCAGTGAGTGTAGGACTTTTGCTTTGGACATTCTTTACTCTGGCAGTCGAGGCAGACTCCGACATTAGTTTAAGCCACTCTGTGCACTCTGGTCTATGTGGGCTCTTCCAGTTATGCAAAATAATCCTGGCTGCTATCTGCTACTGCTGGTCCAGACTCTGCTGTATAGTCAGCCCCTGTAGCATGAGAGATTTATCCCCTTGCTTATTTCCGTAAAGGCATTTATATCCTTATTCCAAGTAAAAAATGAACTTTTATCTGAGGAAAGTGGTCAGACCATTACAGTCAATGCAAATGACTGACATGTCATGCAGAGGTTTCCGTCACGGTGGATGAGCACCAGGAAATAATGCATGTTTTTCCGTTTGTAGAGGATGTTGGACTCTACTTACACAGATTTGATGTATTCAAGGATGATGGCAAAAGTGGCTCATTCATTCTCAAGTGTCCTAACCACAATCTCGTGAATTCATTGGTATAAAATGCAGCTTTTTAAATTTGCACCTCTGTTTATTTTTCACCTCAGCACATCGAACACAGAGACACCCAAGCTCCCTCAAAGAATAATCGATGCCGTGAAGTCGTACATTTATACACCAGAGGAAGGTAAATGTACTGTCTCGGCCCTGCGTTCTGCCTGGTCATGCCTTCAACTGTCATCTCCTGTTAAATTTTGAATACTTTGCTCTTTTTTTTTTTTTTTTCCTCAAACAGCCTTCCGCTTTCCTCTGAAGTTGGCTATATCTGGTGTAGTGTCATTTATAACCGTGTATCAGGTAACTACCATATCTACTATTAGACTTTATAATCCAAACAAATCCATAATACATGAGGACAAAGTGGCAGTCGCATACTGAATGTAATATGTCTGCCTCTGCTTTAGATAAAACCTCCCGCAGAGTCCAGGATACTCAAACATCTATCAGGTCTTTATTGACTTGAACCAATCCTAAATTCAGTCCAGACTCTGAATACATTACATTTGACACCACTGTACCTCCAAGAACTTAGCAGACTTTAAATGCTCCACACTGAATTCACCTGATTGTAAATTAATTATCAGCAGAGGATGATCCAGTTTTAATCTGCACAGCTCTAAAAGCCATTGCATTACCATGTTAGTTTTCCTACTAATGAATAAAGTCCAGTTGTTATGTTTATGTGTTTGTTTAATTATTTATTTATTTTTTAGGTGGGTCTTCTTCTGATCTCAGCGGTTGTGCCGTCTCTCCAGACTGCCCGTTCAGGAGTCGATGAAGACATTGCCAACGTTCTAGCTGGTTTCAAGATTATGCTGTCTCCAGACAAACACGAAGTGGTCAGAATAGTGGTTTACTACATGTGGTGTGTAGAAGGTGAGTTAAACCAGGAAGCAGGAAGTTAATTTAGTTACATCTCTCTCCTCTCATACTTGCTGCGTGCATGTTTTAAACCTGCAGAGGGTAATATTAACATGCTAACTGTCAGTGAATCCTCCTGCAGCAAACAGCCTGAATGTCATGTGCTCTTTGTCCTGCAGTGTGCTATATCTCAGCGATGACCCTGTCTGGTTTGGTCAACCTGGCCATGCTCATGCGGTCCATGGTTCTGCATCGGTAGGTGTGAGAAAAGAACCGATTAATAGCTTTTCACTCTCCTTCTTATTCTTCTGCTCTCTCCCCAAAGGTTCTGAGGATCACGAGCGTGCTTCGCATTCTGGTTCCTTCATTATGAGATGGCTCACAGAGGAGTTATAATAACATAATAGAGTACTAATCATCCAGACAGGCAGAAAAGCATTCACTCAGCGTTAAATGCTGCTGGAATTGAAAATGGCTATTAAGATAAGAAACATAATACTGTGCCATTACCATAAATTCTGTCATATTAAAGAAATGCTTTTCTGTGTTGAGTATTGAATTGCATTTCGGACGTATCCCCATGCTACATTACCTCCTCAATTAACTATGTAATTTGTACATTTACTGATGAATCAGTTTATGTTTTGCATAGTGCTGCATTGTCTTGATTGCCATTTTGCTTCTGTAGGTCCAATTTGAAGGGGCTGTACAGAGGAGATATCTACAATGTTTACAACTGTCAGAGAAGTATCAGGGCTTCCCGGCCAGCACTGGTCTGCTGGATGGGATACACCAGCTTCACGGCAGCCCACATCTTCATCGGTACAGTTTTTTTTTTAAAGTTCAAGTTCTTGTATGCTAACATTTTGTTTTTTTGTTGCATTGCTTCAGAAATGCTGCTTAAACCTTACATTTTGTGTATCATATCGGCATATGGGCATTTTGGTAATGGGCACAGTATTGCACCCCTGAATAAAGAGATGTTTGAACACAAAGTGGCAAAATAGCTTCAGCAAGCCATTCCATTTATGCTGTATTAGCAGTACTGTTCACGCTCCTTTTAATGCTTCTAAATGCATCTTTCTAGCACTGATTAACTCATCCAGAATACAGCTTTGTCAGGGTTTTACTTGCGATTCATGACAGGAGCCTTCTCAAGTTCTGTTCTTGAGGTTTCTCAGAAGAGTTATTGCTCACCCCTCCCTTCACTGAGGAGTGGGTGTGCTGTGTCGATGTGTCGGATGCTGGGCGTGGTGTACGAGGCCCTGAAGCTCTGATCTCTCCCCTGCAGGCATGATCGTCCAGACCATGGTGTTCTTCCTCTGCCTTCTGATCGCTGTCTTCCTCATTGTCATACCCGTCCTGCACAGACAGAATCTGATCCTCTTTCAGATCCTGTGGAGCATGTGGTGAGCATCGCCACACCTATTACTCAATAAAGTTCTCTGTCTGCAGACTGCATGACTAAGGCATAACGTCCCACCGTAAAATTGCTGTTGTCACGCAAAAATCTGAGAACTTTTCATGCTGGTCTTGGCTTAAAACAATCTTTCAAAAAAAAAAAAAAAAAAACTGGATAAACTCAAAAATGCATGTCATTCAATGTAGAATTGCTGCTTCCTGAAAACTTGACGCCTGGGATGGTTTTCAATTAACAGCAACAACATGCTCCATGTATGTTGCACAGGAATGGATTTAGGTCAAATATAGTCAGTTACCAAATGTTTTTGTGCTTTCTGTACTTCTTGTTCCACTGCAGGAGATGTCTGATTGTTGTTTTTGACCTTTCAGGCCCTTCTGGCTCATGATTCTCTTGGCTGTGTTGATTCAACACATCACCAGCAGGTTTTGCTTCATCAAAAAAACGGCAGGCACACGAGACTTAGACAACAGGTGACTCAGCGCCTTTGCTGATGCTATGCCATGTTTCCTATGTGTTTTACTGTCAGATAATCACGGCATGGTCCTGTACGTTTGACGCATTCTGTCCTATCTTACAGAGGTAACCTGTTCCTGCTGACTTACCTGCTGTTTCCAGTCAACGTTCTGATCGGGGTGCTGCTGGCGGTGTGGCGCATGATCATCACAGCCCTGTTCAACATTGTCCACATGGGACGCATGGATATCAGTCTTCTTAACCGCAATGTGGAGGCATTTGACCCGGGTGAGCCAGATATTCTGCACTCTGTGCAGATCAACACAGCCATAATGTCACTGTGTGGTTCGGCCAGACCGAAGCATCAGGTCAATGTCATCTGCTTTGAAAATATATCTTCATATAATGGATAGCTTGTACCTTTGCTGTCTCACTGGCAAAATTAGTCAATTATATGTGTTCAAATAAAAACAACAACAAGGCATTGCTGGGGAATTCAACGCCTTAGACTTCACTGCTCATTATATTTTACATTTTCCTATGTTTGTTCCCCCTTTTTAGTCTCAGACACAAAATGTTAACATATTCACTGGTATTAACATCATGCTTTTACCTTTGTAGATGCCAGTGGGGTTTTTTTTTACTCTCACTGTGTCAGCTTAAAGAGAAGCAATTTTCTGTGAGCAAATGCATTTTTACTGATCCCACTTAGAGGCCAGAAACGTGTATCCTATCCACTTTAACCTGGCAGCAGCTCACTGCAGCTCGTATGATATCTGTATTCTGTGCAGTGCGGGGCTGTAATTGCGTACCGATCTCTGAAATGGCTGCAGATTTAAGACATCTGTTGTCAGGAAAAGCAGGTGGTTAAAGAAAAAAAAAAGAAGTGTGATTGTATGGCCATTATGTGTGATTGCCTCAAAGCCAACGTGGGGTGTAGTCCTATGTGTTTATTGCTTTTGCCCAGTCAGAGTGATCCCCCCCTCCCTGTGTCTGTCTGCAGCCTACCGCTGCTATGCTCATTATCTGAAGATTGAGGTGAGCCAGTCTCATCCTGTGATGAAGGCCTTCTGCGGGATGCTGCTGCAGTCCATGGGCCAGGACGGCAACGCTGCACAAAGGTCACGGGACGCTGAAGAGGGTCTGTAGCAAAAACTCACTCACAGTCCCACTCAGCTCATTTCCCAAGAGCGAATAATTCAGCTCACACAAACGCTCATACTTTGTTTTCGTCTTTTCATGACAATAACAGAATGTAGCATATCACCAGCTTTACCCTTCAAAAGATAAACAGTAGACTCATATCTTTATTAAAGGCAGTGTGACTTCTTTCATTTCTCCAGGGAGCTTCAGGATTCAGTCGCAGGTCACTGTAACACATAATCAGATCATACCACTGTCCTGCACGCGAGGAAGGAATGAAAGCTTAGCAGTTCTGATTTAATATGTCAAGAGCAAATTGAGTCTCGCTGCGGAATAATTTACACTCCTGCTGCTGATCTCAATCAAATCTGTCATAAACTGATTAGCATGCCCACACTCGCCTGAGCCCTCAGCCTCTGTCACCAAGAGACTGTGTCGTCCCATAAGTCGCCATTATATATATATATATATATATATATATATATATATATATATTGTTCAATACAAATGAAGCCAATGTATCACTTATGTGTTTTACCCAAAAGATAAACAGCTCCTTTAAGGCTGTTGCT
Organism: Chelmon rostratus; assembly: GCF_017976325.1. Classification (NCBI taxonomy): domain Eukaryota; kingdom Metazoa; phylum Chordata; class Actinopteri; order Chaetodontiformes; family Chaetodontidae; genus Chelmon; species Chelmon rostratus. The sequence continues at coordinate 17,308,856 of NC_055663.1, read as the reverse complement.
AGGCTGACAGTATTGACACAAAGGGGAGTGATGGTCGCCTACAGGGGGCATACGCCAGAGTGAGAAACTAGCAGGAAAATGCATCAGGCTTCATCGGCTGTTGTGGAATCCAACTTTGCGTGGTGTCCAATTAGAAACGCACAGTAGAGATGGTGCTTGTCTGCATCTAGAGGACAGCGCATTATCAGGAACAAGCTATTGTATTGCAAAGATTAGTTCCCTAGTAGCTGATTACACAGATGAGCTATACGCTAATTGCCTGTTTCATATTCATGTTGCCCAAGGGGCTTTAGCTTTCAGCGTGTTAATGGCAAGCCCAATATGCTCCGAACATGCTTAGAGGATTAGAATATGATTGCTTTCTATTATTACTCTTTTTAGAGTATGTAGCTGGTCCTGGGTGGCCCTCAAAAGAGTCTTTTCCCATTCCAGTTAAGATTTATTTATTTATTTATTTATTTTTAAAAAAGGGTTATCTATTCTTGTGACTATAGGATTTGTGTATATGACATACCATCAGTGCTATCATGATGTCTGAATGTCCTCAGGGATCCAGCTGGTCCAGCAGGAGAAGAAGCAGCACAAAGTGTCCAGTGCCAAGAGGGCTCGCAGGCACTGGCAGCTCCTCTACACCCTGGTCAACAACCCCTCCCTGGTGGGCACCAGAAAGCACTTCCAGCGTCAGGCCGCAGAGAGCTTTCTGAACGGAAGCCTAAACCGCAGCACCAAGGAGGGGAGCACAAAAGAGGTAGCAACCAAGGAGGCCGAGGCCGCCGCCAGCAACTGAACATGAACGTCACCCTGATGAAGGATCGGCTGCACAGTCTCTTTTGGTTTTGGGAAAATTCTACAGTCATTTTATTTGCCCACACCAACTGTAGGTCTGCCTTTGGTGAAATAAGTGCACTTATTGTTCGGTGCCACACGTAGAGATGGTCACCCAAGCCTTTCCTGCCTGGAGCTTGTGTGTCCACCTCATGCTCTTCACGGCCCCCTGGCTGTTCATATGTGAGGGCCACAATCTCCAGTCTGCTGGGAAAGCTTGTGTGTGGCACCGACCTTCCATCCAAACACACTCATTAAGTGTCATTTTCGAGGCGTTTATGTGCTTATTTTGGGATAGCACTCATTTGCTGTACGTTTCGACCTGTAGGTTAATCACATGTTTTCCAATATGTTGTCATTAGCATATAGTGCAGATAATGCAAATTCGTAGTTGCCCAAACTTAAACGCATGGATGCGCTGTCCACTGAAGCATCCTTTTAAAGAGGGTATTATTAATATGTAGAGCATTTCACTATTTATTAATTTACAGACTGAGCTGTTTTCATAGGCTGGATAATAAATTTTTCATTTGCACACATTTTGTGTAATTAACAGTAACCTGTGGGACATGAGCTAACAGACAAATAGACTGTTTGTATTTTCTGTTTTATTTGTAGATCTTGAAGTCCAGAAACACTCGCTGCTATTGTTATTGCTGTCAAAACTCTCGCCTGGTTTTCTGATATTCACCATATTACATGGATTGCCTCTGCATTTACATTTAAAATGCCCACTTTTAAGTGAAAACACCCGAATTTTCCTTCTGATTACCGTGAAAATAAAACTGAAACAAACGTTTTTCTTTTTCTTCAGTCATATATATATGCATGCTGTGATGCTGCTGTGTTGTCTTGAGCGAAATGAGCTGAACAGGTCCAAAACGAAAAATGAAGATAAAAGGGGGTCTTTGTGTTGATCAGCGCTTTGAAACGCAGCACTTTTCTTAATCTTCTGCAGAAACACTCTGTCCATCTATTTTTCGTCTTTAAAAGAAATACGATAAAGACCAAAGCTCCCATAATAAAAAGAAACGCTAAGAAATAAAGAAACCGGGCACGTGAAAGCCTCATCTGAATCCATTTCAAACGTAAACTAGTTGTGTTTCATTAATTAATAATCATTTTATTATTTCGATCACCTTTAAAAAATAATGGAGCTGAGATTTATTTTTTTTCCTCCTGAAACATCTCAATCCGCAATGATAAATCCAGAAAATCGTCCGTATATTTTCATATGTTTTATTAATTCCACTTACATAAAATTATATCAAAAAATCTTGAAAGGTCACCGGTTTTCAGTTTCGTTTTACAACAGTTCACAAAAAGTCACTATATGCATCAATTACAAGACAGTGAAGCCGCCAGACACTCACATGCGCCTTTTTGGTGAGGCTTCATAGAAATTTACCGTCGTAAAAAAAAAAATGAAAAAAGGAGAATAATTTCATTTCACATGGCTTTACATCACAGGTTGACAGCAACATCTAAAGTCCTCTAGACTACACTAATAAAAACCACACAAGGAAATACGTGTGACATGCCATGGACACGTTCATTGTAAAAAGCGAGAGCAAGCACCCGTTGATTAAGAGGTTTAAAGTCGCACATTTTTTAAAGCCTTAACATTACGTCGAACAACATCTCGTTGGTAAATAACCTGGGATTTCCCGTCAAGCACAACACAGCTGAAAGTGAAATTTCCCCTCCTGGACGCACAAGACAACGGGCGGGTGAGGCGCAAAAACACCGGAACCAAATATCCGCGTCTGGCTGCTTCTCAAATGTCATCGTCCAAATCTGCGACAAGTGTTCCGTGGACTAGAGGAGCGGAGCCGGCGTGCCGACACCTGAGAAGACGATAATTGGCAGGTTTTAGACGAGGCTCACGCGCGTCTGGCGCATGTGCGCACATCTTAGAAATTATTGGTCCCTGCTGTTTTTTAATGGCTTTAAAACACGTGGCACTTTGATGTTGTATTATTTTTGTGCTCTCAAAACGATGATTACATCTTGTTTTTGTTTGTTTGTTTGTTTGTTTGTTTTTTGCCTTAAATTACGCGGAACTCTGGCGAGCTCCGCGCCGTGCCTTTTGCACAATTTGCGCCCGCGCCCATCCGCGTGTGTCCCGCAGAAAAAGGGAAGCGTTTTTGTTGCTTTCCTGTCACCTTTGAGGTCTGATAAAACTGGAGGAGAAAGCTCTGCTCGCACCATAAACGTATGTCGCTTATTTTAACCTTACAGTAACTGTTAAGACTACAAATGTCACATGAATCAATTCACAATCTCAGGTGATCGACGGAGGACTTTCTGAGGTAAAAAATAATAATAAATGAAAAGATCCACCTGTGTTTGCAGAAGCCGCCGGTTTTCACGTGGAGGAATGGTGGGTGAGTTACCTGCTTGAATGTGGGCTACTTGAAAGTAAAATATTTTACATGACACTGGCAGGCAGCGGCGGAGCTCAGCGGCTTGGCTGCTTGTAGTTGCCGTTGATCTCCTCCGAGATGTTGACCGCCTCTGCTCCCAGCGGTAACCTGTCACTGTACTCCGAGCCCACCTCGAACTCCTCCTGGTTGGTTTTGGATGAGGATCCGGGGATGGACTCCGTCACCACGCTGCCCTCAGCCTCTCCCTCTCCGTCTCCCTCCTCTCCCTCGGCCTCTCCCTCCCCCTCGCCTAACTCGCTGGGGTTGAATGTTTTCTCCGACTCCACGAAAGACGCCCTAGGATCAAAATCTCCTGCCATTTGTTTCTCCATCTGATCCGGATTCTGAGCCCTCATGATCAGCTTGTAGGTCTTCCCTTGGTACTTGTATAGCAAATGGCAGCAGGTGGCCCCCAGTAAGGGAACAGTGGCCAGACCCAGTAGGAAAATGCTGACAACAACGATGATAAGCAGGGAGGGGATCTTTTTCCTAGTTGTGAAGACTACTTGCACTTGGCAGTCCTGCCCCCCATAGGTGAGACAAAGTGTGTAATTGGTGCCAGGCTGTAAACCATGGAAGCGGTAGGAATTAACCCCCTCCTCTATGTTGGACCACTGAACCATAGAGTGTCCATTACCTGTATTTACACAGAGGTAGAGCATGTCGAGGCTGTCTTTACTGGATGAGGACTGGAACAGACCCAGAGGCTCTTTGTCCACCGTTTCCTGTTTTTCAGTGTGACTGAGATGAAGGTTAGATTTGCTGCTGGGAAGCTGCAGCGGATTTAGCTGCACTTTGGCCTCCGTCTCTGACACCTCTAACGCGATGACCCCGAAATCGAAAGTGTACTGCTTCAGGTCGTCCAAGCTCAGGTTGAAGGCGTGGTTGGAGATGTATTCACTGCTGTCCCTCACGCCGCACTTGCTGGCGAAGGTGGGGTCCTTCGACACGCCGCCGGCCTGCCCGGTGCCGTCGTTTTTGTCTGACGAGCCTTCAGGCCCGTCCTTTGTCTTTTCTTCAGACTTGCTCCAGTTGATCACATTGTTTTTGGAGATCTTGGGCTCCGCAGGCTTTTTGGCAGAAGGACGGATCTTGTCCACCGTGGAGTCAAGCTTTGCATCGCCGCCGTGCTTTTGGGTGGCCGCCATAGCCACTTTAACACTGCTCTCCGCCTTACCCAAATCATTCACCGCAGAGCAGCTGTAATTTCCATCCTCCTTTTTACTCATACGAGGGATGATGAGGGTGCCGTTTCTAAACACCAAGAATCGATTGTTGGTTGTTTTATCATTAATTGGCGCCTCATTTGTCTCTCCAGTGACGGGCAGGGGGAACAGATAGTTTTGATTTCCTGCAGTCACCTCCCAGCTGACTTGTGGTCTGGGGCTCCCTGTTGTCTCACAGTTTAAGATGACCATGAAACCCTCGTAGAGCTCTGTGTTCTCAATGTTGGGCTGGTATGTTATTGTAACAGTAGGGGGCTTACAGTCCAGTTTGGGCATATTAGTAACCATCGTACCCTTCAGGTGTTCAGGGCCCTCGCATAAAATTGATTCTGGCTCGGGGACCGAAATCTTAGTTGTCGTGATCCAGTCCCTCAGCCACTCCAGGCTGCAGGAGCACGTGAAGGGGTTGCGGAAAATCTGAAGGTGGGACATGGAGGTGAGAGCACTGAAGGTGTCCTGCACAATGGTGGTGAACTTGTTGTTGTTGATGCGCAGCGACCTCAAGTCTTTGAGGGTGGAAAAGGCATCTTTTGGAAGGTTCACCATCTCATTGTTGTTCATTTTCAGCAGCTGCAGGGCTGTGAGGTTGTGCAGATCCTCCCATGGAAAGTTCACGATTTTGTTGTGGCTGATGTCCAGGTTGCGGAGCTGGATCAAGGGGGCCAAGGTGTTCGTCTCTATGGTAACTATCTCATTGTGGGCCAGCCAGAGAGAGGTGACCTGCGTGATATTGACGAAGCTTTTACTTTTCAGCAATTTGATCTTATTGGCAGAAAGGCTCACAGTGGTGACATTGGACGGGAGACCCACGGGCACCGTCAGCAGGTCTTTGTAAGCACAGTCAGCGAACTGGTGGGCAAATTTATCCTGGCAGCTGCAGAGCTCTGGACAGCACTGCACAATGCCAATCACAATAGTCCACAAGGCAAAGAGCTGCAGGAGCCGTCCCGCCATTTTCTGCACCTGCAAGTATCAATAAGCAGACATTAGCCAAGGGTAAAATCTCCATCAGTCACATAGCATCCATTATGTCTATTACTGCAGCGGAAATGTACTGTGGAAGCTTTTACATCTCATATTAATTCAAATGTGTTTTACTGAGTGAGTTAAGTGGCATCAAGGCTCTTTAACACAACACAAACTCATGTGATGACAAAGAAACTGAACACAAAAACAAGGTGAATACTACTACTGCTGCTGCTGCTGTCACACAATCTACCTGGAAGCGTCATATGCGAAGTTTCCTTTTGTTTCGCACGGTACCAATGCAATGCACACACATAGCATTGTTTTTAAAGGAGTTTTGCACTGTTTTGAAGGATATGCGCTCAGTGTCATATCTACAGCAATTTCAGGGTCAGTCGGTCCCTCCTGCCCTGTGCGCGTTTCCTCAATCCGGTGCGGACAAACAGACGCTGTCTACAGCGTGAAACCTTTGATTTTTGCAGTTAATCAAAAACACTTGACTTTCAGAAAGAGTTAAATTGCGCATCTCAACTAGCAGTTTACATAAAGGTGTAGCTTTGTGCATAAACAGATGCCCTTGTGATTCATCACAGTTGCAACTGACCTACAGGGCGATGTTCTCCACCTTAGCGTTTATCTGGATTCTGCTCAAAGTCTGATTCATCTTTTACCTACAGCAACTGTCACATCAGCTACTAAATCCTCTTACCTGTCCAATGTTAACTTCAATTCCTGGGGTCTTGTTATTAATCACTCTGGAGTTTTCAATCCTCTGAAACAAGTTTAATGGTGGAGAAAAGTCGAGTCCTCATATGCTGCGGATCCTTTCACATGACTTTTGCAGACGTCGACGGCGTTGATGGAAGGCGGCCGAGGGCACATTTTCCCCGGTGAGTCGCTGTTGCAGTCCGACGGCGCTTTTTTCCTCTCCAGCGACTGTGAGCTCCACTGCGCGTTCCCGCCGCCGCGGAGCGAGAAAAGGAGACGTGAACGCGCAGCCTCTCCCATCTCTCTCCTCACTATTAAAGATACAGAGGCTCCAGGTCCTCCACCCTCAGAGAAGATTCATAATTTAAGATCCGATGTTTAATTTATTACCTCGACCCAAGTCTAATCTTTGACCTCATTCGGCTCGGCGAGCAGCCTTTTGTCTTTAATTAAAGGCCCAGAGTTTCCAAACGCACTGACAGATTATGAGTTGAGTTGTGCTGCGAGTACGAGGATCCAAATCCAGCATTGCAGCGTCATTAAAAATTATCCTTAATAATTAAAACAAACAAACAGACGGACATGAGGCTGAATTCAGAGGAGTCCAGTGAGAGAGAAGACATTTGATGGTATTTCAGTGAAACAGCTTAATGTGACGCCTGAACCGATTTATAAGCTTTAGTGAATGTGTTAAAACCGGACGTGGCACAGAGAGCTAATAGAAACCGAAGAAAGCCTATTTTAAAAACCAACATTTTCAGTCATTGCAGTTCCTTAATTGTTTGAGTCACATGGATCAGCGTTGGTTTTTGAGGAGACTTGTTTCCTGCGCAAATACTGCCATCGTCTGGTGAACTGCAGTATGACCTCTCCCAGTCTCTGGCAGTTCAACATCAGACCACATGGGCCTAGCAAGGAATAATACATGTAGAATATATCCCATCATATTATTGAGAAAAAAGTGAATGAATCTAATCTTTTGACATGTTTTTGGGCCTTAATTTTCATATAATTAATATTTGACTGGTAACTACAGTTATTTTCCTTCATCACCATTGTTTTTGACTGAGTATGTGTGTGTGTGAGAGAGAGGGAGACAGAGAGAGAGAGAGAAAGAGAGAGAGAGAGAGAGAGAGAGAGAGAGAGAGAGAGAGAGAGAGAGAGTAATGGCCAATTTAAGTGTAAGACCTTGGGAATGTGGACATTTTGGCCTTTCCTCACTTTGGGTTAGGGTTACATATGCTTTATATTGTGCTGTCTCTTCATTATAAATATAGCATGTGAGTGTTCACTGTTTTAACATGTGTAACCTGACTTGCTGGCAATATGAAGTGTAGCAGGCAGTGGCAGTGAAAGGTTAATTGAACTGCTATTTTTCAAAGTTAAGACATTAGAGTTTTCGTTGTTACTGGGCATTAACATATCTTCAGTCATATTGTTGATTTCTCAGCGTGAGAATATCTTCTCATCATGGTCACAATACTTTTGGAAAATATTACATTTGCTTAACTCAGGCTGCTAAAGCCTCATTTTAACTTAAACTCTGGAATTTATTTTTGCACTGAAGGAGGTCTCATGACTTTACCACCCATCACTTCCACTTGAAGCATGTCTGGAATGGGAACGACAGTAAGCAAAAACTGTTTTAATAAATGGGCGTGTGAGTATTGTTTAAAGACAGATTTGGAAAATATGAGCCTATCCTGAGCTTTAGGTGGAGGTTCAGTTTAGGCTATGGGTTGGTGTTGTGAACTTGTGGGTCCTGTTGTACAACAGTGACCTCTGCTGTCAAAAGACTGCAGCTACAGATAGAATCTGTGGAATGCTTGTACTTGCAAGCTTGGAGGTAAATTAGACAGTATACTATGCAAATATTTTGGAAAACGTTAATATATGTGTGTTACGTTGTATACATATTTCATATGTTTTAAGTACAGTTTGTTTGTTTCACAGGGAGGGGTTCTTTTGGCTTTTCTCAGAAAAAAGGATGATTTGTGTTTGTTTCCGTCTGATTATGTTGCATGATTCCCTGTACTTTTGGCTGTCTTCCAGCAGACCTTCCTGTTCAAGGAGTTCAACAGGAAAGGAGATGTAAACTGTGGCCCGAATCCTCTGGGAATCAAGGTCTACTTACACTCATATCAGAGTCCGGCAGAGCTCACGGCCACCATATCACACAGTTGAGATTGCAGTGTGGCGCCGTCCCAAATTAGAGCCGCTTACACTTAAGGAGACTGGAGGAGCTTCTTAAAGGAGGTCCACAGAAAATCATAGTGATGTTTACTTATTCTAATAAAAGGTTGCCATTGTTTTGCCTACATCATACAGCTTGAGCAGGGAGGGTCCGGATTTAACTAAAAGGGTGGCTCAAGCAGTGACTCATGCAGACGCCACAAACAAATCATGTCATAGATCTATGAAAACACATTTTACATCTCCACCAAGACTATGAGTAAGCTTCTCAGCAGCAAGTCTACAGGCCAGGTGGACACGTAACCACAGGAGCCACTTAACTATCAGGTCAGGTGTCGTGTCAGCTCCGGCTTAAACCTGAAAATCCATGATCTTCATTAAAGTGACCTGACAGCCAGACACGTGTGCAGTGGGTGGCTCATCTGTATCCTGCTGTGCCCTGCAGTGCTGGGAAAACAAACTGTTTTAAACCGTCAGAAGTTTGTGTGAAACCTCGGATGAAAAGGACTTACACAGCTTGTGGTATTTCACTTCATATAAATACACCATGGTAAGTCACTGCTGTGCTGAAAATAAAAACTTTCCTAAGATGAGGATAACAAGCAATCCCCACAGGCCAACGTACTACCAGAGGGGCTTGGTCACAGACTGGCCAAGATGACTGTTCACTGTGGATGTGTAATCTGGATGTTCATCTTGGACCTGAGATGAAACAGCTGCAAATTTCTCACAGATCTCCGAAACCACAATTACTTCTCTAGAAAGAAAATCTGATGAGAATCCAGGATTTCCACCCGAGTGGTTGTTGGGTAATGGCCAGAGATACACAGTGTAGTTGTGTTGTGATTTCCTCTCCTGGTGTAAACAAGATGTACTCACTTGGCCACCATTGGCAGTGTTGAGACTTAAGATCCAGGAATAAGACAGATTAAACTAAAGATCCTTACAGGGTCGTCTGTACTCTGATTAGACTGCACTTGGTTTGAGCGATGACGTCATGACCTGATAAGGACAAATAAATTGCTGTCCTGAAACCACTTACTTGTGAACCATGTTTTGGATTTTCAGCTCCGCTCCTTTTGTTCATTTTAACAATTAGGAAGTCAATAAAAGTCACTCACAGTCTTCAAGCAAGATTTTCAGAAAGTACAAGATTTTTGAAATTGTAAGGACACATGTTGCTTGCATGTATAAAAATCTCCAGTGTGAAACAAAGATTTAGCATTAACATAAAACTATGATTGTACCAAAACATTTAAAATAATAAATATGTTTAGCTTGGTGGTTAGTGAGAGGCTGTGAAATCAGAAATAACACAGGCTTCTTTTTACAAATGAAAAGTTGAATTCATTAGCAATCAATAAGCACACCACTACTCAGGTTCAGTACAATCAGGATTTGCTAATACAGGTTTAGTTGTTCTGATATGAGCTTTTAGCTTTTGGCTGCAAAGTGTTAGTAAACATAAGCCAGATATTCCTCCATAATGGACATTATTAAGAAAGCTCTCTGAGTTTTCTCGACTGCTGTTATTGTTGCAGCATTTAGCACTATCCCGTATTTGTCCCTTGTGAAAACAGCGGCTACTGTTCAGCAAAGTTTACATGGCCTCTCACTTTAATATAAACAACTGTTTAGGAAGGTGGCTTAAATGTGTCAAAACTATCCCCTACAACAACCATCTCCAATCTGTTCTACCTCAAGTGTAATGTGGTACTACGTGTAATATCTATTGCTCCTGCTGCAGCTAATCAAAGCTTCTGTATGTGAAATTCAGAGAAATGTGCATTTCATTGCCAAAACGAATGTGAAAATGAAACAAGGTGCTTGTTATTTTAGAGGTTAGACAGTATCTGCTCTGCAGCAGGACACCTTTCACTGTAACACCTCTCTGACTACTGACTGTTGTGACAGTGGGAGAGTTGAACAAAACAGAGAACTCCACAGGGCCCCTGGCTGCCTCCACCCTTCCTTAAACAAAAATAATCTGTCATCAGTGCACTGCAGTGAGGCACAGTGGAAATGTCCACCAGAACTTTGCATTTTCCTGACCTCTAATGAACCAGAGCTCAGATGGCTTCAACATGTGCATACCAAGCTGCAGCTACACCACACCTGCTTCCTGTCTGCTGCACTGTCTGTGGCTCTCCACCTGAAGCCTTTGCACTCATGACTACAACATTTTAAAGGTGTGTTTTGGTCTGAGCGTTGCAGTCAGTCTGATCCCTTGTTACCGCAAAGGGAATTCCTTCAGATTACCTCTGCTGAAATCAGTGACTGATCATCAGCTGATCCCAATAAACACCATTAGAGCTCCTCGGCTCATTCAGGCTGTGCTCTACCGCTGACCAGCTGTGCTGCTTTCTCCCTCCATCACCTCTTCCTGTTCTGGCTTCTCTTTTGAAAATAAACTTGACCGTGGCTTGTTCCTGTAAACTTGAACATTTTCTGCCAAGCACAGCGATGTGACCGCGCACACAAATGAGGTTTAGGTTCACAGTGGGATTGATCCTGCACTGTTGAGTTGAAAGCTTAACCGATGTTTGGGCGGATTTCCTTTGGTACCGCAGCACCGTGGGCTGGTTAGCAAAGGCAAGGACAAAGGGCCTGAAAATACTGAGGCTGCACTTCCAAGCATGAGGTCTGGACCAATGGAAATTCTCAAGGAGAAAAGAGTGTAAAGTTTAACTAGCTAGTTGTGTAAACCCTATCTGAAAATCCCCATCACCGTTACCGCAAGTCCAAGGTTGATCCACATCTGTGGCACAACAGCGGATGCATCATTCATATTGTATTGCCTTGGGGTATTGCCTCTGTCAGTCATTGGCTCTGGGATCTTTTGCTCCGTAAGATGATAATTTTTCACCACTTTGGTGTAGTTTTTCTCTTTGGATATGCACTCGTAGGTGCCATAGTTCTCTTGTGTCATGGCAGGGATGAGGTGCAGGCAATTAGACTGCATTTGTAGGCAAGGGCTGGTCTGGCCTCCATGCTCCCAGGTGTAGGCAGCATGGTACGAATCTATGGGACAGGACAGATAGAAAGGGACACCCAAGGGGACAGAGTGGCCGGTCCTCATATCCGCAGGTGTAACTGTCTCCCGTTTGAGCCGGTGGTCTTGCTTTTGTTCTAAAAAAATAAAAAGATAAAATAGAGATGTGACCAAAACATTTCAAGCCCTTAGTAAGTGTGCGTTATTGTAATGTGACTCAGCATTAATTACCTTTTACTAATGAGTTGCACACACTTATTTCCCCATCCATGACATTCTGAATGGCGTCACTGTCAACAAAAACAAAACACATGTTCCATCAAATACGCACAGTGAGAGATGAGTGACTTTGACATCGGCCTGCTGATCTTTTTATTTTGGAAAAAGCTTTTGTCTGATCCTGCATCAACATTTATTCCTTTCTTTGGCAGACAGCAAGTAACAGAATCGCTGATTCACCAGAAGATAGCTTGTTACTGTCATGTTATGCTTTGCCGAGGCGTGAGAAGTGCAGGCATGTATGAAGGTGTGGTACCATCAGGGGGCGAGAATGATGGGAGAGAAGGAAAAAAATAGGGCTTTCACACAGGAGAGCATGGTTTGATTCCCTGTGAAACCATCAGTCAGTGTTGTTGATTTTAAGGAAGCGGTAAGCCAACCAATGACCTTCACTAACCCTGTGTTGCATATTCATCATTGCTAACTTGACGCTGGAATGAGAACGTGTTCTTTTCACACCTCGGTGAGGCATACCGAGGCGGGTCTATTACAAGCTTTGGCGTAATACCGAGTTGCAAAAGGACATGCAGAAAGCAGCTATTTAATATTGTTGACCTTAATACGTTGTAACATGACAAGGATTTGTACAGAATATCAGAAGCCTACTTAAGAGCAAGACTCTGCTGTCCACACTTACGGGGAAGTCGGGGTGCATCCATACGTCGTCCAGGCACAGTACGGGTCCCGGGCCAGAACACAGTCTGCGCAGGAGGTGTTGTACTGCTGACAGCTCTGGAGGTCCACGATAGAAATTTTCTCTGAAAAACCCACCACTAACTTTTTCTGAGGAGAGGAAGACACAATTTCACTTTAAACCTGCGTTGACGGCTATTTTGGCCACTTGCAGCGAAGCAAGCTGCAAACAACACTGGCATATGACCTTGTCCTAACATATCATCACTTTATAAAGTTGATAGCTAGCACAAGCATTTGGAGTTGGGTGTCCAGGTGTCCAGACCATGGTCTGCATACGTTAAAAATACTCATCAGTCCAGCTTCAAAATACTAAATTGTGAAAAAAAAAATCAAATTTGGCTGATGAAAAAATGTTTTCACTTTTGAGCAAACACTGCTGAGAACACCGCAACGCACAATGTGTGACATTCAGATGGCGTTATGAACAATCAGCACCTTTTTAGAGTCAAGTTTCATTGACTGTATGGTTGAACGGTTGGAGAGTTGTGTTTCAGAGATGATGAAAGGTTCGGACCCAGCCTCTAACACTTTATGGATCTTCCCAGAATCTGTGGGAGCAGCACACAAAGGGCAATTTGTTTGTTGTTATTTCGGGAGTCACACTGAGTGCCATATTTTTAGCTCATTGTTCCTAGCAGAGATTTTAAACAATGTGTGATTGCAAGCCAAGTCAACAGGGACACACAGGTACAATACAATACAAATAGCAAAATAAAGTAGTGAAGACCATCTCTATGTTGAACAGTGTCATTTCTTCCTGTCAGAACATACCGGTGGATAGTAGCAGGATGTTGTACACGCGCTGGTCTGCTGCCTGGACCCGATCCACAACTATCTTGGTGTAGTTGTTGCTGCTTACATAAAATGGAGCTGTATAATGTTTGGAGTAAACCCAGTCAGTCATTTCTGGGTAATCCTTCACGATATTGACCGTGGCCAGCGGCAGGCTTCTGCTGTTTTTTACACACTGAAAAAATATGGACAAGTGGTTTGCATACTTTGGAAATGGGAACGCTAGCTGAACATTTTTCAGACACCAAAGTATGAAAACAAATCAGACGCAAACATTTCCTACACTGTAAGCTGAAGAGATGGATGGATGGGTGGTTTTCTTTACCACACATGGCCACAAGACCACGTCCTTTGTGGAAAAGCTATCATTACTCAGGCGGTCAGTAAACTGTCTACTACAACAAGAGGAAATTCTGTTTGTGAGGCCCCTTTAGTTCCTCATACACAGGGATGAACTCAAGTAGACTTCATGTAAAAAAAGACAATCAACATCCACAGATGGAAACACTGAACCACACGTGATGGGGACAGCAGACACACACTTTCCACGTTTCCACCCATGTACGTAATATGTTTTTTTTTAATCTACAGTCCTACTCAGGGACACGTGATAAACACTAGACAAACCCCAATAAATGTGGAAGAATGAATACGAGGGCTGAAACAAAAATAAAACCCCCAGAAGAAGTGCTTTGTGATGGCACAAAACATAGCAACAAAACAGATCCTTACCGTTCCTGGCCTCGGTTTGGGGATGTCTTTGTTGAAGCCCTTAAAAGTTGAGTTCTCAAATATGTCTTCAATCATTCCTACTGAATAGACGCACACTGCTGTGGAGTTCCTAGAGGAGAAATAAGACAGGTGAAGTGAGCATAAAAAGCACTGCTTTTATCTGTATGTCACCTGTACATCAACCATGGTGGTGGTCGGGGTTATGATTTTGTAACCATCTTTAATCTTAAAAGAGACGAATTTCTTTATTGGCAGAGCAACTTCTGATGATTTTTTTTTTTTTTTGGCGCAGAGCAACTTCTACAACACAAGGTGTGGCACTACAAAATCGCTCACACCAGATTCATGCAACCCAATCAATCAAACTGACAGAAAGAATGGCAAACCCTTATTACACTCACTAATAAATATTTAGTTTCCAATCCAGACCAAACAGTCATGCCAGTTTTACAGAGGCTTGGTGGAGGGGGAAAAGGGCCTCTCCCTTGGCCATGCAACTTGACCCATACCAAGGACTAAAAGTCAGGATATCCCCGCCTTTGCTGCTTTGTGCTACTCATATTAGAAACCTATTCTGCAACATAGTGTCTAGGTCAAAAGCTACAGGCCAGAGTTATCTTTGTCTCCAAACATTTCAAAATGCTGAGTTTTCAACTTTGAGTGGGTGCCATTCTGTGTCACCCTGTCAGCATGTCGCTTGGGCTGTTGCTTAGCAGCTCATCATAAAGGAAGGGGAAGTGTCTAACCAGCTGCTTGTGAAAAGGGCATAGATTCTGGTGTCACGCCAGTCTTCGGCGTGCATCACATAAGTGTCTTGGAGACGGTTGAAATAGAGGGACTCCTCTGGAAACCCACAGACGAGCCGGGCCTTGAGGAAAGATGTCCACATGTTCTGGAAGAATCGCTTCGATCCGCCTTCATCTACCTGCAAAATGATGGCAATAAATGACGCGAGGAAGACGCTTCACATTCCTTGCAAACTGAAATTCCTCAACTCAGGGTTACTTGATAGGACTGTTGGTACATGGACCATGAGATCTGGAACAAAACCGCTTTTAGGGCAAGTTTTGCTTTGTACAGATGTCAAATAACAAGGGTGCTGAAAAGACTGTATTTCAGCCTCAATAACGGTATCACAGGTTAGTTACTCGAGGAAGAAGACGCCTGATTCGTTGGCACGGATGGTGGAAATGAGACCACCCTGCAGCAGATGGTTGCATTATACGACATTAATCTGGTTAAATACTTTAATTATGCCTTTGTCAAAGTCTGGCATTGTGTTCACAGAACTACAGGATATCATTCTGCCTACTGTAGTCACCCTTTGTTTTGTTTTTTTAGCACAGTGCAAATAAATAATTTCCTATCCTGTCATATTATCCATGGAAACAGCCTGCACCCTCAGTATGAGCATATCAATATGAGGCTGAATTTAACCATTGTTCCTGGAATAAACAAAGGTTAGAGTCAACATCAAACACACTGGTCTGACAGATGGCAGCCTTTCATCTCCTTTGTCTGGAAAATTCAGGAGGGGTTACTGTAGGAGACACAGCAGACACGCCTACAGACTATTAGTTAAACTCTGCTGAAGTCAGTGTCCTCCCCACTGTGGCCCCGCTGGGCCTTTCATCCAACCAGACCAAAGAAGATTTAACTGGCAGATCATACATCATCGCTCATCACTCACCCTACATGATGAAATGATGCTTTAATGAACAAAACACATAACTGTGATTCTGGTCCTGGTGTTGCTTTATATTGGATCATATCCAAATTGTGTGGTCTAGCCCACCCTTCATCAGAGAAAGACTGAGTCACTGCCTGACTCATGGCCACGCCCTCTAACTCGCTC
Source organism: Chelmon rostratus (assembly GCF_017976325.1). Classification (NCBI taxonomy): domain Eukaryota; kingdom Metazoa; phylum Chordata; class Actinopteri; order Chaetodontiformes; family Chaetodontidae; genus Chelmon; species Chelmon rostratus. The sequence goes on along the minus strand of NC_055663.1, from coordinate 17,293,166 downwards.
AAATGAGTATTATGAAGCAATACAGCTCTAGCCTATTTCTCAGTAATTAAAACACATATTTCATTTATATTAATTTCATTTACTTTATATTTCAAATAAATATGTTTAAAACTACAAACATGTTTTACTAGGATTTATATACTGGAGTCAATATGAGTGGACTCTCCCTTCCTACCTGCCTCTACCTTGAACAAGATTTGGATGGCTGTTTAGTTTGGATAGCTTGATTACTGAAGCTGAGCTGAGGAGATTTGAGGGAATTTAGCACTCCAGTAAGATGAGAGCTTCACTGACGTAAGCTGAGCCTCCTCCAGTGTCCAGCGTACCTTACAAACTCTGGCAACCCTCGATATCCAGGGGTCAGCCTCCGGGTTGTGATCTGAGTTCTTTTCGCGGAAAAAGATGTAAATTTTCTCATCATCGGGGTTGTCCTCCTGCTTCACCCAGGATGCTGAGATGAATGTGGGCTCTGCAAGGGGAGGATATGTTTACCCAAGTGTTTCACTGTTTACAGTGCAGTGCAATACCAGTGGAGAATATGCGATGAAAACAGCTTTACATGCGAAAACAAAGCAAAACCGTGCAGAGGAGTGGACTGAATGGTCTGAGGTGAAGCTTGAGCATCTTAAGGACAAACTGCTGCTAATAAGGTGCACAATTCTCATGCAAGCTCAACACCACTGTTAATCCTCACTCTTTTTGTGTTTGATATGGTGTGCTGGCACATCGCAGTGCTAATGGGACTTACAGTGTAGCATCATACATTATGAATTGCCATCATTCAGTTGCCCACCTGAGACCCAGCTGTCATACATCCAGACATTAGTTCTGCTGCCGGCTTTCCTTCTGAATTGTAACGAACTTCCATCAGCGTCCAAAGCTGCTGCTGAATATAGATCCCCCTCTAAAAATAGCAGATAGAAACATCACATGAAAACGAGCAAAGATGTTCAATTATTGAGCATATTTCTGTGAGAATGCGACATGGTTACATAAGTCTGAAGCACTGAGTCACATTTTTACACCTTGAAAAACACGGCCATAGCTTGAGCAGGAAGCTGTATTTAACATACCTACTGTGAGGGATAAGTAGTTCTGCGTGTACGTGAACGGAGAGATGCCTGTCCCCTCATAACTCTCCACTATTTCATGGGACTGATTGTTCACTGAAGAAAACTGTGGAACAACAGAAGGTCAACAGGGTAGTGTGACGGCTCAAGACAACTGTGTGGAAAAATAACAAAGCACCAAACGTCCTTCTGAAATTACAGACAGGCTGCTGATTAAAGTTTAATCTCAACCACAGCCATATCACCAACAGCACTACCCTTTAATAAGCTTTGCCCTGCTGTTGCCAGTAATTAACTAGCCACAAAAACTGCAGCATGTCAAACAGATGTGACATTAAGTGCAACACATATTAAGAGGTGTATGCGAACACTCACAAGCTTCCAACATTGTGGTTTGTGTCCATTTGTTCCACAGACAAACAGGCTGTCTTGAAACTTCTCAATGACTGTGATGACATTGTCACAGGGGCCCTGCAACACAAAGGCTGTTATTACCTTGTCATCGCACAAAATGAGTCTCTGTATTGTTCAAACTTGTTGAGCAGCCATTCCTGATCACACATCCTCGCCGTCCAGTTACTAACCTCTCTGCACTGTCGCTGCCCTGTTGTTTTCAGAGGAAATTTCTGCAGGAGGAGAGAATTGGTAGACAAATTTATGAATAGACAATGAACATTTCAAACAGCTCTTATCACTAACCAGTGAAGAATGCTCAAACTCTGACTAAAACCTGGTGTTTGAAATGTTTGAAATAGCTGGGTGACACATAAAAATGAACTCAGGGCTGCCAATCCGATACCCATCTTAGGCTTTCTGCCATAGGTTTACTCTCTTCTATCTATCTCACTCAAGATAATGTCTTCTGCTGAAATGGCTTCAGCTGCTCCTATCCATTAGCGAAAAGAAGATACGTCTGTCTTATGGCCCGATCTGAGGCCACATTTACTCAGTTTTATTGGAAAACAACCAACAACCATTATACCATTCTTTATTCAATCATAAGATAATTAATTTGCATGAATTTTGTGGATTATTATAGAAACTTTTGGACATCATAAGGTTCTGTTTGTTCACCCCCAGCAGTTAATCAGCAGCGCCTACTGACTTGAAGCTGCATATTAGCTGGCTTTGAAAGGCTGTATTTGTCCTGTGAGACAGACTCATTGTGCAGCAAAAGGGTCTGTGGCAGGCGTCTGTGACAGCCATCTGTTACTGTACAGCATCTCATTATAACCCTTCGCTGCATACTCCACTGTCACCCGGGTGAGCCACGCAGATCTCAAGCTGGGAGCCCATCAATAAAGCATTAGACAACTTGATGTGAGTGAGTGAAACAGCAAAACAAAAAGATAGAAAAAGCCGGGTTCAAAATCTATTAGCCCCAAAAACACTCACCTCTATGATATGATAGTCATTCACATCAAGTTTTAACACAAAATCAGTCCCTCCAACATACATCTCCTCCACGTCCTCCTGATAGTAGAGCACAGTGTGGTTCTGACGGACTGGATATTGAAATACACCATTTGTTATATCTGAGGGAAGAACAAGAGTCACACTATCACACAGACCTGCCAGGATGTTGGTGAGGGTGAAACTTATCAATGACTGCATTGTGCAGGAACATCACAAGAATAAAGTTGGGTCATCTGCAATGAACTAGGCTTGAAGAGGATTTGAAAACAGTATTAACTCTGTGGCTGATTCGAGCCACTGAACGCGTCTAAAACACTGCAGAAAACTAACGGTGAAGAAGTGACAAGTGAACGTACCTTTGCTCAAAACTCTGGGATTATCTTTAGATCCAAGAGTCGGTGCGTCCTTCAAGTCAACACTAAGGACCAGAAGAAAATCGCCAGCAAGACAAATATAGATTAAAACAAACCGCCTCATATTGCGCCGAAATGTCTGAATATATCTGTTAATTCCGCTCCTGTGCACCGGACTCAAACAGCCTCCGTCGCATTCTGGAATAAATCGCTCCAGATTTAGACTCCGGACTCCTCCTCCCGCTGCGCTCGGCTTCCTTCCCTCGCAGGAGATTAAATGTCAAATTAGGACTGATGTTTGCGGAATACCAATGTCATTAAGCATCAAATTTGGGAAACAAAAATATCTTGCATTTTTTCGAATAGGCAAGGAGAAAACAGAAGAAATGGTGAAGCGAGGTTTAGAAAATCGTAAAATGAATTTACCCACCTGTGTCATCAGCGCTGAGCCAGCGTTGACGCAGGCTTTTAGGGGCGGTGACAAAGCCAGCAGTTTGCAGGTGCTTTTTGTTGGCTCGCTCTTTCGTCTTCTGCATGTGTGTTATCTTGGAACGATCTAGGAGAGGAGGGGACAGGTGCTTTGTCGCCACCAGCTTCTCGCCTGCACAGATACAATAAACGACATGCAGGGACTAGGTGAGGCAGGTGAGGAATAAACTCTTCTCTTTGACACAATCCAGGCTCGCTTTTGATGGTGACAAAATACGGAAATTATAAAGTACCAAATAAGCAAATATTTCAAGGTTTATATGATGTTTTATAGACCATGAAAAAATACCTATTCATTCCTTTTATTTGCCAAAAGTCATTTACAGACAAAGAAATGTATTTTATCTAATATGTTGTGCAACATTACTTATTTTGTGGGTAAATGGACCTAAGTATGTATAGAAGTTTATTCATTCATTCAGCTTTATGCAGTATGTCAAATGCCATACAGAATAACATATCATCACGTCACCAGGGAGGAGGCAAGACGGTGTGGGTCACTCTCAGTCAGTGTTGTTTCTCAGTCAGTATTATCAGGCAAGTCTGGCACATGTGCAAGGCCTGCATCTTATCTTAACCTCATGGCCACAATGAAAGAAAGAATGCCAAGTGTGAAGGATTCTGAAAAGGCCTCCTAGGTTAATGTCAATGCATAAATGAAACTGAAAATTTTTACATAGATCATGTGGAAGTCTATTGTATTTAACCATGTTTTACATCTGGGGCCCCAAACAGATGTATCATTTGTAACAATGCCTCTTGTAGTCCGGGTGCCTTATTTAACAATGAAAAAAAAGAGGCCTAAAAGCAAGGTGTAATTTGTGACTTACAGATGTCTCTTGATGCAGGTCACTAAAGTGCTGCAGTCCTGCAGTCCGCTACACTCCACCAAGATCAGCTTATTCCTTTTCTCTGCAGATTTAGCTAAGGTTGGCCATGCTTGAATCGCCTCCAGACTTGACTACTGCAATGCAGATTCTTCAGGTATGAGCAGACAAAACATCCAAATACTGCATCTTATACAAAATGCTGCTGCCAGACTTTTAACTCCTACTCCTACTAATTCTTGCTGCCCTTCTCTGGCTACATGTGAGTTTTGTGAACTTGTTTTTAAAACATTAAATGTTCAGGCCACTGCCAACATCTGTGATCTGCTGATTCCTTATGACCCTGAAAGTTCCTTGAGATCTTACTAATGGTTTCAAAGTCTCAGTTGGTGGCCCTGCCTTTGCTGTTAGCTGTAAAACTCCCTACCTGGGGATCTATGGCAGGCAAACTAAGTGTCAATTTTAAATCTATTCATAAGATTCACTGTTGTATGACCTTTTCTTAACCGATGGTATTTGTTGTGGCTATTTTAATTATCTTATCATGTCTTGTATCTTATGTTTTGGGTCTTGTTGACTTTTATTATTTGTTTTTATTGTTCGGCACATGTGGTACAAACAGGAGTTATTGACGATGCCATGCAACATCAGGACCATGAACTGCCCAGGAGAAGCGCCCCGCCCCTCCATTCCATCGTCCAATCAGATGTGAGGAAGCCGAAATTTCTTCCTGTTCTGCTTTTTTTCTGTCCAACTGCTCAGCTGACTGACAGTCATGGTAAGCGCTTTTACTAAACGTATAATTTAAAACTAGTTCGCTCATTTAGAAACCATCTATGGGACAATTTAGTCTCGTGATTGATAAATGTTTTAGGTAATTATGTTCCTTCGACGCTATCGTTGTTTAGTCCGGTTTTCAGGTAGCTAGCTAGCAGGCTTAGCTAGTAGCTTTGAATGATGGATAGCTAATGTGAATGCTAGCGTTGCAGTGTTTAAGTCCACAGTGTTTTGTTATGGTGACGTTACAGGTAAGAACACTTATGTGGTGTCTTGTCTGTTGTAGCGGTTCCGTTTTTGTGGAGATTTGGACTGCCCTGACTGGGTACTTGCCGAAATTAGCACATTAGCGAAGATCGTAAGTAATTACACAAGTCCTACATTAACCTATCAAGAAGTGTTATGCTTTTCAATGTCAGTTTTTCATTATTTTCTTTCTGTCTTCTGCCTCACTAACTAACAGTCAAGTGTCAAGATGAAACTCCTCTGTGTTCAAGTGCTGAAGGACTTGCTTGGGGAAGGCATAGATGTAAGTGTTTAACATAGTTCTGCATAATCGCTCGTCAGATACACGATTCAATAACACTGATTAGTGCTGTGTTGTTTTTATTTTTAGTACGACAAAGTTGCTAAGCTTACTGCAGATGCAAAGTTTGGTAAGTCTCCCTCTTTACGTATATTAGAGGAAATGTTCTGTTAAAGTAGCAACACCATAATATTAAAATATTTCATTACAAATAGAGAGAAATATTCTTAAGTACCGAAGTTTTTCTAGAAAAACGTAGTATGATAGTCATTCACATCGTAGTATCAAATGTAAAAGCACTGGCTATGCAGAAATATGGCCACAGTGGGTATGATAATGATTATTATAATCAGTGATTTTATTTATGCAGCATTTTACTGCTATAGTTTATCGATGAATTGACTTTAAAAACTGTTTGAGGAGTTAAGTCTCCAACAACGCATCCTGTTTTATAAACTCGGCATATGTTTTGTGTGCAAAACCTTAATCTGCAGACTAACTAGTAACTCTTGCTGCCAAATAAACACACTGGAGTAAAAAGTACTGCAGAATATGTGCCTTTGAAACATAGCGACATAGAAGTATAAGGAAGCATAAAAACTTTGGCAAAGGGCCAAATTATATACAAATTATATGCAAGTGGAGTACTTGGGTAATTGTACTTAATTATATTCCACTGCTGCTGGTTCTGCAGTCCTACTCGTATGCACACAAACCTTTAACATTGTTATACTTGCATTGTTGTGTAACACGCATTCATGACATTAATCCGTTTTGCAGAGAGCGGGGACATCAAAGCTAGTGTGGCGGTGCTCAGCTTCATCTTGTCCAGTGCTGCAAAGCATGATGTCGACAGTGAATCTCTTTCTAGTGAGCTGCAGCAGCTCGGTCTGCCTAAAGGTTAGTCCACAGGGTTTCCACGTGTTTGATCTGAAAATGCTGATTATGTTGCATAATCTAAAGTCACACATGCACAGACGTCTTTCCATACTTGTGGCAAGAGGAAGGACAGACTGCCTTGTTTGTTGTTGTAATTTCTTTTTGCTTTCTTGTAATATTTCAGGGCAGGGTCTGCATTAACTAGATCTTTTGATCTAAATTTTAGTTAAATATTTGCAAGATTTGCACTTTTTTTAAACATATTGAACTGTGCTCAGAATATGAACCCAAGCACAATGAATTTAAAAAGGATCATGCATCTTAACGCAAACAAAGGCCTCATTTCCAGAAATTTACAGGTCCCAAAGCACAGCCTATTGTGTTATTATTGGAGCTTACTGCATTGTATCATTTGCTATTGTGTAACTTAAGTATGGCAAAACTCAGCTGGCACTTGAGGGGGACACAGTATGTATACAATGTGCAGAGGACAATGCTGATGTGAGGGTTGGGTGGTGTGGGACATTGTGACTTTGGTGCATTGATATTACAAAACCACCGCAGTTGACTCTCAGCCAGCTTAACACTGTGCTCTCTTTGTCAGTGTATTAAAGATGTCCACTTTGTCTGATGGATGTTAAGTACTTTACTTACTTTGTGGTTATTTCTTTTATCTCTTATTGATCAGTTAATGCTGCATTAATGTCTTCAGCTAATAGTGTGTGTTGAAACACTTTTATGCCATTATTTACTTGAAATGTATCTTGGCCTGACTGTTAATTACGAATACACACGCATCCATTCTTTTAGAACACACAACGGGACTCTGCAAATCATATGAAGACAAACACTCTGCGTTGCAAGACAAACTCAGAGAGACGAGCCTGAGGCGTAAGTATTTCTGTCTGTCTTGCCCTTTTCAAAGACCAAGACAAATGTAACTGATGTAGAGAGCTGTCGTGTGTGATCTTGCCGACTCAGCACTGACTGAAGCGTGCCATCCTTTCTGCTCTGCAATGAATTTCAGTGGGATGCCTGAACAGTGTGTCCTGGCGCGTCGACTACACTCTCAGCTCCAGCGAGCTGAGGGAGGTGAATGAGCCAGTGATTCAGCTTAAACTGCAGACGCAAGGAGCAGAGTCAGGCTTCACAGAGACCACTGTTGTTTCTGTTTCTGGTGACAAGTTCAGAGTCTTGCTTGCAGGTTAGTTCAGCATATTGTCAACAACACACTTCTTTTCTCACAGTTTTTCCATTTCAGTCAGTTGTATAAACCAGAATTATGTTGTGATATTTCCTCTGTGTGCTTCTGCAGAGCTCAAACAGGCCCAGGCTATGATGAATGCTCTGCAGTGAAGAGTGGACAGTGAAGTCGGACCTTGATGTCAGATCAAGAAGTGGAAACAGATGACGCTGATCGGTTGCCAAAAGTGCCATACTTACTCCTTGTATAGTATAACGTTTTGTAATAATTTAGTCATATCCATGGTCATGTGAATGCATCTGCAATAATTGGTGGAAATGTTTACAGACTGAGTGATTCATCACTGAAACAAGAATACTGAATGGACCGTTTTTTTTGTAAAATATTGTATATTATGTCACACATTTTAAATGCTGTTGATAATTGATAACTGTTTTATCTTCACGTGCCCGTAAATAGCACAATAAAATGTGAAACACACAGATACTTGTCGTCCTCTCCCGTTTCCATAAGGCCTACATATCCCAGCATGCATTGTTTGGATTGTTTACTCATGTGTTCCGACTGTGTTTGCTCGGATAGTCCGGTTAACTTTTTTTCGTCGTTGTTTTCAATAAATTGGCAAAAACACGCGCTTAGATAAAAAATACGGGTTACATACTTGACTATAAGTAACGAGCGTGCGGATCTTGGAGATCTCGCGACATTTCCGTGTGAATGAATTAACGTTACACAACATGTTTAGTAACATGCATGTTGCGAAAGCCGTGTGGTGCGTGCTATACCGGCTCATTGTTGCAGCCCTGCACGCAGCAGAGGAAGCCGAGAAACTCTGCAGGCGTTATTATTTTAAGTTTAAGTCTGTTAAAGTGACTAGTTTATCAGCGGCGAGGTCTATTTCCTGGTTTGGGTAAGTTGTTTGACCCTTAATGCCCGTTTGCGTTCAGCAGTGAGCCATCAGGACTCGTTTTCCTTGTTTTGACCTGTGCAATGCAAAAACACACAGTTTTGTTCAGACTGGGTGAGATGGTTAAAAAATACACTGCAGGACATGCATTATGTGGGTAGATCAAAGGCCAAATGTGCCATATGTAGTCCGGCAGGATGTGTGCAGTGTTGTGAAAACTAAGGATCGGTGTGCATCATGTTTTGTCGTCCGGGAATGACTGTAATGCACTGCTAGAGGTATTGTTGAGGCTGTGTTGTGTGGTAGAATGTGCATGCTTTGTTGTGTGTTTTTGAAGCTGTGCAGTGGTGCTTGATGTGTCAGCAACTGGTTTTAGAAATACTGAGGTCACAAGTCCTCCCAATACACACCCCATTACTCTTTGAAAAACATGAACATAAATCAAGTTCTGTGGTATTTTCTAGAACCACTAGGTTTACTGTTCATTTATCCTTGATGCACATTTTATTTACTTACTCACTTTACAAACACTGTTTCGAAGCCATCTCCACACTCTCAAGAATATCATTCTGGGGGAGAACAGTTGCATTTATTGTGTCAGCCTGCAAGTTGTTTAGAATTTAAACATATTGAGTGTTAAAATACTGAAGTAATCTTCTAAAATACCCAACATGTGTATGTTTCAGTGATGCAATGATTGCTCAGTCATTTTGTCCTTTACAGTTGCAGCACAGCTGGATTTTTTCCAACAAAATGCCTGAGGGACCAGAGCTCCACCTGGCAAGCCTCTACGTGAACAAAATGTGTAATGGAGTGGTGTTTACTGGGCCGGTCAGAAAATCTGAGGTCAGCAAGAGTCCTGATGTGCCCTTCACCTGTGAGGCTTATCGAATCACAGCCACTTCCAGAGGGAAGGAAGTGATGCTCACGCTGACACCCATGAAGAGTGATGATCCAAAACGGAGGGTAAAGGCAGGACAGGCAGACCGGCCCATGGATATAGTCTTTCGCTTCGGGATGTCGGGTTATTTCCGCTTCACCACAGAGGATGAGCTGCCCAAACATGCACACCTGCGTTTTTATTCCAAAGAGAAGCCCTGCAGAGTGCTGAGCTTTGTGGATGCACGCCGGTTTGGCAGCTGGCAGTCCAATGGGACATGGCAGCCTGGCAGAGGGCCCTGCATCATGTTTGAGTACAAAAGCTTCAGGTAAGTCATGGCGAGAGCATCGCTTGTGTCACCTGCTCAACCAAATCATCACCGTCACGCTGACCACTTTATCACTTTGCAGGGAGAACGTGGTGTCGCACTTGTCCGACCGCGCCTTTGACAGGCCCATCTGTGAAGTCCTGCTCAATCAGAAGTACTTCAACGGTATCGGGAACTACCTGAGGGCTGAAATCCTTTTCAGGTGACAAACATGCACAACCCTCAGAACCAGTTGAATGACACATCATACATTTACATAGTGGGGATGCACAGATACTGACCTTACTGGAAGTGGATTGTGTGTCAGCTATGATGATCTGCATGGAAAAAGAGCTCTGTTGCTTTTTCTTACATTGCTTTTTTTTTTTGTCAAAAAAAGTCCTAAAAAATGATAAAAAATTCCCAGTGGCTGAAAATGTCATATTCATATTACTTGATTTGTCTGACCAACAATAAAAAACTCTAAAACTATTCATTTTACAATCAAATAAGAGAGAAAAGCTGCAAACCTTGACATTTTAGAAGAAGCTGGAACCAGTGAATGTTTGGCATTTTTGTTTTGATAAAAGTGACTTCCAGGCAGTGAGATATACAGATGTCACATGTCAGACTTAGGGAAAAGAAAGCTCTGGTGTGAGATTGGTACTCAGTGTCTGAAGCACTACTGGGAGAGAGAAAGTTGGATCAGTTCACCCGGAACCATTATTGCAGTATTTCCCTTTTTTTTTTTTTTTTACAGCAAATACTTCTGTAGATGTTCTTATATGGCCAGTAGGGTTTCACAGTATTCTGTGGTATGAAATGCTGAATTCCACCAGTGTTATTTCGAAAAAAAAAAAAAATCTTTATCCCAAAAGTCATGTCCGTCAGTAATAATACTTCGTGAAATTGTAATAAAGTGTTTGCTCAGCCTTTAAGGGTCATTGCAACTGATAAAAATAATAATTGCGTGATACCATCACATCGTTGCAACCGTAATGGCTAGTTTGCATCTGGAGTACCTTGCTGGAGGTAACTAGTGGTAACAAAGAACAAAAGGTGAAAGAACACAGGCATGCACGCAGGCAGCCTGCTGCCAATAGACCTTGATTAACAGAAGGTCCATGCACAGTTTAAAAAGAAAAAACAGGTTTTCCTTTTCCTGTTCTGATTTAAAGAAAAAGACTGACGTTTTGCATTGTTGAAAATTATGACCAAAACAAAATTCCAACCCTTGTGTGTTTCAAAGCCTGTTTCCCTCAGATATGAAATGAATGACTCTCTTTCACTGCTTGGTGTCTCACTGCCCATGGGGAGGTGTAATAATTCAGACTAACAAAAGAGCTTTCTTGTTGCACAGAAGAATAAGCCTGAAGTCTTGAATCTTTTTTAGGTTGAACATCCCACCCTTTGTCGCTGCCAGGACCGTACTGGAAGGCCTTGAGTCAGAAGATTCATGTGAAAATGAGAAGCCTGTGAAAAAAGAGTATGCGGACACAAAGGTGAAAGAACCCAAACAGAGATGCACATTTTTTAGGACATCAGACACTCAACCCTAACCGCTTTGCATTTTCTAACAGTTGCCTTCTTTATTAAGACCCCAGACAGAGCTTCACAGAAGAGGCTGAAAGGCGAGACGGGTGACCTGCTGAGACTGTGTAATATAGTACCTCTAGAGGTGGTGAGCCTAGGTGGGGTATCATCTGTTTACTGTCTGCTCCACTCTGAAACTCATACTCAAAGATCAGCATTCATTTTGAGTGAAAATAATAAAATTCTACAAATGCCTCCTGTATTTGACTCGTGACTCAGGGGGAAAGGGCTACGATCCAGAGAAGGCGGACTACTCTGACTTTGAGGCATGGCTGCAGTGCTACTACGTGGATGGAATGAAATCTGTCCGGGACCACAATGGTAGAACTATGTGGTTCAAAGTGAGTTTGAGGAAAATCCTATATTTTAATTTTTTTGCACAGGATTGTATACATCACAGATGCTAATACCTACTCTTCTAATTTCAGGGAGATCCAGGCCCCATGGTGCCGAAAGGTACGTAATACTTTGTATACATGAAGCTGAGAACATCAGCTGGAAGAATAGCTGCTGCATCTGACTAAAATGATGTCCGATCTTTCTCAAACAGATTCAAAGTCACCCAAGTCAAAAAAGAGGATAAAGAAAGAAGACGACCATGATTACACAGACAAGAAAAAGGTATGAACAGCAACGTTTTTGCTTGACAAATGACAAACTCCACAGACAAAACTCTTAACAGCAGTTTGATTGTATTAGGTGGCCAGAAGTCGCTCTGCAAGCGCAACAAAGAAGTTGGTCAGAAAGGAAACTGTGGCTAAAACACCAAAGAATAACAAGGATGCACGTCCAAAGGAAGCCGGATCCAAGAGAAGAAAGACAGAAATAAGCGCGCCTCCGCATGAGAAGAAGTCGGCTGCACGTAAGAGGAAGAGCAGCGGTAGCAGTGCAGAGCCAACAGCTTCATGTGAGCCTGTGATAAACAGTCAAAATTAAACTCGCAAAATCGAAAGAATTCTGATCTCATTGTTGTCCTTGTTGCAGGTCCACAGAGGCGGAGCGGAAGAGTGACCCGACAGAACGGCAAATAAAAACAAGAACGAGGGAGGAACCGTTGTATGAGACTGTTTTAATATTTTTATACTTTTTAAAATAAAATCTTTTTTCTACGAAAGTTCTGCAGCGCTTTATTGATTTGATGCAAAGTTATCACAATAACATCTACAAGTACCTCAAAGTCTCAGGATAAACTGTCAATAGAACAGCAGCAGATGACACATTTGAGAGCATTTATCTATTTTCTGCCCTTAAACCAAAATGTTGTATTAAAACCCCAGTTGTGACTATAAAATGCCATATGTATCACAAGATGAGGAGAAGTGACACAATTTGAAAGGGGTTGAAGCTCACAGTGATTCCCTCTGATGTCATACGTGCCGGCTGGGTGGGGTCTTGTCTTTCTAAGAGATCGCAACTGAAAGCAAGGGAGAATAAAGAGTTTTGTTCTTAGAAGACAATACAACATGAAAGATGCCAGGTAGCAGTAAACACGATAAGAATAGAAATACTCACTGCCAGGCTTCCCTGACAGGAAGGGCGGTGCAGACAGTTGCAGTCACGCTGCTTCCATGTGACTCAAAGAGGCGGATGACAAGTGCCCCCTTCCTATCCTCGGCCTGTTAATAATAATACAACAGTAAACTTAATTTACATGTCACCTTTCATACGAGAAATGCAGGGAACTAAATACAGGGAACAAGTGCTTCACAAAAAAAAAAAGACAAGAACAAACAAAAAAACTGGGCTATAAAGCCAATGTGATACAAGACGGAATACAAGACAGCCAGTTTTACTTCACAGAACAGACCCAGCCTGAGTGATAATCTTCCTGTTGTTTGAATGTGTAGAGAGGATAACTGTCAACAGCCCTGACAGATTTGTCAGGTGGATTTTCAGTCTTTGCCATCCTTACGTGCTTGGTTATAGAGTCAGGTGTGGAGCTACCAGTCTTTCTCCTGGCCTCAGCTTATCAGGTGTGGAGGTACCAGTATTTTTTGTAGCCTTCAGCCCGGCAGTGCTTTTGGGGCTATTTCCCGGAATCGGTTCAGCCTTAATGTTAGTGGTGTGATTAGTTTCCCTGCGTTCAACACAGTTGGAATCATCCCACCTTTTGGAGTTCAGATTCGGTGGGTCGTACCTGTTTTGCAATGAGAGTTCAGGTGGCTGTTTGAGCGTTGGTGCCCTCTTAATTGTCTTGCTGGATTTGCCCTTGCGGCGAACGACGTCAGACCAGGTCTTGGCTGGAGCTGATGCTCTTGGCCTGGCGCTGCTGCTGTGCCAGTAAGTAGCCTCATTAGGGAAGGCTGGTTTTGGAGCCTCAGCAGATGATCCAGTGGTGTTAGGACACATCCGGGGCAGCGTGTCAGCCAAATCCGTGACAGAGTGCTCTACATCTGATGTAATCCCGTGTGCTGTTTTCAGCAACTTGTACAGTAGCTGCTACTCGTGTATTTGATGCAGCATTTCAATCTTCTTTTTAATCTGTGATACTCTCTCAGTCAATTGCGAGAATGTCAGCAAAAGAATGAAAGCCAATCAGAAGGCAAGCAGAAAGGCCACTCCTATGTGGTTTATGTAGGCATTTTATACCTACAGGCAGAATGGACTCAGTGGATGGATGTCACCACCTCTTGGACCCACTTTTGTGCAGTGATTATAAAAAACTCCAGACACAGGTAGAGAAAACAGGTGGTCAAAAAGCAGCCACACAGTGAGCAAAACGAGGGAAGTCAAATCAGGCAATTAAAAATTAAACAAGTCCAAAACAGCCAATCAGGTAATCAGAAGAGAAACAAGACAGGAGACATGAAGTATAGCAAAGACAATCAAGCAGAGAATAAGAGTGTTATGGTAAATATAGTCAGTGGCCATTAACGGGCTGAGTGGATTAAGTCAAGCTAGGTCAAGCTCAGCGTATAATGGCATACCTGTTTAATGGTCTCAAGGATGACTGCTGCACTGCTGACGGAGAAAGCACTCCAAGGGATGGCATCGGGAGTGCACAGGATTGACCTCAAAGGGAAGTTGAGGTTGTATGCACACTGGATGATGGAGGCATCCTGGAAGGATCCTATATTACAGCACAGACAACCGGTCATGAACTTATGAATGAGTTCCACGGTCAGAGTTTTAGGTTTAATGAGAACAAATTCTTTTCAAAGACAGTCAAGTCCTACCTGCGTGTGGCATGACTGCATAGGTGAAATGATGAGTGCCCATATCAGCATTGGCATCTGGGCCCTTTGGTGCTCTCAGTCTAAGACAAAGACCGCTGCTGTTAGATGCATGAATTATTTAAATTAGCGTGATTTCTTTGTTTTATTGTTGTATAAAGACAGCAGGGAACCTCACAGTGACAGTGTCATGGTGTTCCTGTGGACTGAATAGCCATATTTGCAGTCATTCAGCAGCGCAACTCCAAAATTGTGCTCTGACAGGTCGGCCCATTTGTGACCCCAAACCTGCAAAGCATTTCAGCAACGTTACTTTTGTTGCAACAGCACCACTGACATTGGTTGACCTTTTCCACGGTGCCATACCTCAAATCTGGCCCAGTCCCACGAAGTGTTCCTGTGTGTGGGTCTCTGCAGATGCCCAAACTGGATCTCATATGTAGCATTGGGGCTGTGTACTCGCACAGGGAACTCCACCTTGAGAAACTTGTGAGACTCTGCCCACTTCACCTGAAATTAGAGGATGCAACATTGTGACTTTCTTGGCTGCTGAACACTTTATCAACTGTCGGGTCAGTGTATCTTCAGATTTCTCCAGGTGTCATAAATATTTTAAAAGTACCTCTGTGTTGAACTTGATGTAAGGACACATGGCGTCCATGATGATCTCCTGCATGATAGTGCTCTTGTCACTGATTCTGAGGGTGAAGCGGACAATGCCTCGGAGCCCGTCTGAGGACACCACACTAACAGGCTGCACCACCTCCACCACCGGCTTCCTATAGGGTCATTTCTGCAGTTAGGGTTTTAATATTCAAATGTAGAACACACGAAAAGAGCAAGACATGTGTTAAAAGAAAGATGTAACAGTAATTACTGCACCTTGTCTGCAGATGGTAGTCCATTACATCCCAAGCATCCCAGTACAGAGGGACATCATCAAACATGACAAACTGGTTGCCATGACAGTTGTCAGAGATGGCCTCTCTGAAACAAAAAGAGTGGCAGGCCTGATGTTAACTCATTAATGTTGATGCTGTGGTAAAAAATACACATTACACAGCACAGTACCTGTTAGCACTGATCAAATACAGTGATGCCAATGTGCCATCTTTGTTTATGACAGTCTGTAAAATCCCGTTCTCCATGAGGACGGTGCCGTCGGCCTGTAATGTTCCAAAACATCTCAGTTAGCCAGATGAAATTACAACTACGCTAAATTGATTAAATGCTCTGTCTATATATAGTACACACTTGTTTTTTTTTTATATTGGTGCAATATAGGTGTATATTTAACTGATTAGGGGTGTGCCACATCACATCATTCACGACTTAACCATAACTGGAAGTGGGAGGTAATGAGTTTTACAGGACGTACTTGAACAGTGACGGAGACTGGAGTCACAGGCTGTGTGGCTTTGACAGGAGACAAACCCATGCTGGGAACTCTCACCAGAGCTGCAGAACAACAGATATCACAGAGCATCAGGTATGCAGTTGTAATTTTGAAGGCCACAACATGAATATTGTAAAAAATTATCTAAATATCAAACGTACCCAGGCCAGGTTTACCAGAGCCATCTTCAATCTGGATGACTTCCTGGCGCTCCCATGGCAGAGAGTTGAACACACCGGCAGAGCTGCCCTTTAAGCCCAAGGCTTCACAGGCATGATGCAGCAGTCTGGTGCCATCACTACGGATATCTAAAACACAATTTAATGTAATTTGTATTTTGGAATACAACAAAGCAATATGGCTCTCAAAGTAAAGGTCAGCTGGTAAAAACTGTACCTTCATAATATCTGAGCGCATCCTCCACAACCATCTCTATACAGCTGCCGGGGATCACGTCATGGAATTGGTTTAGAAGAAGCAGCCTGTAAGTGAAAAAACAATGAAACCACGTTTACACTTCAACAACAGAGACCAATTATTTACTCATTGTCAAACTATGATAGGATGTGTGTGTCTGGACCTCCAGAGCTCCTGCAGTTTTTCCACAGGATACTGAAATGTACTGTCCCGACACAGTGCCAAGCTGCTGGCTATCTCAATGTCATGAAGCAGCGTCTCGCACTGGCGGTTCCCTCGTTTAATCTAGAAACAGCAGAGCAAGTGTTAAAATAACTGCACCTAATCGAACAGGAGCAACATCTTTAACCGTTTTAACACATTACTGGCGTGTAGCACAGACCTGAATGAGTAGTAAAGGACCATAAATGGAACAATATTGTTACACCATACATTGCGGGAGTATCAGAAAAAGTCAGGAGGATTTCCAACAAACACCACATCCCTGTGCATTTCAAGCCCAGCAACACCCTGAGGCAGAAACTGGTCCACCCTAAGGACAAAACACCCAGGCACGAGCAGAGCAATGTGGTGCTACAGTGCAATGCAGTGCACAGACCTATACATTGGTGAAACAAAACAAACGCATGGCAACACGCAGGACAGCCAACACCTTGGGTCAAGACTCAGCAGTATTCTGGCCAGGGAAGACAGATGGTTTGAAAGAGAAGTGACGATGATGCTCTCTCTGTGATGGAATTTTCTGTCGCTTGGCCGTCTCCTAGTGGGGGCCTCAGGGTCATGGTCAGGTAAAGGGGTCGTCTCCAGGTCAGCTCATGTTCCAGGGGAAGGGAGAGGTCTGGTTTGCCCTGCGAGAGTACGATGCAGCTGTTGGGTTGTTTGGGGAGACTGGTGCCCTCTGATAGTGAGAGAAGCCCCGTTGCTGGGGCGACCAAGGGCATAGGTGATAAGCTGTGTTGTCCTCCAGACATTGGGGACATTAGACTGTCTCCTGTTAGAGGAATGTGTTGATGTCGACCTGAAGACGCTTGCAACGTGAGCTGGGGAACGTGGAGTCAGTCAACTGATCACACATATTCTTATTGCCTGAAGAATGACCATAATTGGGCATGAACCAGATCTACTGCTCCCAGCTAGGATAAAGGACTGATCACAGGAAGCATCACTCAGAACTGAAGTGGCATCAGGCAGTGTTCACACTGTGTTGATAATCTCTCCATTCTCTACGGCCGAGCATCAATAAACCTTTCTGCATTAAGACATCGAAGTCTCCAGACAGCTTTCCTTGGGGGGCACGAGTAGACCAAACACAACATTCTTCCTTCACACTCACACTCATTACAGAATCACCTTAAGATCAATATCAGCAGAACCAATGAGCCTCTGCTGGACTATAATGCTTCAAATACGGATGCTGCTGCAAAGCTACAAACTGTAAAACACAGATGCTTCACACACATCTGCAACCCGGCAGCACAGAAGATCTGTACAATCAGCGCAGTTTCAAGGTAGACGCCCAAGATTAGTGTCACCAATTCTATATCTGACCAAATGTGAAATATGGTCACAACCTCTCCTTCTGTTCCTGAGTGATGGTGTTGAATAGTGGCCAGAAAAGTGCTTTTTGCAGAACAATATGATGTCACAGTGAAGCTGACCTTTGACCTTAAAGCCTCCAACTATGGCTGTCGCTGGCACAGAGTCGTGAAAAACACTTTTAGAAACATATTTAGAAATCAAGATATGATTGCTGTGAATTAAAGCTGCACCACTAGTGAATATTTAAACTTCAAAGTATGTGTTAATATATTTTCTAGCTGTATTGTTCATAAAGTTCCTTCTTTTCTTCTCATTTGCATCTCTATCCTCAGATTTGCTTCTTTTTCTCAGATAAACGCGATTAGTTTGTTATTGCACTTGCTCGTATAATGTGGACTTTTCTTTGACCTGTGCCTGTGTGGTGTAGGTGCCGTTGTGCAGCTCAAGGAAGAGCTCTCCGGTCCATGTGCAGAGCAGAGCTGAGTCAGCCCAAAGCTGGGAGAAAAACTTGTCAGGACTGGTCATCCGGACCCTGAGAAACACACAAGAATTGGAGATGGAAGTGACCAATGACGTCTCTGGTTACACCTTTCTATTTCATTCTGACTAAAACATGACTGTCCTGACGAGCATTGTAAAAAAACAACACCACACTGACATCAGCACACATCACTCATATCCTTTTGCTTTTAAAACATGTGGAGTCTCCCGCCTACATGCCGACACACCATATTGAAAACTTCATTACAGGAATCCCACAATTCCCAAGAGCAGAATATAAAATCTCATGACTCATTTTTGGGGGGAAGTGTTTCCGCCTTAGTTTGGGCTGGGTCATTCGTTGAGTTAAAGTGTGGGACAGGAACTCACTTGGGAAGTCCATCTGTGTCCTGGACCCGGTGCAGTCTGTCTAGCATGAGCTGTGTGGGTCCACCGCCACCGTCCCCAAAGCCAAACAACACTGCGCTGTGGTTGGCTCTACCTTTGTCCTTGTTGTTCTTCACACTTTTCAGCAGCTGCGGGCAGAGAAAACCCAAATGAGTGTTAGCTTCAGGACGATTGTAAATATTCTCTTCGCAGACTCAACATTGACCGAGTTCCTATATGTCCTATAAACTCACGTCTTCAACCTTGCCCATCATACCATAGGAATTTCCAGGTGGGAAGTGAGTTAAAACCTTGGAGCCATCCAGACCTTCCCAGAAAAATGTGTTGTGCTGTGGGAAAGAGAAATCAAAACTGAAATTTATTTCAGGAAAGGAAACTTTTTTTTTTTAGCCTTGTGCCTCTGTACGTTACTTACAGGGAAGGTGTTGACCAGGTTCCAGCTGAGCTTCTGTGTCAAGAAACTGGAAATGCCACAGCCCTGCATTATCTGAGGAAGCTGGGCTGAGTAGCCAAACGTATCTGGAAGCCAGAACTAGAAAAAGATTGCAATATTACGCATTTACAATGAAAAAGTAGCCACAAACACACAGTAGCAGACATCCACACAGGTGAACTCAGATTATGCAGGAATTTGTCATGAATTTCTACCTCTTTGCAATGAATCCCAAACTCGTGGCTAAAGAAGCGCTGACCCTCCAGGAACTGCCGCACCATGGACTCACCGGAGGGCAGATTTCCATCCTGACAGGCAAACATGTCATTAGTACATCTTAATGTAGGACATCAGGTTCTGCATGTCAGCAGCCCCAATAATATGATTTACCATTTCCACCCACGTTCCTCCAACTGGAATAAACTGCCCTTTCTTGACGTAATGCTGAATCTGGGAGAAAAGTCCTGGGTACCAGCTCTTCACCCACTGGAACTGCTGGGCCTGCACGAAAAACCGAAGAGGACCGCTCAGACTTGCCGAACAGTTGTGGCTCACACAAAACTGTAAAAGCAGGGAATTACCTGAGAGCAAGTGAAGACAAACTCTGGGTTCTTCTCCATCAAACGGATCACTGTCACCCAGCTTCGGCCACATTTGCGAATGGTCTCTTCGTAGGGCCAGAGCCAAGCTGCAGATACAGAGTCAATAATGTGACAAAACTGGTAATATTGCAAGATTTTATATGCATTTTCTATTAGTTTTCTACTTGAAAAACAGGGCCTTTTTTTGTATGATATGATACCTGAGAAACAGTTTTGATGCATACCTAAATAAAATAGTAAATATCTAAATAATCAATACTACACTCAGGTAATAAAACTAAAATAAAAGTGTTCAGCCTTGACAGAAATTAAGCTGAGACCTGAGTCTATGTGGCAGTGACCCATGGCATGAGCGGTGTGCTGGCTTTCTCCGTTCCGCTGGCTGAAGAAGTTGTGGGCCAGACTGCGTGCTTTGGAGAACGAGCTGGGATCAGACAGGTCGCACAGGTTCACCATCTCATTGGCAGTGAAGAGCGCCTGGTAGCCTCGTTGCTCTTCCTCTCCGAGTTCCTGCGAAGGAAGAGAAGAGAAACAGTTTACGTTCGTTTTCACTAAACTTGAAGTGACACGAACACAGCCTGTGCTGTTTGGTGCGACCGTACCTTCACGATGTCAATCAGCATCTCAAAATCAGTCAGCAGCTCCTGCACATCCCGGTTAAATACCACCAGCTCTGCCCTCTGTAGAGAAAAGTTCCTGTTCGGATCTGGGGCTGCGATCATGGACCCTTGACCAGCTCCAAACAGCCCATTACAGGCCACCTCTACGAAAAGGGTGACACTAAAGAACAAGAGAACATTTTAGTTGAGAGGTGCACAAAAGTTCAGCAAGCAAAGTAACCAAAGCGGCAATGAACTCGTGTTTTAGCTAACTGACCTGTGTGGCTCCTCATCTTTCAGACAGTCAGACAGGATGTAGCTCGTCTTTTCACCCTCTTTAGTCAGGCCCTGCAAAGCCACACGGCACACGACCCAATGAAACCCGGTCATGGGTTTAGAGTAGACTTTGTGCACGTTAACCGAGTCCGACTTAAATAAAACTGCTGCTTCATCACCTGAACTGGCTGCTCATCCCTCCAAACCATCGCTTCTCCATCACTCTCCCACAGCAGATGAACCTCTTTCCCTCTCCAGGACTCAGGGATTTTCAGGGTCACTTTGAACCAGCAAGTCCACCACCTTCAACAACATCTGCACCTTAATATTTGTACAATATTCAATATTTGTTGCGCATATATTTTCTTGTTATATTGTATTTTTGAACATTTTATATTTCTATTACGCCATGCACAGCAGTGAAGGCAACAACAAAGCATTTCACTTCACAATGCACAGATATGACGAGCATGTGAAAAATAAACCTAGAACACCCAGCTAGGTTTATTGTCAACACCTGAGGGACTTTGACAGTATTACTCACGTCGGTCCAAAGGTATCACCCACTTTATGAGGTGCAAAGTGCTGCTTGGAAGCTTCTGTAAATGGGATCCGTTTATAGGACATGAAGGAGGAGAGGGACTCCAGCGGGCAAGAGTCTCCATAGAGTCTGCGAGGAGAGATCACACTAGTTATATCGCTCAATATCAAAGTTTCAGTTTGCCTCAATTGGCTTTACAGTAACTCTGAAATTAAACCCTAATTCAGATTCACACTGACAATGTGATCAAGGTGCAGTTTGTGATTACATATGCAGATAAAAAATGTGGGCAACATGTGGACTTTTTCTCTAAAACAGAATGTGAGGTTATCAAGTTCAGAATAGAGATCTAGACCTCAATTAAATTTCCCTAAAAAATTAAAAAAACTAAAACCAAAAAAAAAAAAAAAACTGCACGCAAAAGTATGTTGAGGTCAGTAATAACTTATTATTGGGTATCACCTATAGTGATTGACAGTTTTGTTTTGCTTTTTCATTGAAACTCACTTGCAGACAAAGACACACTATGTGCAGAACAATGTGGAGAAAATGTGCAGAACAGTGTGCAGTCACTGTGATTTGCTGCTGTCTCTGCTCACAAACAGCAGCACCATGTTTGCTGTGCAGCACTGTGAGGGCCGCTCAGTCAGGAGCGAGGCTCGGTGCAGCTGAGTGAAAGAAGCCTTACCGTCCTCTCAGGTTGCAGTCTGTGAAATAAACATCAGAGATAAACTTCTCTGCTCTCTCGAGGAGAGTGCGCCTGTTTTTCAGCACAGGCTGATGATACATGACGGAAACGACGGACAGGACAGCTGCAGGTTTCCACAGCCGTGAGCAGTCAGAGCACGGAAGATAAACTCCAGCCCTCCACACGACCCGGAAGTAAAGGTATTGTTATTGTAATTAAAGCGAGCAGCCACTAGATGGCAGTCCTGCGCAGTAATGTGACAAGGCGTTGACTCTCAGGAGAGATGAGGGGCAGGTGAACCCTGCAGTGTCACCGGTGTGTGTATTAAGTCTGTAAATTAAGATAGATTTCCCCTTTAAGAATTACAAAATGCATTGAAAATGACATTTTAATTACAAACATAAATATTTTTATTTTTTTTATTCTGATACAGCAGTTATGTACACTTTATTATACACAATGTAACACCTAAAAAACACTGTGGCACAAATAAATTCCAACTACCTAACAAATCTAACAGCTAGAGTTCAACACATGGAGTGGCACGTTGTTTTAAATATGGCAACAGGATGTCGACAGTGTAACAAGGGCAAAACCAGCATTTAACAGGCTAAATAGTCTTTCGGACTGACAGACGTCATGTGGAGAAACAGTCGCCCTGTGCTTCTCTTCATTGGGTCAGTTCCTCATTGCCACGTAGCTTGTCTAGTCAGTCTAAAGCATCTAAAGCATGCAAATAGCGTACACTGAACACAAACTCAGGAGCATCTAAAATGATCAGAATGTGATGAAGACAGAGGAGGTGTCACAAAGGCCAAGGGAAACCCTGTGAGGATGACGACACAATAACTCTCCAGTGATCCTGTGGTTAACTGAACCGGCTACAGTGTAACTGAGAGGCTCTCAGGAGTGCTGGGGAGTCTTGTGATCAGGCTGGCGGACAGGGGTTAGGGGTCAGCCCACGTGCAGCCGGGAAAACACAAAAGCCTTTTTTTCTCAGCATTATTCGCAGGGAAGGGACTGTGTGTTTCTGTGTTTGTGCAAAGCCAAGCACCCTTTTATTATAAAATCCATAGAGCAGCTCTAAGTACAGGCTTGGTAGAATTGTGGTGTAGCCCATCCCTCTCAGGCCACGCTACCATCAGGGATGTCTGTCGACTCCTATCCCCCTGTTGTTTGGACTGTGGCTGGGCTTGCTTCCATGCCAGGATGGCCCGAGGGAACGGGTGCCATGGTCGGACTTGACCTGCGATTCCCACCAGTTCAGCTGCGGCACAATGTGTTTGCCTGGATGCCTCTGTACGGGGCTCTCCTTAAGAAACTCACCACATCACGTCGGAAAAATAAGGGGGGATTAGAGAGGACAGCTGGTCCTCTTGCTCTAAGGAAGTAGTCATACAGCACAAAACACCCTTTTAAATATCCAGCACGGAGGCCTACCATGTTCTGCCTGCCACAACACAGCAAAGGACCAGACTGTGGCTTGAGAAAAAAGTGCTTCCCAAAACCCCAGAGCTGCATGCAAACATTAGCATGTGATCTATTTAAACCTTTCATGCTTCCACAACGGTCTAAACTGACCCATGGGGCAATTTCACAAATACAGAAAGAGTGATGCAAAAAGACAATGGTCTCGTGGTTCTTGTTGAAGCTCCTTTGAAGCGAGATGAGCTAAACTCTCGAGCCGTACTCGTCGCTCTCTCCAATGTCGCATCCAACACCTTTGCTTTTATCCCGTTGAGCACCAGCTCTGAAGAACGAAAGAACCATAATGCATTCAGAATTTGATCATGTCGCTAAACACATGCAATTTGCAGTCTTTGATGAAGTGTTCTCCCCTTAAGCTGTAGATTTATTTCATGGCCATCGAGTATATCTTGCTGAGGTTTGTTTTGCCATCAAGGAAATGTTTTACTTGAATTACATATGAGCAAGATGCTGAAGTGTTGCATGAACTACAGCTCTTTTATTTTAGTTTATCCACATGTTCCCCTGTAGTTGCCTTGTTTGCCCCGTCCTCAAGAAATCACCCGTGTGCAACCGGAGAATTGCCGCCGCAGATTTTTTGGTGGAAGTAAACATACAGTCATTACTTTGGAAGCGGAAGAAAGAGGAACATGTGAAGACTAGAGGAACATTGTGCATTTACCAGTTTAATGTACAAAGCCTTCCGCCAACCCATCTGTGACGAGACTGTCACTTAGCCTCGCACCTCCAAAAGCGGATTGTGCCTCATTAGCATAAAGAAAGGAAGGAGAAGTGACATCCGCTGATGAGGAGAAGGCTTCAAAGCACATTTTACCTCTGGAGTGTGAAGACATTCGCCTTTTCTCCAGATATATTTTTGAAAGTGGGAGGACTTGTTGAGATGAGTGTCTAGTAGACATGTTTAGCACAATATGTATGAGAGTTGGCCATTTCATTTCAGTTAGATTTTAAAATCTAGAGTCCATAAACAATTTAAAATGTGTCTGTTTTGCTTTTTTATCTCATTTTTGTCATGTTTTTCTTCCATCTTATATTTTATATTCTACTTTCAGATCAGCAGTTATGATACAGATCGGTTTTATGTTGTGTGAAACTGAAGGTTC
Source organism: Chelmon rostratus (assembly GCF_017976325.1). Lineage (NCBI taxonomy): Eukaryota > Metazoa > Chordata > Actinopteri > Chaetodontiformes > Chaetodontidae > Chelmon > Chelmon rostratus. The sequence goes on along the minus strand of NC_055663.1, from coordinate 17,268,795 downwards.
AGTCGTCTCCACACGTGTTTCCTCCCTGAATGTAGAAGTTATTACGGGTTACAGCATAGCACTAAACCTGAAGGTTTCTCTGTGGATTCAGTTCCTCGCTTCCTGCTAACACCTGACCAGATGAGCAGGTGTGAAAAAGTTGTCATGTTTATTGCTATGAATAGCTTTTTCTTACAAATGTTCTAAGTGTTATATGACTCACTATTACACTTTCTTCCAAAGCCAGTTTTCTCCAACTGGTTAAAAGTCAAAGTTGAATCTCAGATGTATTCTCAACTATGTGCCACAAAAAAATCTCTGCAAATCACACAGTAATGTAAACCCAAGAAAATATTCTCCAGGGCACTATTTTTTTTTTTAGAAAAACCGCAATTATACAAAATGGGGTCATACTTTATGCGACATTACACTGTCGAGGGTGACTAAGAGCGGCACAAGTGAGTGAACGTTCCTAAAAATCCCAACTAATGAGGACACGAACCCTATAAAGTTCTTTTTTTAAAACTCTGAACCTGGATGTCAGGGTCAACAGCATACATCACCATCACCACAATTGGTTCACTAAAACACACACAGCGTTATGGGGACATTCCGGCATACAGATGCCTTCAAATAGTGTGATAAACACCAGGTTTGACCCTCCTACCAAACAACTCCCAGGACTTCTGAGACAGTATTAAGTGGAGAGCATGGTTTCAACAAACATAAACGTGGTCTTGTTTCATCGTTTTTGCCCTTGGCTTACCTTTTTTGCCTTAATAGACAGCAAATTAAAGAGACAATGAGAACAAGTCCCAGTGCAGAGCCCACCAGTATGGGAACCAGTAAACCTGCAGAGCATGGAGCAACAGAAGCACAAAGGATTATGTGATAATTAGGGTTTTGGTATGCAGGCTAGTATGTGTGCATATGTGTGTGTGTAACTTAAAACATTTTAAATGGAAATACATTACTGCAAATAAAAACAATCACCAGTTACAGAACAATTTCACTTGTTAAGGAACAGTTAGTGTTTTAGTGGTAAAAAAAATATTTATGTTGCTACACTTATGCATCATAAGCAACTCTGTGGTTTAGTTTGGTGATTCATTAGCTTTCAGTTTGAAGAAGAGTATGAGTTGAATTCAGACGGAGAAAACGTCATTTGAACTCTTGCGTTGCTTATTTGTTAAAACCTCATATGAGATGTAAGTGGCCTACGAAGGGAGAATCCCTTGATGCTGTGTGTGAAACTGATGACCACAAACAACAAGAAGGAAAAATATACAAAAGCAACATACCAGTGTTTATCCAAGATATGTCAGCTGAGTAACAGAGAAAAAGAGAGAAGAGACGGTGAAAATGAAATTCAGAGAGGAAGAGACACCTCAGATACGGTACAGTTAAAGTGTAAAGAGGTTTCATGAAAGATAAAACAAATCGAAACTTTAATGCCTTTTGTATCAGACAGATAACACAACCTGACAGCACAGACTCGTTCAAACATGATGCTCCTGGTGTTGCAGAAACGTTTTAGCCTAATTTCTTGTCACCGATCTGCTGAATCGTGTTTTCAACACTTTTGAGGATGACATAGATAACATTAATTTCCTGGAAACTTACCATAACCATAACCACTGCTACTTACCTAACCCTATGCCTTACCCTAAACTTAACCTAAACCCAAGCTTATCCTAACCTTAACCCGGGTCTTCATGCTAAACTGTAATGATTTACGTTGTGGGGACTTCTGTTTTGTCCCCATAAGGAAGGCGAGTGCCCACAATGTGACCATGTAAACAGATTTATGTCCCCACAACATGAGTAATATATATACACACACACACACACACACACACACACACACACATACACACAAACACACACGCATGCACTCCCTTCCAGCTGATGTTAACCCTTGTCTCTTAAGCCTAGCTGTCTAACTTTAAGAAAGATTTTACTAAGTTTTTTAAGTCTTTAATGCATAAAACTGTATCATAGATAATGTTATATATCATATAATGGAGGCTATACATGCATAAAACCCAAACTTAAAGACCTACACCAGTTGTTTGAGGCTTGGTTATAACAAAGTACAAATCCGTTCTCAGATTTCTGCCTCTTGTACATCTTATAACCTTATTCTCCTCATAGCTATTGCAGGATATGACAAAAACTATACAAAGATGATGTTTCCATGAGACAGTGAGTATGTTTCCAGGCAGTTTTTCACAGCGTGTGCTGGCAGAGCCCCCTGTGTTCCTGAAAAATACTGAATTTTATATAATACTAATTATGTAAGTTCACAGTGAAAGGTGCAAATGCAGCAGGGACGAAATCTTCCATATATGCTTCATGTAAAATGCTTTTATTGAAAATAGTTCCCTATGTACAGTACAGTGTCTTCTTACTTATTATAAATGGCAAGAACAAATTGTGACCGAAGACAGGGATGTGACGTAAGGGGCTTAAGCTCTTGCAGATTCTTTTGGTTTAAATGCATCTCTATATAGTGCCAGACAGTAATTACTAGTATAGCTCCACAGATTCCATACTATATAACTGAACTTTGTGGACACCACAACTATAAAAAAAACATGTAGTTTGATGTACAGTATAGATTTCCAAGCATGAAATATGTGCTTTATAGCAGTTTATTCTGAAGTATTGTACGAAAAGGCAAAAATATGCAAACAGGCCGAAAGCACTTTGGAAAAAGTAAAAGTTTCTTATTTTTGCGTATTTTTATGACAAAGATCTACACATTAAACTCGATTTAATGTTTGAGAATCTGTTTACAGTACTAAGTGCAGCCACTGGCTGGTTATGCATAGGCGTATGTTGCAAAAACAATAACTACAGTAAATCAACTCATACTACAGTCTACTGGTAGAAACTATATTATAATTATGTGCACATACTGGAAGGAATAATTTAATATTAAATACATTTCTGAGAAAGATTAGTCAAAGGAATGCAGGGCTTGGCTTGAAAATTAGTCTTTCATTGTGGGACACACAGCTGACGATTGCTACATAAAGTGACATAATGTGAGACTCAACTATGTCAGGAATCTCTCTAGTCTTCCCACTCCATTGGCAAAAGCCAAGGATGTGGATAACCCTGGCTGTGTGGTTTCCTGGGAACAGAAGCAGGGGCGACACCACCATACTTTGTATCTGGCACACTTTGTTTGATTGCTGTGGAAGTCTTCCTCTGATTCATCAAGGCTTTCGACAGAGAGCGATCTAACTCGAACGCCTCATCTGTCGGCGGCCGTCCGCGGAGGATATGCCTGATGGCGGGGAGCGCTAGGTCTGACTTGCACTCCAGGTAGCTCTTGACGTTGAGCTCGGGGAAAACTGCGTCCCTGAGAGCCTGAACCAGCTGGGTCTCGGCGTGAGACTGTTTGAGTTGATGGAAAAGCCTCTGCTCCAGCGAGACGTAGCACAGTGCGTCTTCAGCCAGCCCTAACTTTCCCACAATGTGGTTGGTCTGGCTTTTCTTCGACGGGGATGGATTCAGTGTTTGTTGTTTGGATTTGGCCAGAGTCGCACTCTGCTGATTCTTGAGGTCTTTCTTCTTGCCAGCGTGGGGCTTCTCTAAGCCGCTCGGTAGCAGCTGATAGAGCCCTTCATCAGCCAGGTCTGCTAGGTCGCCAACCAGCAGCTGCTGAACGATTCGCTTCCTCGTGAGTGGAGACGTGACTGTGGGAATACCTTGCAGTCCTCTGCCTGCATCAGACACACAGCCAATCACAGCTTGTTAAACATCCCAGCCTGTGGGATATTCCTTGGAACGACTACGGGCCTTCACAGCCGGCATGCAAAAGCTCTGCCTGTAGTGATAAGCTAAAAGCGCAAGCCGTCGCCTGCTAAATGCCACCCATGAATGCTGATGGCAGCGGAGTCCACAGTGCCATGTCAAAACACATGTGCCATTAGAGAAGCATAGCTCTGAGAGGGAAGCTTTGAAAATGAGGAAAACATGCACATTCATACCACACTATATGGACCTAAATACCATACAGTGTGGTAGACCAGTCAACCACATAAAAGTAAGCCTTTAAAGACAAATTTAAGGGCTGCAGACTTTTGCAGTATGTCAGAGGGACCGTTAATTTGTTGTGACTTAAAAGATGGCCTACTTTCCAAGAAGCTCATCAAAGTCCATCAACCTTAAAGATCATTAAGAAAGACCGAAATCAGCATGAAAGCTCAACCGCAAGCAGGTGATACCATACAAGGTGTGACAGCCCTGTGCTTTGCAGAGGAAAAAAATGCCCATACATCATTCAAACCTGTCCTTTTGCCAATTTGAAAGCAGCGCAGCGGCCATGTCAGTTAGACGACCTTTGCACTCATGCTCAAGCAATAAAGCAAGCTCGTTCGGAAGACCATACTTACCCTCTTTAAAAGATACCAGCACGACTCGGCTGTCAGCGAGCTGCGGTTTTCTGTAGTTGCCGTTCAGAGGCACAGGGGCTGAGTCCTGGGCATGGGAGGAGTAGAGGGCAGTAGCCAGGGCCAGAAACTGCGAGGACACAGCAAAACAAAAGCAGGTCAGGCACAGACAAGGTTTTTTCCACCAAAATTAAGGCTAAATGTCTGAAAATTCATTCGAACGTCGGTTGAAAGTTAGCTTGTTCATATCAATATCAAATCTGCCGAACACTGACGGAGCACCTGTTTGCGAGATATTGTGACGTGATTCCTGAACACCGTCCACAGGACGCTGGGATAGCACGGAGGAGTCGTCAGCGACCCGTCGTAGCGATAATACTCATCCAAACGTGCGGGCAGCAGGGCTCTGATGTTGAAACCGGGCACCTGCACTCTCTGATCTGCCCAATGACACGAGAACAGATGCAATTTAAAGTAATGATGAAGAGTTTCTGACCCCAAACCCTGAAATAAAGTAACCAAAGCTCTTATTGCCACATTTGTATTTCATGACTGTGTATCATAAACATAGCTGATTTTATTCACTACTCATACTTACATTCTATGTGGCAAAACTACAAAAGAAGAGACAGCCATCACTTTGGACTCACCCCTGTATTTGATACCATTGATGAACTTCAGAAACTGCTCAAACGCCGGATTGAACTCTCCAATCTGTACGAACAAACACAGTTAGATGCTTCTGCCGCTCCGCAGAAATTCACACAACAATGTCCACAACGTCTCACCTCGATCAGGACACCCAGCACAGCCAGGCCGTCAGATTTGTCTACGGCCGAGGACATATTGGGATACTTGTCTGAATTGAAGTGCACTACGTGCATCTGTGAGAGCAATAAGAGGAAGAGGAGGAATAAGTCAAAACTCTCAGGGGCAAACAAAACAAATAGCGTGTAGTGGCAAGGAGTCAAAACCTGGAGATGTCTGGTTTAATGTAGATTACTCACACAGGTTTTTAAAGAAACGTTTTGGAAACTGTAAAGTGCTACAACAGATAAAAGGATATAAGATGTACGGTAATTTATGTCTACAATTTCTCTGGAGGAAGCATAAAGGGAGAGAAGTTGTGCAGCAAAGCTAGAAATCTTATTAATAGTATAATAAGCACACTTGGAAGGAAAATGGGGGAAAAGGACATTACACAAAACGTTGATAGTGGAACAAAGCTATAAATGAATCTCCCAACATAGCCTGAACATAATTTTCACTGGCTACTGTTATTATTCAGTGTTGTTACAGTCTTGCCAATAAAGAGTTAAGTGAAAAAAAAAATATCAGAGCCTTATTGCCAAGTAGAATAACCTGTCTTGACTCCAGTTTCTTTGGATAAACATCATTTGAGTGCCGCTTCAGGGACCATGAGGAATAGATTACACCTTTATACCATCTCACCGTTTAAGGTGCTGCTAACTGTTGTCACTATGTCACTAATTATAACATGTGTTCCATGAACGGTAGGTGTTAGCTGGTGGTGTTCACTGGAATTAATATTAGTGGAAAGTCCATAGAAACACTGGAGATGTATTACAGCAGCTGGTCTATCACAGCACATAAGTAAATACCAAGACTGTCAGTTGTTTTGATGGCGATATTGTGCTGTGTACTCGTTCCAAAACAAAGTCAGGTTAGTCATTCTGTCCAAATATGACGAAATTGTATTTACGGGCTTTGTTCTGTCTTGGGAATCTAGGTGGACATTTGCACTATTTCTGGGAAATGTTCAATTTTCCATCATTCCACCCCTCCGAAACAACATGTCATCAAGGAGCTGTGGTTCCGGAGGCTGGAGAGACTTGAAAAGATGCCTGTTCTCAACGTGTCCACTCTGAAACCCAGGTCAAACCACAGCACCTCACATGTGGCTCTGCTGCAGCTGGGACACAGTCACATAAAAGCACACAGGTTGTAACCATTTCAGCTTCTACCCACTATAATTCAAGTGACACCGAATTATATTAAAAATAAAAAAAAGGTCCCTATTTTTGTTTATATCCTAAAGGAGACTCTTACTTTTAAACTTTACTGTCTGCTGTACTTCAAGTACAAAAGTAAATAGAGCAAATTAGTGTGTGAAAACTGCTCTCAGGGCTTGACACATTAAATAGCACAGACAGCCACTCCTTCCCAGAGGTGGTTGAAAACCAAAGCACATAATAGTCTGGTACTCCAATCCCCTTAAACCCTGCAGAAATAAGACATGCTGTCATACTGTACATACCAAGGCTGACTGAAATTGTCTCTTTGCCTTTTAGTATGTGCAAGTAAGTGGTAAAGTACTCTCATTTGATTGGTAAAGGGATGATTTATTTTGACAAAGCAACTATGACCTTAACTCCCCTTCTTTTATAAGTTGAGCAGTCAAGATTTTAAAGACTCACAACTTCTTCATTGTTAAAAACTTCTAAGTCTTTTTAATTGAGTTGTTATGTAAAAGTACTCAATTGTGCTTTACAGTCACTTGTGCAATGAAAGCAGAAGATGCACAATAAGCTTTTTCTGAAACTGTCTGGGTAAATGTCAGCCGAGTGTCTGCCACAGTGTCAAGACGCTGGAACAGTAATAATGCAGATGCAGAGTTTCTTCAGTTTGAGCAGCAGCCGTGCGCCTTGAAGGGTGTTAGTGGCTCTGATTCCTCTGCCGGTCAAATGTCACATGTTTAACTCATAAAGCATTAAGTCATTCTGGTGCCAGAGATGCTGTCGCCTGATGCTACAGATAAGTGAATGACCTACTGAAATAAATGGACTGAGCTAGCCTGATAAGTAAATATTCACTGACCTTTTACCTTTAAATACTGAGATTTTTTTTTACTTAAGCAAAAGTAGCAATACAGTAATGCAGTACAAAAATACTTAGATGTGTAAGTCCTGCATTCAAACATTGTACAGTGAGTAAAGTTCTCTCAGCTCAATGTGCTAAAGTAAAAGTACACATGGAATATGGCCTCCTTCAGTGTGTTCTAGTTATCATACCATGTATGTGCTATACAAATAGAGTCATGCATTCACTTCCACTTTTAGGTGAAGCTGATTTTGAACAATATGCTGATGGGTGGTGTATTCTACAACAATGCATCATCTTGCTGTTTGCTTCGTTTACCTCTGCTGCATACTGCTTACTGTTGACCGTGTGTTCAGAGCCTGCTGGTCTGCCAGAGGAGCCCCAGTGGAAGTGGAGCTGAGCCGCAGTGTAACGATGAGGCAGGCTGGAGATGTACATCTTGGAGGGCAGCGATATTTGCACTGCGGATAAAGAGACATGAAACGGCACCACATCCAGCAGAGCAGGGCGGAGGTTACCTCACATGACCTCGCATCAGCAGATCGAGAAGCATCATCTAAACTGAGGGCGCAAATGCTGCGTAGCTACCTCTGAGGTACTTTCTGGTGGAGTGACGCAGGAGCGCTCCATCAGCGTATGATGAATGTTTACAAGTGAAAGACCTCTGTCAGCTCATTTCAGACACACGTCACGCTGATGATGCCACTCAGCTTGTGGGGCTGAGGCCCATCAGGCATGCACACACAAGCACTTGTCTGGTCTTTGCACTCCGTCAGAGGCTAACAGTTTACTTACATCGAAGTTGCGGGCAGACATTACATGCATGTTTGGCTGTATGGAGTTTGTCGTGGAAATGAATACAGTCCTGCAGCATATTCTTTAGTGCACAGTTCACCTCACTTTTCTCTGACTGAAACTGTCTCTAATCTTCAAACAAAGGCAGAATCGTCGAACAAACTATAATTTTGTGGAATAATCACGTTCCTGTGCCTACGTCATCAAAATATTCTTATCCCGTGGCACATGGGCGGTTTATCCTCTGATTACTGCAGTATATTTAGCAACTCAATTTTTAGACTATGTTGTAAATTGATATTGGACATTAAACAGCAGCTGGTTTCTTTTGTTAAGATGCATCAGACGCAGTGGAGGCAGCTCACATGACTAATCTCTGCTGTCAGTTTCCCAGACTAAACCTCGAGCTCCTTCTCTCAGCGAAAGGACAGCTAAGATAATAAGAGAGTGATTCTGGAAAATTGCTGTGGCAGAAGATCCACGTATCATTTTCTGACGGTGGACCCAGGAATTAGGTCTCTACAGCGAGTACAGTCTCCTCCATGTTTATGTATGACCATTTCTAATGAATACACTGACTACTGCATCACTTTAATTGGAAGCGACTTTCAGATCCCAAGACAAACAAAACATACTGTGCACTTTATCTGCTCATAAATGCTTAACTTGATACATAGCGTTGTTACCTGTGATTAAAAGGGCTTCAAATACACATTTCATTGTACACACTGTACCTTAATATGAATTTGCTGATGACATTGCATTTTATACTCACCAGAATGTCCATTATTTCCAAGAGTGAGCTGCTCACTGGGCGACAGGTTGTAGTTTTGCACCTCAATTGGGCGTAAAGTAGGGTCGAACCTCAGCAGCTCTGTCTTGATGTTTATTGGAGACTGGAAAGCTCCACCACAATATGGATAATGCTTTGGCCAGTGGTGCTCTCCCTCTGGCCCTGCAACCGCATCAGTGCAAATTATTACACCTCTTCAAATGCTGTGCAGTGGCATTACATATATTCTCAGTCATCCAAGAAGTGTGTATTACACCTAAGAATGTATTTTCAAGTGTTTAGTTGGTCCATTTTGAAGGGCAAATAAGAAAAGTGTGCCCCAGTGTGAAGTCGACTAGCGGGTGGCTCCAAACAGGGCCAAGGCTTGTCTTGGCCTACTGAACACTTTATCTGTAATCAAAGTTAAGTATTATTATCTATGCACAAGGCGGCAAGGGAGAGGCCCGTGGCTTCGCCCTTGGCCCTTTCTAAACCAACGAGAGTGAGAACCAGGCTGTTGTTTGCGGGGAGAGCCAGTGAGAATGCTGTCTCTCTCCAAATGAGAGGTTTCTATAAAGCACAAGACACCGAAAAGGGCCACATTTGCAGATCAAGTCATGCAGTTTACAAAGGGAGCTCAGCTGCATGAGGGTGTCTCTCAATAGCGTGTCTGCAGAGGCAATGAGGCACACTGGCCTCAGAAATAATACAAAAGAGGAAGACATGTAAAGAAGCTCTTGATTTCTGACATTTTTATTCAGTGTATTGACTGAAGTGTGAGGATCCATACTGAGCTTTTCAAACATGACGCTTCGAATCAATGAATGGATGCTCTCAAATCTGAAGTAACATAACTGTGGCGGAATCAAGACCGCCATAACGGGCCCTGAATGTACCATCGCTCTCATCGCTTTTGCGTATTTGCCACTTATTCATTATCCCGAATTCCCGAAAGTGCAACAGTCACCATGTGCCAGATGATTAAATATGAATGACGCAGCACGAGGTCTGCCCCGACCCCGACTGTCACTTCCCAGACAAATGTGGATTGATTGTACGAGACGTGCCAAAAGGCATCCAGTGAAGCTGTGAAATCACTGAAAACTTGTTTGAAGCAAAACTCAAAGTTCAATCTAGGCAAACCCTCCCTATCGTAAAAAAGAAAGTTACTCTTATGGCTATAATTACTCAGTGTCCACTTCATTTGCTGTTTTAATTAGACCCAGTCTGCCCTTGAATAATGGCCTTCAGTGTGGGGTGTTGGCGTCCCTTAGAACATACATGACTGAGAGTAATTTCTTTTTTAATATGGGGCCTTTCATATGTAATGTAAACACTAAATAAGAAGATTTGTGTAAGACTTTCTGTATATTAAACTGTTCAACGTAACATCAATGGTCAGAGTAGGAAAAAACTGCAGCAGGGTGAGAAAACAACATTCATGAACATCATTTACTTTACTCCCACGGTAAGGTTTACTGTTTTGTCCTCCGCCAGAGGGTGGAGTGTTGAGGTGGAGATAAATCGTATGACTCAGCTGTGCCCCCGTCAACAGAAAGTGCTACCAGCCCTCCAGACTTCTGACTACTATGACAAGGCCTCTTCAGGGTTTGACTGTAACTGAGGATGAAATCCACCACGCTACACTTAGGAGGCCTCAGGCTTTTTTTTTCTCAGTAGTCATCACAAACCTTTCCACTCTGACTCCTTGTTAACTTTATCATTATTATTATCATTATTGTATATATTAAGTAAAGTGCCCTGTATGCATTTTTGGAAGTGTTTACTTGTAAATGACTTTGGCCGAGTACAGCATAGAGTGAATCATTCTGTATTATGCCACATTAAGGCATTCCCTTTACTAACAAATTAACTAAAAAAAAATCCAATCTATTTTTCCATTGTTTGTTTAGGTGTTGTTCCATTTTTTTCAACTTAGCACACTTAGGAGACACATAGCTGTGTAAATAGAGCCATTTGCTCCCATTAATGCCAAGCCAATGCTATAATTAAAAACAGAGATCAGCCTCTCTTAGAGGTCTAATTAAGTATAATTAAGTATAATTTCCTCCAACTATAATTATTTGACCAAAAAATTACTGTGCAAAGAAGCTGTTCATCTTGAAAGCTGTAAAATTATCTTAAAAGAGAACAGTTGGTTTGAACAAATATTCTTGTTGTCAAAACTGTGTTTAATATTTGTCCAAATAAAAAGGTAAGAAAAATGCCATCACAACGTATTGCTGCACCTGTCTAATCATTGGTTTTAACATTTAGTCCCTGAACGCAACAGACTTTTGAGAAGCAGTGACACAATGACAAGAGGTCATGCTCTGAGCACAGTTTATGTAACAGATAGTCATGGTTCAAGAAGCTGCTGCCCATAGTCCTTAAGGCAGAAGACAAAGGCAGTCAGCCACTTACGAAATGTTGCAGTTGCAGAGTCTGTAGTGACCTCTGCAATTACATTACATGAGGTGATGGGGGGATGCTGTCTTTGGAGGTCAAAGACGGGTCACAGAGGGTTTTTTTCCTTGTGCTCAATCTTGTCTTATTATAAGCACTGCTGTGGGGGAGACAACAATGGCATATTCTCTGACTCAGCTATTGTCTATCAGAGAGTTGCATCAAATTAAATTCTAACACTCAATTGGTTAATGCTGGTCTAAGGTTGGAGCACCACTGCAAGTGATCAAGATAAACATATGTGCACTTGGACTGGAATATATATACAGCTTATGATCTACCACTGACAAACTGTGAGGAAAGTATTATCAGACTTACCACTGTATGTCCATTTGGCACCTGAAACAGACAGAAAAAAAACATTTTTCCCACTGTTTATTAAAAGGTATCATCTGATGTACATAAACTGCATATTTTACAAACAAATATAAAACAATTTAACAAACAAACATCCTAATCTCAGAGCTGAGCAGTCACATTTCATATCAGCCTGGTTCCACAGAAAGTGTATGTGCAGGTGGATGGAGACACCTGCCATGAAACATCAATTCCGCTTTCCCTGCAAGTGCTACATGTCCATGTATCCTGCTGCAGAGCAAATAGCCTGTCTTCTTCTTCTTCCTTCTACTCCACACAAATCTAAAAGAGCCTCCAAACTCTTCACATCCTCACAGGCTACTTTTTTTGCACTCCTCAAAGATCTTACCGTGCAGCACGGCGCAGAAAGTCAGCTGCAGTAGCAGGATGGGTGTGAAGCTCTGAAAGTGCATCTTGATCCCCGCAGCCCTCCCTTCGTGTGGTGAGCCTGGTGTTAACCCGGTGCAGAGCACGAGCTTGAAGCACCGGAGCGCGAGCCTTCAAACCGGCTTTTATACCCATGTTGTCAGCTTCATTGTAGCTCGCACTGACGTCAGAGCAACAACAAAACCAGCCTCCACAGTCATCTGGTCAACGGAGAGTGACAGCTCAACAGCGGCGACCGCATCCAAGCGCAGTCCCTCATTTGGATGCTCGCGCTGCCGAGCGGCGTGCACGTGCGCCCCATGCACATCTGCGAGACTCTGACACGGTTGGGGTTCAGAAGACAGATGAGTTGACCAAATAGTGACATGTGGACTTAAAGGGGCATTTCACACAGAGACTGCTGGAGGCAACCTTGTAAAATCCATGCTGGATGGGCTTCCCCTTTGCCCCACCTGTCTGCACGCTGAAAGGTTGTGTGTCCACTGTCCAGGCATGAGCAAACTTAAGATTATGGGGCCGTACATAAATAGTCCAGTTTAAAATAATAACTTTAACTTCTAGCCTTGCAGTCTCATGATGCATTCAGTCCCAGCCCACCTCCACTCAAACATGTGCTCATGTTCACTTGGACGTTTTGAGCTTTGCTGTGCAGAGTGATGTGTAGAGTCTGGCTCTGGAAAGCTGAAGGGGGAGAGTTTCTCTGTGCTGTGTGTACTAGCAAGACGCTCTGACATTACACCTACAGCCTGGAAGCCAGTTGTAGTCTATTATGTGTGTGTGTGCACATAATGTACACAGTTAAAATTCAGACACAAGTTAACACTCCATGTAGAGTATTATTTTGTGTCTTAAAACATGCCTGGTGGATCTCAAAACTATTCTAGTTTTCCTCCAACGTTAATATTAGGTAAATAAATCTAAATCTATCTATCTTATTTCATACTCATTAAAGACATGGCTACAAAATGTTTATGAGGTTTTTTTTTTTCAACTGAGCTCATGATAAGAATTGTCACACACTAAAGATGAAAGTCTTCCGCCGCAAGAATGGAAAGCCGACATGAGTATGTCAGCCAAAATGACAGAATAAGAGGCTAGAGTAACTCGCTGAGGTTACCTCTATGACAGGGGGGTTTGAACTTACTAAAAATGCTCTCTAATCAAGCCCTGTGTGAAAGGTTACGTTGCCTCTGCCGTCATTTAAATTGCGTCAGATAATCTCAGTTTTGATGCATAAGCTCTCAATGTGCTGCAGAAAATGACAAAAATAACCAGCCAGTGTAACTGCTTGTCAATGTGTTGACTCATGTCTCAATCTACGTGTGTATGCATCTGCTGTGTAGCTGGTATCATGTTTAACCGCATCCTGAATGTTCCCTGAATGCGGCTTGCAAAGCACTTGGAGCATTAAATACACAGGCCGACTAACACACAAATATTAAGGTGCTTCAAACATAACACCCAACATAGTAATATAATCACGCGCTGCTGCATATGGAGCTGGTTTTGTCTGGTTACGCCCTAATATAAAAAAAACAGGGTGACATGTTGCTAGCAAACATAGTAAAAAGAGGAAGATGTCCGTCCCTGCCGTTAACTTTTGTTTCGATTGAAGTTGTCACCATTAGGGAAATGTAGGTCCAAAGGTCTGTAATAACAACCCACTCCCACTGTAGTTTACAACCCTCATTCAGTCCAGGAGAGACGGCACAAAGACAAGCAGCAAGATGAAGCACCTGTTGCTTTTGGGGATTGCTTTTGCTGCATTTCACGTCAGCCATTCAAATACTCCAGGTACAACAACTTTCTTCTTCTTAAATTGCAGGGTTTTCTTAAACCGTAGCCAGAGATCAGCTTATGGGCCCGAGGTTTAGCTTTCAGAGTAAGCATGTGGGCTCAGGTTCAGTGAAAAATGGTGAATTATGTATTTTATATATATTTTTCAATATAAATACAAAAATATTGTGCTTTACATATTGTAAATCTAATGATTGCCAGTGTTTTTCACTTAAATATAATGTGAAGATAAAGCTTCACCTTTAGTTCTTTCAGAGCAACATGGCGGCTTCATTGGCGGGGAACTTACGAAACTGTTGGCTGAACCAGTATGAGAGTGATGCCTGTATATAATTGAGGGGGGATTATCCAGATATCAAAAGACTTCATGGAAAAAAACTCATTATACAAGTGTAGACTGCATCTCTCAGCAGGATAAAAGTATAATTTACTGACTTTTTGTTCATGCTGTAACCTGGAGCTGGAGCAATGTCTTTAGCCATCACCAAAAAAGACAAGATGGTATTTACTGTTCATTGACTCTCCTGGAAACGTTATTTACGCGCTGCTAATGATCGTGCTAAGATGACTGGACATTTCCTTCCTCTGTTATTCCAAACTTTTAAAGCACTGAGATCACTTCTGTCTGAGGCTGAGCACGATGGCCTGAAACTATGTCAACCTGCAACTTTATCTCACCTCACAACTCAGCCAATGAATGGGAAGGCCTGCATTTTGAACACCCAGGAACTGCCAAACAGTTAGCGAGTTTCCCTCCAAAAATCAAGCGCGTTTTGAAAAGTTTAATCCTAAAAAAACCGTTGGAAACCGCTTCTCTTCTGTGAAATCTATAAAGGGCGGGAGGACAGAAAATGTACCATAAACGATACTTTTTATTGCTGTCATAAAAAGAGGGAGTGGGTCTCTGGTGATGAGGTTAGTTAAACATTAGTTATGTGATCACAGGCTGATGATTTCTACTGAAACTGTACAGTGACTGTGCAATGGTCATCTCAGCATCTTACCCCATTGCCAGTAATACAATCAGTTGTTTGAAAGCCAGAACATCACCTTTTGAAAATAACTAATACTATATTTTTATCATCCAACAGATTTTTGTCGAATACCCTATGATGAAGGTAAAGGCGAAGACTTCAAATTCTCCGTATATTATGATGCCCAGGATGATCAGTGCTATCCTTTCATTTTCAATGGCCAAGGAGGAAATGCCAACCGTTTTGAAAATGAAAAGGAGTGCATTAGAAACTGTTCTCTCAAGGCAGAAGATGTCTACCCCATGAATGGTAAGATGTATGAAATCATAGTGACGGTGGATTAATGCAATCATTCATTTTGTTTAACCGCCCCCTCTGTTTTAAATTATGCAAAATGTATAATGTAACTTCAAAGACCCCCTAAAAGTAGATTAACTCAGTTAAAAAAAAAGAAGAAAGAAAAAAGCGGTCCTTCTTTCTGGCTTCTGAGGACTTTGGAACATGAACTGACTAATGAGGTGGAGTTTTATGGCCTAAAGGACCATGAAAGGAAACACTACATCATCATGAAGCCTCTTTGTTCACTACTTGAGATCTGTTTCAAGCAGAGGTCCGTGCATTTCAGAATCAGGCTCAGAATCTGCTTTACTGGCCAAGTACGCGTGCACATACAAGGGATTTGACTCTGGTTTGAACGCTGCTCTCAATGTGCATGCATAGGAAAAAGAAGACACAAAGCTAAATGAGGACATAAAGACAAAAAACAACAAAAGACTAAACAATCTACACCATGCCAATGCTAGTTTGTGTGTTATTTCAATAGACCCAAATAACATTGAGCTTTACTTCTTCTTTCCACATGTATTTACTTTGTTTCTTCAGAGGCTGCAGGAAAGACCTGTCAGCATTGAGTATTAGCAATACGCCCCCAAGTGGTGAAAGAGCAGGACTACTCATTACAGATGCAGGCGTGGATGAACGCGCCCGATGGCTTCACAAACCGCTCGATTAAGATTTACTCAAGTTCAGGCTTATTCGTGCACATGGCGCTTTACGGACGTGTTATGTACAAATATACCAGCATGAGGACATATGTGTGCAGGAGTTGTGGAAATATAAGCAGGTTTAAACTTTCATTTTTGATCATTTTGAACGCCAGGCATCAAATAAGGATAAAAACAGATCAATCGTCAATATACTCATCTCCGCTGTCTCGATAGCTGAGCAGTTTACACGCAATCACATTTGTGCTTATTATATTAGTATTATTAATAAACTGCAGCCATTGTTGTGACTACTTCATGATGATGATGAGGATTATGTTTTCTCTTCACAGTCACTAAAGCTTGTCACCTAAAAAAGGCCGCAGGCGGCGACAGGTGTAAGAATCGGCTTTTGAGATTCTACTACGATTCTGTCAATGACAAATGCGTCAAATTCTACTGGACGGGATGCAACGGGAACGGAAACAGATTTCCCTCCAGTGACCGCTGCTACTTTGTCTGCACTGGCGTCCACGGTGAGCACAAATCTCCCCTTTGTGTTGCTGAGAATTAGAAGTGTTAAAGTATAAAAATGTCAAGGAGTCAGTGACGATGCTGAAATATGATACGAAGATATCATGTGTGTTTGTTTTTTTTGTTTTTTTGTTTTTTTGTTTTTTTTTAACATGTTGATTGCTTTGGTTTGAAGATGATGGTGATGATCCGGAGGAGGAGGAGCCAGACACACCTGTTGGTCAGTAGACACCCAATGAGCTCAAGGAACCATGACAAACTACACAGTCTGATTTTGTAATATATGATGAATTCTTTCTTATTCTAAATATGATAAGTGTTTTACATAAGTTTGCCTTACTTTAAACTGGTTTTACATGATATATTAGGTTGTGGCTGTTTGCAACCATACTGCATAAAATGTTGTCATATACTTTGTGTAAATGTCGGTATTTTATCTATGTAATCATCTGTAACTTGTCCTCTTTAACAGCAATCATCTTAGGAGTTCTGCTTGCTCTCGTTCTTGTCGGCGTCATCATCGCTGCGATTGTGTTGACCATTAGGTCAAAGTAAGACCATTTTTCCTTGAGGTTTGCATAAAGAATGATAATGACTACAAGTACAAAGCATGAACATGACTTATTGTCTTTATAATCATTGTACTTCCTCAGGAAAAAGAAAGCCAAGAATGCAGGAGGGAAAAGGAGAGACCCTTCGTCTGGCTCACCTCTTCATGAGGGGATTGAGATGTCATAGAAAATCATGTCACCTGGCTACCAGAATGTGGAGTCTTTACCTGCTCAGTTTTGGATTATAACTCTACTAGTTTTAATAACAAACATACCAAATAATCATAACTTTTAAGTTCAAATTCAATGTTGTACTGACATATGTAATAGCCATTGCAATTCTGCGCATCTTTCAACATGTGCAAGGTGATGTTTCTGAAGTTGTATTTTTTTTCTTGCGAACTCCCTATCCTGTTTCTATCCTTTACTTTGATTCAGCAATCAAAAAATAATTCTGATTAGTGTAAGTGTGGTCAAATAAACCAGAGCCAAATGAATTAGTCAATTAACTGATTAATTGATATACAGACAATTCATGGGCAACTATATTGATAAGGATTAATCGTTGAACTGTCTTTTGTTCCAGCTTTGCAGTAGTGAGGATTTCCTGCTTTGCGGCAATTTGGGATCCATTTGTCATGAATTTCAGACATTTTACAGAGCAGATGATTAATGGAGAAAACAGTTGGTGCATTAATTATTAATGGGGTTGATTGTTTATTGCAGCCCTAAACAAACACTATCACTCAAAGAGCTTTTTTTGGGGAAAAAAATCCATTAGAAGCAATTCAGTGTTTTAGACAAAAACTGAAGTGAAGAGGAGAACTGCATCATTCCAAGCTCAGACACTCATCTGCTTGCACAGAATTAGCTGAAATGCCTGTGACAGTCTGGTCTCATAATCATTTCAGTGTTTCCAAACTATAACTGCATCATCACCTGGCAAAAACATTCTTTCTCCCATTTATCTTAAATATATAACTGTAATATCATAACATGCTCTGTATTAGAGATAAAGATGATTAAATATCACTAGAATGCCTTGTTTTATTGGAAATGTTCTGATGGATTTTTTTTTTTTTTTTTTATTTACTGAATGTGCCGTAAATGTTCCTAAAACATTTTGATTTTGATTTTGGCTAGTATGTTTTAGTGCTGAAAATATTCTGTTCTAATGTTGTGTTTTTTTTTTTTTTAACAAAATACATTGCAGAGACTTGTTTTAAAGGTGCTTTACTCAAGTTGCTACAGGGTTTCAACAGGATTTTCCAGAGTTAGGCTGTTTGATTAGTCCAATTGAATATGCTGCTTGCATTCAGTTTGATGTTAAGTTTCCCAACATTTTGGATGAAATGTAATTTTTATTTGCAACCCATCAAGCCATGTGTGCAGACTGTTAATGGAATGGAAAAATAATTTTAAGTATGTCAACATTTTATAATTGTGTGCAAATCTGACCAGAAAAACATTCATTTAAAAATAAGTAGGCCTATTTGGAAAACAGTATTCAGTTGGCCCATATTGCAGTCACAGTGTATTGATTTGCTGGTTACAACAATTGATAGGCACTCTGTAAAGGTGTTAAATTTTCAGTTAATAAAATTCTGATTTTGTTACCCTTGCTGTTGAGATCATCTGTTAAAGATAACATGAAACCATGAACAAGGATTTCATCAGTCATCATATGTGAAGAAAAGCAAGGCTTTTTCTTATCAAAATGGAGTACACTGCTTCTCAAATGAGTCACATTGCTCTCAGACTCAGTTATCAACAAGCTCATTGTTTCAATCCGTACATGCAAAATATTTAAAACAACCATCATAAATGGCCTGGCATTGCCATGATGACAAAACAATCAATGATTCTTCATGACATTCATACAACAGACGTTTTGTTTGAGCAACCACTTTTTGTCAAGTAAGATAAGGTGTGCAAGTCATGGTAGATATTATCATAGGCAAAAAGTTAAAATATATTACATTAAGTGATGAACGGAAAATTACGTTTTTGTGGCGACCCAACTACTTTAGGTCTATTCTATATGTGAAACTTGGCGAGTCATGGCCTTTTGCTAGTGAAAATGTAATTATAATTTATATTTACGGTAAAACATGTCCACCGTTTTAACATGCCGCACTTTGTTTAAGACAATTCACTGTCGGTACGTTTTCGGAAGAGGCTATGGCTTGCTACTACGCATGCGTGCCACGGTGACACGAGCTCATCCTTGCAAAATGGCTTAATTAGGTTAAAGATTGGAGCTCCTTAACGTCAGTAGGTATAAATACAAAAGAAACGACTGGGCACCCAAATATGAGGCACCAACAGCATCTATAAGTGGCACCGCGGGCGTAAGCGAAGAAGGAAGTAGTCCCGCATCCTCCCAGAAGTTTTTTCATCTTTGTTTTGTAGTTGGCAAACCGCCGAGCCGGCAGACGCAACGTCACTTCCTCAAGTTATTTCCATTTGTTTGTGGCAAACGCCAGCAGTTATCTTGTACCTTATACACTAAAGATAACGTTACTGTTTTATTTTACAGTTTGTCAGGGTGGAAACAGTAGAGCCTTTATTTTCTGTGAATTGTTGTACCCTTAAATTATGCAAGAAATATAGTGGCTATCAAACGTGTTAGCGTTAGCAAAGACAGGGAAACGTGCGTCTGCGAGCAGAAGTAGTTGGTCAGCTAACGTTAGCTAGCTAGTTTAGGTTAATTGGCTAACTATTGTTAGCTGCCTGGCTCCTGGTACAGTTGGTGTTGTGGTGTTGGCTAACATTAGTTTACTTACAATTGTACGCTGATGGAGTGCCCCCATCTGAACTCAAACGTGAGCTGTCCTGTCGATTCGTCCAGGTTCCCTAACGGTACCCCGTCCTCCTGGTGTTGCAACGGTAAGAAAATTGTTTATGACCCTTTTATTCAACGCTACCAAGTTGTAGGTTATTGGAAACGTAAATTACGTGCGATTTTTTGGATACCAGCGTCTGCCGGCACTGATAGTACGATGTTTGTGTCAGGCAGATAGATAATGTAGCTGCAAGTCAACACAACCGCTGTTACAAGGGCAGATCACAATTCACTAGATGCACAGCGTGTCCCTGTGACACATGAAATAATAGTCCACTCAAAAGCAAATTACAGCAATGCATGATGTTTAACTGAATACTCCTGAATTAAGACAGGTTCATCTTTTATCTCCAGTTTGTAGGTCCAATAAAAGTCCATGGATTTGCCTTACCTGTCTGATGGTCCACTGTGGACGGTAAGTTGGTGGTTGTTTTGTTGTGCTCAGAATCGCAAACACAGCACACAAGTAATCTAAGTAATACTTTGGTATGTCTCAGTCCTTTTGCTTTTGGGAACCATTTTCACTTTGGGTCTGACGACTCAATTGTGCAGCCATGTAAAAGCTGCTATACATAGATGAAGGGTTTTAAGTCTATAGAACTCAGTTAGTGGTCACTGGGGGGGGTGGCTGTGTGTAAATATGGCCCTCAGAATCTGAGGTTAACAAAATACATGTTTTAGTATTTGTTTACTGTTTTTCCAGAGCTGCGACTGTATTAGTGTGAGACAGACCAGCCACAGTTTCGGCTTGTGTATTATACTTATATCCGAGTCACAGAGCGAAGCATCTGTTTTCCCTTTTCTTTGAAAAAACATAGAAGGGCAGCACTTACCACTTTTTCGGAAATATTTCCAGAATCCTCAAAGGCTTGTCTAATCGCGTGAATTAAAAATGTTCTGTCCACCCCTAAAATTTGAACTATATTTTCTTAGACGGTAGACTTGCTTGTTTTTGCATTTTCTGTGCCATACCATAGGTCAATATTTGTTACTGTGTGTTAGATTATTTTCTGGAAGTGCCAGATGTTGTGTGTTTATAAAGTAATCTCTTCCTCTGTAGATATGTCAATGGTCATGCAAAGAAACACTTTGAAGACAGCCAAGTTGCTGGTGTGAGTCAAAAGAAGGGTGAGAAACAGGAGAAAGAGAAATCCCATCATTCTGTGTGCATGGACTGCAGCAACTACAGTGTATTCTGGTGAGTGTCCTTCATGGCAAACATATCTATGGCTACTGTCTGTGACTCACCGTGGGGCCATGCAAACGTGTGCAAATATGTATGTGACTTGACTAATGTGGATTTTATAGTTACAGATGTGATGACTTTGTTGTCAATGACACCAAACTCGGGCAGGTGCAGAAGGTGAGGGAACATCTTCAGAGTTTAGAAAAGTAAGTACTAATCTCAAGAATGAAGTCTTTAGGTATGTTGTTTTTGTTTCATTGTTTTTACTTTATCATCATTTCGCTTGCCAAATTATGTAAATATCAGTGACTTAAATGTAGCATTAGTTTTTATAGTTTGACACAAAAGATCAGCTACAACACCAGGAAGATACACACACATAAAAGATGTTGCACAGCATGCTCATTACAAGATCAGTGTCCAGATTAAGAGCTTTCCCCTCTTACAGCTCAGCACTGATGAACGACAGACAGAGGAAAAGGAAACTTCAGGAAAGCCCAGCTCCAGACAGCAAGTTGCTGAAGGACAATGTAAGTGCCTTAAGATTTCTTTTGTAAGACGAAGCAAAGTTGCAGCTGCTCCACAATTATGTCCTAGCACAAAAGACTGTTCTTCCACTCAAAATTTTCCATTTACAAGTCTGTAGTCACACTGTGGGACAAGGCTCCAATTAAATGGCTCACAGCAGCCTTTATAGAGCTCTACCCTAAGTAACTATCAAGATATCTTTAAAAGTTAGCTTAAAACTTTTTTCCAAAGGCATTAAAAAAGATGTTTCAAGTAAATATGTATATACACATCTTTCTGCTTCTCACTTGTCTCTGTCAGGATGGGGTAGCCCTAGGTGCTACAGGCCTGCGGAATTTAGGCAACACATGCTTCATGAACGCCATTCTGCAGTCCCTCAGGTAAGGCTCTGCACTGCAGATGAAGTATATGGGTGGTACAGTGGGTGTGCAGCCTGGTTCAGTAGCTCTGCCCCTGTAGACCCAGGGCCCCACGACCAGTCATCCTTTATTAATACAGTCTGGGGCACAGTCAGGGGAATTACACAGGCTGCTTGGAAACAAGACACAGTCAAAGGCCAAATTTCCCAGCTTACACATATTTTTGCTTGGTTCCTACAGGACTATACTGGTAAATTTTCACAGTTACTTTATACCAAGTACCTTTTATATTACTGCCAATCATTTGCCAAAGCATGACATAGAGTTGTGAAAGAGAGTTTAACTGATTTCCAGGCATTAGTTTGCATTAATTTCAATATGCTGGTAAAATCAGTTTGCAGAAACACTTTTAGTATTTTGAATGACAACCTCACCTTCCCCTTAAAGTTAATAAATAATTGAGATTATGAGTACTTAATGGTAGTTACTATGCCATTGACGTATAAAAATGCAGCTTAAAATCCAAGTGTTTTTTTTATTATTATTATTTAACTATCTATACAGTCTAAAGCTTGGGTGCTCATCATTACAATATCCATATAAAAGTAAAATGAAAACTTTGTAATCATGTATTTGCATTTCTTGTGATGACAATTAACATGTAAAACCACTTAAAATCTGTATCTATTATTCAATTCTGTTATCTATGCAGGCTTATGAAGAAACACATTAATACACTTAAGACTGCAATTGATGTGAAAGATCCAGAATAAATGCCAAATAGACATCCAGAGAGTAGGATAGGGGGATAAATAGATACATAGTTTCGGGCATATGGTCTATTCTTAGTTGTGTGGTGGCAATGAATAATATCGGTTTTGTAGTACTTCATTGTATAACACACAAATAAAAGCGCCAAATAATGGTACATTTAAAACATATATGGGTAGATATTGCAGGAACTAGTTGCACAAGTAAAACACAAATGGATTGAATGAGATTCAATCCTGCTTTCTCAAATCCTGAGTGTGAGTGCAGTGATTTGAAAATGCTTTGGTATTTCAGTGTCTATTGTTGGTGAGGAGCTATAAGATTTGTGCAGCTGAGCAGTATGGCTCTGTTGTCAGAAAATCAAATCCATAGGACAATATTCACAGCAAGAATAACATAATTTCTCTTGCTTCTTGCACTGAAATAGTTGTTGTTTGCCAAATGAGCCTGCCATGTCAACTGCATTACCACATAACGACAGTAGTACCAGTAAGTGAACAGTAGCTATGTAACTGTTGTCTCATAGTGTTTTTTTTGTGCTTTCTGTTCCTTTGTAGCATAAGATGTGTAAACCAGTTGCACAGTTGATTATGGTTGTACCTACCTGTTGCTTTTTTCTTTCTTTCTTCCTTTTGCAAGCTTTGCAAATCTCAGGTGTGAAACATGTTATCACAAAACATCTGTTTCTTTGACAGCAACATCGAGCAGTTCAGCTGTTACTTCAAGGAGTTGCCTGCGGTGGCTCTTCGCAGTGGTAAGACGGCAGGAAGAAGGATGTACCACACCCGCAGCCAAGGGGACAACAGTGTGTAAGGTCCTCTTCTGGGGGAGGGGGGATTTATGGCCGAGTGCATTTATCTGAATTAAATTTCAGCAAGTATGAAATTGACAAAATTATTTTATTGAGAGTAATCATAGAAGACAATCTTCCCAGAAATCTTATGAGGCTCTTAACATTATCTTAATTCTGCTCACTAGAAATAGTGTTTTACAATGACTGACCAGAAAAATAAGATCATTGCACACTGTAATGCAATCTGACACAAGTTTGGGTATGTCTTTGTGTGTCAAGTATCAATAACTCTCAGCATCTTCTGTAAGCGTTTCTTCTTGGCCCACAAGAGTATTTAGACAGACTTTAAAATTTAATTGTCCCAGGCTGTGCTGCGTGGTAACAGAGTTTCTTTATGTTGAACAGGTCTTTGGTGGAGGAGTTCAGGAAAACCCTTTGTTCTCTGTGGCAAGGCAGCCAGACCGCCTTCAGTCCAGACTCATTATTTTATGCTATATGGAAAATCATGCCAAGTTTCAGGTATGCCAGCATTGCACAAAGAATTTCCAAGACTTAAGCTTCTCATGCTGAGCAGTAAACAACTCTGTTTTCTGTCAGTAAGCCTAAGTGTAGCATAGTCAAGATCTTGGTGAAGATGCAACATGCGTCACAGACTGGAACAATCTGTTGTGAGTTATTACAGTAATGTCATTTAAAGCTGTGTTTGTTTATCCAGGGGCTATCAGCAGCAGGATGCCCACGAGTTCATGCGTTACCTACTGGACCACCTGCACAGGGAGCTCCAGTACAGTCGCAACGGGGCGTCTCACCCAGTCTCACCTCAAGACGGGGTCAGACTCTCCACCACAGAGGGCAAATGCTGCATGTAAGCCCATCTAACTTTGCAATTATTTTGTTTTTCCCAGTTTGTTTATGTTTTTATATTCTGGGTTGATTTTTATGTTGGAGCAGCAGACACATTTATCATTGCAGACATGCTGCCTGATGTAGTTTATGAAAGGGTCTGTTTTCTTTAAGCCCATTTTACCATACCGTGTTTCATTTTTCTTATTCGCTTATTGAAACCAGTCTATTTTTTAAGTTTATTTTCTTGGCCTTTAGAAGTTGTAATGATCACATCCAGCAGTACATTTTCAAAAAATGCTTATCCATAACGTTTTGGGTAAACATTGTCTGGTCCACATGCAGAATATGATAAGACTGAAATGTGCATTTGTTGATTAAAATGGCTTGCCTTTTGGTGCTTTACAGCAATGGGACTGCTAGTGTTGTCACATCCATTTTTGGTGGCATACTTCAGAATGAAGTCAACTGCCTGATATGTGGGACAGAATCTCGGAAGTTTGATCCATTTCTTGGTAAGCAAGTTGAAGGCAGGCTTGTGTTTTCTTTCCTTTTCAGTAATTCTGTGATGTAGCAAAACCATTCCCACTGCAAACGCTCTGAGAGAATGTAAAGACGTTTACTTAGAGGTATATAATTAAAGCATGTTAACGCCTCTTTTCCTTTATGTTTCACTCAGATCTGTCTTTGGACATTCCCAGCCAGTTCAGACAAAAAAGAAGTAAGGACCAGGAGCCAGGGCCAATATGCACCTTACGTGGTAAGTTACCTAGTCAGAGGTAATGACTCCTCAGACGTTTTTGTTTGTTTTTTACACTATTAGTCTCAAATTGTGCACCACTGAAATTATTGACATTGGCATTTTATATTTGTTTGACTATATTTTAGACTGCTTACGTAGCTTCACTGACCTGGAAGAACTTGATGAAACAGAGCTGTACTATTGCCACAAATGTAAGAAGCGACAGAAATCCACTAAGAAGTTCTGGATCCAGAAGCTGCCAAAGGTATACGAACAGAAATTCTCAATTCCTTTATTACAATCGACTAATTTGTCTGTCTGTGCTTTGAGAGTGAAGTAGTGGGGAAAATGGCGTGTTCTGGTGTAAATGGGGTTTACTTTCCAATTGTAGGTTTTGTGTCTGCACCTGAAAAGGTTCCACTGGACAGCCTTTTTGAGAAACAAGGTGGATACCTACGTGGAATTTCCACTGAAAGGCCTGGACATGAAGGGCTACTTACTTGAGGTGAGCTTAAAACAGAAGAAATGCTCATCATAAAATTCCACAATATAGATTTTAAGACACAACAGGACAAATCTGTGTTAATTCAGGGAGTTTTATTGTCATTAAAATAAGTCTAAAAGTCATGACAAACCATGGAATAATACATTTGTGAAAATAGAAGTGCTGCAGTTTAGTCAGGAAACGGTCATGGCTCCTGAACCACACGAGTGCCACAGTAACAACCATAACAGGTCTGGCCTCGGTGAAAACTATCTAAAGTTACTCCAAAACACTGGCTGCACCCATAATGCAGTATTCAAAATAAATAAACATCCTCACAGATACTTGTATTCATAAGCCATAACTGCTTTTCTCTGTTATGGAAAATTCCAAGAGAAAAACAAGTTATCTTCAGTCGTCAATGTGGAAATGTTATTTGTATTACTTCAGTCATACTTATAGGAAACATCACAATACCACAATGACTTTGTGTATTTGTGCCAAGTTTGAACCTTTGTAATGAAGGGGTATGGTTTGGTAACTTAAAAAAAGGAGTCAAAACACTAGCATTTTGCTTTAGATCTTTCCACAATGTGACGAGACATCTGACTCGCTAAAGCATGTGAAATATGATGGTGAACTGTAATGGCTGCATTGTAAGTTGGGCACAGCAGCCGCAGACAGCATAAAGAATAGACAATTTGAAATGTAGATATAGGAGGTCTTTTTATTTGCAAAAATTACAATAGCTCCTTTGCCAGACTGGTGTTTTAGTCTAACCGTTTTTTTTTTCTCTTTGACAGTCCTCAGATGATGGGTTTATATCCATAGTGAAAAAACATGTTTTGCTAGGCGGCAACCAGAGAGATCACTGCTGGCCTCTACTGGCAGACCAGAGAAACACAACATTTGGACAATGAAGAAATTGTCTTAAAATCGCATTGAGCACAGACTAATAGAGCTGAAACAAATTAATCAATTAGGTGATTGACATAAAATTAATCAGCGGCTATCATTAATTTTCATTTATCTATTAAAATGTTTAAAATTCAGCTTTTTGAATGTGAGGACTTCTTAGTTATCTTTGTTTTCTGTGGTAACATACTGATTATTTCTGGGACATTTGAAGATGTCAACTTGGGCTTTGGGAAATTATGGTGGGTGAGAAAAATTAATTAATCGAGAAAACAATTGACAGTAATGAAAGTAACCTTTAGACTCAATGATTAAGAAAAAATGTAAATTACGGATGAACTTTAATGTACAATGAACTGTGTTGTTACAGTCCCATCTGTAGTGCGTTGATTTATTTTATGGATCACTGGGTGATACCTGCAAGTCTTCATTCACGAACGTCAAATGATTCTATCAGTGGTTTTGTTGTCATTCAACATGCAAGATTAGTGCATTATTTTTGCTTTGTACAATTTTAGAGAGGAAAAAAAGGAAAGGAGCCCCCTACAAAAGTTTGGGGACCCCAAGAGATTTGTGCTGTCAGATAACCTTTGCCTCACAGAATTCGATGCCTTTTACAAGGAAGAATATGTGAAAAATCCCAAGCAAGAGTTGAAAGACTAGCTGTTGCTATTTTGAAACTGTAAAAGACAGAAATGAAAAAGCAATTGCTTAAAATATTAAAGATGTCATCTTTAACTTTATGCTGTTTGGAAATCAGATATTTTACTCACTTAGCTGTTTACAGTAACATAAACTTTGACCAAGTTTTTCATGCCATTGTACATCTTTGAGGTGTGATGTTGTGGGTGGAATTGAGAGTCTAGGAAGGAAATCCTTATCTTGTTTTTTTTTATATATTAACAGCCAGAGAATTCATTACCAGAAAGCTGCCTGTATGACCTTGTTGCTGTGGTCGTGCATCATGGATCTGGGTGAGTAGATGAAATATCACACACAAGTGGAGCAGTTGAAACTGATACTCATTAAAGCTTCATCTTTTTAATCAGAATTTGCTGTTTTAACAAACACGTACAGAGTGGTGCAGCATCTTGCATGTATCAGACTTGTTTGGGGTCAGTCTGTGTCTTTTTTTTCCCCTTCTAGCTAGCAGATGATTGTGTGTTCAGATGCAAGATGTGCTTTTGTCACCATGGCAGCAAAATTAACAGCTGGATCCCTACATAAGCAGAATACATCACCTATACATCGACTGACCAGCTCTGCCTCCTGGCTGTCAGCCACCCAGTTGCTGCATAAACAATTCAGATCCAATTGAGCTGAAAAGCCTTGTGGACAGCTGCAGTTTAAAAATTCATGTAGCCACTAAATGCTGAAAGGCATTAGGCTGAAAGTCCTTGAAAATGTGTTTAGATATGCTAAGATGAACTGTCTGTCAAAGTGCTGCCATTCTACTTTTGGCCCCTAAGTGGCGATGTTGCACCGCTGCTGTGGCGTTGAGTTGCACTTGTCCCTCTCACTTCAGCGGTGAATGAAGCCTTGTAAGAAGCCAGACAGCAGAACATGATGTATGTGTCTGTTCGCAGGGTTGGATCAGGGCATTACACAGCATATGGCAGCCATGAGGGCCGCTGGTACCACTTCAATGACAGCACAGTGACGCTGACCAATGAGGACACAGTGAGGAAGGCCAAGGCCTACATCCTCTTCTACGTAGAGAGGACTGAACAGGTGGCCTCAGACAAGAGTACCACAAACAGCACAGCCACCAGCAAGCCTGCTGTGGACACTGCAGCCACGGACAGTGTTTCCTCAGACGTAGCTGCTCAGGATGAGGTTGCAGCAGACACGGTTGCCACAGACACGGTTTTGATTGACGTGGCAGCCTCACACATGAATACCCTGGATGTGGTGGCCCCAGGTAATGCTGCAGTGTACAATGAGGGTGAAGACATGCCTGAACTACGTAATGCTGACACAGCTTCAATGGAGGCTGCAACAGATAGGGACACCTCAGACAAGGCTGCAACCCAGGAAGCCAGCCAAGCTATACAAGCTGTTGCACAATGATTCTGTCAGACCAGCTCATCACACCGTTTGGCTTCACCTCGATCACATTTCTCACAGTGCTTGATTTAAATAGTTAATTTTCACCTCTCAATGTATGTGCTACTATTTTGTTTTTTATGACCTGCATGACAGCATCATGTATAATTTGCTGCTTGAGTTTTGTTTAGTATGACTTTTTGCATTTATTTCCTTGATGTTATATTCCTCAGTTGAGGTAGACGTCTCTATATTCATTAGATTCCAAAGGTGATTGTTTAAGATAATGAAGTAAAGCTGTAGGAAAACCTCAAGTTGGTCCAATGTTTAGTCTAGACTGATGAGACTGATTGTGTCAAGACACTGTGTCATTGTAACAATATTTGGAGTTTCTATTGTTTGTAAAGTTTCTAATTTTGTCATTTCCACCTCTTGAAAACCTCATACTTCTTTTTTCCAGTTATTAGGGAAGATTTTAGTAAAAACAATGCAATGCATTTATTGACTGACAAGTGCTCGTTAGGGCTTTAGAAAGTTTTAACTTCTTGAGCAGAACCAATGTGAAGAAAGGATCATTCTCAAGTTGTTTTATTTGTCTGTATTGACGCTGGAGTATAATTTTTAATGTTTGATGTTGGTCTGAAATGGGCTTCGAAGCAGGCCCTGATGAAATGCTCTTTTCAAACATGTATTGGGCAAAGTGATGAAATACAATGGAGAATCTTTTTATCATTCCATCCTTCTCTTGTCCCCACTCCTTCTGTAGCGACCTGTCAGAGGACACAGGTCAAAGAATTTGTATCATGAATCAAATCCACCTTGATTTTGTAAATCTTGCATTTTTTCTTTATGAGACAAATACATATCTTATATATTGTCTATAATATCTTTGGGTTTTACATAGGAAAATTGTGATAGGTGTTATTTGTTATTTTGTGATGTTATATTGACCAAACAATAGAAAATAATTTGTTAATAATATATATATATATATATATATATATATATTATTAAGTAAATCGTTAGTTGCAGCTCTAAATGAAAGAGAAATCTTTCAGTGCCTACCTATAATTCTTTAAACCTGTACTGACACTGATTGTCTTTGTGTCAACTTCTACATCACAGGTGCACAATTTGATGCACTTGATAGGAACTGCTGTTTCATTTGCGTTTGAGTTTGTGAGCTGAACACACGCACACCAGAAGGTGCATTGTGTTTAGAAGCAGCCCAATTTCCTAACACCCTAATTATGGCTTGCGATGCTTAACAGCCACTGGTGTGTCCAAGTACGACCTTAGAGAACAGAACCAATTTTTAAGCTAGCCTTTCTCCCTTTTTTTTTGTTGTTGTTTTTCACTTCCCTTTGGCGAACATCTCCGCCCACACAGTCAGACGTAACAGCTCCCCTCGGGACACGTGCCAGCCAGTCAGCCCTCTCGCTCAGGAACAAGCACTCCTGTATGATGAGGAACAGCTGCTCTTCCTCGACTGCTCGCAGGTGGCCGTGGGCTCGCTACTCTCCGTTAATGACACGAGTACCCCCCCCCCCCCTTTTCTTTTTCTCTTGAAGGCTAGATCACCATTGCTAATAATAAGCTCACATTGCATTGTGTTCGTCAGATCCGAGCTTCTGCTGAAGGACATTGTGACACAATGAGTCACAGGACAAACTGTAATCAGCCTCCCAACAGTGGCATTTCCCAATGTCCTGCATTCTTTTTAGAGGTTGGTGATAACGAATGGAACAGGACATAACTGGAAATGTAGTATGGAGTGATGACATAGATATAGTGGTATTTTGCCGTTTTGCCATCTCAGTATGTCCTCTGCGCTCCAATTGAGCAATTTCAAACACAGTGAGTCATAGTTCACGGTGTTCTTTTTACACTAAGTCCTACGTAATGCTGTTTGTACTTAGGCTCTGTTATGATCTTGAGTATAATACATTAAGGATTTAAATGTGTCATTAAAGTTGTTGTAGGCCTTCATTTAATCCAGCGTCTTGTACTGTAAACACTCCCTTTGTGTAATGTATGCTAATTGTTGTTGACACTGTGCCAAGAGGTAAATTTAGCTCATTGTAATTTGTGTTTTTAATGGTGATGTACTGGGTTGCATTATGTTTGAAGTTGATCTTAATATTCTTACTCCTCCCTTTATGAAGTGGACAAAATATTTGTACCCCGATTTGTGACGCCACCTCCATCTTTAATGATCATAGAATTAAAATGGCGCACAAACAACCAGTTAAAGAAAGGTTTAATAATTAGCAACCTCTATGGTTTTCCCCACAAAAAAAAGTTATCTAGTTGACTGCATTGAAAAATAATGAATGTGAAAACAGCCTTCTAGTGTCAAACAGCAGCTACATCATTCTTCACGAGCTCATTCTGTTGAGCTCCAACAGCCAAGCGAAGAAGCAATAACACAAAACACATTTTGGAGTGAAGGGCGTCTTTAAGTCTCGACAACAACTGAACATTTGAAGTAGGGAAGCTTATGCTGCAGGGCTGCTTTATTGCAGTACATTGTGGAGGTGTTTCTCTTTTTGTGTGTCACTCACTGTGTATCTGAGAACTAGGCCAGGGCAGTGTAAACATCTGGCTCAGTCCAGCGCTTGCTGCCTGTTGAGAGCCGTGACAGATGGAAAGGGAGCGTATGCCTTGAACACTTCCATCTTTGACCGTACCGGCAGTTGTCTTCCCAAAATAGCCCCCACTCCCCGGCCTTATATGTGCAGGCCTCCAGCGTGTGCCTGAGGAGGCATCATGTATCTAGGCCACACAATACGGGCTACAGGCTCATTGTTGCCGCTTACCAGCAGGCCTATCACCGCCCCGGGGACGAGGCCTCTCTTTCTGTCTTGGGAAGGCTCGCCATGCATCTCACCCAACTCAACCGTGAATGTCTCCTCCACCTTTTCTCCTTCCTGGACAAGGACAGCCGGAAGAGTCTGTCCCTTACCTGTCGTCAGCTGCGCGAGGTGTTCCTGGACCCCCGGCTGTGGAATCTACTCCACTTCAGCTCCCCTTGTCAGCTGAGGAGGGACAACTTTGTTCTGGGACCCTCATTGCGCTACTTGACTGTGTGCTGGTACTCCAGCAGGGTCCTGCAAGTGTGCAACATTGAGGACTGGCTGAAGAGCTCGTTTCAGAGGGACATCTGCAGTAAACATGACAGCCTGGTCAGCACTTTCCTGGCCCGTGTCCGCCACATGTGAGTGTTTGTGCGTGGTTCTCCGCTGCTTTGTTGTGTGTTTTACAATAACAAAAGATTTTTTATAATGCTCAGTGATGAAACAGACCAACAGCAGTAGCACGCCACACTGGACTGTAACATAATCTATAGAATAATACACTGTCTTCTTGTGACCAGTTCAGCCAAAGACGTGACTTACTTTGCTGTATTTCAATAACTTTTAGAGTCCTCAAGAAGTAAAATTATCCCGTAAGTCGCAAGAAATTAAACTTTGGGTTGCAGAAATAGGATTTTTTTATGCTTTACTCTCTTATTAGTTCTCTTACGACACCTTGGCTGTATCATGTGACCCGTCGTGGATGTCCCGACCCCGAGTTTGACAGCAGTACAAACCACATCCTCAAATTTGACCGTAAAGCTGATTTAACACCACTCTAACACATTCTCAGTTAAAACCGAGCATGAGTTGCTTCGAGTTATTCTGGGTGCCTTGTATGTGAAGGTGTACCTGTAACTTTGTCCAACCCTGTGGCGTCTTTTCACGAGATGATGCTGAAATATCTTGCGGGAGCCTGAGATTTCACAGCTTTGTGCTACACATGATCATTCAAACTTTTGTCTTAAAAACTGCTACTTCGGGTCAGATGCGTCTCGAGGATGATCACGTAGTTTTCGGTCATTCACACCCGCCACGGGGAGCAAAACTGTTTTCATTGTAGAGGCACATGGCTTACTGAAACTGCCATGTTTAGCTAAAGACAGCAGGGAAGAAAATCATTAGAAACAGATGGTGTATCTGGCTGTAGAGACAGAAAAATGACACATCTGTGGGACATAAGACTGATTCTATTAACTAACATAACTGTGGTCAGATATCAAATTATATTTATTGAATGATGTGACAGTTGGATTTGATAGGTCACTGAAATGCAGCTCTATTGGCTTTCGGCCTTGTGTGCGTGGCTGGCTGCATGCAGGAATCAGCCTGCAGAGGCATAATGAGGTCTCTGGATAATTTCTCCAAGGCAGCCAGTAATAACCGTTGATGTGAGGGAGCCTGGCCACCGCAGCTGGCCGACACAAGAGGGGGGAAGAGGGGCCGGCTCATTGGCTCAGCGTATGACCCTGTGAGGATTTCCTGTATTGTGAAATGTGAGACGCAAGACATGAGGGCGGTGAGATCGAGTAAAAAAAAAAAAAAACCTTGCTTTGTCTGGGTCCTGTATCTCAATGCCCTTAAGGCACACTCATTGCATACTGATAAACCCTCCCAAATTGTCTCAGGGAGAAGAAAGCTAAGTGCACGTGACAAAGTGGGAGGGGACGCAGGGAGGCTGTGGGGGTGATAAAGAGTGATTTGACCCTCCCAGTCAGCTGCAGACTAGAGATTTACTCAGGCAGGTGGAGCGTACAATTGGCTCTTTGTTGCTGTCAGAGGAATGAACATGTGCGTCTGTCTCTGCCTGCCTCTTCCTGGATAAGACTCCACGCAAACTCTGACGCCAAGCTCATGTCTGTCTTTTTTTTTTTTTTTTGATCTTCATGGAAAAACACTATAAAACATAGCTTGTCTTCTGGCGTGTTTGTAGTGTAGTTTCCAGTGTAATGCTCCTCTGATGCCACATGACTACATTAAATCACTTGTCAAGAACACGGCTATTTGATTTTGACTATATTTCATTGGATTAGAATTATAGTTGCAGCGTGAATTAAAATGCTCAACATGCCATGTGTGGGTTGCACAGTGGGTGGCACAAAAAGCTTCGGAATGAGGCTTCTATGGTTAAATAGTGGCTTCATTCCAATATTTGATATGCACCATGTGGATAAATTGATGCTTTCTCTCTGAAAACCAGCACAAGCGTATCTTCAGATACTGTCTCAGACTTAAGACTTCTGCTCGCAAACCACAGCTTCAGCTGACAGCTGCTTTGGGAAACAGTCACAGCTAAATTTAGAAAGTCAAAGATGTCCAAAATCATGTTTGAAACAATTTACAATCGCTGGTTTAAAACAAACTCACCCACTTAAGAGGCCGAAGCAGCTGAACGTTAAATGTACGTCTTCGTTCCTTTTCGAGTTCACTGGATAATTTGACCAGACAAAATAACCGTTAGGAAACCAAACAGCTCATTAGAGAGATGATTACAGGTTAGCGGTGTGGTGTTCTGCTTGTGCTCAGCTCAGACCAGACTGCCCTGCATGCTGTTTGCTTTAATGTGAGCTACATCACGTCTCAAACCTGAATGGAAAGAAGGCAACAGTGCAGACGTATTTGCACTATTTATACGGCACACTTATATATGTATATAGATATATATACAGAGAGAGAGAGAGAGAGAGAGAGAGGTATATATGAGACATAAAACATATGATGAATAGCCTGAAGACAAATTGGATGGTCTCTCTTGCTTCTTCTTCTTATGTTGCAGTCAACAGCTCACCCGATTATCCTTGTGCCTTTGTTTTGTTTTTCATGTCATGTTCCAAAGAGGTGCAACTGTGCTAGACAGGCAAAAGCAGAGAAGACATCAGTGGTATAAACTCGCTGCGGGGCAAGAACATTAGAACCTTGAAAGACAATAAACAGGGCCATGCACCAACAGAAACAGGCCTGATGAGGAATCTGTTCTACATACGACAGCTGTTCTGTTTTTACTATTTTGACAAGAAAAAATAGTTCTGTTTTGTTTTTTTGTTTTTTTTTTTTTTTACCTCCAATTAGCTGGTGAATGCCTGTAGTTTGGAAATGACAGATTATCTCCAGACTAATAAAGGCATAAAAAAGGGTGAGTTTACCACCACAGGAGGTGCTATGAGCCAGTTCTGTGACGTGCCTAAAATTAAACATTACCAAATCGGTGTGTGTGCATGTGAGAAAGTAGGAAGAGGAATTCTTAACGAGGACAGATTACGGCAAGGTGGCATGCATATATGCTCTTGTAGAAAAAAACAACAACCACACACACGCGCACACACACACATAAATATCTGCACAAAGTGAGGGGAGGTACCATGAGAGGGTGGATTATGTAACAAAGGTTGATGAAGTTTTTATTGCTGTCATGTTTCCCTTCCCTCATGTGCTGTACCGTCTCCGCTGAGACACACTAACTGCAGTCATTAGAGGCTGAATCCCGAAATACTTGGAGCTCTTGTCATTCCACTGCCCCACCCCCTCTTTTTTTTTTTTTTTTTTTTTTTTGGTTAATGTCAATACTGTGCAGTCACATCCGCTGATAAAGCCCCACATTGGCCCCATGCAACAATGCAACAGGGCACGTGGATCAACTGTGCCGCCCCATGTTCAGAGGTTACTGGGACAGTACCCTCAACACTTGCAGGCGACTGGAATATGTTTGGCTCACATGTGGCAAAGTGGTAAGATTATGTAAGTCTTTATGTAATCTGCATCAGTGAACGTGAATGGCATCCTCCATCCGCTGCCATTGGACTGTCTGCCTGCCAGCTTGCCGGCCTGCAGTGCGCCCATGATACAGGGTGGAAACATGCAGTGGATGCGTGCATTTCAACTGCAAGGATCCACATTCATTTTTAGAAGGAAAGTTAAGCACGAGAAAATGCATTTTAGTCATGCTATAATTCATCAAACATCCTGTAATTGTTCTGTGCAGCAGCGCCATACTCCATTTATTCACCGCAGCTTTTTAGAGGACGGAAACACATGAGCCCAGCGGGACAGCGTGGAAAGAAAAGATAGCTTGGTCTTGGCATTAAACTGCTCTATCGTTACACAGATCATGTTGCTGCCCCTCAGTGGTGTTGTTTACATCTCATTCACATATTGCTCAGATCAAGCTCCTGATCTATATGCTCTCCTCTGTTATCTGATTCTATTCAAGAGACCTGGAGAGTATTCATCTGAAAATAGGCACACACGCCAAACAGCCTCGCTTACTTAAGGCTAGTCCTTCTCCAAACAAACTAATCCCTCTGTACTACACAATATGTCCTAAGGCATGATGAGTAAAGATGACGCAGAACAGGTCTTTGTACAGGTTGTACCTCAACACGTGCATGGAAACCTGTCTTTGTGTAATGAGGTTAATGACTGCTGTCTGTGCCACAGGTGCCCCAACCTGCTCTCGCTAACCTTGTCTGGCTGTGGACACATCACGGACCGGGATGTGATCTCCACGCTGCAGAGCTGCAGGAAGCTGCGCCGCCTCCACCTGGAGAACTGCGTCCGCATCAGCGACAGCTGCCTGGAGGGTGTGGCGGCTCATGGAGGCAACCTGGAGGAGGTAAAGGTTGACTTCTGCAGGAACATCACTCAGGCAGGGCTGCAGGGTGTCAGAGAGAAGAGGCCGGGCATCCAGCTGAGTGCAGAGAGGAGCGCTGGTATGATCCCAGACAGCAAGCCTGAGGAGAGGGAGCCCATGAGGAGGACCCTGCAGAAGCTCCTGCTGTTCTCCTGATGGAAATGCTTTCATCCTTACACATGCACCTCAAGGAAGAGCATTTCTGTAACGTTTGGACTTGACTGTGATGCTTTTTGTTTTGATTTGTACATTATCTGTATTTATTAGAAGTGTTTGTACACACTTTCCTTTTTACACATTTTTATACAACACATGTTCCTGAGTGTGAGTCTTACAAAGACGGGCACTTTAAAGCCGTCTGTTTTCCATGTTATCCCGACCAGGGAGAATTCCAGAGACAGTCACGATAAAGTCTTAGTGTGTACTCAGGTGGCCTTATCAGTAATTCTCAATCAGTAAACACTGAAATCATGCAATCATACAACTCCATCCTTTAAAGAAAAGTTATTTCAGGAAATAGGCTTATTGACTGACTTTCTTGCCGAGAGTTAGATGGGAGAATCGAGTAAGCTTAGCTTTGCACAAAGACTGGAAACAGGGGGAAATAGCTAGCCTGGCAATGGCAACAAAATCCACCTAGCAGCACCTCTGAAGCTCACTAATTAACATGCTATATGTTGTCTGTTTAAAAACTGAAGAGAAAAAAACAACCATTTCACCTTTTATAGGAGTTTATACCAAAATATGTCGTGGTTGAGACATAGTTTGGGGTAAAAACGGTGCAAAATATGCTCAACAAGAAAGCGAATAAGCATACTTCTCAAAATGTCGCTCTGTTCCTGCTAATTTGAGCGTTTAAATAAAATCTCTCACACGGGAGGACTCATGCGAACCTGCACGACTCTGCATGCTCTGTCTCTGTTACTGTACGACATGTCAGAGCTCAGAGGAAGGGATCTCTGAGGGTAAAGTGGGCCTGAGCTGTGATCAGACTCACGTTATATAACACTGTGAGACATATGAAAGTAGGTTGATCAAGGGAGTGCGTCTGTTTGTATATGCCATGTGACAAACTTAACGCAGGCTGCTGCTGCAGGGTGCTCTCAGTCCAGTGGCTGCAGCTCTGAAGAATGAATATATATTTTTACACGAGGCCAACGAGTACCAGTCAGTCCTTCCAGCACCAGCCAGATATTTATTTTATACTTTTCAGTTTACCTTTGAAAGATCACAATACTGTGTGTGTTTCTATTGACTGTGTTTTTTTTACTAAGCGTGTTATGTGTTTGTTTGTTTGTTTTTACTTATTCATTAAAGAAATTTTTGCATCGTTTTGTGATGGACAGTCAAGTTTTTCTGAGCGGAAATCTGCACATTGATAACGAGGACTCGTGTTAATTAGATCTGTTGCAGTACACTGGTGAAGTGTGTTTTAAAGCACTTTCTCTCAGCATCATCATGCAAGACGCTTTTGGGTTTAACTGCATTCATTAACAATATAATACATCTGAGTAAACTGTGTCCCGTTGCTAGTTGTTCTGATTTGTGATGTCTGATTAAATAAGAATGAACAGAATCTGTATTTGAACTCTAGTTGTTGCTCCGCAAACCCAGCAAGCAGGTGCTTGGTTGCATGAAACAGAACGAGCTGATAGATGTGGTTTGAGTGGTTTGGGCTACTGGGTCAGTTTCCAAAATTCCATTTGGCTTTTAAGTTATTAAAAAGCATCAAGTGTATATTCAAGAGTAATTGTGTCATTTCAGTGAAACCAAAAATTTGCATTATTGAGAGCATATTGTAATTATGCTGCTGTCTGCTGCTGTCTCGTCACGATAGCTCTGTAGACACATGGTATCCCTATAACACTGTCATAGTGCAAATTTTACAGCGACAATTTAATGTAATGTCTGCAGGCTGTAGCTCATGAAAAATGAGGTTCATTACACCAGATCATGGTGCTCCTACCACACATTTGTAGACAGGGGTCACCAACACTGCCAGCAAGTCAGGCCCACAAACACTCAACAGCAGCAGGTGATCACACAAAGCTGTACCAGAACCAACAACACAATCAACACGCTGAAGAGGTAATCAGATGAGTTCCTACCACACAGCATGTAGGCCTGTGCCTGACTAGCACTCGACTAACACATGGCATAGACCACCCAGTAATCTACATTTGTCAGCTGTTTTCTTTTTTTTTTGAACATAGATGATGGTGAACTTCATAGAAAAACTAAATTAACACAATCAAGTGTGAGCACATAAATAGTGAGCTTTGGCTTTACATCACAGGCAAATTTCCAAAATCCTTAAGGCAACAGTCAGAAACTAACTAACATTTGCATTCATCTTTGGAGACTTAACACAGTCTAATTCAGAAACTCTGAAGGTAGCCTACTATTAACCCACTGTGTCTGCACTGGCTTGCGTGACGCACTCGAGCAAAGTCTTTAATGAGGACGTGAGCGACTGGAGTGAGCCAGGCAGACAAGATGTTCAACTAACATGAAGTTTAAGAAATGGTATGGTCCACTCCAGGGGTGTCTGAAATTGCATTAAAAGATCCGTCCAGGCAAATCTTCCAACAGGATATATGCATGTTTACATATGCACCAGGTTTACTGAACACTACATTGCAGCACACTCTGGTGAGAAATAACAGCCCCCACGGTTGGGTGAGGATAGTATAACATGTTCTGTCTTAATATACGTTAATGTGTTGTTTTCCAACAAGGAAAAACCCCAAACCTACTTGATAAATATAACTCTGTTATTTAACAGAGAGACAGAGGCTCACTGGCGAGACAACCTTCGCTGTATTATTT
Source organism: Chelmon rostratus (assembly GCF_017976325.1). Classification (NCBI taxonomy): domain Eukaryota; kingdom Metazoa; phylum Chordata; class Actinopteri; order Chaetodontiformes; family Chaetodontidae; genus Chelmon; species Chelmon rostratus. The sequence goes on along the minus strand of NC_055663.1, from coordinate 17,230,133 downwards.
AGCCTAGTATCAAAAAATAGGTTTTAACAGCAAAGTGCACATTGGGATAGACTGTTAAGAGTTATGAGTTCCAGGTGGGGACACTCCTGAGGCACCTCCGGCTGCCTACAGCACTCCAACACAATAACAGGCCTCAGCTGTAGACATGTAACAACACGACTGTATCAAAGCGTCACTCCTCCGCTTGTTTCCACAGAGGCCGGTTGTTTTTTATGGTTGTATGATTTCAAAAGAAGACAGTCTTGAAAGACCTGTTACGCAGATGCGTGTTCTTCAAAGCACTGCCTTTTGCTGCGTAAGCTATTTGTTGCCCCACCAATACTGATGTGACTGACACCCTCACTTACACAGCTTCTTCAGTCCGTGTGAATTGTGAATAAAGTATAAAGTCCAGCCTCCACTCTAATGGAATCCAATGATTTGCTCCTTAACAAAAGGGCAGTTTGTGCCCGATAAGAGCGGCTTCTATGTTGAATATCATCTCATTATACTGTGAGAGAAAGTGCCACTGTGAGCTGAGCAGCCATTTTCTCTGGACCGTAAACACACTCACTGTATCTGCTATTCAGATCGCAAACATTTCACGAAATGCAAATGTTGGTCAGTTTTATTCTGCTCTCCTCAGCCATGGTTAGTTTTATTTCTCCACACAAAGGACGGTTCATGAGAAATCTGGCGCAATATAAATCAGCCAAGATCAAATGTGGACACCCACATGCATCTGTCTCCACCATGGACTGTCGAGGGGCTCGGGCTTGTTTAAGCAACTCCGCCTGAGGTGAAACACACTGAGTTTGGGGGTTGGGGCCAACTGCGTCTTCAAACAGACCACACTTTTCAATTACATCCCTGTATTATGAGAACAGTCTGCCAGACGGTTCATGGTTAAAAGTGCATAAGAGGAATATCAGGCCAACAGATTTCTGGCTGAAGAGACAGAAGAGATGAAACATTTCATCTTTATGACCCGCTTCAAAAGACGCGCTGCAAGTTTTCTCCTTTTCATTTTCTTTTATCTCACTCTACCGCTGATGACATTAAACTGTTGGATTTCAAATCCACTTCCTTTGCTAATACGCTTTCCACGATACTTCAGCCAAAGAACCCACCCAGCCGGCTCAAGCCCCCGGAAAGGTGCATCATCCATGATGGAAAAGGTCTTTAGATCTTTTAATGAACTAAAAAGAATGACAAATGTATTTAAAGTATGAAAAAAATATCATTATATTATTTTATTATGATCAATGATGCATGTATATATATCAGCATTCTGTAGCTGGTTGGGTTTGGGTAGTATAATATGTGAAATGTTTTATAAGCTCATCGCATTTTTTTGTTTGTGCAAAGTAACTTAAGCTGTCAAATAAATGTAGTGGAATAAATAACAATGTTTAACTGTGAAAAGTAGTGAAGTCGAAGTGCGAAATGGAATAAAATGGACGATGCTACAACTCTGCAGACTCATTGGCACACGGTTGGACACACGTGAACGAAACGAACAGCAAGATTTCAATTTTCTCCTAACAGAAAATTGTGTTCAAGGCTAATTCCAAGGGATTGATTAAATTTGTCACTCTCGCTCCATTAGAATAACAAATTTCATTAGAAATTTTCTGCAGAAGGAAACAGCTAACCCTCTAATCATTTTAATTAGCTGCTCTGCTCTCCACAAGTGGTTTCGTGCGGAGAGACAAGAGACTATGATGTTAATGATGTTGCATTTTATTTTTTTTTTGCATTTAGTTTGGAAGTCACATGCTTATTACATTTTAATGTGAATCACAAAACACAACAAAAGTGAGTATATTTTAATAATACATTTGTTAATATAATTTTGCATTTTAAATGCATTATGCTTAACCAGGTTCCTGACAGGTGACAGTATTAGCATATTAAAAGCAAAATAATCCGTGCAGACTCCCTCAAAAACAACACAGATTTCTTTTGTATTTCCCTGAAACTGTTTAGAAAGTTTGCACACTCTGTGTCTCATTAGAGGTTCATTGTACCAGACATATTGTCATTTTAATTCCATGCGTTCTTCTTCCCGGTCAAAACCTGTCACTTATATTACCCACAGTGCAACTCGGCCACTAGAGACTCTGGTGTGTTTTGCTAGTAGTGGCTACTGTAACCTGAGCCACAAGCCTCGAGCATAGATGTGGAGCGGCTGCAGAGGTCTGGTAAGGTCACTTCTTTCTAAGTCCACACCCCCAGATATTTTTTTTATTTCCAATCTTGTAGTCTTCAGCCCCGACCGACACAATTCATCAGATTTCACATCTGGAACCACAAGATTTAGTCAACTTTTTCCACATGTGCAGTGGTACTCCCCAAGACCTGTAAACAGACTCTAATGTGTCCCCTTTATTAAAATGCAGTTGACCACAATAACAAATACCTCTAACGTTAAGAACATTCTGTTGCAGCCTCTGAATGGGTTTAAATACAGTCCAATGAGCCACGTCGCAAATCAGCCTTTTAAATACTGGAAATTCTCAGCACAGCCTGACATACCTGTGTATGTTCTCCTGCAAACCATGCTCAAACCATGCTGTCTGTCTTGTTTATTTTTTTTTTTTCATTTTTGCACCTCCTTCTGCCTTTATGAGAAGCTAGAAGCAATAGAGTGGTTATCAGTGAGGTTTTATCCTTTGAATCAACTTAATTTTAAATGATGGTTTGATTTGGCTGGATTGTGAACTGTGGCAACTGAGAGTTAATCTTAAATCCTTAAATATAGATATGCTATACACACTGTCCAAACATTCTGGAGCCAAAAAAGTACCACATGGAGTCTGCAACCTGTATTTAGTAGAGCAGATCCCCCCATATGATGTGTACAGCAGATGCTCTCAGGGTGAAAATGTGTTGTCTTAAGGATTCATGCTGGGAGAAGGCCTTTGTGGAGCCAGTAGCGCGGGCCTTTCCCCTGTGTGAAATATGAGCTGGTAACGACAGGATGCTGGTGGTAATAGAGGGAGGGGGACTGATGCAATGGAGGTAAAAGGGAAGGGGTGGCCATTTGAGCCCTGAAACCTGAAATCAGCAGTTTCCTGACAGCCTTATAAGGTCAGCCATGGGAGGCATTTCCAGGATCCACCCACTACTGATTACTCGCCCATGGAGGGGAGGAGCAGGGGGGGTGTTGAGTCTTCAGCAGAAGGGAGGAAGGAAAAAGGAAAGAGGGAGGTTTTTTTTTGTTTTTGTTTTTTGGGAGCACTTGTGTTTGTGAGTCTGTGACCAAGAGCTCGTCCAGGGTCAGACATGGGGAGGGGCTCTGTTGATCCTCCATCTCTTTCACCTCAGAGAACATCTCAGCCTCGCTGCGATATCAGATGAAGAGTCGCCTGGCTTCAGTGACTAACCAGGAACTGTGCTACTTTTCACAGCCCAAAGCTTTATGTCGTTAAAGGCTTGAGAATAGGCCGTAACTTAAAGCTCTACCCTCTCCGCTGGGCATGAGTAATGTAGTCTAGACAGTGGAGGCATGCATCTTCTCTTTAATGTGACAGGGAGTAAATAGGTTACAAATTCTTCAGTTCTTTCGGCACAAGTAAATGTTCATTTAAGCAATGGGCACATTTACATGGAATACATCTGGCAAAGCCTCTGTCAAGTGTAAATGAAAATTTAAAAAATGCTTCTTAATGAATACTTGATGCTTTTTTTTTTTTAAGGTAATCCTTACAGAATATCACAGTGTGGATGCAGCCAGATTTCTATCCAGTTAATGATGATGTTTGGATGTGCCCACATGAACGTGGAATGTAGGCCAACCTTATCTGGAAAACAGATGCATGACGTGACGAATGTAAACGTCTCTGATCCCGAGACGTCTGCGCACAACTTCCTATCAGAGTTTGAGAAACGGCGTCTCATTTTAAGTGACGTCAAGGTGCTGCGCTTGTTTCATCTGTGTACTTCTGCCCTCGTACGTGCTAGCTTGCACCTGCGGCGGTAGGTGTGAGTCTGTCCTCGTAGAGCCCTGTCTGCAGATGGAAAGACAATTTTGACGGCAGAGTAGAGCTTTGAAGCCTCTCCCCTGTCCTAGGATAGATTATTCTACATATTTCCTGCTGGAGTAACTCAAAGGCTCCTCGCCTCAGGTCCTTGCAGTAGGAGGCTCTCTGGCATCTGCCTCGTAGCTGAAGCCACAGTTGAGAGTTACTGAGAGAGCAGCAGTAGTCTTTTGTAGCTGCATATGTGTAGACTTATATAATCCAAGCTATGATGGAACAAATTCAGGATAGGAGAGAGAGTAAAAGTAAAAAAAAAAAAACTGCACATTCAAGTCCATCAGTGCTGTTTTCATTACTTAAACCTGAGATTTGTCTTCTTCTCTGCACACATGCTGATGTTGCGCAAGGTACCAAAATGAGCTAAGTCATACAGAAGAGACGAAGATAAAGAGAGGGGAAGAGGGATGATGCAAAAGCACAATCCTTGCAGGCTTGTAGCGGAAGGCCGGCTCAAGGACACACGGAGTCCAGGCAAGAGACAATGTTTCTGTCTGTCACAACACGACCATAAAAAAAAGAGAGAGAAAAAAAAGAAAAAAATGGCACAGGAGAGGCATCACAGACGGAGGTTTGACTCAGTCGCTCGCAGTCTCTCACCTCCCACTTTCACACGCTGTCAAACCACATCAAGAACGTGAGTTTTACTGAACGTACACTCTGTCCTCACGTTTCACTTGAAACATTCGCTGGAGAAAGAGTGAAATGAACATCCAAAATTCAATACAGTTTTTTCTTTCCCCCTTCCGCATCATGCTGGCATTGTGCAGACTCAGCTTCCACATATTCTTTCGGTGCTGCTTCCTTCCTGTCACCCAGAAAGCATCATGTAACATGTCTGACTAAAAAAGGAGTAATCAAGTAATCTAATCGCCACACTAATGGCATCCAGAGATAAATGGCTTTCATTTCCTCGTTGTCTGTATTCAGAACTCTCAATTCATTACCCTGCAGATTAAAACAGATTTACGGGTTTCTGGAAATTTGTTACAAAACATGGGTTAGGGTTAATCCAGCTACGTTTAGCTGTTATTACGTCATTTCAAATCAAACTGCTCCAGATTATGTTATTGACAAGCAGCAGAAAGCTCCAGAAATGAACCTATTTTCATGACAATATATATTTATGCACACATTTCTCTTCGTCCCTCGATACCTTCGGTACGATCTAATAATTCCAAATTTGATTTCCCTGTGGTTCTTAGCTAACTTGTTTTGGCCCGAGGCACACACGGAAAAGGAGGCAAGAGCACACAGAAGTGGGGCTACTGCTCCCCTGTGAGCCAGTGGATGGGTCTATTTGTGGAGCTATTTCTGTTTCCGTCTGTCAGAGCATCCACAAAGGCTGCCGAGCTCCGGCCAGAGCGTGTGTGAGGGAGTAACTGGAGCACTAAAGGGGAAGACAGTGCAGACACTGATGATTCTCTTTGGCTGGGCTTCAGGCAAGGACAGAATCAAACACAGCGCGGAGATGTGAGGGAGCAAACTGAGCCGATATCGTACGCCGTGCGCCGTTTGCTCGTGCCCCATGTGGCCTGGTAATTAGGCATGCAGTATGAGGGCCCTCTGTGTCGGCTGTCGATCACAGCATCTACAGAGAGGCAGCGTGCTTGGACCAGGCTGCCTATCCAACTGGTCGCACTCTGCAGGGGATGTAGGAGGACAGCCAGCCTCCTCTGACGTTTATATGGATGGAGGACAGAGCAGCAGATGACATGTGCAAATAGGAGTGGGAGGCTGAATGAAGCACACTCGTGAGTCACAGCATGGGCACATGAGTGCACTACTTATAATGACAAGCTTTCAACTTGAATTCATCATGCGTTCACTCTTTTGCTGTCAGTGCTCAAATTGCAGGGGGGGACATTGATGGAGAGGATTAGAAACACAGAGAGCAGTAATGGGTTTCTAACCTTGGAGAGCGCAGCAGCGTCAGACTGTTGTTGTTTTTTTTAAGCAGAAGTAGCTGTTACAGTCTCCTTACAATTGTTTGTTCTTGTAAGGTGACTAACCACGAATAATGTCAAGACCTCTAAACCTGGATGTGACCTGGTGGAATCTCTACTGGTATAACAAGCTTTGGTTTAGCCCTGCTCAGCCAGATCATGTCATCAGACAGTCATTATCGTTGCTCTGGTCATATTTAGCGGTGGAAGAAGCATTCAGACACTTTACTTAGTAAAAGTAGTCATTTTAAATAAATACAGACGTCCTGCAATCACACAGGTATGAGTGAGGTAGAGCTGATTTTAATTGCCTTATAAAGTGTCTGGCAGTTTAGCCTGCAAACGCTTCAATGTGCGAAGCCATTTCTGTCTGCAATTACCAAAACTTATTTTGCAGAGCAGTAAGAATAAGTCAAACTGCTTTGAAGTTAAATCAACCTAAAAAAAAAAAAGAAAATGTTCTCAAAACAAGACCGAATCTTTAAACAAGAAAGAATAAAGCAGGTTGCAGCCCTAGTGAATTTTAATTAAGAAAATTTTGATTGACATTGATATTTGGACTATTTGGATATTATGGACTCAGTTGCACACTAAATGACTTGTTACTGAACAATGCATCATACTAAAGAAAAATAGTGACTGTCAGGTAAATATATTGTGGTAAAGGAGGAATAGAATTAAGATTGAAATACTCAAGTAAAGTGCAAGTGCTTCAGAATTGGACTTAAGTACAGTGCCTGTGTGAATGTTCTCAGTTACTTTTCACCACTGGTCATCTTCACTGAACAGCAGAGCAACCTGATGCATGTCTACAGTGAACCCTGGGCCCTCTGACCCCATTCATGTGATTTCCCGCATGATATATGGCTCAGCTGTGACATTTTAGCTGGTTCTCCGAGAACGTTTCAGAAAATGAATTCTCTGGCAGGTCACGCTAGACCTCACATTTCACATTGTGTCCTGTTACATTCTAGTCAAAAGGTGATGTCAAAGGTCAGGTGAGGTGTTGTCAGAATAGCTAGGAGGTCTCTCTTGCCGATACCTTCCTGCAGAAGCTCAGTTCAATGAATGGGGGCTTAGTTTTGCCCCAAATTCTCTAGCAGCCAATTAAATTTCAATAATTGTTCACCAGTGACATGATGGAAATCAAGTCACACGACACTTAAACTTCCCTCGTGACTTGAGGAGTCCGTCTAGCATAGTGTTAGTCACTGAGTAAATTTAAGACATTAAGTTCAGTAAATAAATGTGATGCTATGCTAATCGTGCTGAGAGGTGATGAAGCCAGAGAATAATTAATGGGCTGACATACAATTAAGACAAATCTAAACCAGGAGCATTGCATGGTAACATGGTATCAACCTTCCACTTATTAGTTTTCAACAATGCTACAGCCCTTAAAGTGGAAACTCATAGTCATTGTCTGCAGTTACGGCCAGAAACTGACCTTGGTTTCAGAAACATTCATAACAGGTCTCTACTTTCAAGTCTTTACATCAAGCAACTTAAATACCACACATACCGTATGCTAATAAGCTAACTGTTTGTTAGTCAAGTTCAATATGATGAGTCTAGCAGTTCAATATGATGAGTCTAGCAGAGGCTTGATAAGATCGTTCATCTTATGTAGTAGTTTGTCATGCTTGGAAGTATGTTTATGTTTTTTTTATTTTTTAATTAGATGAGAAGAACGACACCACTTTCACATCTGTTAGATTTAAATCAGCTGGCTAGCTACGATTAGCACAAACACTGGAAACAGCTAACAGCCCTGTCTGTTTCCTGTGCCTGGCTCTGTCCAAACGCAACGAAAGTTGCCTGCTAACACAATATGTTCTGTTTGTCGAATTTGTGTAAAAATCTGTAGTTTTACTGTAGCTCCAAGCCAGAAAATAGCTTGACACATACCCTGAAGGCAGATTTTGTTACCTTCACACTGAGCCATGCTAGCTTTCGCCACCAATTTCCAGTCTTTAGCTAAGCTACGCTAACTGCTAGCTACTCTTCTTATCCAAGTATCGGCGAATATTTCCCAAAATGACTAAATGTTGGCTGTTTGTTGGTAAAATTGTGATTATTAATAAAGATTCTAGCAAATGCTTGATAAGATTTATCTCATCTTATCCTATCCACAATAAGTGAATCAACTCTAATGTGAACAGTGGATTGAAACTGACCTGCAGTTAATCAGTGATTGAGCATTTGATAAGCATTTGCCCAAGCCTTCACCTGTATGTGAATTCGTGTGAGTTAAGTTACAGCCAAAGGAGGAAATGTCAGTCATCCCACAGGCAGCTCGGCGGGCTTGTTTTCATAAGAGGAGCAAAAAAGCTCTGCTGAGGCCAAGGACAATGAGAGGTCACTGTGTGTTAAGCACCAGCAAGTGCACATTCACTTAACTTCTCAAGTGTTTCCGAATCAGGCGCAAGAGAGAAGTTGTAAAGACATCATTTGTCATTTTGGGCACAACTGGTGAGCTCTGGCATTCGTCATTGGGGTGCTGGAGCTCATTGCTCCTAAATCATTCACCCTAAAACTACATTTTGACACAAATCTGTAAAATGAGATGCTTTTAAAATAAGATGAGTAAAGTTGAAACATTGGTTTCCAAATCCAAATTTCCATTCACAAATACGCACTAATCATTACTTAAGTATTTGGGTTGCTAATGCAAACACACACGTGGCTCCGCACGTACATTTTACAAGCACACACGCACGCACGCGCACACACACATAAGCGTGCAGAAACCCACTGACCTGCTGAAAAGCCCATCCCCCCTCCCCCGTTCTCTGTTTCTCTTTGCTAAGAAATACCAGCTTCTCGGCTCCTGGGCTCAGCCATCTGTGACACCCTGAACCTACTGACCTTGTGGAAAACTAGACCTGTTAAATTAGCCTAAAACATTTGGCTGAAACCTGAGGATCAGTTGTCACACTCAGTGCGCTTAGCTATGTTTTAAGGCTTCCCCTTCGTTCACACCCCTTTACCGCCATGTGTCTGAGAGGTCCATTACGTAAAAACAAAATTTATGTTCGTTTCCATTACATCATGTACCCTCCTTACATAATTATACGTTTTCTTCTGCCTGCTGCTAGTGGATAATTATTTGAATATTCAACATACTGCTGTTGGCTAAAATTACTCTTACTACACAGACTAAAATGTGTATTGTTACTTTGTGGTCTCACAAAGGGGAAATACAACCACGATAGCAGACGCAGATATTTGTCTTGCAGGAAGTTGAGAAGCTGTACTTGGAAAAAATAACCCACCGTTTCACTACATGGTCACGTTTTATTGACTAAATGAAAATACCACAGAGAGGATGGGCTTAACTCGAGTGGACTCCAGCCAACACAGGATGAAATCATGAGTAGAAGCAGATTCACATGGACAAAAAAATATATAGGGAAAATTTAGTGCTCTATGGGAACAGAAAACATGTCATTTAAGAGTCCGGGAGTTTACAGCGAAGGAAGATTTAGTGCTGGATAAATGGTTGTAATGTTGAGTGTCCTTGACTGGCTTAGTTTGTGGCTGTGCATAATTAGCTGTGTGACCATTAAACTGTTTAACCAGGATCCCGCTGAGCTGAGCTCCAACCAATGCTGCGTGAATTCAGACTCCTTGGAAAGTTAATGGGCCACGGGGGAGGTTTGAGCTAAAATTAGGTAACTTAGTTTCATCCTGACTATGAGATTTGTCAAAGTCCACAGAATCCCCCGCACCCCCACCACCTTCCCCCGCTGTCACCACTGCTCTTTAGGCTGTTGGCAGATTCATTTGCGCTTGACCTAGTTAATGTCTCTGGAGAGATGGAGGAGTAAACACACGCAACTGCTTCTCTGCAGAAAATCTGGAATTTTCCACCCTTTCCACACCCAGTTCACAGGGCGGGCTAATGTCCACAAAGGGGGGGGGGGGGGGGGGGGGGGGGGGGGTTGGTAGATGACCAGCTTTTACAGCTTGATAAAACTCTGACATTATACCAGGCCTGATCATAGTGAGGTCACCACTTTTATACGATTAAATACCTCCCCAGCCTATAAATGTTCTGTCCTGCTGATATTTCACTGACTGGATTTGATTTAAACAAATCTTACAGGTTTGTCCTGATGGTTTTTCTGTGCATCATTTACCAATTGAGGCCTCGCTATTCTGTCCCAAAATCCACTCAAAATGTAGTGAAATTAAGTTTTAAGAAGTACGATTACTCTTTAGAGAGTAATCCCCCTTTTATGATCCTGCCTTTAATGCACGTCTGAATATGTACTATAAATGAGTTGTAAGCGAGAAAAAATGTTGTAACTTATACCCCTTTCAAACTGGACAAAAAGCCACTAACACCTATGTACATTGCCTTTTGTCATTAGTGGAAAGGGTACTGTCAGCATTCTTTCCTGGGTCAAATGGCTCTGCAGTAGTTACAGGTATTTATCAGCTCCAGCTCCAAACAGCAATGATTGAAACATGACACCCGGGTGGAAAATGCTCATTTTCTCCCCTTTTCAGCGCGATACTGTGACGTACATTGAAGTTCCGGACACTGCCACGAAAATTGCCAGGAACTTTATTTATTGTTTGTTAACAGCCTATGTGAACAATGTGTAACAGCGATTCTGTTCTTCCTGTTTCCCTGTACATGACGTCGAACGTGACACACAGAAAACAGTCAGTCAACTATTTTTAGTGAGATTTCCCGCATTTAAAAGGCCTGCGTATATGCACTCATTTTGGTGTGAAAGTGCAATTATTGGTTTATATGAGCAAATGATTTTTCTGTTAACAATAGCCAGTGTAGTGAGAGGGTGAACGGATGCCAAACATCAACGAACAAACATTTGTTCTCTGAAATAAGCATTAGCTTTGTCTTCACCCAAATGTTGGTGAATCCTGTCCTTTTGTTTTTTGTACCTTCATTTATCTTCTTTGTGAATGCAGTAAGTGTTTTTACCACCACAGTTTCAAGAGAACAGACACTGTGATTTATTATGACAGGAAAAGCACTGGTGCAGTTGATAAAATTAATCTTGGCTACATTACATTAAGATGTGGCTGGTCCAAGGTCCTGGTGTTGTACATGCTGTCAAACTGTCATGCTGATTATGACAGTTAATGGAGTTATTGTTGTCATAGGAAATGTCCTATGAAAAGTACAGGTGTTACTTTTAGCAGTCAAACAGTCTTTGTTTATCTGTCTGTCTCTCTCATTAACTCATTCACCGCTTCATACACCGAAAAAGACACTCAGTAGTTTGCTCTATAATGAGCAGTAAATTGAGATTTTGGCCACATAAATCATCGATTGTGGCATCTATAATGGGATACATTAATATGAATATGAGTGGATTTGCCTGAGGAAGAACTGCGGTTTGACGAAATGTTGCTGATAAATTAAAGGGAGCTGTGATCGCAGTGTGCAGGTGCTCCTCGTATTGCAATTTTAATGATCTGATTTGTATCCATTGTCTGTCCCAGTGAGGTTTTGTTGATGTGCACTTGACTTGTCCAATCTCTTTAAACGCCTAATTTCTCAAGTCACAAGACCTTTGTGACCTAAAGATGGGAAAACAGGCCTGAAAATATAATGTCCATCTAATATAAATACATATAAATGGTATAAAGTGTATTCTCATTATCATTTCAGCCATGATGCCAGTGGCAGCAGAACCTGTTGTCTGAGTCATCCAGCCTTGTCTTTTTCTTGCCTCTGACTGCTTCCTGAAGCACATACTGTACTGACAGAAAAAGAAACCTTGCTGCACACCGCAGCTCACGTCATTTTCGGACTCTTCACCAGCCTCGTGGCATCTTAATTTAACAACGTAAGATTCACGCTTTCCAGCATTTTTAAAGTTAGGCTGAACAAAATGTACCCAGAAGTGGTAATGGCAAGAAAGGCTGTGAATCATGGCTCCCTTTGCAGGAGCTTTATTCTTTGAAGTCATCATGCTAAAGATCGCATGGAGGAAGGATGCAGCCGATCGCACATGTGTGCACTTGTGGGCGAGGTGGGATGACACGAGAAAAGAGATCGGGGGGCGGCGAGCAGGCTGAGGTGACTGACTGCAAGATCACTGAAGGAATTAAGGGGAGGCAGTGTAAAAATGTGAGAAAGGGCAGTGAGGGGGCAGGAACAGGATTAGTGCTCTGTATGTAGAGTGATAGAAGGTGTGTGTATGTGTGTGTGTGTGTCTGCGTGTGTGTGTGAGAGAGAGAGAGATAAAGTTGGGGGCAGGGGAGTGAGAGAGAGAGTGTCACGTGTATGCCAGAATAAGCACGGAGCTGCACCGGGGCGATCTCTGGACACAGCAGCAGCAGCAAGTCAGACCCTCAGTCCCTCAGGTCCCTCATGCTCCTTCCACATGTACTTTCTGTAGCAACCACACTTTGACACCTGTCCTCCCCCTCGCCTTATCTAACCTCACCCCCAGGCTTTTCTCTTGCTCTCCAGCTCCCAACGCGAATCAGAACCGTTTTATTGCAATAATTCAGCCTTATTCCCACTACACCGGTAAACATTTGAAGGTTTGGAATGACTTCACCTCTGCAGACTCAGTGCGCATGCTCTTATGCAGCTTTACTGTTACTCTTACCAGTATTTGAAAGCCATTATATATATATGTGCTGGCTCATTTCAGGTCACGCATAAGAGCAGGCCCAGTAGATGTCCTATGGCTGAGTGCTCAGTCATCACTTAACATGCCATCTCGGTCTTTCTGTTTTAAAGGAAGTGATGGAGGAGAAGCTAACTCCTCTCTGTGGCCCCTGTTGAATCCCAGCACTGCTCCTCAGACGAAGGCTGGAGAGATGCCAGGTACTTTTTTCACTTTGAAAGGTTGGGATGACATCCAAACAAAAGAGCTGTAGTCCTAAAGTGGGCCTCACAATGTTATGCAAGTGTATGACTGCAGCAGCAGCAGCAGCAGCAGCAGCAGCATAATAAAAAAATAAAATAAAAAAAAAGCATAAAGCCCACGTTGAAGCTTTGCTGTTCCTATTGGTAAGGAGAGCAGAAACCTCACACCTGGGGCAGGGCCAAGGACACGTGCTAGCCACAAACAACCCGGCTATTAAAGATTGGTTCTGGATGGAAATTTCGGAGGACTCTTTAACCGCACTGTGAAGTAACTCTGAATGGATGATTAATGCGTGTGCGCTACTCAGCTACAGCAGCTGAGGTATAACTATATGAGGTTTGTCAAGGTGAAACTGCACTGTGACATTCTGCCTCCTGGACAAGGGCACCGTGCCCCCCGTCAGATCGCACAGCAACCCTGACAAACATCATTAGTGACATTCAGCATGACGCTGAACATTAGTGGCTCCACTGATGATGAAGAATATAAAGTACAGATGAAGATTTCATTCTGAATGACATATTCAGGTGGTCTAATATATATTTTAGTCTGCCAGTTCTCTAGTTTATAGAGTTTAATATCAGTGAAGTGTGCTTTCACAGCTGTATACCTTAATGTGCGCTCACACCTTCCTGTTTAAGGCTTTGGCCCCTGGGAAATTTTAGCACTCTAACACCCAACAAGCTGATTTAAACACATTCTTCAATTTGCCCTTTTTCAAAAGTATTTCTGATCCTGCACTTTGTAAGATACCAAGCAGTGAAGGCTGCAGTGACTGGTCCATTAACTGATTATATTTTTCAAGCAAACGTGCAAACATTTGCCTCTCAAATGTAAGAATTTGCTGCTTTTCCTCCTCTTAACAGTGTAATAAATTGAATATCTTTGGATTTTAGGCAGTTAGTTCAGACATTTCACTTCACCCATGGACTCTCAGAACGCCACTGTGAAAACAGTTTCAACTGTTTTCTGTTTTTTATAGACTAAACAACATCAAACATGAGTGAATCAAGGAAATAACCAAAAGAATCAGTAGTTGTTGTTCATAATCGGTTTACATTGCATAGCAGCTGTTGTCTGTGTGAGTGTCTGAAATGCTTGTTGCTATAAAGTGTGGATGAGTTTCTCTCATCGTGCAGCTGCGAACCCCTCGTCTCACCCTCCCCTACAATGACCTCTAAAAACATGAGAAACTCAACAGACGCTCCCCAGAGCCGGTGTTTGGTTTGTCTGTTCTGGGCTACTGTAGAAACACGGTGGTGTGACATGGTGGACTCCATGGAAGAGGACCCACTCCCAATGTAGTTATGAAGGCATCATCCTAAGGTAACAAATACACAACAATTCTCAGTTTCGGGTGATTAAACACTAATGAAAACATACTTATATTCCATTTCTGTTGCTAGGTCCCCCTAAATCCTGCACACTGGTCCTTTAAACAGAGACCAGAATACAAAAAAGACACACACACACAAAAAAAGAAAATAAAAAGACAGATTACACAACCAAGCACTTTGCTTGGCTGTACATGATTTGGGGCTATCGTGACTCATGAGGTAATTTAACCTTGTTCATGATACTGATCTGACTGATCGTAGAATGAATAAAACCTTTCATGGTATCTTCAGTTAGCCAGTGCATTTGAGATGTACAATTGCCCTGAAGCAGTTGCTCTGTCATTTCAAAAAAATTCTCTGAAGCCAACCTCTGAATGTACATGTCTGTGACGCTGTCACAGCAGACCCGTGGTGAAGTTTCGGGTCAAAACTAGCTATGACAGCACAATGATCGTCAGCTCCTCTCCAAGTGAGGTTGGATGGTTGCCTACTAAGAAATTATCAGCCCATATTGCATCACTTCTAGAAAGGATCTCACACTAAAACACCCACACAATGATCCCATAAAAGTGCTAGCAGAGGGAGCGTGGGCAGTTCTACATTGGACATAGATTTGGCAGCTAGCCTGTTGTCAGAAATCTCAAATGCTCTCCACGGGAGGCGTCAAGTAAAGACTTGATCAGCCTCGCAAGAACTGTCTGTATCATGTCTACATGTAATGACTACCCCATTATTTGTTATCACGCCACATGATCACAACCCTCAGATGAATCTCTAATGGCAGAAAAGTGTGAATAGAGCAGTGAGTGTCTGTGTGAGGGTCACCTTTTTTTTTTTTTTGTCTCAGAAATCCTCTTATGTAACCCTAACCTTCACATTAAGACCATATTATACTGCTACTAACTCAAAACGTTACATCATCTGAAATCAATATTAACACGTTTGCTGATGGTAAAGAAGCAAAAAAGCTGCAACAACTATGAATCACAAGAGAGTTCAGCCAATCTTAAAAGGCCCTTTTGAAGTGGAAACCAATACTGAAAAGCCAGAGTCCGCGAAATACGTATTGGCCCGAGTTCCAGCCCAGTGAAGGAATTATTCAATGTGCTGCGAAGGCAATGCTTGTGGTGAGCTCACAGTCCTCTGCATCATGCGTAGCCCTCCTCATCTGTGTGTGGAGAGCGCAGGCTGGAGCACTTACATAACCCAGTTAAAATATACCCCAGTCACATGTAACGTTCAGCCCTGCAGATAGATATCCCACTGTCGCTTGAGCTGCTCTGGCAGCCGTTCAGACATTAGAGAGAGTATGAACACACACACACACACACACACACACAGCCACAAAAGATTTGACAGTGATTCGCTGCCAGACATTCTCAACTGCCTGCATGTGAACTTTGTGTGGAAAATAGTCAGGGAGCGTTCTCTCTGAGTGAAGCGCATGTGACTGAGCAGAGTTGGACCGGGAAGAAGCCACAGAGGGAGAGGGAGGGTACATGACGGGGTGCCGGAAGTCCAACCCTTTAAAGTCACAAAAATGCACCCAGTATCACTTCTCCTCTGACTACATAACCTCTAACACCAACTCTAAATGCTATTGGCTGAGCCTTGGCACACACAACTGCCCCCCCCCCCCCCCACACACACACACACACACACACACACACACACACTGCTGCAGCGTGCCCACGTTACGTGCAGTCACATTTCTAGTGTGTGGGTGGGGTTAACTGGGCGAAACTAGCATTTACTGTAACAGGATGACATATCTGGAGGAGTGAGCTGCACTAAGTGAGAAGTGGAAGACACGTTTTCTTACCAAGATTAACAAGAGTTACAGTGGCCAGACTCCTCAGTCAAGCTCTGCCCAGATTATGCAAGAAACACTCTTCTTTAGGTAACAAGGGCATTTGCAGCCCAGTCGCCAGAATAAAATGTTGGCATTGCATCTTTCTGTAAAACCACAGACAAAGAACTGTCTATGTTTCATATATAACAGTTCTACAATAGGCATCAAAGTGACGTAACTTAGATTACCAGTAAACCTATATGAAGTTGAGTTTTTCTTCAAGAGGAGCAGGGATGGTGGTGGTGTGACAGCCAGGCGAGACGACCGTCAAGCAGCAGACCACTGTCTCTGCCATGTTTGCGGCGTCAAAACCGGGTATTTTTAACGCCAGGTCGGCCATTTTCCAGCCATGTTTGTGGCGATAAAATCGGCTATTTTCAACAGGAGGTAGGGCCATTTTCCAGCCGGGATTTAAAGCCAAAAACGTGATCTTTTCCTAAGGCTAACCAAGTGGTTAACCAGACCTAAACCACAGCATTGTCACGAGACAAAATTGAAAATTAAAACCTAAAGAAACGTAAAATTTGAATGTGAGGACAGGTATAGTTTCAACACATCCCTGGTTTGTAGAAGCGTACGATGCCAACATGTATTCTGGTGTTTGCTGAAAACCTTTAGATCTACAGAGCTACAAAGTTGCGTTTCGACAAGAATGATGAGTGCAATAAGGTTTTAATCTTTTGTAGAGGCTGACATGCTCAATTTATTTCAAAAGGGGAGCAGCTGGTCCAAAGCCCTAGACTTTACAGGGAAAACGACATTATCTCAGTTTTACAAATTGCTGCAAGGACTGAATATCCTCCACCAGCGTCGACTGTGTCCAGCCAGTGCATGTGTCTTTAAGGTCTGACGGCTCACATGTTTGTGTTTACGTTTGTGTTCCCTGCACTGGCTTTTACTTGTCGTTAACACAGTCATGAACATTCCAGTCGGTCTTCTGCTCCCTCTGACCCCAAACCAAAACCTGTGCCTGGGTAACACTCCGACCATTAGTGGTGAGCAGTCATAATGTGAACAATGCTGCGGAAAGCCTGTTGATTGGTGTCCCAATTTAGAGACTCGCTGCACGGCGTACAGCTGCACAGCCTACACACAAACGTAGCTCACTTTTGGGGAAATTACACTCACTTACATTCATTTCCTGGTATATAACCCTAACCATAACCACTACTTGCCTAGCCCTTACCTTTACCCCAACCTTAACCAATGACCCAATCAGCTGTTTTCTAATTGGGGACACAGCTTTTGTCACCATCTGCCCCAGTTAACTGGCCCTGAGTCTGAAATGTGTCCCAAAAAGTAGCCTAAATCACACACACATGTCACTGTAAATGCAGATTACGGCACGGAACGGAACATGGCCCAAAGCCACGGCACACCGAGCTGAGTCATATGCACAGCTCATTGCAGGGGACACCTGCTAGTAAGGCAAGACACACACATGCTCCCTTGCCAACAGCACCCAAACACTCTTCACCCCTATCATCTTGCAACATACTTGCAGGTAAGGACACGTTCTGTCACTATGCAGCACGCATGTGAGACGAGGGTCAGCTGAGGCTATCAGCTCCTCGCGCCAGTGAATGTTTTCAATGGCTAGCGATCGCATTAGACACGTCACCCTGCCTGAAAATGAGAAACAGATTTTGCAATATCCGTAAACTGTACACACATGCATGAAACCCTCAGCGGGCCACGGTTCCTCCAAACTTTCTCGTCCATAGGGTGAGGTGAGGCACCGATGCTCACCCACGCACACGTGATGCGCATGCTAAGATGGATGGTTAGGGCAGATGTTCAGTGTATGCCCTATAATAAAGTAGGCGTCAGGCTCTGATTTGGCTTTTATGTTTTTATGAATGAGAGCGGGAGACATCCAGTCTCTGTGGGATACAGAATCAGCCAGCCTCTCTGACAAATTGAAAATCACAGTGCCAGTTTGTGTTGTGTGACTCATCTCGGATCCTGACAGGAGAATGCACAGATAAAAGAGTTTCCCTTTGTGAGGCGATTGCAAATTGCTGCTGTTGTGTTTTTTTTATGCGGCTGACAAATTGCGGCGCGAGTGAATGGGGCCGGATTATTGTTAATACATAAACGCTCACGTAGATCACACAGAAGATTTATCGAAACATTCAGAACAATGTGCGGTTTAAACACTTTCGCCAAAAGACATTTGAAGCTGTGCTAATCTCTTACTTATATAAATACAGATGGTGTCTTCTATACATTTCATACCGTGTCTGTACAGTTTACAGTACTTGTATGTGCTTTGAACCAAAAAAAAAAAAAAAAAAAAAAAACACACAGATGTCTGCTTCCTGTGCTTTGAAGTAGATGTGATGTACTCCACAGTGACTTGGGAAGCCTTGAAGACAAAAAAGGGAAATGAGAGTTTGCTGGGAATCTGTAGGAAGCTCTCGGCCGTCACAAAGTCTGGGGTCACCAGAGGATCTGGCCCTGGGGAGCAGAACGGCGAGAGACTGTTTATGGGATGTTTAAAAGATTGCAGCCGGCTTACGGGACAATTAAAATTCAACACGAGTGGCTCACTGTGCCAGCAGGCGTGTCACCTCGACCAGCTTTATGGGTGCTCTGGTGTCTGCGGTGTGCATTCTTCACAGCAGGATGTGATTAAAGGCACGGCAGCAAAGAGTAAACCCACCATTAGGACAGTGGGCCGCCGGTGCCCTTGTCCTGCCTGCTCCTCACTTTGACAGCAGCGCATAAAACAAAAAGGAGCCACATGCGCTCCTCTATGATCACTTGACCACAGAGTGCTCTTAGAATCACCATGGCACAGGCTTGTTATAGAAAGCACAGGAGTCCTTATGTCAGGCACATTTGCACCCAGCTATTAGACCGGTGCAGCGTCTCCGGCTCTCTAAACATCTCCCAGTATCTTTCTCCACATGTGACCCGTGCAGTCCGCAGATAGAGGGCGAGGAAATGTGATGTTTTACATTCTGTTTGTCCTCATTGTCAATGGAGGGAGACGAGGAGCGAAGGAGTGGGTGTCTCCCAGTCGCACGTGATCACGTTTGCTGCGAGAGGGTTCATGACTCACTGGCTCCAGGCTCAGGATCCTCGCCTGGCCTCTGACAGAGCGCTCCCTAATCCCACCCTCTCAGGCAGTCAAACAGAGGTCCTGTGAGTCATGCCTTTACCATCAGTGTGGCCAGAAAAAAAAAAAAAAAAAAAAAAACGATGCAGACTGAACACACTGTGCTTGTCAACAGCGTCTTCAGTTACAGCCAGTGTTGACTGTAAGATGATTTACTTATTTGGGTTTAAAGGCTGGAGCTTTAAAAGATGAGTAACATGAAATAATGACTAATTCATCTGATAATAATTCATCTTAATTTATCACTTACTCCCAACTAAAAGACCTCTCATGGCTCATGTACATGCAAATTCAGAGGCTAATTCAAACAACTAAACACATATGCTCAAGTACAATTTTGAGTCGCTTCACTCGAGTATTTCTATTTTGTGCTTCTTTAAACTTTAGCTCCATCACATTTTTAAAGGGAAACATTGTACTTTTTACTCCAATGTGTTTTCAACCCAAAATCTACAGTTAGTAGATACTTTTTAGAGTAAAATTTTACATACAAACTATAAAGTGTGATGCATTTATGTAGATTAAATTGGCAAAAAGCATGTAAAGCAACTGCAACATTGCTTCTCACATGAATGCATCAACAATAATAAGACAATATAAAACTGACATGTTATATCACATTCTGCCAAATGAGTTTGTGGATATTTTTATTGTCACGTATTCATACTTTTACTACAGTGAATGATCTGAAAACTTCCTCCACCACTGATCAGTGTAATTCATACTTGGAAAATGACTGTCCAGCTCGGACAAACATAGACTGCTGAAGTGTCCTTGAGGAAACTCTCAGACCTGCATGAATTATCACAGTTGCTCCTGAGAAACTGCTGACTGTACCGGGCAGCTCAGCTTACTGACATGCCACAAGTCAGGCATCATCATCCGGATGATATAATGAGGAAGAATGCCTGCAGAATGACCAAAACTAGCCCCGGATTGACTTTTTCGCCCAGCTGTTGAAATGAAACCGATCCGCGTGTCCACGTGTTTGTGTCATTTCCATGTCATTTGCATATGTAAACCGGCCTCGCCTATCGCTCCGCGGCTGCACGGTGAGAGGAAGCCGATTTGTCAGTCGGGGGCGTCTGAGGAGCAAATGGGAGAGCCGGTCCTCGCTAATCCCGCCCTCCCAGACACGTTGCCTTGGGAGAAGCAACACGGGCCGATCGTTGGCTGTACCGACTCCCCACTCACACGCCGCACGTCCAGCACATCAGCTGCTCCCTGCCGACAGTCCTGCTGGATTTACCGCTCAGCGACGGGAGAGTTTAAACCAGCCGCTCCATCCTGGGAAGGTACGTACCCTCCGCCCGCCGATCCAGAGCTCAACCATCGCCGCTAAATGAAATTCACTCATTATGTGAGCTCGCCAGGTGATTTTAATTTATTTTTTAAAAAATCATCCAGAGGAATTTGACGCAGATGTGATGATTGCGAATAAGCAGTTCTAAAGTGGTGAGAGATGAATTAACGGGACCTGGCGGATAAAGGCGTAATTATTCCTGTCTGTCGTTGATGGTTTTATGTAATTTTACATTACATGCTGCCAAATTTACTATGACTGATGAGGAAGTCTATTGTGTCTGTTACCCAACCCAGCGTTAGAAAGACAGCTCGGATCATCCACTTTACACTTTCTTATTTCCTCTGAGGCAAAGATTGTGACGTCTGATCTCTGGATGAGGGAATTAAAAAAAAAAAACTCGTTCATTTCATTTTTATCTTTGATTTAAATTAGACTGTGTGAAGTGGAGGGCATCTCTATTCATGTGCCCCACCTACACAGGTAGATGGAGACATGGAGATTGTAGAGGCTGTCTGGTTTGAGTGTGTTGTACCGAAGAAATGTGTGTCAGGTAGAAAACGTGTGTAACTAGAGGCTGATATCAGCAGCACAGCAGGAATTTGATGATCGATCCGAAACGCTGACAGACTGCAGGCCTGCTATATGTGGTGCGTTTATAGGCCCGGGACAAATGAACATTTGAACAAGTGTTCACTTGTTTTATGGCAGAATTAAGTCAAACTAATGCTAATAGGAAGTCATGGCACTCACTTTATATACCGACTCTTTTCAATTTTTTTTAGCTAAAATAAGGATCATGGTAGCATCTAAAGAACAATGTGTGCCTATATGTGTCAAAGTTACGCTTACATTTACATATTATATGCATTTTACCTTTGTGTGTTATTTGATACGTGTGTTTAAAGGACCATCTGGCATTGAATATTAAAACAGCAGAAGGTACATATTAGTTTCATTAAATCTCCGTTGCCGGACATCTTGGCTCCTGATACTGTACAATTCCAGCCTCCCAACATTTGGATGCATACTACATTTTATCACAGCTGTGCCCCCATTGTGTGATAGCCTGGCCACTGCACAAACATTTTCCTTGCAAATCGCTTTGTTTTGACAAAAACGGGTCAGCTGTGGTCTCTGCAACCCAGAAATATCCAAGTATGTATTTATTTTTGTTTGCTTTATTTGTGTTATGTTAGAGCTTGTAAAATCAGTAAATCCCTGCTCCACCCTTGTTTGTAACAATGAGATCAGAAGGTGGTCACCCTGAGACAAAGAGCTAGGGGGCAATTAACTATCCTAGCCTCAAATTTCGCAGGAGACAAGAGACATGCCAGGCGTTAACCACTCAAAACACCAAAAATAATCCATGTGCCCAAAATGCTGCTCTTGCTTCCTTTTATCTGCTAATCACAGAGGAGCTGTGTTGGAGAGATGCAAAGATCCCACAAGCAATTAAGCATCCGGGCAGAGCATTTGGTCAGAGGAGTTTTTATTCACGAGGCTTTCTGCATGTTGTGAACAAACGGTGCCAGTCCCTCGTTTAGTAAAATCCCTTTTTTTTCCCCCTCCACAAGTGTCACTTGTGTTGATGGGAGGTCTGCAGTCTGAGGTGCTGGTCGTCATGGTGGCAGACCCCTGCCTCCTTTGAATAAACAAGCTAACAGTGTTTATGAATGATGGTGGTGGTGGCAGCTGGCAGGCCAGCTGATAGAGCCTGAATGGGGGAAATTAGCCAAGCTGGCGACTGTAAAATGCAAGAAATTAGTTGTTGTGTGACGGCGTGATGTGGAGATTTCCAGTGGCTGTGAGAGACAAAGGTGTCAGGGCTTCTCAGGGTCATTGTGGACACTGAGCTGTTTGGTGTTTGCCTTTGATGCTGTTTACTGGCTCAGGTGTTGCATCTGCAAAACAAACAGGCCATTGTGGTCTCAGCAACAGTGGTCTCACTGCCACCATCTGCTCAGAGTGCTCTGTTGGGTCTCTGCATTTATTCGTTCCTGCCTGGTTGGAGGTGCAGGGTTTTTTTTTTTTCAATCCAGACTGACCTGCAGTGTTTGCTCAAGGATACTTCAATAGGGTATTTTGTCTGCTGCTGCATATATTTAAGCTTGTTACTTTCAAGCTACTGTTTCTCATTTTCATCACTGTGCTGCTTGCTGCTTTTTATGCCCTTCTGTTGACTTATCGTAACCACGACTCTCTGTCTGTCAGGTCAGTGATGGTCAGTGCTAGTTAGAGCCTGCAGCCGAGGATGTCTGCTACGGATTCGGACAACTCCATTGACTGGCTGGCAAGTGACTATGAGGACAATGAGAGCGAACAGGAGTTTGACTGTACCAGAAAGCAGAGCCAGACAGAGGCTCTGGCATCCCCCAGCACCCCCCCACACCTGGGCCCGTCTGACAGCAGCTGCCGCCGGAGCAGCGAGGTGAAGGAGGGCGACAGTAGCTGGAGCGAGGTCAGGGAGGCCTCCAGTCGGGGATCTCCCCCCGGCTGCACAGAGACATGGGACAGCACCATTGGACTGTACAAAACACAACAAGGAGAAGAAACGAATGGCAAAGACAGTCAGCAAGCACTGAAGAGACCTCGCAGCTCCGCAGCGGAGGAGTGCAAGGAACGGCAGCTCATTTCCAGCGCGTCAGAGAAGAACCGAAATCTCAGCCGTAAGGTGAGCAGCGCGGTGACTTATGTCTGTTTCCCACACCAGGTGGTTGACAGCGTCAGCAAAACGAGAACGCGCCCTATATCACCAAGATCGACTCCCCTGCTGGTTTTACTGGGTGTCTCACACATGGCATATCCAGTAACGATGATCCTTCCCTGTAACTGTAAGCAGAATTAGTCATGTCCTACGACAGTAGGGGGAGTTCACAGGTTATCTACATCACGTTGAGCAGCTGTTATATTAAAATGAATATCAATGTGAGGACGCCAGCTCGATATCTTTTCAAAAGGGTTTTTGAACACATTTTGACGAATACATATCACCTGCAAATTAATCTTTTCTCATTTTCAGTGCATGGAGCTACAATGCTACATTCATCCACTGTCATCTATCTTGAATGGCCTTCGTTCAGGGAGATACAGAGAACGTAAGTCAGTCATTTGATATCTTTTAAAAATCTCATTAGATTCATACAGTTTAACACAACCATTACTCAGCTGAGTCTGCACCTCTGCCTGTGTACACTGACTTCGTGTTGAGGAGCTGGAACAGTACAGTCTGCCTAATGTCTGGTCCCACTGATCTGGACATTTGCATTCTTACATACAGCTCCTACGGGTGATCTCTTCAGGGTTGCAGTGCCAGTCTGTCTCTCTCAGAGAAAAACAATAGCCAGGACAGGCAGGGTGCCACTCTTTATGGAATATCTGGCCCTGAGGTTTGAGAGCGAGATGTCTCAAACATGTATTATCATAGAACTATCAAGTAACCACAAGAATTTCCTGTGCGTGTGTCTGTCTTTTAAAATGGAGGTTATAAGGTTCACTTAGGAATGACGCTTTTTTAAAATGTACCTTGTAAGAGTTAAAAAAAAACACATTTAAATGGGATTTTTTTTACCAGTTGAGAAAAAGCGATGTCACACTTCCTTGTAAGTTAGCTGCTTGGCAGAGGTGAATGAGAACATACTGTACCACAGTCTCTACTGAAGCAGCTGCAGTTGGTGAGTCGTCCGATAGGCATTATGAGGTTCTCTGGAAGGTAGCGGCATGTTCAGACAAGCTCTGAAAACTGCTTTATTTGGGATCTTTGTCAAACCAAGACCTTGTGTGACCCGACACTTCCTGGCCACAGAGGCAGGGAGTATGTTCACATTTCACACAACCCATATGCTCCACAGACTCAGCCCTGCAGTCAGCTCAGTTCATGCGGCTCATGGTACAACATTCTTCTTTTCCAGGACTCAGCAGTTTCCAGGAGAGTGTGGCCATGGACAGGATCCAGAGGATCATGGGTGTCCTGCAGAACCCCTGCATGGGGTGAGTGTCCTCAGTGTGGCCCACATACTGTTATACATGGAACAATGGGCCCAATCATATAATATTCAGCGTATCTCCTGTTTTATATGTTTGTTTTTGTAGCTACAAACACATTTTGAGACATAGGTACAGTTTGCATTATTCCAGCCTTTGTCATGTCAGTGCAAATATTTTACCATTACTGAAATAGAAAACCTCTGTTGCTTCAGAGCTTCCTCCGATCTGATCAGAATCACAGCGATGCATTCAAACCCTAGCATAGAATTGCAACAGCTAGAAATGGTGCTTTGCTGTCTGTGGGTCAAAAGTGGTCTCCAACATGTCTGTGACACATGGCTCACAGCAGGCCGCCCTGCGAGGAGCTGCTACCCCCACGCATTCAGGATAAATTTACTGCAGAGACGGCTGGCCCTCACTATAGCCGGGCATCTTGTTAAAAATGTATCAGGCTCCACTCTGGGAGCAGCACACTTGTGCCTGCTTGATTAGCTCTCCACTGGCCAGACGGTATAATGGAGTATGATATCACCCCTTTTAAGCAGAAAGCCTTGGTTCCTGATATATGATCATTTCTAAATGTTTTGATGTTACATTTGTTTTACATCACCAAAGAGCTTAAAAATTGCATTAAATTGCCTGCCATTCTCTGGCTCTTTAGCATCTGATTTTCTATGTTCAAGCACAAGGCAACATGGCTGAAATCAATATCACGATATCAACATGAACATTTTCTGCTAAAAATGTACTCTACAACATATAACGTTTAGGAAAAATTACACACAGAATAATACAACTGACGTAATGTGCTATTTCACTGGACATTGTGCGAAAAATAGTGAAAAGCCACAATTTGTCAGAGTCCGAACCAAACAATAAAAATAATTTGAATGCAAAATTGAATGACACAAGCTTTAAGCATTATATCACATTGTGATTTTATCAACACGATGTGGTTACACTGAAAGTCTACAAGTGAAAAAGCAGCTTCATGTATCGTTTTCAAGCTTGCCTTGCTGGGCAGCTTCGCATCAACATACATTGATGTAAGATAAAGTGTTGCTGAGTTTGGCACAGACTAATTGGAGCCCTCACCCACCAGCTGCCGCCTTCATGTGGGAGACAAAGAGTGGGTGTGGCAGCCTCCCTGCAGACAGCCAGGGCAGAGGCTGGAAGGTGGACTAAACCCCCCCCACCACCACCCTTCGCTTCTCCGTCACTCCCTGTGCCTGCTCTGTGTTGCCAGCTGGCAGCCCCTGCAGCAACACAATGGTAGATAGGATCAAAGTGACTTTTTTAGCAGTCACTGTTGCGGATAATCTTTCACATGAATTTAACATGCTCTGAATGGAGTATAGCAGGAAGGTGCTGATCATATGACACGGGCTAATCCCTACCCACCATCTGGTTTTGACGGGTAGGAGTTGCTGGGACGCTGCTCTCTGCTGGCCGCCTCCAACGAGAACTGCGTCACCACGGCTAGTTTATTTTCACAATGACGATGTTGGCGTCCGCTGTGGCTTTGGTGTTTATATTTAGAGGCGAGCAGAACTATTTTACATCAGGCCACGTGTGAGCTCAAAACATGTGACAAATGTGCTTAAGACAGTTTTCCTCCCTCACACACGGACTACAGGCTTTACTGAGTGAGCGTAAGTGTTCACTTGCTCTTGCGCATTTCCTGTGTGAGCTTGATGGAGAGATAAGATTTCAAAGAAGAGGTTGGTAAGATTTTTGGTAGTTTAATAGCTTGAGTAAATATTCCTCTCTTTCTCTCTCCGTGTTTCTTTTCTCTCCACCTCTCTTTCCTTCCCCTTTTCAGGGAGAAATACGTTAATATCATTCTTAAAATGGAGGAAATGCTGAAGAGCTGGTTCCCTAACATAAAACTCCAAGACCAACTGGCTGTCACCCAGACAGAGGAAGCCGTTCCTACCAAGAAACCGAAGGTAAAGTTGTACAAAAAAAAAAAGAAATGGAGAAAAAAAAAAGCAGAACTGTTGTGTAAGAGTCAGACAAGGCCAAGGCTGCCAAGAACATATGGTGACGACGCAGTGAAAGAGGGACTAAAATATCTATTATTATTTAATCACAGGTCTGGGACTGTGGAAGGGAGGATTAAAAGCTATTTTTACTGAGGTATTACTGCAGTCTCAGGTTCACTAAGAACAATGACAGAGGAGAAAAGGTAATTTTGGAGGGGTGTCCCTAAGGGGATAAGAAAGGTTAGAATACTCTGGTACATTCCTTTGCATTTAATTAGTGCAGATGTATTTCTGTGGCTAATCCTGACGCACCCGCTCATAAACAGGAATTTCATGTACCATTTTTTAGTCACCAGTCAAAAAAGCTGTTTTGCACTTCATGAACGGTCGTATTGTCAGTGAAAGCTTCACGGTAACTTTAAAGCTGCTGTAATAGATATGTCGATATTAACAATGGATGACATGGCTATTTGTAATGTGAGAAAGGTCACTTATACTGACAAATTCAAAGATAGTTATCAACCAATTACCATTCACAATTCTACTTTAAACACAAAAAAGCTGTTTTGAGTTATAAAGCTCTGCTAAAATCGGTTTACACCACCTGCCCAGCACCAAACAGCAGACAGGTAAACTTAGCAACTAGCTGGTGAACGTAGTGGAACAGTCAGCCGCTAAAGAACCTGATGTGTAGCCCAGTCTGCTCTGATTGGTCGGTCAACACAGGCCTGAGCCCGAACTGCTGTCTTTGTTTCCTGTTAGCGCTGCTGCTGTTTATAGCTTCCGGCTAGCTGCACTTCTACTATGAATATCACCACAATATTCACTTCTTAAATTCACATAGTAACTCTTGATGCTCTCTCTATATTACAAGATTAGTCCAAAATCGCTCCTGGTCAGTGGGAGCAGCCACATTAGCCAGTGGTAGCTGAGCTAGCACTGCGGTGTAAACACACAAAAAGCAACAGGAAAAAAGCAGTTAAAGCCATCAAACCCACAACTGTCTTTATTTAGTTGCCTTCATTGACACAGTTTCTCTTGACTTTCAATCAATATTACAGAATTAGTCCAACGTCCCTCCCAGTCAGTGGGGCAAATTAGCAGTGCCACATGCTAGCACCAAGTTTAACAGGCTAGCAAACAACATGAAACTTTGCGGTACTCACAGCTTTGAAGTTTGACAAAGCAGTCCAGTGGAGTAAATGAAGTTGTTGTTGCTGTCTTTTCCATCACATTTTCATCAAAAATACCATTCATCCACTGTTGACATCCTCTAATGGTGGGAGTAGATGAAGGCTTTGAGTTGGGCCGGACATTCACTTAGGCGGAGGACGGTCACCAAGCTGGAGGTGGCTCTGTGTTACATCGTGATGTAGACAAGTAACGGAAGAAAAGGCTGGTCTACTGACAAGTCAGTTCAGAAACAGTGTTTTCTGTGGGACAGAATAACTTACTTTGGCGTGGACTTGGGGCTTTGTAGCTCTGCAGACATTTTACATGAACAAAAGATATATATCACACTAATTAAAAGAAAATAACAACATAATATGGCCTCTTTGAGTTGGTCGGGTGGCCAGAAACAAATCTTCCAATAAATGCTAATATTGCTCTGTGTCTGCTGAATACATAAATAGGCCTTGCCATTTGCTAACAAATTAGCAATTTTATAAGGGGAAAATATACCTATGTCATGTTTCATAAGTCACTTGCAGGTTTAAAGCATGAATGTGTGCATCTTTATGTGATTATAACATAGTTCCTCTTATTCTGATGGCATACTATTGGAGAAAGCAGTTTATATGTTTTTGCTTTTCGCCTATTCGTCTTAGTGTTCGTGGGTCAGACAATACCACTGGGGGGCGCCAAATTTGGAAATTTGCAAACCCATGTTATGGTGGTACAGTTTTTATTGTGCAATGAATAATAAGATACTAATTCAATTCAATTAAACTGTGTGTCCTTATTTCCTAACAGCTATCTCCAGTGACCATCACTGCAGCCATGAGCCCTGTCACCATCAGCGACCCTCCAGCCGGCGTCAAAGCCCTGAGAGTCACCGACCTCACTCCTACTGGAGCCTACTCCGCAAGTAACCTGAAATGGCTCCACACTTCGCCCATCTGCTCCCCTATAGCGGAGCAGCCCCAGACTGGCCCCAGGCACTTGCTGTCCCCCAGAGTCAGAGACCTAACGCAGGACAACGCTGTGTCCTCCAGCACAGACAGCCACTCTAAGACAGACTCTGTGCCCAGAGGCCCTCCGCCGGGTAAAATCAACGCGCCCTGTCTAGAGAGGCTCCTAAAGTCAACAGAAAGCATCATCACCCGCAAGGGGGCGGGCAGTTTGATGGACAGCAGCTGGTCCTAGTCCACACAGAGGGCTGGGTGTCCAGCTGTAAGCACTGCACAGCGCAGCTTAGCCTTGCCCACCCTGCCAGGAGCCAGTCAGCTCGTTTAGCCCATTCCAGCCTTCAGGGGAGACGGGAGCCCTCATAAAGGACATCACAGATTCCTCTTTAATGTGGAAGGAGTGTCGACGAACATGTTGTGCACTCTACATGGCAATGTGCTCTCTCTGACAAGACAAGTGTCTGCTTTACTTCCCTTTTGTTGACTTATCTCTGTTTTTTTTGTTTTTTTTCTGCGCTCTTGAATAGCGCATGTGAGAGTGGGAAGATTTCACATGCCGAGGCCACCGGAGCGAGTGATTTCACAACTGAATTGTTCCCCGCTGGCTTGTAGATGCAATAATACAGTTTGAGTATCTGTGAAACTGCCATTATGCCTGAAAGGGAAAGGATTGCAGGAGTAGTCTGTGCTGGAAGGGAGTATTTCAGATATCCAGACATGTCAGTGGTCTACATATTGTTATGCTGAAAATGTGGGTGAAATGTGATGTTATTTTCTCCCCCCAACCCCCCCCCCCCCCCAATCCCCTCATGACTCCACTCTTAAGTTTATTGATGTGACTGTTACTCATTTGTATACTTTATAAATAAGTCTTTTGGTACAACTGTTCTACCTCAGTGGGCACCACGTCGCAGTTCGTGAGTAGGAATGTGAACGCTGCGCTCTAAGTGTGGACACCTCACCAGACCTGCAGTGAGCCAAACGGCCTCTGACAGCGAGGTCTGCAGTACGAGTCGTTCTGCTTGTACAAACAGAGGATGCTCTCTCCGCGGGGACGCTCTCGTGGCCTGACTGGTGCCATTGTAAAGAATGTCAACTGCAGATTTCTTTTTTTTTGAGTCTCCCAGTAGAAGGCAAACAGTGCCTGTAACATCAAGCTGTGCCTGTAAGCCGGTTTGATAAAGAGAGAGAACCGTTCAGAATACCTGCTCCTCTGTGGGATGTACAAATCAGGAATTCTCACTCTCCTGCCATTTTCCTGTATCGAGTAAATTATTCAGACCTTGCCAACTACTTTCTGTGGTGGAGTAGAACAATTCTTTTATTTTGCCACAGAACTGGACAGTATGTTAGACCAGCAGAGAGGGACAAGGTATTTCTCTGTGTAAATCTTACAGAAAGGTTGTCAATTTACCCTGAAAAAGTGGCCTTTATAGTGTGAAATTTTATACTTTCAAAATAAATGTGGTTATCTTTGTTTGATGCAAAATGGCCTCAGATTGTTTTATTGGGAATTTTCTTAATACAGGCTGGTAGAAGTTACCTTAAATGTAGAGACTCAGCAATTGCTTCAGGAATAAAAGCTGTTTGTTGTTGTTCTTTAATTTCCCTAAAGAAGCTTTAATGTTAGAAACATCTTCAACCTTGAATTTGTCTCGATCATGTTCTATATATCTTCTGTTGTTCCACTCAGCTCTTTCACCTTCATTTCAGGTGGAACATTCAGAACCACTTTGCAGCAACACAAAAAGGCTTATTTTTAAGTGTAAGACACAAAGGGAAAGACCATGTGTCAGCAAAAGGAATCTATGAAATAACCCTTTTCAAGTCTCAACCGAGCTCAATTAAGCATCAAAGAACCCCAAAGAAAGGTTGTTATCTGATTTATATCCCAGTTAGACCAATTATAGGGTGAGTCGTGCGGGAACACTCAAAGGGAGCTCACTTCCTGACGGAATAATAAGATTTATTGTCTGTAAGGCAGGATGTAATTTTCAGCACTTCACTCCTGCTGTACAGACAAAGTGAACATTCTGCTTTCACAGTGGTGCAGTGAAATGTACCAGCTCAGTATCACTTCACGTTTCTCAGAAAGCGTCGCTGTCGTGGGGAGGGAAGCTTTAGGTTTTTTCTTCTTTTTTTTTTTTTTTGACATACATACGCTGATCTGCTTTCACATACCTGCAGACAAACAGACAGCGGGGGTTAAAACTATGAGGCCTGTCGGTACAACACAGACAATAACAAACTCGAACAGGCTCCCGCAGAAAACGACAATATTTGGATTTTGCTACATGACCTTCCAGTGGCGGTTAAATGTACTTTTTACAGTTCTGAGTGATATTAGACCCAATATTCTACTCCGACTGCCTGGAGCTGCACCCAGTAGCACACCGGCAATAGACGCTCATCTTTTCTGCCAACTTCATTTTAAAAAGAAACAGATTGTGTCACCTAATCCAAAACTGAATACTGCCATCTATAGGTGAAGAGGTAAACACCATGCATTCATCCTCGGCTGCTCTGCAAACAGAATCTCTTCAGGTTTACACTTCATGGACATGATTACGTTACGCATTAGCGCTGTGGTTAACGCAGCACATCATGAAGGCAGTTTTCTTCTTTTCCTTATTCTCGTCTGGAAAATGCACTTTCTTGAAAAGCTGCAATATAGTGCAGCTCTTGTGGCGCATTTATTTGTTCAAGCCGGCCTTGGTGAGTTTGAACATTTTTGTGAAACCACTATGATACCCCAACTGTGGATTCTGTTTCAGTCATCTCCCGCCAGAGCCATTTTGTTCTGTTTCAGGAAGAACATGGTGTATTTACAGAGGGTGAAAACAGTTTGTGGGAGTACTGTAGCCTGGAAAACAATCTGTCAGGAAATTAAGGAGATTAAAAATAGTTGAGGTCTACTTTTTTTTATTAATCTTTCTCTCAGTGACACAGTATAGTCACATGTCTCTTTTTCCAGATTAAAAGGGGTGATTTGCAGGAGTTAAAGGGGTCAATTACCCAAACTTCATTGTTTTAGCGTTGCCGCCCCAGATTCCATCTCCCATGGCAAAGCTAATGGTCTGGACTCACGTGCGCCGAGGACCTGACAGCATCCATGTCCAAAGACAGCTGGCACTGATCTGCCTCGCACTCGCCCTGAAAAGGGAAGTTGTTATGAATGTAAGGAAGAGCTGCATCAACAGAAAGGCACCTTTCTCATAGAGCTCTCTGAGGGAGTTGGACCGAATCGCATTGTGCAGTGATAAGGCTGCCAGTGGGGAACATGTGATGTGCTGGGAAATTGCACAGAAAAAAAAAAGTAATCAAAAAAAGGAAATTAAGATACTTATTTGGGTGCTTTACAAGACAAAAATGCAAGGCCATGAAGGAACAGGGACATGATGTAAAAATAACAGTAATGTTTCTTGAAGGATGCTTCTCATATTTTGTTATTTTTAATACTTTAATTTTGAAAGGTATCCAAAAAGGGATTGTTATGCATTACTACCAGCTGCTGAACCTAAAAAAAAGGCAATTCACAAGTGAAAAACCAGCCAGCACCAGAATACCCCATAAGTGATCATGAATTGCATGTTAATTTGCTCAACTGTGTGTTCAGCTGTGTAAGCTGTACCTGAATTACCTTGTAGCATTATAGACCAATATTGCCATGGACAAGAAATCATATTGCTCTCCATTTTAAAGGTTCACGGAGGTCATGCTTTACAAGATTGATTGATGTCCAGGTTTTTTGTCCAGGCTACGCGTGGGCTAAACTACAAAGACTAATCATTACCGGAGAAGCAGAGATGGGAGCCTTTTGTTGCAAGCACTGAAAGGCGAGTGGGAGAGAAAAAAAGGGAGGAGGACAGGTCCGTGGTTCCAGTTGCAAAAAGCCGGAAGGAATAATAAATAGAGCTTCATTCTCTCCTGCCACCCTTTCATTGTAAATTGCCGTTGATTTGAGCTCCAGCTGAGTGTGAAATGACAAGGCGGTGTGGTGTTGAATCAGAGCCAAGGTGGCGGGGCTTCAATCCGCTGCAGTTATTTATACATACTGTATGTATTCATTTCACTTTTCAAGTGTTCCCAGACAGAACGAGGCAGCTGTGAAGTCACCTGCAGACAGTTAACTAACCAATCAGTTCATAAATTAAAAAAAAGAATACTGTAGAAGTACGTAAAGTGAGAAAAAAAAACCTTCGTGCTATAAAAAGGGCTAATCACATCATTGCAGGTAGTGAATAAAGGGCAGATAATTGCAGTACCTCCTCTGCAAATTTTCCTCAAGCTGTGGCATTCAAATTACCAACTACATCCTTCTATAATGCAACAGATGCTTTTTGTGTTCACGCTCAATATGTCTTTAAACCTGCTATTTCAATGTGAAAGTCCCCCTTCACTCAAAAATCTTTTTTTTCTTCTAGTTCCAGGGCTGTTTTCACATTCATCTGCTGAAAATGCAAAGTTTCTGTGCTCTCTGAAAATCCAGTTTGAAAGAGGCAGGTCTACTAGTCTGGAGGCCAATCCTGGTCCAATAATCAACCTATACAAGTGTGATGAGGGAGAAGGAACATTATGAAGTTCTAAGGATTTTAACAAGATACTAGAAACAAAAACAAACAAAAAAATAAAATCAGAAACACATGATTAGTGTTTTATATGCATCTTTAAACATGTCTGGAGAGAATCTCTTAAAGTCAGTCACCACTAGTCATCACCAATATTACATAATTATATACTGTGACCAAAACTGATTTGCTCTCATCAAATTGTAACCTGCTAGCATCTCAGACCCAGACAGAGATGGATTAATAGCTCCCATGTCTCAAATGTCAGATACTTGAGTGACCATTTAGGTCCAAACATTAACGGTCACTCAGGTTTTTGGACATGAAATTTAGGCAGATTGAGTCACTTGGAAAATCAAATCCATTGCCTCTGCTCTTTTGCAGAAGAGTGCATGAAAACAGAAAAAGAAGAAGTCTGGTTTATAATTTACAGGCTGTTGCAGCAGCAGCAGGAGATGCCGAGGAAAAGGAACAGCATGTTTCTGAGCGTTCTGCAGCTTCGTGTGGGATTGTCGCACATTTTGATCTGATCCCTGCAAAGCAATGAACGGACTCATTATGTTATCATGAACCGTACAGCAGACTCATTCACACCCTACAGAGATAATGGTCTCATCTGTCAGAGGACTGAGCACCTTTGATTAAGAGACCTGTGAACCCAAAATATCCCCTGCTCAATTATAAGAAGAGCAGGTTACACAAATGATGAAACAGCCACAGATGCTTTCCACTGGGGAGATTCAAAACCCTGAGGAGCTCACATAAACACTGGGGGAGGTCTGGTCAGTCATTGTCTCAGCTTTGGTTCATCACTGAAGCAAATAAGACAAAGCAAACACATCTTTATAGCCTGTTATTTATTATTTATAGTTTAATTCCACTGCATATTGATGTGGATAAATCAGTGCTGTATAAGGTTTCTTCCTGATATTGCAGTGGGAATATTCTGGTCTTCAGAGCCCAGTGACCACCGGCAGCGGCCTTTGCAATTCAGCATGCAATTGATTTTACCGTCTCCAATAGGTTATCCTCGGCCCTTTTAAGAGGAAGAACAATGTTCAAAGAGCAATGTTCTGCATGGGTTTTACCAGCAGCATTGATTTTCAGTATTTCCTCAGATAGCAGGCGATATTTCAAAGAGCAAAAAACAAATGGGGAATGGTAAGTGCACGGGAAGGTGTCGTGAATGACACGTGACAGCTCTGAACATGATGTAAAAGCTAAAACGTACACGATCAGTTGTTGAGGGGAGCATTGTAAAGGGGTGACAAACACTTCACCGAGTATGTTCAAAGCAGAAACGCTGAGGGAATCATTAATGAGATCATTAAACATTTATTTTATAATGAATTCATGAATGAACAGGAATACGGCGACATGGACTTTTAGATGATAAAACTCACGTGCTCAGTATGCCCTCACAGTGTGGTCAGCTGTCATCGGTTTACCATCGCCACAGAACGTCTTACGCAAGCTCAGTCTTCCACGGTTTAATTTGTATGCAGGGTTTGAAGATGTGGACCGCCAGGGCCCCAGAGACCAATTACACGAGCAAGGCATCGTCAAGTCCTCACACCACAACTGTCCACATATTGCCAGCTAATTATCTGCACTTAGTCTCGTGGCAGAGGAGCAGAACTGATTCTTGTGGGCTTTTGATATTCCTCGAGGATGTATTTGAGCCAAGTGTATTTAGGAATTCCCACCTCCATTTGGGTGCATATATACGCTTTACTGACCTGAGACATATGCCTATACCTCTGTGAAAGAGAAGGGAAAATGGACATTATTGCTTTATACCATATACCATTCATATTTGGGTCAGTGGACTACAAACCCTTCAACAGCTGCAGTAAACAAGCTTCATTCTTGACATGAAGCTTGAATAGGCCTGTTAAAATGGCCCGAATTTAGGATCATAATTATGCATGACGTATGCATGAAAACGGATCATGCCGCACTGCCTATCCACATTAATTAAGAATAATAACATTGCTTTGATAATACAGGCCTGAGGCAATAACTGTCTGCCACATAAATCAGTGGCTCAATTTGAAGCTTTGTCAGATCTGCAGTTGCTCTTATAGCTGCGAAACACAACGTTGACGAAAAGGTCAATCAATCAAATGACAGGCTTTGCCTTAAAAGGGTGTAGTAGTCATCCTCAGCATCCTAATGAGCAACGCCTGTCATCTCCCGTGGGTGTAGCGGGTTGCTTAGGATGGGGTGAAAGCACTAACAAAGAGATGCCACTCAGTGACATATCAAGAGCACAGAGCCTAAATATGGCCACCCTTCATTAAGTCTCATTTCCAGGAATAGAGGGCAGACTGTGCTCTTGTAGGTATGAATAATGGAAGCAGCCTCCTGGAGCTTATTTCCAGGGAGTGATCATCATGCTCAAGTATGGCCTAATGATCACACAGATAAAGTGAGAGGCTGGCATTCATGATTAATGCCCTCAGGTCTGTCTCCAGAGTTACACAGCCTCCGCCGTCAGAACTTCTCTCGGCTTTGTTCGCCGAGCACAAAGTGTCACATGCACACGGAAAATAAGATGTCACTGTGCACACAGCTGCAATATGATCATAGCAATAATAATAAGTCATATCTGATGTAATATAATAATACCAGACATATCATTTTGAGTACAATAGCTACACAAGACTGATTATTTGTATTATTATTATTTTTAATTCATATAATATTCATGTGACATATGGTTGGTTGTTGGAAACATATGACAAGTCCATTCAGAACAAAATGTACACTCTCTGTCACTACACCCCAGCCTTTTTGCATTGACATGAGTGTGTAAACAAGACATCCCATAATTATAATTGTAAATGCATGTTGGAGGCACACAGTCTGTGTTTACTTGATACGCTCACATGAGTTTTTGTTTTTTGTTCCTTCACTTTGCATCCTTTTTAAATTAGATTTGTTTCTTATCTTTGAAAGCAGTGGTTAATTAGCACGCAATAATCGAAGCTGTTGCTTATGCTTGATCCATGAACATGCCAAATGATCATATGTGTTTTTTGCATAACTCTACTTTTGCATATTGTTGCAAATTTAGCTTTTTTCTTTGCATTATTTTCTTGTAACAAATCACTTGTTGCTATTCATCTTACGCCAGATCTTTGTTAAGCCCACTAGGTGGCACCATTGCAAAAGGGAAAAAAAAATCAATAAAAAGAGACCTCTCTGACCTAGTTTTTTCAACAGTAGTACAGGTCACATGTAACTAGCCAATGCAATGATCTCAATCTCTCAGCAGGGTGGGAATATAAACTGAGCTAAACTGACTCTCAGCAGAGGTCCAACGCGGCCATAAAAGCATTAATGTTTCAATTCTGAACGTGAACGTATGAATTATGAGTGGCCCTTTTAGAGTGACATGTCACCGTGGTGTGTCACACTTCAGATTTACCTACAGGTAATTTACAGTCACATTCTTACTGAGGGCAGTCATTGGATTAAGCCTTCTCCATGCACATCACATTACATATTACAGCTTGGCCTCCTGACACATCACTGAGTCAAGAGCTGCTTCAAAAGACGTCTGTATCTGTTTGGATGAAGGACGTGGTTTTGTGTTACACACATGCAGCGTACGGTTGCTGACGGCGCTCCTTATTTGTCTGCTTGGACGGCCCATCCATCAGATCATCCCACTGTAAGTCTGCTGGAATCCCATGATCCCATAACCCCGCCGCTGGTCGACCACAGAATTGATCCCTACATGCCAGCTGTGACTCTGTTACATGAGATGCTTAAGACCTAACTGAAACGGCTGACTGGAAGGCATGTCGTTTCACTCTCTACCAATGACAAAGCCACAAAGGACTCAAAGCTCATATTTCAGTGAGACATGGCTGAAATATTTACAGTCACCAGCCTGGAGATAGACGACCTGAGCGTGCTGTAAATGTTTTCTCTGATCTCATCTCATGCCAGTAACTCACAGGTTGTCATTAAACATCTACCGTGGAATCACTGTATGTATGTGCTCTAATAAGGAATTAAGATGAGTAAAGTGTTGACTATTTCACCCTGACAGCTATACATAAAGCTTTTTTAATTCAGAAATACAGGCTGAAGTAAAAGAAAACATAAATATTATAAAAGGCTTTTAAAATTTTCAACTTATTGTAATAATAGTACTGAAAAGGTATATGCCAGATTTAAATATAAATAATAGACTTTTCCCAATCTGACACAGCACTGTGTATTGCATGTATTACATAACATGTATCCAGTTGTTTTTGTCTACTCCTTTACTCAAAATGTAAAGGTAAAATTCTAAAAATGCCATTTTTCATGCAGATCAAAGTTAAATGCCCTCACTCAGGCTCCACACATGTCTGCATTAGATAGCTTATGTCCTGTTTTCTGTCAATAAAGTCTGAAAAAATAAACCCAATGGTGTCACCAGGGTCGTCTCTGCTTGGGCTTGTAGACCACATGGCGTGGAGTTAGGAAGATCTGAGTGTTTGTCATGCAGGGAGGGTCAAATGATGTTATCGGTTGCATGATGGGAAATGTAAGATCCTGTAGTCCTGCCACTTGACCCACACTAGAGAATTCTGACGTGTCTCTTGTAAGTCTGTCCACTTTCTGGAGGTGCTTTAAACCCCCCATATTATAATATGCAATACTGACATAAAATGGCCTGTGTTCTTGTGCTGAACATGAAGTAATGCTGTAGTGGGATACTGAAGCACAAACAGGCTTACAGATTTGAGACTGACCCACTTGTTGCTTATGATTCCTTTCTTACCATCGGTGTGGAAATTGCCTACATTGTGTCACTGCCAAAAGTGTTATTTAGTTCAGGTCAAATGATCCCTTCACTCTCGTTCAGCCCGGCTGGGCCCAAACAACATTACTGTTGTGAGACTAAATAATTGACCAGTGGCTGGATGAAAAATCATCAGAAGTGCACCATCACAAAGTGCTCACTGATATTCAGAGAATTAATAATGTATTTATTGTCGAAGGCCTTTGTAGTTTTATTTTGGTTTGACAGAGACGTCACAGAGCAGAACATTCATGGTTGTGTTGTGCGATGCGCTAAATTATGCTTTTGGGGTTAAATTGGATGCTAATACACTTTTAAAAGAGACAATTTTATATAACTGCCTTAAAAGAAAATGGAAAAGCTTTAATAGCACTGATTTATATCCAGGAATCATGAGACGTTCAGTGAGTTCACTGACTTTTTAACTTTATAGAAACTGAACGAAAACAATCATGTCATTAATTTATTAAACAAAATTTCAATTTACAATACATACAAGTGCACAGAAAAAAAATTGTGTTGAAAAGAAGTGAATGTTCCTTTTAACAAGCTGAGATACAAGTAAAACTGATATTAAGACATTTGGCTGACATGTATGTAAATTTACACCATAATTACATTAATATATATCAGGAATTGTTTTAAAATATTGAACTGAATTGTATATGATGAAATATAATTATTGTTCCACTGGACACGAGTAATTGACAGTAATAAAAAATATCCTGCTAAATACAGTAAACACACAGCTCTGTATGGTGTATAAGCTTCAGGTAAATTATTCTGATGTGGCAAATGAAGAGGTTAACGGTAAATGGTGTTCGTTAAGCAGAACGACATGTAAACATTTGGTTATGAGGATCTGCAACCAACTTGCCAATCCTGCACAGCTAAACCTTTTGATCTGCCAATGCTTTGGACCATCAGCCTCTTCTAAATCTGCACATGCAGCCTGCAAAACAAAAATAAAAGAATCTAACCCTGCGTCTGTACTCGTTAAACAACAGCTGAGGGACCTTTAGGACTGCAGTTATTAGAGGAAGCTGCCTACATTCTTCTGTGTGTGCTAACATTGGCTTCTCAGTTCCTGTCAACAATAGTCCAGTTATATCTTCTCATGCCAGAAAACGGTAGCTCAAATATAGGAATAGCAGAATGCTATCTAACGCACAGCAGATGATCTGCTGGTTTTGTGGGTCAAAGAGACAAACAAAG